>NC_136923.1:67822810-68422810 GCF_949752795.1 Hyperoodon ampullatus | reverse complement strand
TTCATATGTTGAAGTCCGTTACCCTAAATCCTCAGAATGTGACTGGAAATAGGGCCTTAAAGAGGTGATTAAGATTAAATGAAGTCATTAGGGTGGGCCCTAATCCAATACAAATGGTGTCCTTTTAAGTAGAGGAGATGAGGACACATACAGGCACAGAGGGAAGACTGACCATGTGAAGACACAGGGAGGAGAAGGCAGCCACCTCCAAGTCAAGGAGAGAGGCCTCGGAAGAAACCAACCCCGCCAACACCTTGAACTTGGGCTTCCAGCCTCCAGGATTGTGGGAAAATAAATTTCTGTTGTTTAAGAAATTTCTGTTGTTTACCACACAGTTTGTGGTACTTTCTTAGGGGAGTCCTAGCAAACTAATACACAGATGCAACTGCAAAAATTAAATTTTACCCTCTCCCACAGAAAAAGAGATTTAGGGCAAAAACACTGAAGGCGTCTTACATGGTTTTAAGGTATGGACTGTGATCTTCATATAGAAGTGTAGATCATTAGCTGTTTTATTCTAAGGAAGGTGAACTTTCTTTAATAATCTTCTTAACCAAATCATGTCACAGATCTTTCTACTACACCCCAGTGCTTTCCAAAATGTTAGTAAGCCCCGCCCCCATGTTATAGTAAGAACAGAGATAAAGTTTAATTTATATCTATACTTATCATAAAAGCCTTAATATTTCAACGCTGGAAAGGACAATCTGAATCTAAATAAAATATCTTCTTAAATTAAAATATTAAAAAAAAAAACAGTTAACAGCCAGCATCTCCTGGGAACTCACAATAGTCAGGTGCAAATCAAAGCATTTTACATAAATTAACCCAATCCTAATAACCCTCTGAGGTAGGTACTATTACAACCTCTTTTTCGGAGACATAGAAACTGATGAATATCCAAGCTAGTAAATGAAGGCACTAAGACTTAAACCCAGTTAAAATTGGCTACAAAGCCCACATTCTTAACCACTGCCCAATGAAGTATAATGAGGGCACCATTGAGCATAAATTGTAATGGCTTTGGAGTCAGTTTAAATTTGAATGCTGGCTCTGCCACTTACACAGTGAATGACTTTGGGCAAACTTAAGCTCTTTGTGTCTTAGATTCCTTGGCTATAAAATGGAGATAATTAAATGAGGCAATGGATGTAAAAACATTTAGCACAGTGTCTGGAACATAACAATGTCTACTAATTACTAAGTCCTTACTATTTCTAATTCTACTTTCATGAATATACAAGAACAATCCAACAATGTCTACTTTGGGATGGACTTCCCTGGTGACACAGTGGTTAAGAATCTGCCTGCCAATGCAGGGGACACGGGATCGAACCCTGGCCCGGGAAGATCCCACATGCCACGGAGCAACTAAGCCCGTTCGCCACAACTACTGAGCCTGCGCTCTAGAGCCCATGAGCCACAACTACTGAGCCCCTGAGCCACAACGACTGAGCCTGCGTGCCTAGAGCCGGTGCTCCACAACAAGAGAAGCCACTGCAATGAGAAGCCCGCACCCCTCAACTACTGAGCCCGCACTCCACAACAAGAGAAGCCACCACAATGAGAAGCCTGCACCCCTCAACAAAGAATAGCCCCCACTCACCGCAACTAGAGAAAGCCCGCGCATAGCAACAAAGACCTAACACAGCCAAAAAAATAAATAAAATAAAATAAAAATTTAAAAAAAAAAAAAAAGAATCCACCTGCCAATGCAGGGGACACGGGCTCGAGCCCTGGTCTGGGAAGATCCCACATGCCGCGGAGCAACTAAGCCCATGCGCCACAACTACTGAGCCTGTGGTCTAGAGCCCGCGTGCCACAACTACTGAAGCCCACACGCCTAGAGCCTGTGCTCCGAAACAAAGAGAAGCCCACGCACTGCAACGAAGAGTAGCCCCTGCTCGCCACAACTAGAGAAAGCCCGGGCGCAACAACAAAGACCCAATGCCACCAAAAATAAATAAATATGTTAAAAAAAAAAAATGTCTACTTTGGGGACTCTAAGCAAAAATAGCAAAGGGTTCTTTTCTTTCATCCATACTTCTTTCCTTCCTATGATTCCAGAAATGCATATACTATTCCAATAATCTTATTTCTCATAAGAAGTATATTGAATCAGATTAGCAGTTAGATCAGTCTTATATTCTGTCTCCCACAGAGATACCTAATAACTTGGGTAAGGACAACAGTACAGTTACGCGACAACTTCAAAAGATTCCGGACATTGCTCAAACATCTAACATTTAATAAAAATTCACCAATGTACTTACTTTAGCCTTTACCGAATTAAAAAAAAAATACCAAGTTCATAACATTTCTTGGGATTACAAGATAACTATTTGCTCTTATTTGTTCTATTACTACTTATTCCAAGTTTCAGAGTTCCTTATTTTAGTGTTCCCAATCTTCCTGATTTATGTGGTTAGAAAATACTCTCCTTCAATCTCCATTTTTCCAAATACTGCTTCTGTACTCATGTGAAAGTCTCTCAGTTTTCTTTATCTACTTATAACTGAACTTCTCTAAGCCTTTTCCATTTTTGAAGCATTTTTCTTGAGATGATTTAGTGGAAAGAACACTGGGCTAGGAGCCAGGAGTCCTCACTCTGCCGTCTTATCTCTCAGAGTCCTCATCTTATAAGGCAAGAGGGGCTTCCCTGGTGGCGCAGTGGTTGAGGGTCCGCCTGCTGATGCAGGGGACGCAGGATCGTGCCCCGGTCCGGGAGGATCCCACGTGCCGCGGAGCGGCTGGGACCGTGAGCCATGGCCGCTGGGCCTGCGCGTCCGGAGCCTGTGCTCCGCAGCGGGAGAGGCCACGGCAGTGGGAGGCCCGCGTACCGCCAAAAAAAAAAAAAAAGGCAAGAGGATTGCAATAGATAAATTTGTAATAGGTTCCCTTATAGCTCTAAGCCTCATATTTCCATGACTCTGGGTCTTCCAACTAGAAATCATTCAGTATGCCAACAATTTCCCTAAACTTTACTCCAGTTAGCCAAGGAGGAGTAGGCATGTTCAGATTCAGGGGCAGAAGAAGACACAATAATCGGAAAGCCCAGGGCTATAGAAGGAAAGACATGGTATTTTGTGAATCAACAGAAAAAGATTAGTAAGAAAAATGCGATGCCAAGAAGAAACCAAAGACAGAAAAAAAGTCAGAAACACACAGTCTAACTCTAATCTCATCCCTACACATCTATTTGAAGAACTAAGAAACAAAAAGCTTTGGGAGCACAGGTTATCCAGCCCTCATATCTACCTCAAAGGAGCAAGGCAACTCTATGACATCTTTGCAATGTTGTTGCTAAAATGGCCTACTACAGTGCTTTGCACAGAACAGGCATTACTGGGGTATCTGATGACTGAATTAATGTTCAGATGACCTGAAAGCCCTCATAAATGCTACTGGTACTGCTACATACCAGGAAATCTGAGAGCTCAAGGCAATGGGAAATACAAGGCACTGGCTGTCCTGGTTCTAAGGGAAAGGAGACTAAATTAGTTGGGAGGGGGGAAGATTTGGCCTAATGGCATAACTTATGAGCTGATGCTACTGGAAGCAGCTCCCAGAAGGTAAAAGGACAGATTAACAGGCACGGACCATCTCTAAGGCAATATTATAATATGTATGAAAGTATTTCCTACCCTGGTGTCAGAGTCCAAGAAAGCACTATCTTTTCTAAAGTTTCCTTCCAAAGAGTCAGATCTTCTTGGCTTATGATTGGTTAGGGGGCAGGGGAGAGTAAATCAATAAAGGGATAAGGAAGTTGGGCAATTCTAAAAATTCTCAGGCCAGCCCTATTTTGGTGTTTATCAAAGTGTGGTCCCTGGATCACCAATAACAGACCAAGGGAGGGTGTGCTTGCTTAAAATGCAGACTCAGAAACCCATCACTGATCTCCAGAATCAAATTTCTGGGAGAGGTACAAATCAAAACCACATGAGATATCACCTCACACCTGTCAGAACAGCTATCATCAAACAGAACACAAAAAAAACATGTTGGCAAGGATGTGGAGAAAAATGAACCCTCGTACACTGTTGGTGGGAATGTAAATTGGTGCAGCCACTGTGGAAAACAGTATGGAGGCTTCTCAAAAAACTAAAACAGAACTACCATATGACCCAGCAATTCTACTCCTGGCTATATATCTGAAGAAAACAAAATCACTATTTGGAAAAGATACATGTACCCTAATGTTCACAGCAGCATTATTTACAATTACCAAGATATGGAAGCAACCTAAGTGTCCATCAACAGATGAATGGATAAAGAAGATGTAGAATACACATACATACACACACACACACACACACACACAATGGACTACTACTCAACCATAAAAAAAGAATGAAATTTTGCCATTTGCAGCAACATGGATGGACTTGGAGGGCATTATGCTAAGTGAAAAGTCAGAGAAAGACGAATACTGTATGATATCACTTACATGTGTTATCTAAAAAAAATACAACACACCAGTGAATATAACAAAAAAGAAGCAGACTCACAGACAGAGAAAAAACAAGTGGTTACCAGGTGGAGGTGGAATAATATAGGGCTGGGGGAGTGGGAGGTACAAACTATTGGGTGTAAGGCTCAAGGATGTACTGTACAACACGGGGAGTTAGAGCCAATATTTGGTAATAATTGTAAATGGAAAGTAACCTTTAAAAATTGTATAAACAATTCTAAAAATTATTTAAAAAATTTCTGGGAGGGGTGTTGGTACTTTTAAGGAGCAAACTTACGTTTGAGAACTACTGTCCCAGAATTTGGGTCGGGGGGTGTGGAAGAAGAGTTAAGGGTGGAGTTCTTCAACCAGATTCTTCAAATTCAACTGCTATAACTACAACACTGTTTGGGGGACCATTAAAAAAAAGAACTTTAATTTCTCAGGTAACAGCTGCAGCTAGTTGTTTAACAGCTAACAGGGGCACGATTAAAGAGCCTGGAAAATTCATTTTCATAAACTGGTTAAACAGTTTCTCAGTCTGTTTACCCTGTTAGTTTGTTCACTGGTTTCTCGTTTAAAAATAAATCGGATCAATCCAGGAATTTTCAGAAAGAATCACAAACTCTAAAATAGAAGAGTTTTTTTTTTTTGATAGTGCAGAACTAGGCTCTTAAACCTGAAAACACTGAACGCTATAAAAAGTAAGGTTTTATTTAAAAGAAAATTACCAGTTCAGGCTCCCCCAGATCTTTTGCACTCAGAGGCACTGATGAAAGCTAGTAATTTGTGGGTGGCAAAGAAGGAAGACTGAAGCAGGGGTGCAAAGAGCAAGAAGTCCGACCAACTACCTAATTTTTAATGAATTCAATTAACTGCCAGAAAAAACACATCTGCAAATGTTTTATCAATAAACCCTCCGGGGCTTTCATCATTCCCCTTCTGTTGGGATTAAAAACACCAAAGGCCTGCAGGAAAGTCAAGTTATACTTTAGTTGTCCCCACGACTGTGTTGCCGATTTCCACACAAGGCGACCCCCCTTCTTCCCCGGATTACCAAGCTTTACCCTCAGCACGGAAACTGGCGCCTGGAACCCATTTGCCAACGTTGTGCCTCGAGATGACTGTAGCCCCGCGAGCTTTCAAACTGGGGGTCCGACCCGGCGGGCTGCCGCCCGAGCGGCGTCCTGAGGAGTCGGTCCCCTACCCCCGACACAAAGGCACCTTCCGGGGCCAGGCCCGCTGCCGCACTCGGCCCGCCGGGTCTTCGAGGCGAACGGCCTCGTGCCGCCACTTACCTGAAGCTCCCCGCCGCGCTCTCGCGCTCGGGGGCCGAATCCGCCCGGGAGGCGCGCGCACACGGCGCCGCGAGCAGCCGCCCCTTGGACGGCCCGGGCCGCAGCGGCGCGCGCCCCCCAGCCCCAACCCGGCCCGTGCGGCCACGCAGCTGAGTCACCCGGCGCTTCACGTTAAGAGTCCCCCCTCGGCGCGCGGGGCACGCCGGGAAGGCCGGGCTCCGGCCAGCCCCCTGGGCAGCGCGGCGCAGGGTGTCCCTTTTCCTTCCCGACACGCCCCACCGTCCCACGGAGGACGCTCTCACTGCTGTACAGCCACGGTAGATCGGTTTCTGAGCTGCGGATACCCTCTTTCAATTATTAAAAGTCTGAAAGGAAAAGTTAGTAGTTATCTGAATTGTGAAACAAGCTCGCGCAGCCCCGGGACAGCCAATGCTTTTAGAAAATTGTGGAGCCCGGATCTTTACCTACGTTTTGGGGGAGGAGGTAGTGAGAATAATGGAGTTCCTTAAACACCTTTTGCTTGGAAATCCCTCTCCTGGATATGCATTCTGACCTAGAGGAGGGGGGAAAACTCCACGTTTTTCTCAAACCTTGAGTTTAAGGAAACTACATAGTATAGCAAACAAAGCTGAATTACACATTTTTAATCAACCTGAAGCAAATTATTGGAAAATTAGTTGTGTTACTAGTAAAATATTTCAACACTCAAAAAATTATCTATGTATAGTCCATGACCTATAAAGCGTAAAAGGAAAGAAATAGCATCAGTCCTTTCTGTCATGATTTCTACTGGTTTTTGTACTTTTAAAAGTTATACTAGTTAAATAAAAAGTTATACTAAATAAAAAGTTATACTGATTATGCAAACTTTTGTTTTAAAATTGTTGAAAACCAATTAAGTTAATAATAGCACGATTTCTTAAATTTTGAGCCAACTTCTTTTTCATTACTTAAGAGTCTAAAAACTAATTTGGGGCTAATGATTATGATTAGGTTTGAAATGGAAGGAATATAAGAAAATATCTCATTCCAGTAGGTTGCAAATGGTTGCCAGATACTTGTATAGTAAAATTGCCTCATTAAGGGCAACAACTTAAAAAAACTGAAGCTATAAATTTGTTCATTGTAATTTTATCTTTTGACCTGATGAAGTAATCCAGAGCATCTGACAGAAACTCCTGACAAGTCTGTCTACTTATTGGACCCTTACCTTAAAAAAACTCATGATTCCTGGGCTTCCCTGGTAGCGCAGTGGTTGAGAGTCCGCCTACCGATGCAGGGGACACGGGTTCGTGCCCCGGTCCGGGAAGATCCCACATGCTGCGGAGCGGCTGGGCCTGTGAGCTATGGCCGCTGGGCCTGCGCGTCCGGAGCCTGTGCTCCGCAACGGGAGAGGCCACAACAGTGAGGGGCCCGCGTACCGCAAAAAAACAACAACAACAAAAAAAAAAACTCATGATTCCTTAAGGACAAATATTGTATGACTCGAGTCGGAGTCAATCACAATTCTCGCAAGGCAACTTTTAACAGCCTCGTGGCTTTTTGTCTTTGTAAGCCTATGATTCTTTTTCTTCCCAGGAACACTCCTTTAGGGTTACCCAAGTCTGTGTCTCCCTAACTGCAATTCTTAAGACCCCAAATAAACTTTTCTTATCTGCAGCCTCCTGCATTATTTTTTGGTTGACACCTGGGAGATAGATTTTACTACTCAGATTCACAAATGAGGAAAACAAGACATAAACAAGTAAAGTGACTAAGGTCATTAAACTACTAAGTGGTGCTGGTGGGCTAACTCAGACCATCTGACCCCAGAGTTCTTGCTCGGCAGCTCCACCTAACTGCTTCCAGGTGAACTGAGCACTTCAAGGTGAACTGAGCACTTCCAGGTGGCTCCTTAAATGTCATCAGCTGTTAACACAAACTAACTAATTTAAGGTTGACTTATCTTAGAATGAAAATATTTTAAAAGTAATAGCTATTATCAATTATCATATAAAAAACTAATTATCCTTTCTGCATACTACTTCATATGTAGTAAATATAAAAACAACCCCAAAATCCCAAGATTTTTGAACTCTCTCAAAATAATTACATTTGCAAAAACAATTTTTTAAATGCTTTAGGTTGTGTAATCTCTACATCACTGCAGACATATCAAATGAGACTTTTTGAAAGAATAATTACTTTTGTTTGGAAGTCCAAAATTGTGCTCAAATATAGATGAAATATAAATACAGATGTAAATTATTTAATTTTTGACTTTTTAGAGGGCGGCCAGAAACCTGTATATTGACCCAAAGTAGATTCACAAGAATCTTTTTCACTTCACTTTCATCAGCTCACCTTCATTAACAATCTCTTCAAGAAAGTCACAAAGCTTTATGACCAGCAGGAAACAGACTGGACCTTGAGTACATAATCAACCAGAGAGGCAAGAATTTTAAGTTTCTAGTGGCTGGAATTTTCTACTAAATCTTTATTAATGTACATCTGCTTTACATAAAACTTCACCATGCCTTTTAGTCTCATTTATAGGGATTGTTTCATCTGCAAATTCAACAAACATATAGCCACAGTCCAAAGGTGTAGGACCCCAAGAGAGTTACATAGATGGTGATTGCAGGATCTCTCCTCTAAGGGAACTTAAAAATGTTAAGTTTGGTTATTTGGGTAACCAAATAGGAGATAAGGGGAAGTGAATCTACATCAAAATATTCCACTATTAAGTAAAAAAGAAATGATAGAATATCCCACTTTTGCAAACCCCTGTGAATTAATAGATATAGGCATTATGCATCAACAGATCATAAAAAGAGAGAGAACTAGACATTATGTGCCTGAGGGAACACCACACCACCACCTAAAATGCTGCTACAGGGATCGAACCTAAATCGGGTGTAGACTTGAGATCCAGCTGCCAATTCGTAGGAAACAGAGAACAGAGGGACAGGTTGAACTGCACCGTGATCACGCAATCTGCAAAGTCCTGACTGGAGACCCTATAGGTCAAAAGACCTCTTTTCTTCAGGAGAAAAATTGTAAAGTTAAAAAAAAAAAGACAAAAGATATCTCAAGTTTTTAAAAAGTGTATATATTTGTGTAGGGAGGAAACTATTTTGTCTGTGGGAGAACATTTGGGTGGTAAAACCATGTAAGAGAAAGGAAGTGAAATGTTTACTGTAAAGATTAGGATAATGGTTACTTATTCACTGCCATTGTTGGTGGTGAAACAGTTGTGACTGGGAAGTGACTACAGAAGGGGCTTCCAAGGGTAGGTAGGAAGTAACTACCTGGTGGTAGTTACAAGGGTGTTTGCCTTAGAATAAGTGATTAAGGCAAACATTTTCTTTGTGTTGTCTCCTGTGTCTGTGGGTTTTTTTGTGCTAAAAAATTTTTTTAAAGAAAAAGTTTGGAGCTAGAGGCCAGTCCTACCCAAGAGCTGAAATATATTTTCTTCACACTGAGCTATTTGCAAATGTATCCATTTGGTTTCCTGGGAAAATATCAATATTAAGGTTAAATTACTTTAAAAAGAAAAATAAATGCTTTTTAAAACTTTTGAAAGATATTCCACATTGTAATATAATTGGGGAATTTAATTTAGATATTGTCCTCTTTTTAGAAGGTAATGGACATGTCGGTAGTAGAGTGTATTTTGAGTGTTAGAGAAAAGGGGTAAAATGGAATGATGAAAGGTAAGGATACTAAAACAATTTCTTGAAGCTTAATGGTTAAATTCCAATAACTGTCAGGAGAGTCATCTGTTAACATTTCCCATTGTGATTTTGTTGGGGACATGAACTCCCTCCCTTTCCCACCCACATGCCAAGACAATTCATCTCAGAATTCTATTACTTTTTAAAATTTTTATTTTATTATTTATTTATCTTTGGCTGCATTGGGTCTTGGTTGCTGCGTGGCTTTCTCTAGTTGCGGAGAGTGGGGACTACTCTTGGTTGCAGTGCGCGGGCTTCTCATTGCAGTGGGTTCTCTTGTTGCAGAGCACAGGCTCTAGGCGCGTGGGCTTCAGTAGTTGTGGCACACGGGCTCTAGAGCACAGGCTCAGTAGTTGTGGCTCATGGGCTTAGTTGCTCCACGGCGTGTGGGATCTTCCCGGACCAGGGCTCGAACCCGTGTCCCCTGCATTGGCAGGCGGACTCTTAACCACTGCGCCACCAGGGAAGTCCCTCTATGACTTTTTAAAAGTACATAGAATGGAATGCTCAACTTGAGATTCAAGAATCAAATAAACTTCTGTAAATAGAAGTCCTGTGGGGTTCGGAATGGGGAGTCAGAAAATGTACATGTTAGCCGGGGCTTCAGCAGGGGCTGTGTGTAAAGTGATGATATGTTCATCTCTCATTACTCTTGTTATCAGTTTACAAACAGACTCTGACCTTCCAATCTGGTGCACCAGCTCTGACCACTCACTGTGCCCCTGTTTACGAACACACAAGTCTCATTCTTTTTCTTTTTTAATTTATTTATTTGGCTGTGTCAGGTCTTAGTTGTGACATGCGGGATCTTTCGTTGTGGCACGTGGCCTCTTCGTTGCAGTGTGTGGGCTTCAGAGGTCTCAGTAGTTGAGGCCCGTGGGCTTAGTTGCCCCACAGCATATGGGATTTTAGTTCCCCTACCAGGGATCAAACCCACATCCCCTTCACTGGAAGGTGGATTCTTAACCACTGGACCACCAGGGAAGTCCCCACAAGTCTCATTCTTGAACCCAATACTGAGAATGCTGGGAAGTTTTTTTTTTTTTTTATCCTTACATGTGTTTTAAATAAACTGCATTTATGAGGGGCTTTCCTGGTGGTGCAGTGGTTAAGACTCTGCAATCCTAATGCAGGGGGCCTGGGTTGGATCCCTGGTAGGGGAACTAGATCCCACATGCATGCTGCAACTAAGAGTTTTTGCATTCCACAACTAAGGAGCCCACCTGCCACAACTAAAAGACCCAGCACAACCAAATAAATAAATAAATACATATTTTAAAAAACCAACAACAACTGCATTTGAAATGGCAAACAAAAAGACAAGCCCCAAAATACACATTCTTCAAACTAGGATTTGAACCAGTGACATTTAGGCTCACAAAACAGATTCCAGTCACCCACTGAGCCAACACATAAAACTTCCAGGTTCTTTTACTTTGCTCAAATCACACTTCCTCCTTTCGCCAAACTTTCAATAACTGGAAAAAAGACAAAATCTGTTTACCAAAGCACGTGTCCTGGCCCCTTACCTTTGCTCTCTGAGAAACTTTGTAATGAAAAACAAACAGATAAACAATAAAATAAATAATAGGAACTAGGCAAATTCAGAAAGGTTTCTTCTGCTTGTCGGCAAGGAGCCCAAACAAACTGTTCTCCTTGCTTATCTGGAGTTGTGACGCCTACCTGGAAATAAGCCAGCGTTTGTGAATGTACAAGGTACATGAAAAGGAAGTATAGAAACATGAAGTGGCATCAGATTCATAAGGCAGTATGATGTGGTGAAAAAACAAAAAACAAAACATTGGAAAAAGAGCTAGATGTCCTCAGTTTGAAGCCATTCCACCAGTTACTAACTGAGCAAGTCACCCATAAGCTTGGGTTTCCCAATCTGTAAGATAACTGACCTACCTCTGCCATGAGGATGTGGAAGGAAGAAAACATAATCAAAATGTATATGAAAGTATTTTATAACCTCAAAGCACTAGAAAATTTTAAGGCTCTATTAGTATTAATGTTATATACACACTCCATCCAAACCAACATTATCTTTAAAAGGAACACCGAAAGACTTTTTTGTGAGATAAAATTGACTTCCTTAATGTCAATTGTAAATTGTTTGTATATCAAAATATACTGGTTTATACACTACCATGCGTAAAATAGATAGCTAGCAGGAACATGCTATAAAGCACAGGAAACTCAGCTTGGTGCTCTGTGATGACATAGATGGGGATGGTGGGAGTGGGAGGGAGGTCCAAGAGGGAGGAGGTATAGGTATACATATAGCTGATTCAATTCATTGTACAGCAGAAACTAACACAACATTGTAGAGCAATTATACTCCAATAAAAAATATATATATGTTTCCTTAGCATTTATGATGCAGTTTGAATGAAAATAAAAATATTTTATAGTGACAAGATATTTTCAATATTTCCTCCTTTTATTCATAATCACAGACAATAGTTATTATTTTAAAGATAATTTAACATCTTTTCTTTTTTTTTTTTTTGCAGTACGCGGGCCTCTCACTGTTGTGGCCTCTCCGCTTCTTTTTTTTTTTTTTGCAGTACGCGGGCCTCTCACTGTTGTGGCCTCTCCTGTTGCGGAGCACAGGGTCCGGATGCACAGGCTCAGCAGCCATGGCTCACGGGCCCAGCCGCTCCGCGGCATGTGGGATCCTCCCGGACCGGGGAACGAACCCGCGTCCCCTGCATCGGCAGGCGGTTTCTCAACCACTGCGCCACCAGGGAAGCCCCTCTTAGCGCTTTTTTTTTTTTAATGGTACAGTAAGTACCCTCATAGATTCTAATTCTTAAGAGGTTGCAAACACACACACACACACACACACACACACACACACACACACTCCTAGGCTGGATCTGGAAGGAATTATTAGGAATTACTGCATCCTTCCTTAGCTGCTCTTTGATTTTTAATCACATGATAGTGATATATGAACAAGGTTGAAGAGAGCAATTTCAAGCTTTGAAATTCTAGGATTCCTTAGAAAATCTACCCTTTGGGCCTCATGTTTCCCTTTTAGAAATTCCATTCTTTAGGATTCAGTCATGAAATGCCAAATGTGAAAGGGGCCTTACAAATCATCAGTGCCAAGTTTTTCAGTTGATGAGAAGGAATCTAAGGTCTTAAGAGGATCAGTGACCAACGCATGATTGTGCTTTATTTTCTTTCAAGTTTGCCCAAAATGCTCATTGTAAACTGATTCTACTTGGAGAGAAATATATATGGCAAGGTGGGTCAGGAAGTGGAATTTGGCCTAGGCTCCAAAAGTTCCGAAAGATGACCTTGGTTACATGTGAAAATATTGTCTGTCCAAGTAAGGAGACTTTTGAAGATCTGAAGGTCACTGGAGGACATTTCTTTTTTTTTTTTTTTTAAGGTTTATTTTGGGGGGCCGCTCTGCGTGGCTTGCAGGATTTTTGTTCCCAGACCCTCGGCAGTGAGAGTGCAGAGTCCTAACCACTGGACTGCCAGGGAAATCCTGAACATTTCCTTTTTTTGAAAAGGTATAAAATAAGGGTGGTTGGGGCTTCCCTGGTGGCGCAGTAGTTAAGAATCTGCCTGCCAATGCAGGGGACACGGGTTCGAGCCCTGGTCCGGGAAGATCCCACGTGCCACGAGGCAACTAAGCCCGTGCACCACAACTACTGAGCCTGCGCTCTAGAGCCCACGAGCCGCAACTACTGAAGCCCACTGCCTAGAGCCTGTGCTCCGCAACAAGAGAAGCCACCGCAGTGAGAAGCCCACACACCGCAATGAAGAGTAGCCCCCGCTCACCGCAACTAGAGAAATACGGCGCACAGCAATGAAGACCCAATGCAGCCAAAAAAAGAATAATAAAAAAAAATAATAATAAGGGTGGTGAAACTCTTCTACCCAAAACCACTGAACCACTGAAAAGTCAAAGGAGAGTCACACATAATTAAAAAGCAACTTAATTTAGTTTTTAATGTGTTATTAAAATAGCTCCTAAAAATTAAGTACACATACAGATATATTTTTACATTTTAAAATTATTTAAATGCTAAAAACAGGATAAATTTCTATAAATAATACACTTTCAATGAACATAATAAATAACTATTTATTATGTCTAGCTAAGAAGGAGAAATCCCAATTAAGGAGAAGGGGAAAGGAGAGAAAAAGGAAAGGGGGAGGCAATATCAAATTAAAAAGAAAAAAGGGGGAAGGAAAAAGGAAAGGAGAGAAGTATAGGAGGAGAAAATTAGAGTTAGGGAGAAGGAAAAGAGAGAATGACAAAGAGGTAGGAAAGGAGAAGGAAGAATCAGAAAGGGAGAGAGAAACTGGGAGTGGGAGAGGGAGGAAGCTAGTCTTAGAAGGGAGAGAAAGGCTAAGAACAAAGAATCACAGCAGAAGCCAGGGGAGGTGAGTTAAGGGAGTTCCTTTTTTCATTCTACAAATATTTATTGCCCATCCACTGTGTGCAAGGCACTCTGATAAATTCATTTCTTGGGAGAAACAAATATGCATTACTCTGCAAAAAGAATTCATGATTTCATTTCTTTAGTAACTTTTTTTTTTCTTTCTGAGAATGAAACTAATTTATGCTCCTTTAGTAAATTTGGAAAATAGGGAGTGGAATAAAGAAGCGCTAATTCTCCTTCTCTGGGAGAAAGGCAGGGTAAAAAAAGAATCTCTAATTCTTGCCTGTTGATGTTTTGCTGTCTTTTGTTTTGCACTCTTTCTGATGCTCAGTCTGAAGGGCAGCAGTTACCCAGGGAAAACTCTTCCCATGGAGATGGCAGAGGTGCGAAAGGGCAAGCAGAAACACATCAGGCTTCCTCGGGCCTAGGTTTAAAACTAGCACACTGTCACTCCTGCCCCAGTCTCATGAAACCATGGCAGAGATGTGGATGCAGGGTAAAGAAATGAGGCCAATAATCACATATATCTAATTTTATATCATATAAAAAGTATAACTCTCTAAGTATAACAAATTTAAATTTATACTTTTACCTCTCCTTGGACAATGCAAGGACCTTAGAACACTTTTTTATAGCCTTTTTTTTTTTTTAAACCAGGATCCAAAGTTCACATATCGCATTTGGTTGTTTTATTTCTTTAGCCTCTTTTAATCTAGGGTAGTGTTCCCCATCTGCCCACCATTTTATCTCCCTATAATACCAATTGTAAAACAGAGATCAGTTAGCTTGCAGAATGTTCCCATGATTCTTTCAGACCTGTAACAATTTCCAAGGCCATTCTACTTTGAGGATTTCTTTGTCTTTATCTTTCAGTATATAATTTTTTACTGAATTTTAATTATTACGGTATTTTTATTTCCAGTTGCTCTTAGGTTATTTCTTCTTGTAGCATCCTGTTCTTGTTTCATGGATATATTTTTCTGATACTATGCTTTCTTTGAAGTATTTTTATGCTCCTTTCATTGTCTCTATTTCCTGTGATTCCTTTCCCCCCTGGTTCTCACATGTTGAAGGTTTTTAATTTTTTTATGTTGAAGTATCTGATGATTTTTGTCCACTTATATTTTAAGAGTAAAGTCCTAAAAGCTGATTGGGTGTCCCGAGTGTGTGTTTGAGTCTTGTCAATTGAAGGGATTCACTGTAGGCTTTTCCTATGGGTCCCCTAAATGTCAGGGCTCTTTTCTGTGGCATGGTTAATTTTTCCTGAGAAGCACACTTTATTTTCTGCTTGAGAGTAGAACTTGGCTGTGAAGTTCTGTATGTGAGCAACAAAAGAGGCCTGGGTGTCTCGTTTTCAGATTCAGACTTAATTCCTCTCTATTCAGTAAGATGTCTCACTCCCACTCTGATGTATGCCGGTGTCCCCACATCTAGAACTCCTCAGGCTTACTTTCTCCAGAGGTGACATTTCTTGTTTCACATGAAGGTAAAAGTAGTAGCCTGATTATATCAGGTGGAGTCGGGACCTGGGGATCTGACCACTTCTTAAACACATTTTCAAACAAATCTCTCTTTTCAACACTACACTCCTTCCATCTCCCCTCCTCTAATTTCCTCCTGTGTCTTACCTGCTTCCAATTCCTGAGTCTTTCCAGGGTCCCTTCTGGTGACCTGCCTTGCTTCTCCTTGGTTTTGTCTTCCCCACCACTTAGACGTGAACTTTCTTGGGTCTGCTAAGTCCTTTATCACCCTCCATCCATTTTCCATTTTCATGCATTGTAGTTTGGGGTGATTACCAGTTCAATAAAGATGCAATTTGTGTTTCTGGGTTTTTTTCCCTCCTTTTTATTTTTGAGGGAAGTGGTGTGGGGAAGATCTCAACTACCTTGAATTGAAAAGCCTTCACTGTTTTTATTTCTAGTTCTTCAAATGCCTTGAATTCTTTACTGCTGCTGGGCTTTTATATTTGGTGTCCCAGCTTTCTGAGACCTTTTTCCCTCCCTCATCTTCCCTCCTGGCCAATTCCAAGTCATCTTTTAGGTCCCTGTTTAAACATCATTCATAGATAAATCCTTCCTGACCACCCAGACTAGATTAGGTACACTCCCCATGGTAGATTCTCATAATACCTGCCATGACTCTAATTAGTATATATGCCTATCTCCTCTGCTAGACTGTCACCTCCACAAGGGAAGGCACCATTTCTGTCTTGTTGACTGCTAGCTTCTAGGGTAATGCCTGGCATTCAGTAGGGGGTCCATATTTGTTTTTCATTGTTGATAACATACATTGCTCGCTATAAAGATTTGTAGCTTAATTTATAAATTAATGTTAAATAAATTAAATAAATAATTTAATAATTAATGTATTGCCACCACCAATAAGTAGTTATTTAGAGTTCAACAATCCTAGTTATTATAACTGTCTAGTTATTGATATGAAAACACTATAATATGGACTCTTGTCCATCTCCCAAATTTATTTTATAATGAACACTTTTTAAATTATCATGTACTGGCAATAATATAATATGTGCTCAAATCAACATATTTTATAAGTTTTCTATTCCTTCTGTTTCAAATTACCATAGACTGAGTGGCCTAAAACAACACAAATTTATTATCTTATGTTTCTGGAGGTTGGAAGTCTAAAATGAGTTGGCAGGACTGCATTCCTTCTGGAGGCTTGAGGAGAGAATCAGTTTCCATGCATTTTTTAGCTTCTAGAGGCTGCCTGCATTCCTTGGCTCATAGACCCTTTCTACACTTGATCTTAGCCAAAAGGCTGAGAAGTGATGATAGACCCTTTCTCAAATTACTCTGACCTCTGCTTCCATCTCCTTCTCTGACTCTGACTCTCTTGCCTCCCTCTTATAAAGACCTATATGACTAGGCCAGGCCCAGATAATCCAGGATAATCTCTGCTTCTCAACAGCCTTAATTTAACCACATCTGCTAAGTCCATTTTGCCACGTAAAGGACAATATTCACAGGTTCTGGGAATTAGGATGTGGACATCTTTGGGGGGACCATTATTCAGCCTACCACACATAAGACAGCAAAATATGAATCCATAGATGAATTAGTTGCTGCAAGAAATGATAAAAACTTCACTCACATATATTTAAAACTTTATATTAGAACAACCTCTAAACAAAGTAGATAAAACAACTTTATTAAGTGAAAAATATCATAAATATATTTTGAAATAAGATACCTAATAACATAAACCAATGATTATTAAATAGACAACATATATCAGATCAACGATTGCTTAGGCTTCCATGTGCCTCCCATTATTATGCTTTCGAGAATCCTGTGATTTCCTAAAATTTTCAGGTAGGCACAGCACTTTCTAAAGGCAGTTATACTAACAACTATATAAAAGAGCATAGTGTTTTTCTTAGATATATTTAAAAATAAATTTTAGATGAAAAATATAGTTGGCTCTCTGTATTCACTGGTTCTGCATCCTTGGATTCAACCAATTGTAGATGGAAAGTATTCAGGAAAAAAAAATTCCAGAAAGTTCAACAAGCAAAACTTTGAATTTGCTGCGGACTGTCAACTATTTACATAGCATTTGCATTATATTTATAGCTATTTACATGGCATTTACATTGTATTAGGTATTATAAGTAGTCTAGAGATGATTTAAAGTATATGGGAGGATGTGCATAGGTTATATGTAAATACTGTGCCATGTTATATAAGGTACTTGAGCATCTGTGGATTTGATATCCAAGGGGGATCCTGGAATCAATCCTCCATGGATACTGAAAGATGGCTGTATAATTAGCATAGATTATTTTTCAATAAATATCTCATAATATCCTGTAGAATTGTTTGGTAATAATTGTATTAAAATACAAACTTATTTGGGGAAAATAAAGTCCAACATTCTCGATTGTTTATATTAAAAGACCATGGTTAGGGACTTCCCTGGTGACACAGTGGCTGGGAGTCCACCTGCCAATTCAGGGGATACAGGTTCGAGCCCTGGTTTGGGAAGATCCCACATGCTGTGGAGCAACTAAGCCCGTGCGCCACAACTACTGAGCCTGCACTCTAGAGCCCGTGAGCCACAACTACTGAGCCCACGTGCCACAACTACTGAACCCCGTCCGCCTAGAGCCCGTGCTCCACAACAAGCCACCGCAATGAAAAGCTCGAGTGCTGCAACGAAGACCCAGCGCAGCCAAAAATAAATAAATAAAATAAATAAATTTATTTTTTTAAATGTCAATTTCTAAAAAAAAAAAGAAGACCACAGTTTGGGACTTCCCTGGTGGTGCAGTGGTGAAGAATCCGCCTGCCAATGCAGGGGACACTGGTTGGAGCCCTGGTCCAGGAAGATCCTACATGCCGTGGAGCAACTAAGCCCATGCGCCACAACAACTGAGCCTGCACTCTACAGCCCTCGAGCCACAACTACTGAGCCTGCGTGTCACAACTACTGAAGCCTTCACACCTAGAGCCCGTGCTCTGCAACAAGAGAAGCCACCGCAATGAGAAGCCCGTGCACCGCAACGAAGAGTAGCCTTCACTCGCTGCAACTAGAGAAAGCCCGTGCACAACAACGAAGACCCAACACAGCCAAAGTTTAAAAATAAATAAATTAATTTTAAAAAGACCATGGTTAGATATTTTATTCTCAGTTATCTAGCAATGTCATGTGAACACCCAGTACAAAATGACAGTTTCACAATGTGCTGATGGGTAAGGCTGTTAGCAAGCTCTTTCAGGTAAGACTCTCGCCCCGAAACTACATCTTGATTGTCAACTTTGCGCATTTAGTAATTTAATAATTTTATCCAGGGCTGATCTGGCTCTGATGCATTTGCTGTAGAGGATATCCTTTTCCCATTGAAAAGTTTACTTGAGAAATCAAATTAAGGTTAGAAGATTGCCTGATGAGTATAATTAAAATGTCAGGCAGCCTAAGGCACTAAAAATGCCCAGGCACACACTACCCTTCATCCCACAACTCCCTCTCCCCTAATCTGGCCCAAATTACAATAATCAAAATTTGTAATAGCATTCTACACTGGAAAATGTGGTACATTTGAAAAATGATGAATCAGAATTTTACTTGATGATTTCCCCCACCTTGGTTTTTCTAGCTGAGATAGCTGCTTATTGTCTTTCTCTAAAAGCCATTTCTTTTCAATTCTTGCTCTTCCTCTAAAGCTGCAAAACCACTTTATTGCATTTACTATCCAGTACAGTAGCCACTGGCCAAATGTAGCTACTGAGCACCGGAAATGTGGCTAGTCTGAATTTAGATGTGCTGCAAGTGTAAAATACATACCAGATTTTGAAGACTTACATTAATGAGAATATAAAATATTTCATTAATAATTATATTGACTACCTGTTGAAATGATAACATTGGGATTTATTTAGGGATACATTTGGTTAAATAAAATATATTATTAAAAAATTTTACCTGTTCCTTTTCACTTTTTTAATGTAGCCACTAGAAAACTTAACATTACACACGTGGTTCACAAATTTTTATTGGATAGTACTCATCTGAGGCTCCTGAAGACCTACCCTGCTAACTCTTTAGTTGTTTTTTATGGTCTGACCTCTCATCCATTCCTTTATTTTCTGGTAACTGCTTAGATTTACAAGGTAAAATAGCAAGTGAAACTCTGTGGCCAACCTTTAGAATAAGATAATTAAATGCACTAATAGACAATGAAAAGCTTCAATTCTTCAAATTATTGGATTGGTGCTTCAATATTAGAAAAAAAATGGGGAGGAGTGAGCACAGGAGAATAGCCTTCATTAGTGTCTGTAGAGATGGACTGTGTGTTTATGGAGGATTAAAGAGGGAATACAAGAATCATTCTGGGGAGGAAACTCACGCACGCACAGACATACCAAAATAGGATGAAGAATATATTCCATCTCCAACCTTCCCCACCTGTCTAGGTTTTTTTTTTTTTTTTTTAATAAATTTATTTATTTATTGGCTGCATTGGGTCTTCATTGCTGCACCCAGGCTTTTCTCTAGTTGCGGTGAGCGGGGGCTGCTCTTCGTTGTGGTGCGCAGGCTTCTCATTGCGGTGGCTTCTCTTGTTGCGAAGCATAGGCTCTAGGCACGCAGGCTTCAGTAGTTGTGGCTCACAGGCTCAGTAGTTGTGGCTTGCGGGCTCTAGAGAGCAGGCTCAGTAGCTGTGGTGCACGGGCCCAGTTTCTCCGCAGCATGTGGGATCTTTCTGGACCAGGGCTCGAACCCGTGTCCCCTGCATTGGTAGGCAGATTCTTAACCACTGCGCCACCAGGGAATTCCCTAGGTTTTTTTTTTTTGTTTGTTTGTTTTGTTTTTAATCTATTTTTCTTTTGGCTTCTAACTTGTCTCTTTTCTTCAATGTGTACTAATTTAGACTGTTCCCTTGACGGAATGTAGCTATTAAAAAGATGACGGGGGGCCTCCCTGGTGGCGCAGTGGTTGAGAGTCCGCCTGCCGATGCAGGGGATACGGGTTCGTGCCCCGGTCTGGGAGGATCCCATATGCCGCGGAGCGGCTGGGCCCGTGAGCCATGGCTGCTGAGCCTGCGCGTCCGGAGCCTGTGCTCCGCAACGGGAGAGGCCACAACAGTGAGAGGCCCACGTACCACAAAAAAAAAAAAAAAAAAAAAAGAAGATGACGGGGCTTCCCTGGTGGCGCAGTGGTTGAGAGTCCGCCTGCCGATGCAGGGAAACGGGTTCGTGCCCCGGTTCGGGAAGATCCCACATGCCGCGGAGCGGCTAGGCCCGTGAGCCATGGCCGCTGAGCCTGCGCGTCCGGAGCCTGTGCTCCGCAACGGGAGAGGCCACAACAGTGAGAGGCCCGCGTACCGCAAAAAAAACCCCCAAAAAACAAAAAAAAAAACAACTGACGAAAAACTGCTGGGAGATGAGGATGCAGCGTGGTGTAGCAGATCTAAAGACCAAACAACATGGAAAGATGTTTACTTAAGTTGAAAAAGAACTTAGAGATCACCCTGTTCCATTTCCCACCCAAATCCAAAACCTTTTCATATATGGAATAAAGGCTGCCTGTGTTACAACATCAGTATTCATCTAACATACCAAATATATACTGAGAAATGGGGGAAATCCTCTGAAAATATATTTTTTCAACAGTGAAAAAACATGAAGAAAAAACATGATGCCATTGTTTGTGAACCTAAACAACTTCTGAATCTCTCTCCCAAAGTAACAAATTGTTGCAAATCACTGTGGTTGAAATACAGTTTTCAGAAGGCTTACATGACTCGACTTGTCAGCTCCCAGCCAGTTTCAGCCATGTCAAGGAACCCAGGTAAGATATTATTTGTATTAAACTAAGTTCAATATTCTACTTAGCTTGTATTTTTCTTGATATTGAGGATATAAAATTAAACATTAACTATAAGTAGTGAGTCATAAATCTATTCATCAAAGTTCGTACATAGAAAAATCTAAAACTGACTTTGCTTCATGGTATAAATCTCTTAGTTTCTATTAGCCCTGAATCATTGATGTGACAAGAGGATCCCAAATTGACTGAAATAGATCAAATTTATCTTCTAATAAAAATTAATGTTTAAACTTGACCTGAAAATATCTGCATTGTTAAGGTAGGGAAAATTCAGTTTAGGTTCCTTCTTGATTTTGTCAGTATAGGAAGGAACATGAGGGAAAGATAAATGTGAAATTTTGTTTTTCAAAAACGTGTGATTCCTAAATGTCCCAAAATGTCAGAAAATTAAAGTGTTATGTTTTGAAAAGCATTAAAGAGCGTTAGGGTTATATGTATGAGGTTTTAGACTTTAAAAAAAGATTTTAGATTAAAAATATGCTAGACACCTGAAAGTAATTATTAAAATTAATCTCAAACTATTCTCCAATTTAAAAGAATTACATGCCACTGAGAAAGTGGAAATTTCAAGCATCCTGATAGACGCTTGCCACCATATCAAATATGGTATCCATTTTCTAGAAAAGAACTCAATCGACTAAAATTTCGAATTTTCATCTGGGCAGGTGTCAACAATGATTTCTCAAAGCCTGAGACTGTGTCATCTATGAATACCTTCTAGAACGTATATTTTGTTTTTTTAAATTGAGATGTAATTCATACACCATAAAGTTCAAACCCACACAATTCAATGGTTTTTAGTATATTCATAAAGTTGTGCACTATTCTAGAGCTTGCATTTAATTGTAAACCTTTTCCAATGTTTTCACACCCACTATACTACTTAAGCCTCACAGAACCCTCACGAAACTGAGATGCACTGTGCGCGGTTGCCACATTTACCCCCAAAGCTTTCCTAATTACAGTTTCACCTCAAAGGCAGAAGCAGGGTGAAGAATTAATAATGCTACTACCTTCGAGTTAGGGAGTAACAGCCAACAACCTAATCTACCTGTTTGTGTTCTCGCCTAGAGCTCTCGTTTTACTATGTATGTAAAATCTTAATTGCGCCTGGCATTTTCGACTGGGGCATCACCGGTGTGCATTCAACGACCGCCGAACAGGAACAAGGGAAGCCCCGATTAGAGGTGGTAGCAGACACAATCCACCTCCCCCCGCCCAATTTCCTTCCCTGACAGGCTCAGGAGGGAGCAGTGCTTTTCCCCCCTTATATTTTACGGTATCACTAAAGGAATGGGGGATGTGCAGACTGAGAGGTGCGGTGTGAGAGAGACACAGAATTGTTATTCCGGCGTCGAGAACGCTAACGCCAGGGTCGTCGGAGGTTCCGGTAAGTATATTCCGGGCGCCCCGCCTCCCTGCCTCTCTACTCTGAGGCAGGGAACCAGCAAGACGCACCACCTCCGGCGCGGGAGACCGCCTCCGGCAAACGCGCGCCGTCTGCGCTTCCCATTGGTCACAGCCGCACACGTGACTTCTACCGCCAGCCCCGCCCCAAGCGCTTTGCCAGCCCGAGAGCGGGTCTGAGCAGCGCAGCTGGGCGCGGAGCCCGCCCACGTGTGGGAGGTCACGCAGAAGACCCTGCGAAGCTATCCTGCTGGGAACCTGATTGGATGGATGGATGATGGATGAGATAGACAGATGATAGAGATAGATTAGATAGATAGGTTATTTAAGATAGACACCGCAAGTACTGCCCAAAGTAAAACTCTTAATGAAGAAGCTGATCGAGAAGGTCCCTTTCTCCCCTTAGTGGCTTTTGTCCTCACTGAAGCCCAAATTTATCTCTGTTACTTTGGGGAGGCTGGAAACTGACTCACTGCACTGAAGCCCAAATTTATCTCTGTTACTTTGGGGACATCTACACTACACGTATGAACATAACTCTTTGGGGAAAAAAACAACCCATAGTATTTGTATGGGGAATTAAAGACACTTCTTAGAAAAGTTGAGGTGGTGGGTAGGATTTTGGGAAGTCCAGAGCAACCATCCTGATACGTCATTTAAGATAAATTAGACACTCTTGGGAAAACAAAAATGATTAAAAGTGGAAAGAGGCCCTGCCCACCTCTAAAAATGTAATAAGTATTGATAGGAAAGGGCAGAATTAAAAATATTTACACACACATAGGAGAATTTCCTGGTGGTCCAGTGGTTAGGGCTCTGTGCTGCCACTGCAAGGGGCCCGGGTTCAATCCCTGGTCGGAGAACTAAGATCCCACAAGCCGCGTGGCATGGCCAAAAATTTAAAATAAAATAAATATATATAAACACACATATATGTATGCATACACATATGTATAGCTAGTGTAAATGGGATATATTAATTGTAGAAGTCAGTAGAGGGTCCAGTTATTCAGCTTCTTTCTCCCTTTGAGAGTGCCTGGATGCTCATTTTGCCTTTTTTTCTTTTTGGTGCTTCTGAGGCTCACCACCTCTCCCTTTCCTCCTCTAGATGGACACATTTACTTTTTTTATTCATCAAAAAAAAAAAAAAAATACTAGAGCTTACTATATTCTAGGCACTGTGCTAGGTTCTGGGGTGACAATGGTGAACAAAAACAGTAACAGCCCCTTCCTTCCTGGAGCAGACAGTCTGGTAAAGGAGGCAGATAGCAGTCAATTACACACACCAATGTTAAATATAATGTGATAGGTGCTAAGAAGAGGTCCAGATGCTGTAATGGGGCTTTGACCTACTAGGGAGGTTAGAGAAGGCTTCCCTTGAGATGTAACCCAAGACTGAGACCTGAGGGGGTTAAGGAGGGTGCAAGTTGCAGGCAGAGGGAATGGCTTGTTCGAGGAAGAGCTAGTAGCCTCTCCCCTTCCAATGACTGTCCATCTCACCTATTTCCACTAAACACACATTGATCTTGCCTTTTAGTTGTCAGAAGACAATTTTTTCTTTCAATTCCAAGTTCTTAGGGAGTAATGGTAACCCATAATTATTGTTATAGACAATGTGTATCCAATAGGTAAGTATGCTAATATACACATTTAATATGCATAATCATCTGTCATTTTACGTAATGAAAACATGCAATGATCGTAACAAAATCTAGACTACGATGTATCCAATAGAACTGAAAGTGTTATAGATATTCGAAGTGGTGAGAGATTATATTATTTTGGAAGACTCAAAAAAGGTAACTTAGAGAAAGTAATTTTTGAGATATGCTTCACAGGTAAGATTTGGTCAAATGGAGATACAGTTTAGTTAGAGCATAAGGTTCAAGAAGAAGAGTGAGGAGGACGGACAGATAAGTTGAGATTGTTCTAAGGGCATTGAAAACCAGTCCAAAGACTGTAGAAACTAAATGGAAATGTTTTATTTAAGTTTTAAGGACTTTTCTAAGATACTTTTCCCCTCCAATGTTGACCTTGGAAATTTTAAAATCTACAAAAAAGATAAGTCTACAGATAAGTCTATGGTTATGCATATACTCTTCACATGGATTTACCTTTTTTTTGGCCACATTTGCTTTCTGTCTCTCTGTCTCTCCACACACACATACACACACAAAGGCACATACTCATGAATGCATACACAGATGTTTTTCTTTGCTAAACCATTTGAGATAAAGTTGCAGACATAACTAACTTGATCTCCAAGTAATTCCACATATTGTCTCCTAAGAACAAAGATATTTTTCTGCATAATCTCAGTACAATGATGACAATTCTGGGATAGTTTTAAAATTAAAATGGGAATAAGTATTTATGTTAATAATAATAGTAATGCATTACTTATTTTAAACGGCTTGTAACAGTGGCTGACACATTATAAGTGCTATATAAGTGTTTTCTTAAAAAAAATACACTTTCAAGGTTGGGAAACTAAAGAATAAGAAAAGGCAGATAGTGAAAAGTCTCTCCTGCATTCTTGTCCCCCATCTGCTCAATTCCTATCATAGGTAGCCACCATTCTTAGATTCTTGGGTATCCTTCCAGAGGTTCTTTTTGCGAATATGAACAACTGTGAATATAAATTTATATACCCCTCCCTTTTTAGACAAAGGTAGCACATTCAACACACCGTTTTTACTTGTTTTCTCACTTAGCACTATGATCTGGAGATCTCTCTGCATTAATACTTACAGAGCTTCCTAATTCTTATTCATAGTGGCATAATATTCCATAGTGTGGATACACCATCATTTATTTAAGTAGTTTCCTACTGATGTACATTTGGGTTGTTTCCAAACACTTAATATTGAAACCAATGCTACAATAGATAACCTCAAGCACATTTGCATTTGTAAAATTTGATAACTAGATACATTGCCCCCCACAGAGGTAGTACCAATTTACACTTCCACCACCAATTGTGAGAGGGTCTCCAGGATTTTGATAAGGTTCTATACCAAGAGTTTAAAATATGTGAATGTGCATTATTATTGCTATTTTGCAACTTTAAATGAAAGGAGAGCTGTCTTCACGACAAAGGAAAAGGTAGGGCTGTCCTTAGATCAACTTACAGAGTAGCCAACATTTTTCCTCCAACTCTTTTCTGTCCCATTCTCTCCACCCCCTTATGCAACTTTATAATCATAATCAACAATATCTGTGTAGGGCACTGAGCTAGGTTCCAGTTATGAAATAGATACATGTGCTCAAGGGTTTTGCCACTTAGTTGGTCAGACATACACAAAATACAAATAGTTATTATGTTGAGTTCCAGAATGCAAAACACACCTCTTGCTTTGGGCACAATCTTTTGTTGCATCCTATCTCTAGGTCCTTCCTTCTCTGCCCCTTTGCCTACCCAATTGGGATACCCAAGGCTTGTTGGCATCCTTACAGCTCCTTCATTTCTCCCAACATCCATTACTGAAACTTATCCAACTTGTATTCCATCTTTCTACTGCAGATACTAGATTTTGTATTCCCCAGGTGACAATTAATCAGGTAAAATAATAGTTGCAAATCATTATGCTTTTGATTGGCACAGGTAGGGCTGGCCCTAAGCCCATTTTGAAGTAGATGATATTCATTTGGAGGGTGTCCCCACTCGGTTGCCCTTTTTTCTCTCTGGGCACCTTCCCTCTTGCGTGAACTCTCAGCCCTCACTGGTGCCCTCACCTTTTCTCAGGTAATTGTCAAATTATCCTTGCTGGGGTGTCAGTTAATTGTTAGGGTGTCATTTCAAAATGGCTTGAGGTGAGATAGCTATCTTGAAACAACAGTAGAAACTGAAATGACAGGAAATATGGTTGCAATTTTGATCAAAGGGCCATATATTTCACCTACTATTTAAGCCACCTACTTAGGAGCTTACCCTTGGCTGAGGTGAATTAATGCACTGAGACCCTGGCTCTCCCTGACCCCATCTCATCCCTCCCACTCTATTCTGTGTAGCGTCCTGGAGCTCTGGGGACCCTTGGCCTCAGAGCTCTTTACTTTTGAACCCAGTCAGGTTCATCACTTCATATAAAGGACTTGAGCATCCTCGGATTTTGGTATCTGCCAGGGGAGGGGAGAGTGTTCTGGAAACAATGGCCCTTGATACCAAGGCACAACTGTACTGTTTAATTTTTATTAGCCAGAGTTTTAACATATACATTCTGTCTTCCAGCCACAACCAACTCTTCCATGTTTTTTCCATCAGTTGATTCTAAAATTAAAAACCAACAATCTTGGTTTACATTATTGTATCTATGTAAATATAGTCTAACACCAAGTCCAGTGGTAGTAGCTAAGACATATGACATAGGACTTATTGTATACCAGGCACTTCATGAACATTATTGTTTAATATTCAGAATAATCTTAAAGTCCCTTTTGACAAATGAGGAAACTGAGGCACAGAGAATCTAAGAACAGGAAATTAGAAAGTAACTGAGTGAAGACTTTCTCCTATGTGAGGATAGGATAAATTTTTCTTTTCTTTAGATCCAAGTTTAGGACTCTTGCCAGCTGGAAAGAGAATGCACATCAAGGTCATATATACATATTTTTTCTTTCTCTTTTTTTGGGGGGTGATGGTGGTCTTTAGCTCTGGTCAGTTTTCTTTTTTTCCATTTCTGTTGGTGACTAATTTTAGCTACTTCAGGATTCCCCTCTTTCTCAGCAGATGGTTGAGTTCTCTGCTTCATGGACAAAACTGATGTCATTGGGGGTAAACACCTTAATCTTCTTAGCCCTTATTGTAGTCTTCCTTACATGAGCATCACATCTTCTCTCTTTCTATCCTATCTCAAAGGAAGGGAAGAACCCCCCCACCCCACTCAAAATGTATCCGTCCTCACGTTTTCGTTCTCATTTCTCCTAAACCTCTGGGACTCCACCTCAACAATTTGCCCTACTCTACCTTCCATTTTCCATCACTCCTGTGCTAATTCCTCTCCTCAACCTACAAACCTGCTCAAGACTCCCAACTTAGAGAATTCCTTCAACACACCACTTCCTCTCGCTATTGTCCATCTCTCTCATTCCTTCATCAGGGCACCTCTTGGAAGAGTAGTCTACACTTACTGATGCCAAGTCTAGTCTGGTAGCTCGAATTCACGCTTCAGTTGTGCAAACTTCCTTTCATTCTCATTGCGTGACTAATTCCCTTTTGCTGTACTTCAATCCTGGGTGATACTGGTAATCCCTTTTTAAAGGAGCAGAGTGTCCTTGGTAAGAGACTCTGAGCCTTTCTGAGACTGACTAGTAGTCCTGCTAAATGTAAGCACATTTTTTGGAAATTATTATTCAGATTAGGTACTGTTAACAATCGGACATTCAACTATAATATGTTTAATTGATTCTGAGAGGGTGTGTCCTTTGAGATGGGGCAATTACTGTTGATTTTATACTTGAAAGATTAAAATGTTCAAAATGATTGACTCTTAAGCACTAGCTAATGGCTTAACGCTCTCCTAAAAGAAGCCATTTTCCTTTACTTGAAGAAGAGGTCACACTGAGTTTGAGACAAAGCCTTGAGTTCCATTGAGGTGGTGTGTTTCTGAAAAAGGGAGGCATGTGTTTTCCAATCTGGAAGCAGATGGTCCAGCATGTGGAGAGGCCAAGACTTCCAATACCCTCTTGTCCACTTGTTATTTTACAAAGGTAAAAGGTTGTGCAAAGAAGAACTACAATCCTGCAGCCTGTGGAACAAAAACCACACTCACAGAAAGATAGACAAGATGAAAAGGCAGAGGGCTATGTACCAGATGAAGGAACAAGATAAAACCCCAGAAAAACAACTAAATGAACTGGAGATAGGCACCCTTCCAGAAAAAGAATTCAGAATAATGATAGGGAAGATGATCCAGGACCTCGGAAAAAGAATGGGGGCAAAGATCGAGAAGATGCAAGAAATGTTTAACAAAGACCTAGAAGAATTAAAGAACAAACAAACAGAGATGAACAATACAATAACTGAAATGAAAAATACACTAGAAGGAATCAATAGCAGAATAACTGAGGCAGAAGAACAGATAAGTGACCTGGAAGACAGAATGGTGGAATTCACTGCCGTGGAACAGAATAAAGAAAAAAGAGTGAAAAGAAATGAAGACAGCCTAAGAGACCTCTGGGACAACATAAAATGCAAAAACATTCGCATTATAGGGGTCCCAGGAGGAGAAGAGAGAGAGAAAGGTCCTGAGAAAATATTTGAAGAGATTATAGTCAAAAACTTCCCTAACATGGGAAAGGAAATAGCCACCCAAGTCCAGGAAGCACAGAGAGTTCCAGGCAGGATAAACCCAAGGAGAAACATGCCGAGACACATAGTAATCAAATTGGCAAAGATTAAAGACAAAGAAAAATTATTGAAAGCAACAAGGGAAAAATGACAAATAACATACAAGGGAACTCCCATAAGGTTAACAGCTGATTTCTCAGCAGAAACTCTACAAGCCAGAAGGGAGTGGCATGACATATTTAAAGTGATGAAAGGGAAGAACCTACAACCAAGATTACTCTACCCTGCAAGGATCTCATTCAGATTCGATGGAGAAATCAAAAGCTTTACAGACAAGCAAAAGCTAAGAGAATTCACCACCAAACCAGCTCTACAAGAAATGCTAAAGGAACTTCTGTAAGTGGGAAACACAAGAGAAGAAAAGGACCTACAAAAACAAACCCCTAACAATTAAGAAAATGGTAATAGGAACATACATATCAATAATTACCTTAAACATGAATGGATTAAATGCTCCAACCAAAAGACACAGGCTCGCTGAATGGATACAAAAACAAGACCCATATATATGCTGTCTACAAGAGACCCACTTCAGACATAGTGACACATACAGACTGAAAGTGAGGGGTTGGAAAAAGATATTCCATGCAACTGGAAATCAAAAGAAAGCTGGAGTAGCAATACTCATATCAGATAAAATAGACTTTAAAATAAAGAATGTTACAAGAGACAAGGAAGGACACTACATAATGATCAAGGGAACAATCCAAGGAGAAGATATAACAATTATAAATATATATGCACCTAACATAGGAGCACCTCAATACATAAGGCAACTGCTAACAGCTATAAAAGAGGAAATCAAAAGTAACACAATAAGACTGGGGGACTTTAACACCTCACTTACACCAATGGACAGATCCTCCAAACAGAAAATTAATAAGGAAACACAAGCTTTAAATGACACAATAGACCAGATAGATTTAATTGATATTTATAGGACATTCCATCCAAAAACAGTTGATTACACTTTCTTCTCAAGTGCGCATGGAACATTCTCCAGGATAGCTCACATCTCGTGTCACAAATCAAGCCTCAGTAAATTTAAGAGAATTGAAATCATATCAAGCATCTTTTCTGACCACAACGCTATGAAATTAGAAATCAATTACAGGGAAAAAAATGTTAAAAACACAAACACATGGAGACTAAACAATATGTTACTAAATAAGCAAGAGATAACTGAAGAAATCAAAAAATACCTAGAGACAAATGACAATGAAAACATGACGATCCAAAACCTATGGGATGCAGCAAAAGCAGTTCTAAGAGGGAAGTTTATAGCAATACAAGCCTACCTCAAGAAACAAGAAAAAAAAAAAAGGTTGTGCAAATACTCTTCATACTCTCTTAACGCTCTGGGATTCAGGAGTGATCACTACCAGCAATGAAGTCCATATGTAATGAAATGATGTTCCCTGAGAATAATCACCTCCCAGTAATGAAATAGGGGATTAAAGCTGTGATTGCTTAAAATTATGCCTAGTGACAAAAAAAAATTAATCAGTCAATCTAAGAAAGAAATGGAAAATTTTATTCGAGCCAAATTGAGGATTATAACCCAGGGAACAGCCTCTCAGAAAGCTCTGAGAACTGTTCTGCCTGTTAAAGATTAAAGCACAGTTATATAAGTCTTTGAGGCAGGAGGCTGTACATTAAATAACATATTGTTGACAATTTACATAACCCAGATCTACAAGTAGTGGGTCATGGGTTATGGTGGCCCCTTATAAGAGTAACAAGGAAGGTTATCTCCTAGGGAAGTCTAGTTACCGCAGATTCACAATACACACTAAAAGGGAAGGAGGAGGCCGAAACAGGCAAAGAAAAGTTTTATGTTTAAATTTTTCTTGTCTGCCATAAAATATGAATTTTATTTCATCACTAGTGATGCAGGTAAAGTACTGTAAAGTTTAACACAGAGGAATACCCTTCTGGAAGAAACTATAAAACAATTCCTTCAGTTTAAACTAAGCCACATTTTAATTGGCTTCACTTTGGACCATAAACTTCCTGTATGAACTTTTATTGTTTTCTGGACTTTCTCATTGCCTCTCCGCCCCTCCTCACATGATTTGTAGTTATGATATCTTCAAGTTTCCCCAAATTTTCAACCATGCTATCTCTTCTACCGAATCTCCCTTTCCTCAGGGACTTCCCTTTTAGAGCCGTTCTTTTGCTCTAATCTCATCACTCTCTAGGTATGGTACACTGTTGGATCCACCTTTTGCTAATCTTTTTCTTGGTTTAGTCATACTCTGTTTTACTGGAAAACTTTCTCAAGAGGCTTCCTAAGAAATTGTGCATGGGAGAACAACTTCTTGAGTCCTTGCATGTCTGCAAATGTCTTTCTTCACCTCTCACAGATTATTGAGAATTAGATAGGCAGAGACTTCTAGGTTGAAAATAATTTTTTATAAAATCCTTGAGGGCATTAATTGTTCTACTATATTCTAGTACCCATTATTGATGGGAAATCAGTCATCAAACTAATCCATGTTTCTCTTTGGAGAATTTTAGCATCTCCTTATGCTTGGTATTTTGAAATATCGATATGCTCCAGAGGTGAGGATTTTATTTCCCCATTTGTTGTCCTGAGAACTTGGTGGGGTTTTCTGTTTTTTGGTGGGACTTTCTAATCTGAAGTTTGGTGTCCTTTAGCTCTGGGAAGTTGTCTTATGACAATTTCCCCCCTCTATTTCTTTCTGTGACTCTCATTTTTTAAAAAAATATTTATTTATTTGGCTGCGTCGGGTCTTAGTTGCGGCACACAGGATCTTCATTGTGGCATACAGGATCTTTAGTTGTGGTGTGCAGGCTCTTTTGTGGCATGCGGGCTTCTCTCTAGTTGTGGTGCACAGGCTCCAGAGCACACAGGCTCAGTAGTTGTGGTGTGTGGGCTCTAGAGTGCACGGGCTCAGTAGTTGTGGCGCGTGGGCTTAGTTGCCCCATGGCATGTGGGATCTTAGCTCCCCAACCAGGGATCGAACCCATGTCCCCTGCATTGGAAGGCGGATTCTTAACCACTGAACCACCAGGGAAGTCCCTCTGTGACTCATTAATCAGATGCTGGTCTTTCCATATTGGTTTTCTGTATCACCTATCTTTTCTCTCATATTTTAAAATTTCTGATTTTTTTCTGAGTGATTTCCTTGACTTTATTTTTTCAGACCATCAATTGTATTTTTAATTTTAGCAATCATATTATTAAATCTGAAAGATTTTGTTGTAGGTTTATTCTTTTTTCATAGCATTCTCTTTTGTTTCCTAAATGTAATATTTTCTTAACTCTCTCTAAACATATACATTAGAATTTGCAAACATTCCCTTCTGTTCCTTGAATTATATCTGTTTTCTTCAGTGTTACTGTTTTGGTTGTTTATCTGGCATTTCTCTTTCATTCTGTGGTTCTTCTCAGTTGCCTGGTGATCTTTTGTTATTTTAAAGAAATACTGACCGGTTAGCTGGTGTGGGGTTTTTCTGTTGTTATGTGAGTAGGACTGTTTCCCCAGGTGGTAGCAGTAGCCACATGTTCCAGGTGCTGTCCTGCACAGGTTAAATATATTAATTCATTTAATCATCTCAATAACACCTCTACAAGGTAGTTACTGTGGTATCTCATTAAGTTTAATATTCCATCAATTGTAAAATGTACTATAATTTTGTTCCCTGCTAAGAAGGGAAACAATGCTGTTGGACTATGACATGCCATAGACTATAAAACACATTCTGTTTTGGAGGCATTAAAAAATCTTAGAATTGATAAAATAATACATTATCATTCCCATTTTACAGTTGAAGAAACTGAGGAATAGAGAGATTAAATAACTTTCCCAGGTTACATAGTTTTATCTGTAGTGGATTTTACATTTGAACCCAAATGATCTGGCTTCAGAATCTTACCACTATGCCTAACTGCTTCTCCAGGGCTCCTCACTGAGTGGGGACTCAAGTGGGGGCTCTGAGTTGGGGGAGCTTTAGGGTGATGAGTTAGGGCAGCTGGCTTTCTGGCCCCAGGTCCCTCAAATGCCAGAACAAGGAGAACTTTAACCCAAGGCACCAACATTCATAAAGAAGTTTTAGCTTTCTCCACAAGATTTGTTCTCCTCTATTAGAGAAGAGTGATCTGGATTTTTTACCTGAAATCTGATGGGTCTAGTGGGCTGGGGCTGTCAAGGGTACCAAGTGGTACAGTTGATCCTCATCAGAATTATAGTCAATGGCATGTCTCCCTTTCCCAGCTTCAGGGTCTTGGTGGAGTAAATAGGTTTCCTGTCGTGGGTTCTTGGCACTTCCTCTGTCTGGCTCACTTGTCCATATCTTGTCTTCTCTGCTTTCTGCCTCCTAGAAACATACACAGATCTCCCATCTGCTCTTGACCCTGCTTCCCATTCTCTTCACTGTTGTGGTTTTACTCTTTTTTATACTTTCATTTGGGGAGAAGACTAGGACTAGGAGAAATGGGAGAGGTCAGTGCTTGTGCTCAGTCTTGAACCAGAAGGCCCTAGACTTCTAGTTTTAGTGAACAAAATCAAGATTATAAAAGGATGACCATCATTTGAGAAAATAAAATATTCACATTATAGCTGGCAGTGGAAAAGCACTTATAAAACCTTAGAAGCATATTGGCTTAAAAGTTTTCCTAAATGCAACTGAAGGATTCTCAACATACAACAATATTTTTAAGAGTTCCAATACATTGAGGCTTATTGTTTGCTTTATGAAGGAATTATTCTTTCAAAAAGATTAACCATGAGATTTTTCCAAATTCCCCACTAGGTCATTTAGACTACAATTTCATTTTCAGAACTCTGTGTGGATATGTATATATCCACACAACTTTTCAGCATAAAGTGAGATACTTTTTCCTCCTGGATATTAAAAATTCAATACTTGGAAAATAATAGAGCACTTGAAATGTGGCCAGTGCAATTGAGGAACTGAATTTTAAGTTTTATTTAATTTTAATTAATTTAAGTTTAAAAAACTGATACTGAATTGTTGGAGAAGTTTTAGGTATGTTTGGAACAACTTGGATATACAAATTTACTTTTTAACTGTAAACTTCATGAAATCAAAATACAAGGTTTTCCAATGAAATTAGTTGATATCTGGATTGAGATGTGCTCTACATATAAAATAAACACTAGATTTTGAAAACTTAAATATAATAAAGAGTGTAAAACATATCATTAATAATTTTATATTGATTTTGCGTTATAGTGATAATACTTTGGATATATTGTCCTAAGTAAAATATATTACTAAAATTATTTTTACCTGATTTTACCAGTAGAATATTTAAAATTCATATGTAGCTTGAATTATATTTCTACTGGACAGAGTTGATCTATTCCAGTGCAAGGCTTTGCTTTTCGATAGTCATTATGATGCTGGGATTTCATCCCTCTCCTTGTCTAAGACAGTTTTTAGTGACTAGTGGTGAGTGATTTACAGAGTTAATGGAGTTTTCTCTTTGAATTCTTATGCAGATCACAACCCACCTTCTCAGCCCAAGGAGAACAGCATTGGCCAGAACCATCACCAGGAGGAAATAATCTACAAGTTGGCCAGGCAGCTGAGAAACATCGGGGACAGCATCGATCATAGAATGGTTCAAGAGGTGAGAATTCAGTTTCCCCAGTAAGGGCCTGTCAGGGAGGAGGAAAGAATAAACAGACCAATGGCTGTCAAGTGGCTGGGATGCCCAGGAATTAGTAGAACACATAGATTAATGATGACTGGATTACCAAGCATTAGATCTGAAAATTGTGAACCTGGGTCAAAGCCAGTATTAGATCTCACACTTGCTACTCAAACTGTGTGGTCCATGGACCAGCAGCATCAGCATCATTTGGCAGCTGGTCAGATGTGCATAATCTCGGGCCCCAGCCCACAACTCTGGAATCAGAATTTACCGTTTTACACACACCCTAGGGGATTTGAGTGCACATTAAAGTGTGAGAAACTTTGCTCCATACCCTCAAACTAGGATGCATGTTACATTCACCTGTGAAGTTTTAAGAGTTACAGATGCTGGGCCCCACCTTGAGAGATTAGTCCAGGTGAATCTAACACTCCGTCAGGGAGGAGAACCTTTGCCTTAGATGGTGGTCATCCTCCTTGAACCAAACCAGGTTATGATCTAAGCCCAACTCCCCCTGATTTCTTTGTTTCTCCTGATTATTGTAAGAGATATAAGGGAAACAGGAAAGAATAATGATTACTGTTTCAAATCTTAGGGGTGATGAAATCCACAGCCCACTTAGTTTTCCTCCAGAACAACCTTTAGTTGGCAGCAGCTAGAGAATGATCACATGGGGCTCTGTGGTGGTGGGGGGCTGCCCCTCAGAGCCCAACTTCCTCCCCTTAAATGCATCACAGGACAGGTACCTGTGGTGATTTCTTGTATATCACTGCTGCTGCCATCATGCTGACTTCAGGGAGTGCCAGGCCCTCTTCTATGCTCTGGTCCAAATGTGGCAGTACTCAGCCATGCCCTCAAATAAAACATTCCCTGAGACAAAACAAGAATGGAAGGTCCCAACAATAATGTTACTGAAAGTAAGAAGGAAACAAACACAAATAAAATATTGATAGACCAATTTCACTCAAACAAATATTTACTGAGTGCCTATTATGTGCCAGACTCAGTTCCAGGCACTGATAGACCAATTTCACTCACTCAAACATTTATTGAGTTTCTACTATGTGCCAGACTCATTTCCAGGCAGAGAGCAGGAATGGAAGATGAGCCTGCTGTCATAGGACTCATAATGTAGGAGAGACAAACAGTAAAGCAGATGACTAGACTCTAGGGGATACTGAGTGATGGAGAGTGACTTTGGATGGGCCATCAGGGAAGGCCCTCTCTGGAGAGGCGATATTTGAGCAGAGACTGGAAGTGAGGGAGTGAGCCATGGGAATACCTGGGGGGAAAGTGTTCCAGACAGAGGAAACTGGGAGGGCAAAGCCCTTGGGATAGGAACAACAAGGAGGCCAGGTTGGCTGGAGTCGGGGGTGTTGAAGTCCAGGAGTTGGCCTCCGTCCGAGAGGCGGGGGTAAGGTGTTTGGGTTTTGCGCCAAGTATAAAGGAAGCTTCTGGGGAAGGAGAGCAGGAGAGTGCCATGTGCTGATTTACATTTAGAATGAAGCCTGGCTGTACGGTGCAGAGAATAGGCTGTTGTGAACATTAAGAGAGATAATCTATGTAAATCACTTGGAATAGAGACTGACCCACAGAAAATGATCAATAGATGTTATTGAAGCCAAAATATTAATTTGTTTCTGGCCTTTGCCCTTTCACTATTTGGAGTTGAACACTTCTTTGCTGTGTATCATTTATTACAGGGCACTCATGATACTCTCCACCTCCCTTCCATGCTCCAGCTTCTTCTATAGTTTTCACTGATGACTGTGCTTTATGAATTCTGGGCAAGTCCTTAGTTCAACTTTTCTGCTTCTTTGTTAGCTAACACTCTGAATACTCCTGGTTCCTTGTAATCTTTTCTCTGAAGAGGAGGACAGAGTAGGACAAATCACAAACACCTATTTTCTAAGTTTACCTCAACTCAATCAGGAAGTCACTTCCCCATGTAACCACCTCTTCCATTCTTCCATTTTTCTTTTCTTTCTCTCCCTTACCTTTTTTTTGGTAATGATTTTTTTCCCTTACCTTTTAAGTTGTAATTTACTTAGGTTTTAAATTTACCTCTGCAGCTTAATAAATTGACACTTTTCTTTTTTAAAAAAATAATAACTTTGAGAAATAAAATTCACATAACATACAATTCACCCATTTCAACAGTATAATAAATGGTTTGTAGTATATTCATAGAGTTGTACAGCCAGTCATCACAATCAATTTTAGAACATTTTCATCACTCCAGAAAGACACCTCAAATCCAATAGTAGTCCCTTCTCATTTCCTCCCATTTTCCCCCCTAGCCCCACCAATCTATGTTCTGTCTCTCTGGATTTGCCTATTCTGGAATTTCATATAAGGGGGCTAATATAATATGTTGTCTTTATGTTTGGCTTCTTTCACTTAACACAATAGTTTTTTCAAGGTTCATCCATGTTGTAGCATGAATCAGTACTTCATCTCTTTTTATTGCTGAATAATATTCTTTTGTATGTATATATCACATTTTGTTTATCCATTCATCACTTGATGAACGTTTGGGTTGTTTCCACTTTTTGACTATTATAAATAATGATGCCATGAATATTTGTGTAGAAGTTTTTGTGTAGGCATGTTTTCAGTTCTTTTGAGTACATACCTAGGAGTGGAATTGCTGGGTCATATGACAACTTTATATTTAACTTTTTGAGGAACTTCCAGACTATTTTCCAAAGTGGCTGCACTATTTACATTGTGGCCCACCAGCAGGGTACAAGGGTTCCTGTTTCTTCACATTCTTGTCAAAATTTATTAACTGTCTTTTTGATTATAGTCAGCCTAGTGGGTGTGAAGTAGAATCTCATTGTGGGTTTGATTTGCACTTCCCTGATGGTTAATGTTGTGCATCTTTTCATGTGCTTATTGGTCATCTGTGTAACTCTTTGGAGAAATGTCTATTCAGATCCTTGGCCCATTTTTAAATTGGGTTGTTGGAGTTCTTTATATATTCTAGATGTAAGTTCCTTATCAGATATATTATTTGCAAATATTTTCTCCCATTCTGAAGTTCGTCTTTCACCTCCTTTTATGTCTTTCACCTTCTTGATGTTCATGGAAGTGCAAAAGTTTTAAATTTTGATGAATTTCAATTTATCTATTTTTCTTTTGTTCCTAGTGCTTTTGGGGTCATATCTAAGAAACCATTGCCTAAGCCAAAGTCATGAAGATTTATACCTATGTTTTCTTTCAAGAGATTGACTTTTAGCTCTTAAATTTAGGTCTTTGACCCATTTAGAGTTAATTTTTTGTATATGGTATGAATTAAAAGTTCACCTTCATTCTTTTGCATATGGGTATTCAGTTGTCACAGCACCATCTGTTGAAAAGACTACGTTTTTCCTACTGAATTGCCTTGGCACCCTTGTTGAAAATCAACTAACTGTAAATTTTGGGGTTTATTTCTGGACTCTCAATTCTATTCCATTGATCTATATCTACCGCAAAAAAAAAAAAAAAAAAAAAAAAATTCCTCCTAAGTTTGCCTCTAAAATGCTAAAGAGTAAAATGCATGATTTACTCTGCTACTTTAAGGCTTACCTCAAGGAACTATAACAGAGTTTCAAATCTGGCATGGTATATTTCTTTCATATAGTAATTTATTCACCTTTTGTACTTTGTTTAATCAAGCGGTCACATTGATTCTCCAGATATCTTCCTGCTTTTGATGTATTTAAAGAAACTTTTATTCTTGCTCTTGGAACTCCCCGGCAAGGAGCTCACCAAGGTGTATTTTTGTCTACCAAATTGGTTGTCCTTGAGCTATCACATAGCCTGACTTCTTATTTTTTGCACTTAAGCAAGTGTTCTGTGTTTTCAAATAGGCCTTGATTCTCAAAATAACATCTTCTATTTTGCCATCTAGTTTTGAGGGGTTCTGGTTCAAGGACCTGGTCTTTTTTTTTTTTTTTTTTTTGGCGGTACGCGGGCCTCTCACTGCTGTGGCCTCTCCTGTTGTGGAGCACAGGCTCCGGACACGCAGGCTCAGCGGCCATGGCTCACGGGCCCAGCCGCTCCGCGGTGTGTGGGATCTTCCCAGACCGGGGCACGAACCTGTGTCCCCTGCATCGGCAGGCGGACTCTCAACCACTGCGCCACCAGGGAAGCCCAAAGTGTGTTTAAAAATAGTTAGTCTTGAGACTAACTAACTAACCAATGCAGGGGGCCCGGGTTCAATCCCTGGTCAGGGAACTAGATCCCACACGCATGCCACAACTAAGAGTTCGCATGCCACAACTAAGGAGTTCACGTGCCGCAACTAAGGAGCCCGTGAGCTGCAACTAAGACCTGGTGCAACCAAATAAATAATATAAAAAATATAGTCTTCCTGTTGCTTTTACGATCTTAAATGTGTCTTTGAAATTTTTCTCCACAGGACTCGCTCCTGGGTTCTAGAAACTTCCCCCTCCCTGTCCCTACAGGCCTAGGAGTGGCAACAACTCTGCTGTTGCCAGCCTACCCTTATGCCTCCTCCCCCAACTTTTGTAGACAGTGTCTTTATCTGACCTTCCCTGAACTATTCCTAATTTGAGTATGCCATCTGTTTTCTCTGGGACCCTGACAGTAATGTATAAGCAATTTCTTAGTTTGTTAGAAAGATAAGAGGGAAATGAACATTTATTAAACATTTTCTTCCACGTACTCTGAGATACTCTTATGTGTTTCATTTAATTTTCCAAATAACTCTATGAATTAGTGGAATAGTATTTCAGGAGAGGCACTTGAGGTTCAGAGAGATTAGATATCCTATCCAAGGTTACTCAGCAACTAAGTGGCAAAACTGGAATTTAAATATACGAGCATCTGACTCAGTGCTCTATACATTTTCTTGTCTGCCTTGCTGGAAGGAAATTCATTCAATTCTTGTAACTGATATCAACTATAAAAGGGAGGAAAAAAAGTTCTTTCATGATTTCCAGTTATTGATAGGACAAAGTCTAAATTCCTTAGCCTGCAGCTAATGGTTTATCACACATTCATTAATTCAGTCAACTAATATTTATTGAACACCTACTATGTGTCAGGCTCCATTTAAGTGCTGGAGATATGGCAGTGATCAAAAGAGAAAACTTCCCTGATCTCGTGGAGACAAACAATAAACAAACAAACAAACAAAGAATAGTTTATCAGATAGTCATGAGGAGTGTTGGGGGATTTGCAATTTTAAGGGAAGGCCTCACTGAAGGTGGCTTCTGAGCAAAACCTTGACAGAGGTAGGGGAGGGTCCGTGGACCTGGGGAGAGAGCAGTGGAGGCAGGTGAATAGCAAAGACTGAGGCAGGGGCATGTCTGGCATATTTGAAGAATAGCAAGGAGGCCAGGGTGGCTGAAGCTGAGTAATGCAGAAAGCCATAAAGATACGGTCAGAGGGGTGGGTGGCAGGGCCTTGAGGTCACTGTAAGGGCTCTTTTGAGTGCGGCTGAACCACTGGAGAGCACTGAGCAGAGGGGCTGCATCGCAACAGTCCCTGAGGCTGCTGGGTTGAGAACAGACTGCAGGAGGAGGGCAGGGCCAGGGAGAGCCCTTTCTGTCTGGCCCCCAGCCTTCTTCTCCTGATACTCCCATAAAACCAGTGGCATTTACTTACAGCTCCAGAAACCTGCTGTGGTCTTCGTCACTTCCAACTTTGCTCATATTCACCCCTCTCCATCATCTAAGTCTGTTCTTCCAACCCCAAAGCAGACTCCCTTACTTCTTTGAAAGGACTAAGAAAGTGCTCTGGGAAGCCAGAGAAAGAGGTTAATCAACCCTGAAAAGAGTGCCCCTATTTGCTGATGGTGAAGACGGGAAAACGTCCAGAGGAAAACTTCCCAAGGTTCTGTGGAGGGTATGGACATTATGGAACAGACTAAGATATTCTTCCACTCATACACTTCATGAAGCAGCCCTAGATGCTTTGCTTGTCTGTGGCACTGATTGAATTAATATCAATACCAAATTTCTAACTTTGGATTATCTTATCACTTAAAAAACAAATTTAACCTCTTTCTTGCTCTCTTTTTAAACAGGATTTTCAACAAGAAGACAGAGCTATCCTGGCTCATTTTGTCTTAGTTTTCTTTGGAGGAGTTCACATGTTGTTGCGCTTTCTCTGGAATAACCATGTGATGTAAAAGGAACGTAAATGTCAGGTTCTGCTTTCCTTCTACCCTCTGAGAAAATATGCATCCCACCGGGGCAGATGGGAAGAAGGCCCGTCTCTACCTCCTCTGTTTTCACCCATCATTGTTGCTTTGTGCCTGGTTGTTGGAGAACTGCGGACTCACTGGCCATTTGTCTGTTCACTGGTCAGCCAGCGATAAGATGTCTATGACTGCCTCATGGTGGAGCCCAAGGAACTTAGGAACCCAGGAGGCCTTGTTGCTTAGGAAACACCAGCGCTGTGGATAGTCCCAGTGCTCCTTGTAAGGAAACCCTGAACATTTCCTCTTATGAGGGAAATTGAACCTCATCCCCAAACCAGAGGTCACCGGAATGGGTGCTTTCTCCTGGGTCCCCTCCCTGGGTACAAGGCCCTCCAGCAGCCTGTTGACCCCACTCTCATTGCCCACGTCCAGACCTGCAGTGCCCCGTCCTCTTTTTACCTTTCTGTCTACCTCATATTCCTCCCTCCACCCTTTGAGAAGTATGGCAAGTGTTAAGAAAATTTGTTGTTATAAATTATAAGTTCTGTATATGCATTTTGAGTTCTTTGTAGGAAAAGAGTTATTTAAAAAATTAATAATTTAAAACATGAAATAAATATGGTTATTTTATTGAGCATGAAGCACCTGTGCATATTTCTTTTGTGAAGGAGGGATTCCACTTGTTCCTGCTCATATGGGGTCATAATTTTGTAGTTTGATCATATATAGCATCGCCTTCGTCCTTCCAAAGGGAAATGTCCTCATTTTTTAGGTCTGTCTCAGGCAATGCCTATTATCACCTAGGTTTTGGCTTCCTGGCAGGGAACAGATCCTAAAACGTCTTTCTTATTTATTTTTTTAACTCTTTTGAGTAAGCATTTATTTATTCATATGGTTAAAAAAATCAAAACCGTATAAAAAGGTTTACAATGAAAACCCTTGCTCTTATTTTCTATACTGAATCCCAATTATGTTTGTAAATTTGTTACATATCCTTCCAGAGTTTCTCTGTACAAATACCAGTAAATATATATATATACACACAAAAGGTAGCATGTAATATACACTGTTCTGTGCCTTGATTTTTTTGCTTAGCATGGTGGTCAGGCACTATTCTACTTGTCTTACAAACGTTAACTCATTTACTCTTCATAAGAACATTATGAGACAGGTATTATCAATATTATTAGCTCTATTTTACTGTTAAGGAAACTGAGGCAGAAGTAAGTAGAGAGAGGCAGTACAGAAGGTAACTAAGTTGCTCAAGGGCACACAGCCAGTAAGTGACATAGCTGGGTTACCAAGCCAGGCAGGCTGTTCTCAGAGTCTGGGTTCTTAAGCACGTGCTGTACTACCTCTTGGAGAGCTTGCCACGGTCCATAGAGAGCTCTGTCAGACAGGATGCACAGAATTCTGTTAAATGGATGTGGCATCATTTATTTCATCAGCCCCTTCTTAACGGATGCCTGGGTTGTTTCTAATCATTCGGTATTATAAGCAATGCTGAAATAAATAACCATGTACCTTTTGGATATGTACAAATACATACATATTTCTATTGCTCATTTTTCTATTGGGTTTCTGGTCTTGTTCTTACTGGTTTCTAGAAGCTCATGATTTATCAATGCTAAGCCAACAGCATCTACACTTTCAGATTTTTGGCAGGTTATTAAGGCTTCTTGCCTCCTTTTCTTCTGTGTGTATGGGTTTGCTTTAGTGCTTACAAGCTTTCTGGGCTTCTCCTCAAGGCAGAGGGAACTAAGGCAGGTACACACGGGTGATGGGTGGGTGGGTATTACACTTGGAGCAGCCAGAGGCCTGGGAAAAGGTGGCAGCTGGGATCCACTGAGTACTTGGGTCTAGGTCAGAAGAGCATTATAGCCTCACTGATGCTGGCATTCGGGCGTGGGGTGGTGGGGCCTCCACCTGGCCAAAGGGCAGGCCGTGGCCGGGTCGGAGCTGGGAATGTCACTCACCCGTAAGGGGAGAGGCACCTGGTCCAGGCGGACAGCATGGGAGGCCCCCTCCTATCCATCTGCAGAGATGAACAGGAAGTTGATGCCATGAAGTTGGTCTGTCGCTGTCATGAGCCCAGGACCAGGGGTTCCCTCAGCTCTCTAGATCCCCCAGAATCCCACCTCTGTCCCCTGGGAGCCAGTGCCAGGATGCCCGAGGGGCTGTCCATCTGCAAAAGGATGCGAGCAGGACCGATGCCTCCCAGTGGGCAAGCCCACGGAAACCTGGTCTCCCCTCCCGCAGGGGCCAGCCCCTGTGCTCCCCCGAGCTGACCAGGATGGGAGTGGAAGCTGGATCTTGCTCTTTCGTTTTCATTTCCTGGAAGGACAGCAACTACTAGAGCACCCTGCACACCTGCTCGCCTGGGGAACCTGAGCGCACAGCACCTGGAGCTATTTGAGATTCCATCCCATGAGACCTTCCAGTTTTGGGGGCCAAGTTAGGGGTTTGGGGAAGGAGGGCCTGAGAGCGCTGGCCTAGGGTCCAGCAGCTGCAGCCACCGGTGCGCTCACGATGGACAGCCGGGTGGCTCCCTCACCTCCACCTGTAATGCAGGTAAGAGCCTGGCAGCTGAACCACGCCGCGTGCACACAGAGCCACCTGCCCTCTGCCTCTTCTCCACCACCTCAATTTCCATACCCATTTTATCAGACCTTCTGCCTGGCTGGAATCTCACTTTCCAGCACATTCCCAAACCTCACCCATCCCTCACCGCCTCTCACTCTCCTCCACCTCACTCATCTCCAGCCTCTCACTCAATCCCTTCGAAACCCCTCTGTGTCATATACTGCTCCTCCTCCCTCCTGCTCACCTCTACACCAATCAGATGCAGTTCCTGCACAAGCCACACCCTCACAGCTGGCAGATGCAACTACGCAGGGGCTCCTCTCCTTAGCAGTCCCTCTCCATTGGACATATTTCCCTAGGAGCCTCAGAAGCCTCCAGAGCTGGGCCCCCTTCCCACCTCCAAAGTCCTTCTCCACTCCTCTCTCTCCAAGATCCATATCCACATACACTTTTTAAAAAAAATTTTAAATCAGACGTTTTCCTTGCCTTCATGTGGAACCTTGAGCTCTCTCTGCAGCTCCCTGGCTGGCATTTCCCAGGCAGTCACAGCCTGGAATTCTCCATTCCTCACACTTGGAAGAGGGCAGAGGAGTAGACAAGGAGCTCCCTGCAAGTCCCAGGTGAGTCTAGGCCTTGAACCCCCTTCTCCAGCTTGGCAAGCCCCCTCTGCTGGGTTGCAACCTCTGAGGCAGGGTTACCTGGGTACAGTACCAAGTGGGGCGACGGGGTGGGGGGGAAGCAGACAAGACATGCAGTGAGAAGTATCCCCCAAAGTGTCGAATCCTCTTCTGCAGTGGCCACGGCTTCTTGAGTTTGCTTTGCTGGCTCCAGATGACAGTCTTTCACTGCACATCGTCCTCAGACACCAAGAGATGAACATAATGCTCTTGGAGATCCCAGAGTGAGAAAATGACTCTTGCTGGGATTGGTTTCTTTTTTTTTTTTAATTAATTAATTTTTGGCTGCGTTGGGTCTTCGTTGCTGCACGCGGGCTTTCTCTAGTTGCAGTGAGCGGGGGCTACTCTTCGTTGTGGTGCACGGGCTTCTCATTGCAGTGGCTTCTCTTGTTGCAGAGCACGGGCTCTAGGTGCGCGGGCTTCAATAGTTGTGGCTCACAGGCTCAGTAGCTGTGGCGCATGGGCTTAGTTGCTCCACGGCATGTGGGATCTTCCCAGGCCAGGGCTCGAACCCATACCCCCTGCCTTGGCAGGCAGCTTCTTAACCGCTGCACCACCAGGGAATTCCCTGGTTTCACTTTTACTTTTCACAATGTGGCAGCCTGTGGCGGGGCATGAGCCCCAAGGAGCCCCCTGTTTCTACAAAGTTCTGTCACTTTTTCATCCCCTCATTCTGATGGCTGAGCCAAATCACCTCTAGGGGCCAGGATGACTGTAACATTGTAAAGATAAAGACTTCCCTTGGTGGGACCTTGAGATTCAGAAATTCATCCTTTCTTTCTCTCTTTTGAAAATAGCATTTGCTTTTTTATATGTTTCTGGTTGAAGGTCTTTTTATCCTGGTCTCTCAGGTTCCCTGTGTCCTCACCAAGGTTCCTGGGCTCTCAGATTTCCAGTTTACAAGTCAAGTATTGTCAGGGGAGCCTTCTGGTAGGATTAGGCAGAGGCATGAAAAGCTTGAATTGGAAAGATGAAATTTACTGAGTGTCCACTGGGTACAACAGGGGTCCCCAACCCCCGGGCCATGGACTGGTACTGGGCCATGGACTGTTAGGAACCAGGCCACACAGCAGGAGGTGATCATCGGTGGAGCGAGCGAAGCTTCGTCTGTCTTTACAGCCACTCCCCATCGCTCACATTACCACCTGAGCTCCGCCTCCTGTCAGATCAGTGGTGGCATTAGATTCTCATAGGAGCTCGAACCCTACTGTAAACTGTGCCTGCGAGAGATCTAGGTTGCGCGCTCCTTGTGAGAATCTAATGCCTGATGATCTGAGGTGGAGCTGAGGCAGTGATGCTAGCACTGGGGAGCGGCTGCAAATACAGATTATCATTAGCAGAGAGGTTGGACTGCACAGAGACCATAATAAATCAACTGCTTGCAGACTCATATCAAAACCCTATCAATGAGTGGCAAGTGAAAACAAGCTCAGGGCTCCCACTGATTCTACATGATGGCGAGTTGTATAATTATTTCATTATATATTACAATGTATTAATAATAGAAATAAAGTGCACAATAAATGTAATGTGCTTGAATCATCCCGAAACCATCCTACCCCGCCCCCGCTGGTCCGTGGAAAAATTGTCTTCCATGAAACCTGTCCCTGGTGCCAAAAAGGTTGGGGACTGCTGGTGTACAAGATGTTGACGGTACCAAGCTGAAGACATATATGGTTCCTCCCTGTAAGGTAGACACAAAGATGGACACTCCTCCCCTTTGAAAAAAATTCTTAATATATTTAAGGATGACTGAGCCTTCACCAAGATGCTCGTCTTTGACTGCCCTGGTTTTCCCTCTCTCTAGGAGCTGATTCTCCTGTGAATCCCGAGGCAGCCACACCACCCCCAGACACCTAGGCCCAAGCCAGATGGGAAGCTCGAGTGAAGCTGCTGGGTGAGGGGGGAAATCTACAAGCTGCTGGGAAGACTCCGTGAGGGAGGGGAGGAGAAAGGCTGATGTTTTTACAGAATGTAAATGTGATGCATAAACTTCTTATCCAAGGAATTGCCTTCCCCCATTTGCTATTTCTTTTCTTTTTTTTTTTTTTTTTTTTTTTTGCGTTACATGGGCCTCTCACTGTTGTGGCCTCTCCCGTCACGGAGCACAGGCTCTGGACGCGCAGGCTCAACAGCCATGGCTCACGGGTCCAGCCGCTCCGCGGCATGTGGGATCTTCCCAGACCGGGGCACGAACCCGTGTCCCCTGCATCGGCAGGCGGACTCTCAACCACTGCGCCACCAGGGAAGCCCTGCTATTTCTTTAAAAAAAAAAAAGTATTTATTTATTTGGTTGTGCCAGGTCTTAGTTGCGGCAGGTGGGCTCCTCAGTTGCAGCTTGCCAGCTCCTTAGTTGTGGCATGAGAACTCTTAGTTGTGGCATGCATGTGGGATCTAGTTCCCTGACCAGGGATTGAACCCTGGGCCCCCTGCGTTGTGAGCACAGAGCCTTCGCCACCGCGCCACCAGGGAAGTCCCCATTTGCTATTTCTTTGCTGTTTTTTTTTTGGCTGCGCCAGGCAGCTTGCAGGATCTTAGTTCGACCAGGGATTGAACCCAGGGCCATGGCAGTGAAAGTGCAGAATCCTAACCACTGTTCTGCCAGGGAAGTCCCTTTGCTAGGTTTTCTTTAACCTTTCCTTGGTGAGGAAGTCAGAGGAGGTCAGTGTGAATTCTCCTGCAGGGAATGCAGCTGACATGGCCAAGCTTGAGGACAGGCAGTCTCCTGGTTGGTAAGAGGAGGATTGGGATTGGATGAGCTATTAGGTCCTTTCCAGCCTAAGGACAAAGAGTTGAGGACGTTGCCAGTGAGGAAGCCAGACAGGGCTAACCAGTGAACAGTTGTATGTACGTAGAACCCTCTTTCAAATGATTATATTTATTTATTTTTAAAATAAATTTATTCTTTTTTTAAAAATGTATTTATTTATTTATTTTTGGCTGAGTTGCGTCTTTGTTGCTGCGCGCGGGCTTTCTCTAGTTGCAGTGAGCGGGGGCTACTCTTTGTTGCGGTGCGCAGGCTTCTCATTGTGGTGGCTTCTCTTGCTGTGGAGCACGGGCTCTAGGCGTGTGGACTTCAGTAGTTGTGGCTTGCAGGCTCTAGAGCGCAGGCTCAATAGTTGTGGCACATGGGCTTAGTTGCTCCGTGGCATGTGGGATCTTCCCGGACCAGGGCACGAACTCGTGTCCCCTGCATTGGAAGGCGGATTCCTAACTACTGCGCCACCAGGGAAACCCCCAAATAATATTTAATTTTTGTTGTTACAAAAGTAGCACATGCTTATTATCAAAAATAGGGAAATGACAGAGAAGCATAAGAATACATAGAACAATCAAATACACTCAAAAATAACCACAGGAAACATATTGGCTATATCCTTTCATTTCATTTTCCTAAGTAATGCTCTTGCCCAAGGAAACTCATAACTATGGAGCAGGCTGTAGATTAATGTATTTATGTGGTAGAGCTGAGAGGTGGAAAAGCTAAATGACAAGCTCAAGATCACACAGGTTTCTGTGCTAAGGTCAAACCTTGGTTCTGCGGATAATCTTCTAAGAGATTTTCACATGCACTTCCTAAGCTGTGGAAATCATAGGACAGGCAGCTAGCTGACCACCAGTGGGGTCTTTAATCTGGGTGGGGGTCTAGGGTCAGGCACGTCTGACCTGGGTTGTGAAGCATCCAAGTCACTTTCTGCTTGGTTGCCCCAGGGGCTGGAACACTGCTTTATATTTTCACACCCTTCTGATTTTCTGGACACAACCTGCTTTTTGAGCTGCTGACAGGATTGAGCAGAATGTGGTGTATGACTTCACAGGCCTTGGGATGACACTGTTGCCCCCAGATGACTGGCATTCTTTTAATGGGGAACAGAGCCTATCTTTTCAGGGTTAGAGGGAAGTGGGGACTCACAGACATGAGAGAACCCCAGAGTGTAGGAGAACCCCAGAGCGTGGAGGATGCCCTGGTACCTCAGAGCAGCAGAGGGAAGCGGCAGTGTGATTTGGGGAGAGGGACAGGGAGCTCTGTAAGGAAACTCTGTGGCTTCATTTCGTCCAAATGCCAAGACTGACCAGTAGCTTGGGGCTCAGGAATGCTCTACGGAGATGTCTGGCAACGCTTACATAGAAGGTAGGATTTGGGCTCCATTCCTGGCTCAAGCTGTGGTGATGAGGAAAACAGGACTTCGGGTCAGACCTGAAGACCCTGAGTGTTGCTGCTGAGGAGGACCTTAGAGGAGTCTTAATTCTTGGTCCTGAGTCTCTTCATTTTCCAGGAGCTTATTCCTGGAAAAATCTGTGAACTTCCCACTGTTGGATGTAGAGGGATTGAGACATCTTTGTGTCTTGAAATTGGCTTTTGAAGCTCCTAGTTGTGACTAAACCACAGGAAAAGACATACAGAGCCACCTCTGACTTTCAGATGTCACAGGCAGGGGAAAGGCACCTCTAGGCAACTCCCTGGTCATGTACAATAGGGGAAAGGGCCCTTGGGGAGCTCCAGCAGATTTTTTGTGCCCCTGCTCAAGTTCACATCCTTCACAGATAACAGAGTCCCCAGGTACTTATTTTAATAGATACCATTCTGGCAAGCGTGGCTTCCCGGTATCTTAGACCAGGGCATCTCAAATTTTCATGTGCACATGAATCCCCTGGGAGTTCTGTGGAAATGCAGATTCTGATTCAGTAGGTCTGGGTGGGGCCTGAGATTCTGCATCTCTAATAAACTGCTGGGTGATGCTGTGGCTGCTGGAAATGCATCCGAGGATCTCACTTTACGCAGCTGTCCCAACAGCGATTTTCAGTCTCTCTGTGGAGGTGAAATCAGTTTGGTGGGTCAAGATATGTATTTTTTAAAAATGAGGGAGGGACTTCTCTGGTGGTCCAGTGGTTAAGAATCCGCCTCCCAGTGCAGGAGACGCGGGTTCGATCCCTGGTCAGGGAAGTAAGATCCCACATGCTGCAGGGCAACTAAGCCTGCGCGCCCTAGAGCCTGAGCTCCACAACTAGAGAGCCCCGCGCACCGCAACTCCTGAGCCCACAAGCTCTGGAGCCTGTGCACCACAACTAGAGAGCCTGCGTGCCATAACTACTGAGCCCGTGGGCCCTCTAGAGCCCATGCACGCCAGAACTAGAGAGAAGCCCGCGCGCCGCAATGAAGAGCCTGTGCTCCACAACGAAAAATCCTTCATGCCACAATGAAGATCCCGCATGCCATAGCTAAGACCTGATGTAGCCAAATAAATAAATAAATACATACATACATACATAATTTTAAAAATACCGTTAAAAATAATAATAATAAATGAGGGTTCAGTGGTTAGGAATCCATACTCTCACTGCCAAGGGCCTGGGTTCAATCCCTGGTGGGGGAACTAAGATCCCACAAGCCGTGTGGCACAGCCAAAAAAAAAAAAAAAAAAAGAAAGAAAAGAAAAGAAATAGAATATATATCAGAGTACATCATAAAGAGTAAAGGTAGCAGTGATTTCATGAATACTTTGTTTTGGCTCTTTATGTATACATGGCTGTGTGGGTCATGACATAATATGTAATTTTTACTGCGGGTTGAGGTCAGAATGGTTTGAGAATCACTGTCCTAGATCATGGCATGTTAGAAATAGTAAGTTAGATGGATGCAGGCGAGGTGAGAGAGGCGGGGGGGAGTGGGGAGGAATGGGGACTAGAAGTAAATGCTCTGGATGCTGTGAGTATTGACAGTGATGTCATCACCTGAAAATGAAAGGAACATATCAAGCAACAAACAGAAGGAAGATTCCCCAAACTAACCATCTGAGGACAAAGAGCTTCCTCCTCCCTAAACTCAGGGGCTGGGCTAGACCGTGTGCATTTTTGTGCAAATGGAAATGACCTCTCCTTTGGGAAGAAGCCAAGACAAGCCTCCCCACTGTCCCCAGCCTCGCCACAGATGGTGTCCTTGTGCAGGTCACTACACAACTGTGTGTGCTGGCCCTGCTGGTGACAACCATAAAACTGAGTGTGATGACCAAGAAAAGCAATATCAGCCAAGACAACCAGGGTAAGCAATGAGGTGATGGATTGGAGGGGACTCTGAATAGGCAGTGACATGCAAGAAACTGAGGACAATGGTAGTGCTACAACAGTCATCATGACAGAGAAACAAGCTAGTCCCTGTTTCCAGGTAGGTTCCCCAAAGAGGATAATGATAATCATAACAAAGGCCATTTGTTGAGTTTTTACTCTTGACCAGGTATCGTGCTGGGCATACTGTATATGCTGTCTAATTAAATTCCTCCATAGGTCTGGGATGTAGGCTCTTTTATTATCCCCACCTTACAGATGTGAAAACTGGCCTGTGAGGTGAATTAGCTTGTCCATAGTCACCCACCAGCAAAATGGTGGAGCTGGGATTTGAACCTATGTCCCGCAGACCCTACAGCTGTCACTCAATCAGAGCAAGAGCCTCCAGCATCAGATGGTGACAGCTCCCATTTTTAGGGGGCCAGCCGAGCACTTTACATTGTTATCTGCATTCCTCCTGGGGACCCTGATAGGTAGGTACAAGCCAGCTGTTAGGTCTGATTTGGTTGCTAAAGATTAGCAACCAAAGATTAGGCTGCTAAAGATTGCCAGCTCTTTTTGCTCCTGGAGGTCACTCGACCTAGTAAACTGCAGAGATGTGGTGAAGAGTAGTGAGAAGTAGCTTCGATTGGGTGAGGGGCAGCTTGAGGGAGTCTTGAAACCAAGACAGAGGGGCTGTGACTTGATGGAGTTGATAGTTAGAAGTTATGTTAGTTTCTTGAGCAAGAGAGTAAAGGGATGCTGTGGGAAGAGAGACCTGGTCAGGGCCATCTGGGTGTCCACAGAGGGGGTTGGTCAGGATGCCTAGAGGCCTTTCCAGCCCCACACTGATTTGCTCATCTCACTCATTTGGACAATTTATATTTACTGAGCATCTATTACACTATGTGGCAGGCATTGCTCTAGGTGTTGGAGAAACAGCAGTGACCGAGACTGGCAAAGTGTGTGCCTTGTGGAGCTAGCTGCCCTCCTAGTGGTGGATGCAGTGAGTACAGAAGGAAGCGTGAAGCCCAGCAATGAGCCAGTTGGTGGTGGTGGCGGGGGGAACGGGGAGCCCCCCGAGCCAGCCCTGCTTTGGAAGCCAGGGGGACGGAGTGCTGACTCTTCAGGGAGACACTCGAGCCCCGGCACTGGGTCCTGGGCAGGCAGCCAGGACCTCTGTTTATATCTGTCCAGAAGCTGGGAGCCAGCCAAGCTGGAAATCCCCAGTGAGCAGGCCCCCGGGGCAGGGAGAGTAAGGTGATATCTGCCTGGAGTTTTGAGAGACAAAGATGGTTGATGTGAAGGAACTGAAAATACAGTGGATTGTTGCCAAGAGAAGGAGAAGCCATGGGCTGTTCTGCTGGTCCCAGAGGTTTGGTTAGATTGGTAAGGGGAGAACTGTTTAGGCTCATCCGTCACTAGGTCAGGGAGACTTCTTGGGGGAGTCTTAGATGACACTTGCCAGCATTGGTTGAGCTCCTTGGTGTGCTGGGCAGTGCCAAGCATTTTACAGGGTTCCCCTCAACCAACAAGAGCTCCGTCTGCCTCAGAAAGCACACACCGCATGCCAGACGCTGGTCTTTAAACTGACTAACTCGTAGGGTCCTCGTGATGGTCCTGTGCGGCTGGTACTATTTTTGTCATTGTCCTTGTTTTGAAGATGAGGAAATTGAGGGAGTCATTTAGGTCTCAATGTTTACAGCTGGCCTGGCACCATCATTGGTCGTTTTTGTTGTTGTTGTATGTTTTTACTTTTCCTTTTTTTTTTTTGACGTGTAACTTATATACAGTCAAGTGGACAGATTTTAAGTGTACAGCTCCACTAATTTTTATGTATGTACACACCCATGTAGCCATGATGTAGATAAAGATTTAGACCATTTCCAACACCCCAGAAAGTTCCCTTGTGCTTCTTTCCAGTCAATTCTGCTTGCAAGGGCCACCACTATTCTGAATTTTTTTTCCTTTGGCTGCGCCGTGTGGCTTAACGGGATCTTAGTTCCCTGACCAGGGATTGAATTCGTGCCCCCACTGCAGTGGAAGCGCGGAGTCTTAACCACTGGACCGCTAGGGAAGTACCAGCACTGTCTATTCTTGATGGTATTTCTATATCTGCCTTCTTTCTCCAATGCAGCATCTTTGAGCTTCATTCATGTGTCATGAGTCGAAGTCATTTGTACATTCTGGTTCATTGCCAGGCAGCATTCCATTGCATGAAAACATCACGATTTGACTGTCCATTCTCTGGCTGATGGAGAGTTGGGATGCTTCCAGTTCTTTTCTATTGTGAATAGAGTCACTGTGGACATTCACATGCATGTCTTTCAGTGGATGCACTCACCATGTCTCTTAGGTCTTTACTTGGGGGTGGGAATGCTGGGTTGTACAGTATGTGGCCTGGGTGCCTAACCTCTGCAGCACACTGCCCCCCAAACAGCCCAACGGAGGAGAGTTATTATCCCATTTCACAGAGTGGGAAATTGAGGCTGAGAGAGAATGAGTGGCTTAAATGAGGTGACTTGGCTGGTAAGGGGCTGAGCTGGAACCCAGACCCCAGCTTGGGGATTTGGCCCCGAGCTAGGTGGCTGATCCAGTGAACAGCAATTTGGTGTGAGGGGCTTCGACCCACTGCTGGGTTTGATGGAGACTTTGGTGGCTGACCCAGTGCTTGGAACCTGGCCCATCCTGGGGTTCAAGTCCTATGGGAAAAGCCTTTTCACCTTAATATTCTTTGAAGATGCAAGGAACAAAAAAAGTCTCTTTTTTTAAAAAATTTTATTGACGTATAGTTGATTTACAATGTTGTGTTTAATTTCTGCTGTACAGCAAAGTGACCCAGTTGTACATGTATATATTCTTTTTCATTTTTTTTTTTTTTTTTTTTTTTTTTTTTTGCGGTACGTGGGCCTCTCACTGTTGTGGCCTCTTCCGTTGCGGAGCACAGGCTCCGGACGCACAGGCCCAGCGGCCATGGCTCACGGGCCCAGCCGCTCCGCGGCATGTGGGATCTTCCCGGACCGGGGCATGAACCCGTTTCCCCTGCATCGGCAGGCAGACTCTCAACCACTGCACCACCAGGGAAGCCCCTTTTTCATATTTTTAAAAACTTTTTATTTTATATTGAAGTGTAGTTGATTACCAATGTTGTATTAGTTTCAGGTGTACAGCAGACTGATTCAGTTATACATATACATGTATCTATCCTTTTTCATATTCTTTTCCATTATGGTTTATCACAAGATATTGAATGTAGTTCTCTGTGCTATACAGTAGGACAGTGTTGTTTATCCATCCTATATGTAATAGTTTATATCCACTCATCCCACACTCCCAATCAATTTCTCCCCCACCCCCACCCTTGCAACCACAAATCTGTTCTCTATGTCTGTGACTGTTTCTGTTTCGTAGATATGTTCATTTGTGTTGTATTTTAGATTCCACATATAAGTGATATCATATGGTATTCATCTTTCTCTTTCTGACTTACTTCTTCACTTAGTATGATAATCTCTTGGCAAATTTCATTCTTTTTAATGGCTGGGTAATATTCCATTGTGTGTGTGTGTGTGTGTGTGTGTGTGTGTGTGTGTGTATCACATCTTCTTTATCCACTCATCTGTCAATGGACATTTAGATTGCTTCCATATCTTGGCTATTGTAAATGCTTCCTTCATTTAGTATGATAATCTCTAGGTCCACCCATGTTGCTGCAAATGGCATTATTTCATTCTTTTTTATGGCTGAGTAATATTCTTTAGTAGATATGTACCATATCTTCTTTATCCATTCATCGTCAATGGACATTTAGGTTACTTCCATGTCTTTGCTATTGTAACTAGTGCTGCTATGAACATTGGGGTGCATATATCTTTTTGAATTATAGTTTTGTCTGGGTATATGCCCAGGAGTGGGATTGCTGAATCATATGGCAGCTCTATTTTTAGTTTTTATGAGGAATCTCCATACTGTTTTCCATAGTGGCTGCACCAATTTATATTCCCACCAACAGTGTAAGAGGGTTCCCTTTTCTCCACACCCTCTCCAGCATTTATTATTTGCAGACTAAAAAAGTCCCTTTTATTTATCACTGGACTGGAGGAGCTGACTGCAAGGGGATGAAAGGTGAGGGTAGGAGTGAGCACGAAGAAATGAAAGAAAAACCAAACTGCACTCCAGAAAGATGACAGGCTTCAAAGTTTCAGGTGCTACTGTGGGCTGTGTGTGACCTCAGGGTCCTTCAGAGACAGCTTGGGAAGTCCCCTGCCCATCTCTCTGGACCTGGGAGCAGGACCTCATCTGTGGTTGATCATGTCTTCAAAATTCAAGGTTTTTCCCTCTCAGTGTAGTTTTTGTGTTTTCATGGAGGCAGAACAGCCAGAGGGGTGTGGAATCCATCGTCATCCTCTGGCCAAACACAGGAAAACAGACCCCTCTCACTCAGGAATTGTAGTTTTGAATTTTCAGGCTGATAGTCTCAAATACCATGGATTAGGGAACCATGTACAAAATGCAATTGGCAGTTGGTCTCCAGAGTCCCTGGAAATCCTGGCTGGCTGTGCAGGCTTGCCCCTGACACCTGCATGACACCATCAAGCAGTCTCCGAGTTTTACACCACACAGCTTTGTGTATCACCAGACTGATCTCCCTTTGAGGCTCTAAATTCCTATTTCCATCCTCCATGCATCCTTTTCCTTGCATTAGTGCCAGCTGTAGATATTATCATTAAAATGACATCTCACTCTTCTCTGTGCCTGTCCCTGACTATTGAGGCATCCTGCTACGTGTTTATTAGTGGATTTGCTCTACTGCAGAGCTTCTCAACTGAGCGGTTTTTCTCTCCTTCCCCAGGGACACGTGGCAATGTCTGCAGACATTTTTGGTTGTCACAACTCGTGAATGGGGGAGGGGTGCTGCTGGCATCTAGGGGGTAGACACCAGGGATGCTGTTAAACATCTTACAAAGCGCCCACAGCAAGGGACTGTCAGGTCCAAAGTGTCTATAGTGCTCAGGCTGAGAAATTCTGCTGCACTGTGAATTGCTGGTAAGGTTTTTCTGTCTTAAAAAAAATCAATTTAGAGATGCTCTTGACCTATCACAGGCATTTTATCTATCATCTGCATTGCAAGTGTCTCCCCGAAATCCATCCTTTTCTAGTTTTGTTTATGGTATCTTTTGACACATAGGCAAAAATTAATGTAGTCAAATGTGTGCTTCACTTTTATTACAGTCTCTGCATTTCCTGTCATGGTTGAGTCTCTGCTACCCTTGTTCAGTCATATGGTTTCTTATTCCCACTTCTATTTGGGTTTCTGTTGTTCAATTCATTAGGCCTTAATCCATCTGGAATTGATTTCTGTGACTGGTGGGAGGTGAGGGTCCAAATACAGATTTTTCCAGGTAGAGAGCCAGTTGTGGTTTTATCATATCTTAAATTAGCTATCCTTTCCCACTGAATTAATGTCAAATACACACACATGGGGTCCCTCCTCTTTTCCAGTGATACTTGTCAATCTTAGGTTAATATCATCAGATCTTGATTATGCAGCTTTGTAGCATCACAAAGGCCAATTGTCACTTCTATTCCTTTTTTTCCCCTTTAATAATTTTTGGGTCAATTCAGATATTTTTTTTCTTATTATTCTTTCCTAGGTCCCCAAATAAATAACGGAAGCCTCTTCTTCCTCCTACGCTGGGTTACGTTGCTCTGCTTTCTGTGTTTGTAACACAGTGCACTTTCCCTCTGTGCCGCTGATCAGGATGGTCATTAGATAGTCATTGGTTACTGGGGTCCCTCCCTCCTGCCAGCTTCACCCTGTGCCGTGTCCCCAGCAGTGGTATGGTGCCTGGCACATGGCTGATGCTCAACAGACAGTGGTGGAATGAGTGAGGGAGTGATAATGCATGTCTTTTTTTTTTTTCTTAACATGAAAACTAGTTTTCTTTCTTGTGTTGTTTTGGGACCTGTCAGTCAGAGGTTGGCTTAGTCCTTGTCACTGTCAAGGTGTGGCCTCGGACAGTTGCTTCCCTCCTCTGCTTCAGTTTTCTTACCTGTCAGGCTGGACCTGATGAGCCCTGAGCTCCTTCTGCTCTTACACAGCTGGGGGCCTGTGAGGGGTAAAGAGCTCTGGGGAGGAGAAGCACCACAGTAACTGAAATGCCAGGTTGACTCATCGCAGCACGCACAGTGTCAGGGCCCCTGATACTTTTAGGGGCCCATGAAAATGGTCCAGTTTCTTTTCAAATCAGAAGAAAACAAAGTCACACCCTTTAAGTCACATGATTTGGCTTTAAATCAATCAGACACCTTTAAGTCATGTGACCCAGCTTTAGGTCAGGTCCCCCCAGCAGGGGTGTGGGGAAAGGAGGAAGAGGCTCAGATAGAAAAGGAAGAACGAAGTTTGGGGAGAACTCTTGAGAGAAAGGGCACAGGGGTGAGCACAGCCCACCCACCCAAATGCCGCTTTTACATGCTCCATGTTCACAACCACCAGCCCCGCTTTCCAGACGCTTACACCCACACAGGCCTGCAGCTTGAAAACTGCAAGCCTAAGAGTCAAGCCAGGTATTTCTGGGTCCAGAGTTCCGCCTCTGGAGACACAAAGGGCAGCCAGACCGCAGACAGCCTTTTAGGCTGTCCAACCACTGGGCAACCCGACCAGGCTGGAAGTGCCCCCATCAGATGCTGAAGGCAGACCTCTCTTCCCTCTGTGAAGTGAGGCAATTTGGGCCGGAGAGTCAGAAGCTCCCGGTAACCAATCCCTCCTCTCTGGGCACGTCCTTGGGGTTCCGCCAACCCCATCTCCAACCCTATTGCCCAGCCTGGAGGTCCAGTCGGGGAGCTGCGGGTGGCTCTGCCGGTGCTCTGGCGCCCTCTAGTGGCCATCCGCTCTAATGCCAACTCTCAGCCCTTCCTCCTATCTCCCTCCCCAGCCCTGGGGGCTGCACTCGACTTGGGCACCTGCAGCCTGATTTCGTACCTCCTCTCCCTCTAAGTGCAATGAAGTGCCCTACAGAGGGGGTATTTCTCTCTCAAAGTCTCCCAGGGCAATCACCCCTCCCTAGACTATCCCACTACTTTAAATCAGTCAGCCCTGCCTTTTAAGTCAGGTGAGCTGGCTTTAAATCAATCAGTGACTATGGAGAACAATATGGAGGTTCCTCAAAAAACTAAAAATAGAGTTGCCATAGGATCCAGCAATCCCACTCCTGGGCATATATCCAGAGAAAACTCTAATTCGAAAAGACACATGTACTCCAATGTTCACAGCAGCACTAGTTACAATAGCCAAGACATGGAAGCAACCTAAATGTCCATCGACAGATGAATGGATAAAGAAGATGTGGTATATAACTACTAAGGAATATTACTCAGCCATAAAAAAGAATGAAATAATGCCATTTGCAGCAACATGGGTGAACCTAGAGATTACCATACTAAGGGAAGTCAGAAAGAGAAAGACAAATACCATATGATATAACTTATACGTGGAATCTAAAATATGATACAATGAACTTATCTACATAAAAAGGAACAGACTCAGAGACATAGAGAACAAACTGACGGTTACCAAAGGGGAAAGGTGGGGAGGGATAAATTAGGAGTTTGGAATTAGCAGGTACAAACTACTATATATAAAATAGATAAACACACAAGGTCCTACAGTAGAAATAAAATAAGGAGAAAGCCCTCCCCCCCACCAGCGTGCATGTACACACACTCATACTCACACACACACTCATACTAACACCAGCCCAGGGAGACCGCCCAGGCACTGACTCTGAGGTCACAATGAACAGGATCCAAAAAGCAATTATACTACACAGGCATTGTGCTAATACAATTATTGAAATTGCTAGTTGAAAACAGTTAATGGAATAATTAAGACAGGCTGACCTAAAAGCTGATTTAAAATTAACCTGGCATGTGCATACCATCCAAATAATTACTCTCTCCTATGATCTAGTCTCTCATTAAAGTCAAATTTCTTTGGGAGAAATTCTACATTTTGCACCATACTTGGAAAGAAGAGCCACACTCACTCACCTGCTGATGAAAGTGGAGGGTTATCAGCGGAGCTAAAGGGGAAATGAGCGTCCTGCCTTCCCAGGTGTTGAGAGATTCGTCTCGGCAACAAACCACCCTCCTTTCCACTTTTCCCTCAAGAAATGATGGAAACCTATTAAAATTGTATCAGCTGACGACCCCAAATCACTAGGTGCGTGAGTGGGAGGGAGATGCCTGTGGGGCTGGGGTCTCGCAGAGGCACCACAAACTCAGAGGAAACTCAGTAAGCTGTCATCCAACTCATTTCTCCCCAGGTGAGAAAAACGAGGCCAAGCAGGGAAGAGGCTTGTTGGAGGCCAAACACCAAGCCGGTGGCAGGGGTGGGAACAGAAACGATTTTCAGCTGAAAGCTCCCCCACCCCCGCAAACACCTCTCCTTTCTTTATTTTATTTATTTATTTTTGAATTTTATTTATTTTTTTTATACAGCAGGTTCTTATTAGTTATCTATTTTATGCATATTAGTGTATACATGTCAATCCCAATCTCCCAATTCATCACACCACCACCCTCCATCCCTGCCGCTTTCTCCCCTTGGTGTCCGTATGTCTGTTCTCTACATCTGTGTCTCTATTTCTGCCCTGCAAACCAGTTCATCTGTACCATTTTTCTAGATTCCACATATATGCATTAATATACAATATTTTTTTTCTGACTTATTTCACTCTGTATGACAGTCTCTAGATCCATCCACGTCTCTACAAATGTCTCAATTTCGTTCCTTTTTATGGCTGAGTAATATTCCATTGTATATATGTACCACATCTTCTTTATCCATTCATCTGTCGACGGGCATTTAGGTTGCCTCCATGACCTGGCTATTGTAAATAGTGCTGCAATGAACATTGGGGTGCATGTGTCTCTTTGAATTATGGTTTTCTCTGGGTATATGCCCAGTAGTGGGATTGCTGGGTCATATGGTAATTCTATTTTTAGTTTTTTAAGGACCCTCCATACTGTTCTCCATAGTGGCTGTACCAATTACATTCCCACCAACAGTGCAAGAGGGTTCCCTTTTCTCCACACCCTCTCCAGCATTTGCTCTTTGTAGATTTTCTGATGATGCCCATTCTAACTGGTGTGAGGTGACACCTCATTATAGCTTTGATTTGCATTTCTCTAATAATTAGTGATGTTGAGCAGCTTTCCATGTGCTTCTTGGCCATCTGTATGTCTTCTTTGGAGAAATGTCTATTTAGGTCGTCTGCCCATTTTTTGATTGGGTTGTTTGTTTTTTTAATATTGAGCTGTATGAGCTGTTTATATATTTTGGAGATTAATCCTTTGTCTGTTGATTCATTTGCAAATATTTCCTCCCATTCTGAGGGTTGTCTTTTCATCTTGTTTGTAGTTTCCTTTGCTTTGCAAAAGCTTTTAAATTTCATTAGGTCCCATTCGTTTATTTTTGGTTTTATTTCCATTACCCTAGGAGGTGGATCAAAAAAGATCTTGCTGTGATTTATGCCAAAGAGTTCTTCCTATTGTTTTCCTCTAAGAGTTTTATAGTGTCTGGTCTTACATTTAGGTCTCTAATCCATTTTGAGTTTATTTTTGTGTATGGTGTTAGGGAGTGTTCTAATTTCATTCTTTTACATGTAGCTGTCCAGTTTTCCCAGCACCACTTATTGAAGAGACTGTCTTTTCTCCATTGTATATCCTTGCCTTCTTTGTCATAGATTAGTTGACCATAGGTGCATGGGTTTATCTCTGGGCTTTCTATCCTGTTCCATTGATCTATATTTCTGTTTTTGTGACAGTACCATATCGTCTTGATTACTGTAGTTTTGTAGTATAGTCTGAAGTCAGGGAGTCTGATTCCTCCAGCTCCATTTTTTCCCCTCAAGACTGCTTTGGCTATTTGGGGTCTTCTGTGTCTCCATACAAATTTTAAGATTTTTTCTTCTAGTTCTGTAAAAAAATGCCACTGGTGGGCCTCCCTGGTGGCACAGTGGTTAAGAATCTGCCAGCCAATGCAGGGGACATGGGTTCAAGCCCTGCTCTGGGAAGATCCCACATGCCACGGAGAAACTAAGCCTGTGCACCACAACTACTGAGCCTGCGCTCTAGAGCCCACGAGCCACAACTACTTAGCCGACGCGCCACATCTACTGAAGCCCGCGCGCTCTAGAGCCTGTGCTCAGCAACGAGAAGCCCACACACCGCAACAAAGAGTAGCCCCTGCTCGCTTCAACTAGAGAAAGCCTGTGCGCAGCAACGAAGACCCAACACAGCCAAAAGTAGTAAATAAAAATAAATAAATTTATAAAAAATACTATACTAATATCAATAAAAATAATAATATGTTAAAAAATGCCACTGGTAATTTGATAGGGATTGCATTGAATCTGTAGATTGCTTTGGGTAGTATAGTCATTTTCACAATATTGATCCTTCCAATCCAAGAACATGGTATATCTCTCCATCTGTTGGTATCATCTTTAATTTCTTTCATCAGTGTCTTACAGTTTTCTGCATACACGTCTTTTGTCTCCATAGATAGGTTTATTCCTAGGTATTTTATTCTTTTTGTTGCAATGGTGAATGGGATTGTTTCCTTAATTTCTCTTTCTGATCTTTTGTTGTTAGTATACAGGAATGCAAGAGATTTCTGTGCATTAATTTTGTATCCTGCAACTTTACCAAATGCATTGATTAGCTCTAGAAGTTTTCTGGTGGCATCTTTAGGATTCTCTATGTATAGTATTATGTCATCTGCAAACAGTGACAGTTTTACTTCTTCTTTTCCAATTTGTATTCCTTTTATTTCTTTTTCCTCTCTGATTGCCATGGCTAGGACTTCCAAAACCATGTTGAATAACAGTGGCGAGAGTGGACATCCTTGTCTTGTTCCTGATCTTAGAGGAAATGCTTTCAGTTTTTCACGGTTGAGAATGATATGCTGTGGGTTTGTCACATATGGCCTTTATTATGTTGAGGTAGGTTCCCTCTATGCCCATTTTCTGGAGAGTTTTTATCATAAGTGGGTGTTGAATTTTGTCAAAAGCTTTTTCTGCATCTATTGAGATGATGATATGGTTTTTCTTCTTCAGTTAATATGGTATATCACATTGATTGATTTGCATATATTGAAGAATCCTTGCATCCCTGGGATAAATCCCACTTGATCATGGTGCATGATCCTTTTAATGTGTTGTTGGATTCTGTTTGCTAGTATTTTGTTGAGGATTTTTGCATCTATATTCATCAGTGATATTGGTCTGTAATTTTCTTTTTTTGTAGTATCTTTGTCTGGTTTTGGTATCAGCGTGATGGTGGCCTCACAGAATAAGTTTGGGAGTGTTCCTTCCTCTGCAATTTTTTGGAAGAGTTTTAGAAGGATGGGTGTTAGCTCTTCTCTAAATGTTTCATAGAATTCACCTGTGAAGCCATCTGGTCCTGGACTTTTGTTTGTTGGAAGATTGTTAATCACAGTTTCAATTTCATTACTTGTGATTGGTCTGTTCATATTTTCTATTTCTTCCTGGTTCAGTCTTGGAAGGTTATACCTTTCTAAGAATTTGTCCATTTCTACCAGGTTGTCCATTTTATTGCCTTAGAGTTGCCTGTAGTAGTCTCTTATGATGCTTTGTATTTCTGCGGTGACTGTTGTAACCTCTCCTTTTTCATTTCTAATTTTATTGATTTGAGTCCTCTCCCTCTTTTTCTTGATGAGTCTGGCTAAAGGTTTATCAATTTTGTTTATCTTCTCAAAGAACCAGCTTTCAATTTTATTGATCTTTGCTATTGTTTTGTTTCTATTTCATTTATTTCTGCTCTGATCTTTATGATTTCTTTCCTTCTGCTAACTTTGGGTTTTGTTTGTTCTTCTTTTTCTAGTTCCTTTAGGTGTAAGGTTAGATTGTTTATTTGAGAGTTTTCTTGTTTCTTGAGGTAGGCTTGTATTGCTATAAATTTCCCTCTTAGAACTGCTTTTGCTGCATCCCATAGGTTTTTGATTGTCATGTTTTCATTGTAATTTGTCTCTAGGTATTTTTCAGTTCCTCTTTGATTTCTTTAGTGATCTCTTATTTAGTAACGTACTGTTTAGCCTCCACGTGTTTGTGCTTTTTACTTTTTTTTCCCCTGTAATTGATTTCTAATCTCATAGCATTGTGGTCAGAAGAGATGCTTGATATGATTTCAATTTTCTTAAATTTACTGTGGCTTGATTTGTGGCCCAAGATGTGATCTATCCTGGAGAACATTCTGTGCGCACTTGAGAAGAAAGTGTGATCTGCTGTTTTTGGATGGAATGTCCTATAAATATCAATCAAATCTATCTGGTCTTTGTGTCATTTAAAGCTCGTGTTTCTTTATTAATTTTCTGTCTCGATGATCTGTCCATTGGTGTAAGTGAGGTGTTAAAGTCCCCCACTATTATTGTGTTACTGTTGATTTCCCCTTTTATAGCTGTTAGCAGTTGCCTTATGTACTGAGGTGCTCCTATGTTGGGTGCATATATAGTTATAATTGTTATATCTTCTTCTTGGATTGATCCCTTGATCATTATGTAGTGTCCTTCCTTGTCTCTTGTAACATTCTTTATTTTAAAGTCTATTTTATCTGACATGAGTATTGCTACTCCAGCTTTCTTTTATTTCCATTTGCATGGAATATCTGTTTCCAACACCTCAATTTCAGTCTGTATGTGTCCCTATGTCTGAAGTGGGTCTCTTGTAGACAGCATATATACGGGTCTTATTTTTGTATCCATTCAGCGAGCCTGTGTCATTTGGTTGGAGCATTTAATCCATTCATGTTTAAGGTAATTATTAATATGTATGTTCCTATTACCATTTCTTAATTGTTAGGGGTTTGTTTTTGTAGGTCCTTTTCTTCTCTTGTGTTTCCCACTTACAGAAGTCCCTTTAGCATTTGTTGTAGAGCTGGTTTGGTGGTGCTGAATTCTGGTAGCTTTTGCTTGTCTGTAAAGCTTTTGATTTCTCCATAGAATCTGAATGAGATCCTTGCTGGGTAGAGTAATCTTGGTTGTAGGTTCTTCCCTTTCATCACTTTAAATATATCATGCCACTCCCTTCTGGCTTGCAGAGTTTCTGCTGAGAAATCAGCTATTAATGTTATGGGAGTTCCCTTGTATGTTATTTGTCATTTTCCCCTTATATTGCTTTCAATAATTTTTGTCTTTAATTTTTGTCAATTTGATTACTATGTGTCTCGGCATGTTTCTCCTTGGGTTTATCCTGCCTGGGACACTCTGAGCTTCCTGGACTTGGGTGGCTATTTCCTTTCCCATGTTAGGGAATTTTTCGACTATAATCTCTTCAAATATTTTCTCCGGTCCTTTTTCTCTCTCTTCTCCTTCTGGAACCACTATAATGTGAATGTTGGTGTGTTTAATGTTGTCCCAGAGGTCTCTTAGGCTGTCTTTCATTTCTGTTCATTCTTTTTTCTTTCTGTTCCATGGCAGTGAATTCCACCATTCTGTCTTCCAGGTCACTCATCCATTCTTCTGCCTCAGTTATTCTGCTATTGACTCCTTCTAGTGTATTTTTCATTTCAGTTATTGTATTGTTCATCTCCGTTTTTTTTGTTCTTTAATTCTTCTAGGTGTTTGTTCTTTAGTTCTTCTAGGACTTTGCTAAACATTTCTTGCATCTTCTCGATCTTTGCCTCCATTCTTTTTCTGAGGTCATGGATCGTCTTCACTATTATTATTCTGAATTCTTTTTCTGGAAGGTTGCCTATCTCCACTTCATTTAGTTATTTTTCTGGGGTTTTATCTTGTTCCTTCATCTGGTACAAAGTCCTCTGCCTTTTCATTTTGTCTATCTTTCTGTGAATGTGGTTTTCCTTCCCCAGGCTGCAGAACTGTAGTTCTTCTTGTTTCTGCTGTCTGCCCTCTGGTGGATGAGGCTATCTCCTCCTCCTTTCAACTCACGGTCTCCTGCCTTATCCCAGACCAGAAGAGCTCTTGGCCTGGTGTGTGGCTACGCAGAGGTGCTGTTGGGCTGGACCAGGGTCCTGAGGCCATGCCACAGGGTGGTCCCAGGCTGTTGGGCAGTTTTCTCTTGTCCGCATCTCTAGCCAGCTGCCTGCCATTGGCCAATCCAGGATTCTGTGATGGCGTTGGGCCCGTGTGCAGGATGCACTTGAGGAGGCCCACCTGTGGGAGAAGGGTCATGGCCACCCCGCCCTCCGAGGGGCTGAGGCTCCTGGTGGGAAGCTCTCAGCCAGTGTCTGAACAAAGGACGTTGTGTCCTCATTCTTCGTAAACCCTCAGAGTTACCTCGATAACATTTTTCTAAATGGACTTCCCACTTGGCATATTTATGAGATAAAGAATTTCCCCCATTAAAATTCAGGAACAACATGTTATTAGAATGCAAATGATCTATTAGTTGGAGGACTTTAAAATTCTAACCAGAAAACACTCACTCTTCACCTTCTTGGGCATCTTTATTTATCCCTCTGATTTCTCCAGAGCCTTTCCTTCAAGGAGAAATCTCTGGGCTCTGCAGGGACTGTGAGTGGTGATAGTCAGGTAATTCTGAGACTGAAAAGCTGGAGGAAAAGAGACAAGGTCTGTAAACATCTGGATAGTTGGGGTAAAGGAGGTTTCTCCATGGAGAGGTGTAAACACAAGTATAAAGGTCTGGGTATGGGGCTGGCATGAAAGGTGGCCTGATGGCAGGTGGATCAGAGGCCCCGACTGGGGAGATGCCCTGAGCAGGGCTTCTGCCCAAGGTGGAGGGCAGTGGCTACGGTTTGGGCTGGGGAGGAGGGGAATGCGTGGTCACCAGCTGTTGTTCTGACTGATCCTGGGAAGGAGCACGTCATTTCCTGGCTGATGAGCTGGGGGAGGGACTGGGTCTGTGTGGCCTGGTCAGGAAAGGGGGGATCCTGAGTCTCAGCAGTCTTTGCGGTGAAGGGTGTTTGAGGGAAACAGTTTCCCAAACACAGAGGGTAAGGGGATTTCTGGACCTTCAGGTCACCTTCAACATTGTCGAAAGGCAATAGGCTGTGACAGGAGGGAGGGGACACTCAGACCTTGGGCTGTGACAGGAGAGAGGGAATGCTTATGCACCTCAACGGTCAGAGAGGCAGGCTTGGCGCCACCTGCTGGCCAGCTGGGAAGTGCAGGCCGCAACCTCTCAGTTATGTGAAGCCCATGCTCCCAGCTGGCAAGCCTGTGGAAACCACTAAATTTGGAAATTCAAACTGAAATGGAGCCACATATCCCATGACTTCTCCAAAACCGTTACAGAATAGTTAATTGGAAAACATATGCAATCAAAAGACTGTAGGCACAAACTTTACAACTTACACCAACATTCACTCAAAATTGTCCATAGACAAATTTAAAATGCAAAACTATAAAAATTGTAGATGAAAACATAGAAGGAAATCTACATAACCTTGGACTTGAATTTTAACACAAAACCTCAAAAGCCTATCCACAAAAGAAATAACATTTTGAACATGGACTTTAAAATTTTTAAACTTTAAACTCTCAGAAAACCAAAAGACAAGCCACAAATTGGGAGAAAAAATACTTGCAAGATGCATATCTGATAAGATTTTGTACAACTATAAAGCAAACACCTTCATTACAGATGGGTAAAGATCTGAACAGACACCTGACCAAAGAAGATATACAGATAATAAATAAGTGGACAAAAATATGATCAATGTCGTATATCATTAGGGAATTACAAATTAAAACAACAAGACAGGGACTTCCCTGGTGGCGCAGTGGTTAAGAACCAACCTGCCAGTGCAGGGGACATGGGTTTGAGCCCTGGTCCGGGAAGATCCCACATGCTGAGAAGCAACTAAGCCGGTGAGCCACAACTACTGAGCCTGTGCTCTAGAGCCCGCGAGCCACAACTACTGAGCCCGTGTGCCACAACTACTGAAGCCCGTGTGCCTAGAGCCCATGCTCTTCAACAAGAGAAGCCACTGCAATGAGAAGCCCGCGCACCACAACGAAGAGTAGTCCCCGCTCGCCGCAACTAGAGAGAAAGCCCACGCAGCAACAAAGACCCAACACAGCCAAAAATAAAAAAAATAAATAAGTTTAAAAAATAAATAAACAAAACAACAAGACAGCACCACACACCTATTAGAGCTGCTAACCTCCTCCCAAAATGACAATACCGATTACTGGAGGATGGGGAACAACAGCAACTCTTCTTCATTGCTGATGGAACGCACAGACAGCCTCTTGAGATACAGGTTGGCAGTATTTTCCAAAGCCAAACAGGTCTCACACCTTGAGATCCATCCATCATGCCTCCAGTATTCACACAACTGCTTTGGAAAACTGTATCCAAACAAAAACAAGGATGCTATTATGCACAGGACCTCTACTCATAATGTCTAAACCTTACAGGAATTAGGATGTCTTCACTAGGTGATGCATAAGCAAACTGGGGTACATCCATGTGAAAGGGAGCAGAATATGACACCCTGAAATGTGGAATTTCAAGAGAACCTAAAGAGCTAAAACAATTTTTAGAAAGAAAATCAACACAGCACACAGCAACATTAAATAAAACGCTGTGATACTGGCATGAAGATATACATACAGACGAATGCAACTGAATGGAGATCCTAGAAATAAACCCATTCATCTATGATGAACGGATTTCAGACTACAGTCAACAGCATTAAAATGGGGGGAAATGGTGTTTTCAACAAATGGTGCTAGGTGACTGGCTAACCACATGCAGAGGAATGAAATTGGACCCTTACCTCATACCACATACAAAAAGCATCTCAAAATACATAAAAGACTTAAATGTAAAAAGTAAAATTTTACTCAGCCCCTTGAATCCATGGGTTCCACATCAATGGATTCAACCAATGCCAGATCAAAAACTATTAGAAAAAAAATGCCAAAAAGTTTCAAAAGGAAAAACTTGAATTTACCACATTCCAGCAACTATTTACATAACATCCACATTGTTTCTACAACATTTATATAGCATTTATATTGCATTAGTTCTTATACTAGGAATGATCTGAAGTATACAGGAAGATATACCTAGGTTATTTGCAAATACTATATCATCTTATATAAGAATTTGAGCATCCATGGATTTTGGTATCTGTGGGGTGCCCTGGAACCAATCCCTCATGGATACTGAAGGATGACTGTGTAAAATCTCCAATAAAACAGGGATAAACCTTCATAACCAGCAACCAAAAGAAAAAAATTAGATTTCCTTTAATTAAAAACCTTTGTGCATCAAAAAAATGTAATTTAGAAAGTGAAATGACAGCCCACAGAATGGAAGAAAATAATTTCACATTACATTTATATCTGATAAGTGTTTATCCAGGTGTATCAAGAAATTTTACAACTCATCAACAAAGACAAATAACCCAATTTTAAATGTGGACAAAGGACTTAAATAGACCCTTCCCCAAACAAGACATGCAGATGGTCAACAAGCAGCTGAAAAGATATGATGGAAATGCAACTTAAAACCACAATGCAATAATAATGCCTTCACACATGCTAAAATGGGTATAATCAAGAAAATTAAAAATAACAAATGTTGGCAACAATGCAGAGACACTGAAACTTTTAAACCTTATTATGGAAATGGAAAATGGTGAAACCTCTGTTTACTCTATGAATATACAATTATCTATGGTTCAACAACTCCACCCCTAGATATAGAACCCAAAGAATTGAAAACAGGTGTACACATCTATTGATAGCAGCACTGTTCACGACAGCCAAAAGGTAGAAACAATGCTAATGTCCACCAATGGGTAAATGGATAAGTGACATGGAGGCTGATCCATATTATTCTGCCTTAAAAGGAATCAAGTGAAATGATGTAGTCTCTGTTGAAAACAGTATGGCAGTTCCTCAAAAACTTCAACATAGAATTAACATATGATCCATCAATTCCACATCAGGGTATACCCAAAAGACTGAAAGCAGGGACTGGAACAGATACGGGTACACTCATCTTCATAGCAATATTAATCACAATAGCAAAAGGTGGAAGCGACCCAAGTGTCAATGGATGAATGGATAAACTAAACGTGGTATACACAAAAAGCACTGAAAATTCATCCTTAAAAACTAAGGAAATTCTGACACGTGCTACAACATATATTAACCTTGATCCATTATGATAAGTGAAATAGCCCTGTCACAAAAAGAACAAAAATGATATGATTCCACTTATATGAGGTATCCAGAGAAGTCAAATTCAAAGGCAGAAAATAGAATGCAGTTGCTGAGGGGAATTAGTGTTTAATGGCTACAGAATTTCACTGGTGAAAATGGAAAAGATCTGAACGTGGATGGTGAGGATATTTGTACAACAATATGAGTGTGGTTAATGCCATAGAACTGTGTACTTAAAATGGTTTAAATGGTAAATGTTATGTACATTTAATCACAATAAATAATGAATGAAGTGCTGATACATGTTACAATACAGAAAAGGTCACCCAGATCTTACGCATCCTGTGTACTTTCAATCCATCAAGGTTGTGATAATGAGGGAAAGTATCACTCATGGTTTCAGAAGAACAAAACAGGATCAGAATGAAAAGAGACATATCCTTAGAGTTGGGGCAGCTGGTGAAAGTTGAAGTGGGCCTGTGGATTGGATCATAATGTGGAAACCATAATATTTTCCTCATGTGGAGGTTTCGTGCTGGTTCCCTGGAAGAGTGTCCCTATTTGGGGACACTGAAGTGTTTTGTGTACAGTGGAAAATTTGAGTACTTTGTACTGCTATTTTAAATTTTCTATACATTTGAAATTACTGGTAAATAAATTACTTTTCAAAACAATCATGTCAATAAAAGGACAGAAATGTAGAGAAGACAACAACCTTTGCTATAGAGGCCAAGCCCTACCCAGATCCTGCTCACCCAGAATGATGATGCAATTCACCCTTGTAGGACTTCACATGTTTTTAAGGGACACTGTGGGAAGATTATATTAGTAGCCACTATGTCTTGGGTGTTGTGTATGACCTGGATGTGGTAGAAACAGTGGGATTTCTAATTCCAGTTTTCTGTATTAAATCATCAAAAAACTGTTAGAACCAATAAATGAATTCAGTAAAGCTGCAGGATACAAAATCAATACACAAAAATCAGTTGTGTTTTTCTACACTAATAATGAACCATCATAGAAAGAAATCAAGAAAACAATCCCATTTACAATAAAATCAAAAGAACCAACTACCTAGGAATAAATTTAACCCAAGACGTGAAAGAGCTGCACACTGAAAACCTTAAGATATTTGATGAAGAAACTGAAGACACAAATAAATGGAAAGATATCCTGTGCTCATGAATGGAAAGAATTAGTAGTGCTAAGATGTCCATTCTACCCAAAACAGTGTGCACATTCAATGCAATTCCTATCAAAATTCCAATGGAATTTTTCACAGAGGCTGAACAAACAATCCTGACATTTGCATGGAACCACAAATGTCCCCGAACAGCCAAGGGGATCCTGAGAAAGGAAAACAGCAGCTGGAGGAAACTCACTCACTGACGTGAAACCATACTACAAAGCTACAGTAACCAAACAGTGTAGAAATGGCACAAAAAGAAGCACACGGGCCAGAGGAATAGAATAGAGAGCACAGGAAAAAACCACACATATGAGGTCAGTTAATTTATGACAAAGCTGCCAGGGATATACATCAGGGAAAGGACTGTCCCCTCAATAAATTGTGTGTGTGATAGACAGAAGGAGAGAATTACTGTGTTGGTGTCTTGGGGACATTTGGAGGAGTTTCTGACAGTGGGGATGCAATCTGTCCATCTTTTCCCTCCTTGGCATAATCTCCATGACATGAGCCTCTCTAAGAATCCTCCCCGAATTGGGGCCTGAAGAAATCAGAGCTGAGATTCCAATTGTCTTTACAGACAATATCACAAGTATAACTATTACTTCAACAAGATAATTTAAAATGCTATTATTGGGAATTCCCTGGCAGTCCAGTGGTTAGGACTCCACGCTTTCACTGCTGCGGGCGCGGGTTCAATTCCTGGTCAGAGAACTAAGATCCCACAAGCCGCGTGGCATGGCCACACACACACACACACACTCACACACACAAAATGTTATTATTGCCCTTTATTCCAAATGTGTAAGAGGGGAAGTGTCAGCAGGAACCTAGTGTTTAGAGCTGTCTGATTTGATTGGACCTGTTCATTCATCCCCGACTGGCTTCAAACCCATCTGAGTGACCGGCGATGACCAAGCTGAATCCAGAGACTCGCCAGCGGGAAGGACACTAGTGGAAACTTTCCTATTACCTGTCCTGTTGCTTTCTCTGCACCTTCTGGTCACTAGGTTGTGTCACTCCCTATGGTGCTGGGGTATCAAGTTTTTTTTTTTTTTTTTTTTTTTTTGTGGTACGCGGGCCTCTCACTGTTGTGGCCTCTCCCGTTGCGGAGCACAGGCTCCAGACGCACAGGCTCAGCGGCCATGGCTCACGGGCCCAGCCACTCCGCGGCATGTGGGATCTTCCCGGACCGGGGCACGAACCCGTGTCCCCTGCATCGGCAGGCGGACTCTCAACCACTGCGCCACCAGGGAAGCCCAGGGGTATCAAGTTTTTAATACGATTATCACCAATTATGAGACTAGAAAGAACAGAAATTCAGGCTATCCCTGAATTCTCTCTGAAACTAGAGGACAGAGTCACTTTATTTTCCTGGTTTAACAGGTCAGTTAGTTGCTGCTCATTACTAAGTAGCCCTCTTTTACCATCATGCCAGGCAGTCAAGTGAGACTGACTCATAATTATATTTACGCTAGTTCTGCCTCAAAGAGCCTTCTGGATCAAACGTGTGCACAACATCACCTCAGTCTGGAAATACTGGAAAGGCAGAATAAATCCAGTTTAATGTGACTTATGTAAATCATTTCTTACAGGGAATTCTCTTGGTGGGAAAGGTCAATGTTTTCCACCAAGTAAAAATAAATATAATACTGATCTGATCTCATCTGATCTTAAAATCGTGTCTCTATATGCACACATACAAACACACACACACTGGTATGGGCACACACACGTGCACATGGGCAGACACACACCCTCTGCTAAAGTTACCAATAGCTTTTAAGGTCAGTGAAATCCATGATTATGAGCTTATGCTGTGATATGAGCTGGATCTGGGTTTAAATCCTGCTTCTGGCTGTGCAGCAGGGCACTTTACCTCCCTGCATGGTTTTCCTCTGCTGGTAAACAACACCCATGACAGAAGGGTTAATGTAAGGATCAGACAGAATACTGCCCACTAAACTGGTGCTTCTCCAACTCCAAAGTGCACACGAATCATCTGGGAATCGTGTTACACTGGAGATGCTGATTCCGATTCTCAAGTGGGGCTTGATGTTCTAAGTTCCTAAGTGACCTTACACTGCTGGTCCATGCACCAAACTTTGCGTAGCAAAGCACATACTGAAACCTTACAAAAGGGAAACCAAAATCGCTATCCAGTGGTCCTGCCAGCCAAGTAAGAGAAGAAAGCTAAGAGGATTTTTTTGGTGCCCAGTGTGAGCTTGGTATAAACTCAGTTTCTCTAGGTGGGGAGAAGATGACACGTCTGGGGCCAGGCTTTATTCTGTCCCCTCATGAGCCTCAGCAATGACTTAATTTCCATTCTTCTGCCCAGGGTCAGTCAGGGGCCATGCAAACCCACAGAGATGGGGACTCTCATACCTGTCATAGTCCTGGCAAATCTCCCCCATGGCCACCAAGGCCTTCAGGTACTCGCTGGGCTGCTACGGGTAGATGTATTGCAGGGAACAGCTGTTCCTGGGGTCCCCATTTGAGGCAGTGGACTCTACAGCTACCTGGAAGAGAAGACAGGCAAATGGGTGGATTTAAAGTGAACGCATCTGTACGACAAAGGAGGCAAGACTATACAATGATGGAAAGACAGTCTTTTCAACAAACGGTGCTGGGGAAACTGGTCAGCTACATGTAAAAAAATAAAATTAGGGGCTTCCCTGGTGGCGCAGTGGTTGAGAGTCCGCCTGCCAATGCAGGGGACACGGGTTCGTGCCCTGGTCCGGGAAGATCCCACGTGCTGCGGAGCGGCTGGGCCCGTGAGCCATGGCTGCTGCGCCTGTGCATCCGGAGCCTGTGCATCCGGAGCCTGTGCTCCGCAACGGGAGAGGCCACAACAGTGAGAGGCCCGCGTACCACAAAAAAAAAAAAAATAAATAAATAAATAAATAAAATTAGATCATTCTTTAACACCATACACAAAAATACGCTCAAAATGGATTAAAGACTTAAATGTGAGACTGGACACTATAAAACTCCTAGAGAAAAACATAGGCAGAACACTCTCTGACATAAATCACAGGAATATCTTTTTTGGTCCATCTCTGAATAATGGAAATAAAAACAAAAATAAACAAATGGGACCTAATTAAACTGAAAAGCTTTTGCACAGCAAGGGAAACCATAAACAAAATGAAAAGACAACACACAGATTGGGAGAAAATATTTGTAAATGATGTGACCAATAAGGGATTAGTCTCCAAAATTTACAAACAGCTCATGAGGCTTAATAACATCAAAACAAACAACCCAATCAAAAAATGGGCAGAAAACCTAAATAGACATTTCTCCAAAGAAGATATATAGATGGCCAAGAGGCACATGAAAAGATGTTCAACATCGCTAATTATTAGAGAAATGCAAATCAAAACCACAATGAGATATCACCTCACACCAGTCAAAATGGCTATCATCAAAAAATCCACAAACAATAAATGCTGGAGAGGGTGTGGAGAAAAGGGAACCCTCTTGCACTGTTGGTGGGAATGTAAATTGGTACAGCCACTATGGAGAACAGTATGGAGGTGCCTTAAAAAACTAAAAATAGAGCTACCATATGACCCTGCAATCCCGCTCCTGGGCATATATCCAGAGAAAAACATGGTCCGAAAGGATACATGCAGCCCAATGTTCACTGCAGCACTGTTTACAATAGCCAAGACATGGAAGCAACCTAAATGTCTATGCAATAGAGGAATGGTTAAAGGAAGATGTGGTACATGTACATAATGGAATATTACTCAGCCATTAAAAAGAATGAAATAATGCCATTTGCAGCAACATGGATGGACCTAGAGACTGTCATACTGAGTGAAGTAAGTCAGAGAAAGAGAAATATCATATGATATCTCTTATATGCAGAATCTAAAAAGAAATGATACAAAGGAACTCATTTACAAAACAGAAACAGCCTCATAAACTTAGAGAACGAATTTATGGTTACCAGGGGGGAAGGGTCGGGGGAAGGGATAGTTAGGGAGTTTGAGATTGACATGTACACACTGCTATATTTAAGATGGATAACCAACAAGGACCTAATGTATAGCACACGGAACTCTGCTCAATGTTATGTGGCAACCTGGATGGGAGGGGAGTTTGGGGGAGAATGGACACATGTATATGTATGGCTGAGTCGCTTTGCTGTGCATCTGAAATTATCACAACAGTGTTAATTGGCTATACCCCAATATAAAATTAAAAGTTAAAAAACTAAAATAAAGTGAACGCATCTTGTAGGAATTGCAATCAGCCCTGAGAGAGACACAGCCTGAGGGGGTGGGGGGAAAGCAGAACGTTATACACACTGCTAAGTGATAAGTAGGGTTAAAGAAGAAATTCATTAGCTTTAAAAACTAGTTACTAGGGAATTCCCTGGTGGTCCAGTGGTTAGGACTAGGCGCTTTCACCACCGAGGGCCTGGGTTCAATCCCTGGTCGGAGAACTAAGATCCTGTAAGCCAAAGGATCTTTTTTTAAAAAAATTAATTAAATTTGTTTTTGGCTGCATTGGGTCTTCGTTCCTGCGTGCAGGCTTTCTCTAGTTGCGGTGAGCGGGGGCTACTCTTTGTTGTGGTGCATGGGCTTCTCATTGCCGTGGCTTCTCTTGTTGTGGAGCACAGGCTCTAGGTGCACGGGCTTCAGTAGTTGTGGCACACGGGCTCAGGAGCTGTGTCTCGCGGGCTGTAGAGAGCAGGCTCAGTAGTTGTGGCACACGGGCTTAGTTGCTCTGCGGCATGTGGGATCTTCCCAGGCCAGGGCTCGAACCCGTGTCCCCTGCCTTGGAAGGTGGATTCTTAACCACTGCGCCAGCAGGGAAGCCCGGAAGGTCAGTTCTAATGTCTTTAAAAATGTGAAATTTTATTGGAAGTGCATTTTATGTTTTTGTTTTTTTGGCCAAGCCATGCAGCATGTGGGATCTTAGTTTCCCAACTAGGGATGGAACCCATGCCCCCTGTAGTGGAAGCACAGAGTCTTAACCACTGGACCACCAGGGAAGTCCCTGGAAGTGCATTTAAAATTTTCTGTCTTGATATTTGGAGACTCCAGTGGACTAGCTACTGTTGCCAAGGCAGTATGACTTTGGGCTATTGCAGGGATCCAAAGGGGTTTTTGTTGGTTTTTAAAAAAAATATTAACATGAGAAAAATGGAAAAAGTAAATATAGAAGCCAAATTCAGCCTCTTTTCTCTTCAAAATGCATAAAATACAGATCCTCTGGTTATATCTCTGATTAAAGAATACAAAGGCTCATGAAGTGACTTTCCCAACTGGCAGAGAGACTTTCTCCCAGTCTATGGAGCTGGTACCATTAGAGTTCTCTTCTCATTCTTTGTTCTGAATTGAGGTCCCTCTGAAAATGTGGGACATTGATTCTACACAATATTAACTCCTCACCTCCCAACATGTTTACCTCCAAATGGAAAAATCCTTTATGTGAATAAAGGTGGCCATCGAGGTCCAGAGTGTTCTCTTTGAGGGAACTCGTGAAGAGAAAACAGAGAAATGCATGGTGCAAACCATACAAATACATTCAGTTGGGTTCCAAAAGATTCAAATGCAGATGAGAATAAAGATCCCACCACCAACCCATTTTTTTTTCTCTGTGATTATTCCTTCTAGTCAGTATAATGTAAAAGTGTTTGGTCACGAAGGTGGGCTCAAATCATCTGATGATGGGAAGAATCAAAGCCTCTATTTCCTGGAATACTACATAAAAGTTCTGTGGAAACAAATTACATCTTTGCTTCCTACTAACTGGAATGTGGTATTTTAAAATCAGAAGTCCAACTGCAGATCAAGAAACCCTGTAGTACAAGGTGCTTTTTTTAAAAAAAATAAATTTATTTATTTATTTTTGGCTGTGTTGGGTTTTTGTTTCTGTGCGTGGGCTTTCTCTAGTTGCGGCGAGCGGGGGCTACTCTTCATTGGGGTGCGCGGGCTTCGCATTGTCGTGGCTTCTCTTGTTGCAGAGCACAGGCTCTAGACGCGCAGGCTCAGTAGTTGTGCCTCAAGGGCTTAGTTGCTCCGTGGCCTGTGGGATCTTCCCAGACCAGGGCTCGAACCAGTGTCCCCTACATTGGCAGGCAGATTCTTAACCACTGCGCCACCAGGGAAACCCAGTACAAGGCACTTTTTAATCAAAACCTCCGAAACCAGGGCCTCCTTAAGACAAGCCAAGGGTTCAAACAAAATGCTACGTTGCTACCAGAGACAGGGAGATAAACAGGAAGTCTTTGAAGTGCAATGAAAATACAGCTCACAAACCTCAGAGTAACGATTTTTAAAGAACAGTTTGGAAGCTCTAGGAAAGTGCTTGTCTCATGTTGGGAAGCTCGCTGGACCCCAACGGCTCCTGCTCCCAATAAATGAGGCTGGGAGTGTGTCTGGAAGAATAAACATGAGACTGAGCATTCATAGGAACAGTATAGGTTTGATGTCCATGTGCATCTTCACACGGGAACACGTGAGCAGATCTTTGGTTCCATTCTAGGCAAACTCCTCTCATCCGACCATTCAAAACTGCCCAGCCACTCCTACCATGGACAGATACTTCCTTTCACTGAATGCTCAGGGGAAATCACCTGGTTTGGATGCGGTTTGAGTTTGATCCTGTGACACCATCAGAATTTCCCACCAGAGATAAATGAGGAGATTCTGGCCTTTATTAGTATGCTATGAACACAGGTGTCCTGGCTGTACTTGCCAACCCTCCTTCTATTTTTATTCACCTACCTACCTGTGAGTGCCTTTGACCTACTCTGAGCTCAGACCCCTGATCTCAGTCTTGACATCTGACAGTCTTGCTTTAAAAATGAACAGCAATAAAATGAATTTAACCCAGAAGCAGCAGCTCAGCAAGGGAAATGAAAACATCAGAAGCACCTTTTCGGCCGGGGCCAGAGCTTCAGGGGTCCCTCCAGTCCCCTCCCCCGCCCCCTCCTCCCTGGTACTTTAATAGAGGAAGGAGCACGGAGGGACTTGGCTGAATCAAGGGACCTGCGAGACTACGGATGAGTTTTAAGCCCGAGACGCAATTAAATATTATTGGAACCTACTGTGAGGGGGGCGGGAAGGGGAGGTTAGGAGGCTGAGAGGCTGAGTCCCAACGCAGCGAGTCCAGCCCCGGGACCCAGCACAGACGACCCCACCCCCACCCCGCCCCCTCGATTCCCAGCAGTCAGGAGGAGGAGCCCTGCGACTCCAACCCGGACTCTGCGCCTCCCCCTCCCCGAGTCCCCTCAGGACGCGCAAGTCGGGCCCCTTGCTCACCCCAGCCGGCCCGAGCAAGCCGGGCGGTGGGCAGGGGCGAGATGAGGGACCGAAGTTCCCCTGGACGAAGATGCTGCGCGCAGCTCTTCCTAAAGAGCAGGGGCGGCTCGAAGCGAACCCCTGTGCCTCAAAAGTTGGTCTCGCCCGGAGGCCCGGGGACGCGGCGCCGGGGCCGGGCCAACTTACCTGGCGCACGGCCCGGAGGGCGGACGGATCTTAGCTGGCGGGGTCAGTCCAGCCCGCGGCGGCAGTTTGGCCTTGGGCGCGGCCGGGCCTCGTGCCGCCCTCCCCTCGGGCTCTGGGCACTCTGCCACGGTGGCGGGAAGAGACGCCGAGCCGGGAGTTCAAGCTCCGCGAGACCCGGGCTCCATTCTGGACGGCGGGGGCGGGGCCGCTTGGCCTTCTGTCACGTGCCCGGCCCTATTTCAGGCGCCCTAGCTTTAGGGCTGGTGCCCAGCCTTCAAATCATGTAAACCGGCTCCTTGTCTCTGAAAGGGCTCCAGGTCACTGTTTGCCCCTCCAGCCTGCAACTTCAAAAGTTGTAACTTCCTCGTTGACCCCAGCGCCTAACATAGCTTTTGGCAGAAAGGCTGAGACCCTTCTCTTGGGGGAGGGGTGTGGGGACAAGAGGAAGAGGCTCAGATGGAAAGGGAAGAAGGAAGTTTGGGGAGAACTCAAGAGAAAGGGCAGGGATGAACACAGCCCGCCCACCCAAATACTGCCGCTTTTACACGGTCCACTGTTCTCGACCACCAGCCCCGTTTTCCAGATGCCAACACCCACGCAGGCCTGCGGCTTGCAAACTGCAAGCCCAAGAGTCAAGCCAGGTAGTTCTGCCTCTGGAGAAACAAAGGGCAGTCAGACTGCAGACAGCCTGTGAGGCTGTCTGGCCACTGGGCCACCCGACCAGTCTGGAAGTGCCTCTTCGGATGCTGAAGGCTGAACTCTGTCTTCTCTGTGAGGTGAGGCGATTTGAGCCAGAGAGTCACAGGCACCCCGTAGCCAAGCCCTCCTCTCTGGGCACCTCCTTGCGGTTCCGTCAACCCCATCCAGCCCATGCTCTCCAGCAACGAGGACGAGCTGCACTGGCTGCGCTTGGCTGAGCAGGAATATTCTCTGCAGCACACCAGGGAGCAGGACTTTGAGATGAACGGCCAAGCCCTTTGCATCCTCACCAAGGACGACTTCCCATTCCGCTCCCTGGGTTCAGGTCAGGGTCACTCACTGGCTTCTCTGATGCAAACCCGGGGGAGCGGGCGGTGGGGGTGGGGAGCTCTCCTGCTCCCTCCGTCTCCCCTCCCCATTTCCATCCTACAGCCTCTGCCTAGCATCTCCATCAGCACAAATCTTATGAGGGACATGCCAGCTGTCACCTGGTCAGCAGCCTGCCCTCCCGCCCCGCCCCCAGCTGACATTCTGTATGAGTTGCTCCAGTACATCAAGACCCAGCGGCAAGCTGTGGCATGTGGGCCCTTTTTCGGAAGAGCTTTCAGGCAGAGGGTGCCCACTCAGCCCTTCCCCTGCTGCCTAGAAGGTGAGGAGGCTCTCTTTGGACCTCTGAGACCCTCCCCCAGATTGGCCTCATCAGAGGGCAGAGCTTCTTCCAGGCAAAATGATGAAAGAGGCAGCAGTGTGGGCCAAGCTCCCCATCTCCCCCTGCCCTGCCTCCCCAACTCTCACCCCTGCCCTCTGGGACTGTCCTCTAGCCGAGGGGCCTTGCCTCTCATCTCCCCCTTTTTCTGCTCTCCTCTCCAGCAGAGGGTTGTTTATGTGGCACCCCTCTCTTCTCCTCCTGATCTCTCCGTGGAAATTGCTCTCCTCAGGGTCTCCAGGGACCTGCACACAGGGCTGTTCATGTCACTCCCAGTCCTTACTCACTGCTGCAACCTTCCAATTGCTCGGGCCAAAACGCTGGATGTCATTTTTGATTACTTTCTTTCTCTCTCATCCTCATCCCAACTGTCAACAACTCCTGCTGGCTCTACCTTCAAGATCTACCCAGAATCCAACCACTTCACACATCTGTAGTGCTGCCCAGGGTCCAGCCCCTGCCTCCTCTGGAGAACCTCCTCACTGGTCTCCTCGCTTCTGCCCTTGATCTCCTATGATCTATTCTCAACAGAGCAGCCAGAGATTCATAAGTCAGGTCACGTCACTTCTTTGCACAAAATCTTCCAGTGGCTCTCATCTCACTCGTCAAAGCCCCAGTCCATACAATGACCTCCCTGCCCTCTGCTGTCCTCTCCCACTCCTCTCCCTCTTGCTCATGCTTCTCCAGCCACACCAGCCTCCCTGCTCATAGAACAAGCCAGAGACACCCCTGCCTCAGGGCCTTTGCACTTACTGTTCCCTCGGCCTTGCAATCTCTTCTCTATATGCCCACATAGCTCACTCGTCTACCTCCTCAGGTGTCTGTTCAAACGTTATCATGTCTGTGAGGCATTTCCCAGAATTCCCTATTTGCCTTGTACAGTAGTGCTTTATCCCTTCCCCCCATATTGTATACTACTTCTATTTCCTTTTTTATTTTAATCATCTGTCTTCCTCCCCCTCCCTACCCCACTAGAATATAAAGCTCCATGAGGGCAGAAGCTCTTTTCAGTTTAGTGATGTGTCCCCAACATTCTTAGAACAATGCCTGTCTCACTGAAGTTTCTCCATCAATAGTTATTGGGTGGATGAAGAGGGCACCTGGGTTCTGGACCTGGCTCTGTCACCTCTTGGCATTGTGAACAATTTTACAGATGAGGGAGCAGGTTTGAGAATCTAAGTCACTTGTCTGGGAGCTAGGGTTAGCACCTGGGCTGTCTGGCCCTCACCCACAACCTCCAGTGCTTCCCTTACCTTCTAACCAGGGGCTGGGTGTGGGGAGAGCACTAGGAGTGCAGCCCCACGGGCTCCTGCGCATGTCACTGAGGGGGTCTGGGTTGGGGGAGGCTCTGGGCCCAAAGAATCGATGGTGCTCCTCTGCTTGCAGAGGGGATCGGGGCCTCCTGCAGCAGCCACCAGCCCTGGGGCTTGCCAGCTCCTTGAGCCATGTGGATGCCCTGGCCTGGCCAGCTGGCCCCTCAGCAGGCAGGAGTCCCTCAGTTTATCTCACTGTGTGGAGCTCAGCTGCAGGGCTGAGGGAGTCTCCTCCTTCCCCACGATGCCACAGGCCCCCATTGATGGCAGGATCACTGGTGAGTAGGAGGCTGTGCTCCCCTGGCACACAGGAGGGAGGTGTGCTGAGGCTGAGTCCCGGAGGCGGGTGGGTGACAAGGAGGAGGGTTATTTTGATCTGGGGAATGAGAGGGTCTGTGCTTGGCAGTGGTGTGTGGAGTGACTCTCCTGTGTGCTGGTCACAGCAGGCACAAAATGCTGCCTGGGATTGCCAAGCCCACCCTATGTCCAGGCCAGGGACGATTTACCAGTCATAGTTCAGACAGTCAGACTGGCCTAGAGTATGCCCCCTCCCCCTTTAAAACTTTATTTTTATAATTAATTTTTAAAAATTAATTTGTTTTTGGCTGCTTTGGGTCTTTGTTGCTGCGTGCGGGCTTTCTCTAGTTGTGGTGAGTGGGAGCTACTCTTTGTTGCAGTGCGCGGGCTTCTCATTCCAGTGGCTTCTCTTGTTGTGGAGCATGGGCTCTAGGCATGTGGGCTTCAGTAGTTGTGGCTCACGGGCTTAGTTGCTGTGCGGCATGTGGGATCTTCCCAGACCGGGGATCGAACCCATGTCCCCTGCATTGGCAGGCACATTCATCACTAGGGAAGCCCAAAAACTTATTTATTTTTAAAATAGTTGAGTGTTTACTATGTGCCAGGCATGGTTCTAAGGCTTTTATTTAACCCCACAACAGCCCTCTGAGGTTGGTATTATTATTAGCCCCATTTTACAGATAAGGAAAATGAGGCACAGAGAGGTTAAGTGACCTTCCCATGGTCACACAGCAGTAAGTGGCAGAATTGAAGTGTGAATCCAGACAGTCTGACTCTAGGGCCTGAGCTCTAATCAGGTGATATACTTCTCCACGTTCATTGTTAAAGGACTGACTAACAGACAGGTAACTAGATGGACTGACAGATAAGCTGACTGCCTTCCCAAAGTGTGTTTTCTAGTCATGGTGGGGCCACTACATTTATCCTAAGACACCACAGAGGGGGCAGAAGCTTAGCTCCTGGGTTGAAAGTGACTGGGAGTCACTGAAACACAGTTATTTAATTTTAATATAATGCTTAACATTCTTTGAGTACTTACTCTGTACCAGGCACTGTGCTAAGGGTCTTTTGGTCGATTATGTGACTTAATCCTCATATCACCCAACACAAGGAAACTATGGCTCAGAAGAAGTCCGGTAACCTGCCCCCCATGCCCGAGCCAGGTGGCCCAGGTGGGACTTAAGAGCTTGCGCTCAGGCTCCCTCTGCCACTTGCCCTTCATGATAGGGCATGCCCTTCATGCACATTCGATTTTCCAGAACCTCCTACTAGGGTGCTGGCTGGATAGGATGGATGTTACAATCCTGATTTAATAGAGATCCAGGAGGTTGAGTGACTGGGCCAGGGGCAGAGAGGGACCTGGAGACAGGGTTCCAACCGCCAGCCACTGGCCAGTGCCCCTGCCACCTGCCCCCGGGCGAAGGGAGTTGGCTTTGGTGTCTGAAGAGCTGGGTTAGGCTCCCCATTCTGCCTGCTCCTTAGGAGTCTGGTGACTGGGATATGTCCATACCTCTCTGAGCCCATTTCCTCATCCCTTCCTGGGGGTAAAGGTCTCCACCTGTTAGAGTCAGGATGATTGAATGAGACGAGTAATAAGGCCCCACGCGTGGCTGTTTCTGTTAGTACCGTCGTCTTCACCATCCCGCTGCACGCCTGGGCCCTGGCTTCGAGAGCCCCAGAGCACCTTTCTCATGCTTGTCCTCACAGCTCCATGAAGGCGCCCCGTCTGCACCCTCTGTGCTCAACTGCAGACTGCCAGCTGCTGTGGGATTACAAGTATCAGCTGCTCTCTGACACCTGGTACGAGCCCTACATCAAGTGGGAAGACAATAATGCCAAGATCTTCTGAGTTGTGGATCCAAATGGGCTTGCCAGATTCTGGGGAAACCACAAGGTGAACCTCAGCCAGCGGGCAGGATGGTCTCAACACACATGACAGGGCAGGGCTCACAGTGGACCCCTCAGCACTAGGGGACAGGCCTCAACTGATGGGAGCTTCACCAGCAGCCCCAGAAGTGTTGGGATCATTTTTTTCTTAAATTTTTTTCTTTTTTTAAAAAATTTTATTTACTTAGTTTTTATACAGCAGGTTCTTATTAGTTATCTATTTTATACATATTAGTGTATATATGTCCATCCCAATCTCCCAATTCATCCCCCCACTCCCCACCCTCACTTTCCCCCCTTGGTGTCCATACGTTTGTTCTCTACATCTATGTCTCAGAAGCCTTGCAAACTGGTTCATCTGTACCATTTTTCTAGGTTCCACATATATGTGTTAATATACGATATTTGTTTTTCCCTTTCTGACTTACTTCACTCTGGATGACAGTCTCTAGGTTCATCCACGTCTCTATAAATGACCCAATTTCGTTCCTTTTTATGGCTGAGTAATATTCCATTGTATATATGTACCACATCTTCTTTATCCATTCGTCTGTCGATGGGCATTTAGGTTGCTTCCATGACCTGGCTATTGTAAATAGTGCTACAATGAACATTGGGGTGCATGTGTCTTTTTGTTTTTTTTTGTTTTTTTTGGGTTTTCTTTGCGGTATGTGGGCCTCTCACTGTTGTGGCCTCTCCCGTTGCGGAGCACAGGCTCCAGACGCGCAGGCTCAACGGCCATGGCTCACGGGCCCAGCCGCTCCGCGGCATGTGGGATCCTCCCAGACCGGGGCACGAACCCGTGTCCCCTGCATCGGCAGGCGGACCCTCAACCACTGCGCCACCAGGGAAGCCCGCATGTGTCTTTTTGAATTATGGTTTTCTCTGGGTATATGCCCAGTAGTGGGATTGCTGGGTCATATGGTAATTCTATTTTTAGTTTTTTAAGGAACCTCCATATATTCTCCATAGTGGCTGTTGTTGGGATCATTTTATTTTGGGAGATTCCGAGGGACAGGCAGTTACTTCTTGAGGATGGGGACTGTCCCTGGAACTCAGGAATCTTGCCTTCTAATTGCTTAATTCCACCTTTGCTTAGCATTTGAGGCTTTCAAAGCACGCTTACATGAATTGTGCATCATTTGCTGTTAAGCCAGATGAGGAAGCTGGTACCCTGGAGGAAGCTGGGACAGAAACCCAGGTCTCAGGCCCCGCAGGATCATCAGCTGTCAGGGCTGGAAAGGCCTGGGGATGACCGAGGCCGGCATTCCTAACGCGAGGAGCGCCCATACCTAAATGGGTGTCTGCCAGGGGATTTTAGGTGGTTTACTCCAAATTCTAATAATTATTTATTTTAGTAAGCATTAGGATTACAAAATTTAACTACTTTGTCAATCTCATGATTGACAGTGGTGATATAAAACCAGTGTGCTGGTCTATAAATAAATTCATTTAGGTTAAAAAGAGTCTTTAAAGGAAACTATTAACAATAATGATCAGACTTCCCCGCTGGCTCAGCGGTTGAGAATCTGCCTGGCAATGCAGGGGACACAGGTTCGAGCCCTGGTCCGGGAAGATCCCACCTGCTGTGGAGCAACTAAGCCCATGCACCACAACTACTGAGTCTGTGCTCTAGAGCCCGCAAGCCACAACTACTAAGTCCACATGCTGCAACTATTGAAGCCCTCGTGCCTAGAGCCCGTGCTCTGCAACAAGAGAAGCCACCACAATGAGAAGCCCCGTGCACCACAGCGAAGAGTAGCCCCTGCTCGCCACCATTAGAGAAAGCCCATGCACAGCAACAAAGACCCAACATGGCCAAAAATAATAAATAAATAAATTAAAACAAACAAACAAAAAACCAATAATGATCATCTGCAATATATAGCATCTCCTAAAATGGCATAGCATTTGATTGCCAAGCACTGCTCAGAGGGCTTTGCCTGTATTAACTCATTTAATCCTCACAGCAACCTCATGGGGTGGATATTATCAGATGGGGAAACTGAGGCACAGAGAGGCGTATCAACTTGTCCCAGTGTTTGCAGCCAGTAGGTGGCAGAGCAGAGACCTGAATCCAGACCATGAAGCTCTGGGCCCCACCCTGTTTTGTGGCCTCTGGGTAGTGCTGGTGGCTGGAAGGATGCAAATGACTAAAGTTTGGGTGTGCTTAACTGGAGGGAGGGAAACTGAGGCCCCAAGAGCAACAATTTCATTTAGTGAGCACAGACCACATGTTAAGCACTGTGCTAAGTGCTCTCATGGATTAGCTAATTTAATGCTCACAACAAATCTGTGAGATTGATGTTTTTAACTTCATTTTATAGCCGGGGCAACAGAGGCAGAGAGGTAAAGAAACTTATCCAAGGTCACACAGCTGCCAAATGGTGGAGCTGGGGCTTTAACTGACACCAAAGCCCAGCCTCTTTGTCCCTACTCTGCACAGTCCACTCCCCAGAGAGAGGAAAAACTGACTTGGTCAGAGTCACACAGCTAGGTGGCAAGGCCCTCATGCTACCCCACCATGCTGTCTCTCCTACTAACTATATATTTATTTGTTACTACTCGTGACATTTGCCATTTAAAAGCAACATGCAATTCACTCCTGCCCCATGGGTCTCAGTCAAGTAGGTGACAGAACCATCCCATTGTTTCTCTCCCCGGCCTTCCCCTGCCTTTCTCCTTCCCAAGGCATGAGAACTTTCATATTCCCTAACAGACCCCTGGGCTGAGGGGCTTAAGAAACCGTCCAGTCCAACCTGCTCCCTCCCAGGCCCGGAAGGAGAAGGGTGGGGAGTGGGGGGTGATGTGGGGCTGCTTTTCCTTCCAGAAGCAGGTGAACGTGACCTATGAGAAGATGTCACATGCCTTGTGCCCCTACCATAATCTGAACATCATTAAGAAGGAACCCGGCAGAAACTCCTGTTTAGGTGAGTGGCCTAGGGGCCAAGATGTCAGGGGGAGGAGAGCTGGGGTGGGGTGGCCTGGAAGCCCTCTGCAGCTGGGGCAGGGGCTGATTTGCAGCTGGGGCCTGAATTCCAGATTTCTGAAGACACCCAGGAAGATCAATCAGGACAAGGGCAGCAGCAGGGAGCTTCTGGAGAGCCAGGAGCAGGACAGGGTGGACTTCAAGGAGGAGATGCTGGAAGTCTCTCTGTGAAGGACATGTGGACTCCAGACACCAGGCACCAATGGGGCAGAGACTGAGTCTCCCACGAAAGCAACTAGCTGTTCCTCCCTCCTCCCAGGGCAGCAGGGAACCCCAGCTGGGTTTTGCACTCTTGGATCAGAGCTGGTGTCTCAGACCTCAAAGCTGCCTGGGGACCTGGAATAGCTGAGAACCGGCAGGCCTCACCTCCAGGACACTGTGGGGGAATTCTTTGGGTAGGGCAGCCCTGGTTGCTAAGTGGGAGCACAGGGAGTGAACTTTCTCCCTACCCTGCCCCTTAGTACCTGCCCAGCTCAGGAGAGGAAGCCAGTCGCTGAGAGAACATCCAGCCCAATTCCTTCAATTTATGGAAAAAGGAAGCAGAAGTCCCTCACTGAGCCTCAGTTTTCCTCATCTGCAAAATGGGCATGCTCATGAAACCCACCCTCAGGGGGCTGGTGCATGAAATGGAAAAAAGAATTACTGCTTTGTCAACCTTAGTAATGATAACAATGATGATGCCTGACAGTTAAGTGCTTACCATGTGCCAGGCCTTGTGCCAAGGGTTCTACCTATATTTTATCTCATTCAATTCACATACCAACCACCGGAGGCTTAAAGATGGGGAAATGGAGGCAGAGGCTTGCAGAGCTGGGATGCTTCCCTCAAACCCAGTGCTGTGACCTGTTTTCTTTTAGTGCCTCTGAATGTAATGGGCACTTCTCAAGCAGAGGCCATAGCCCTACCTCTCTGCCCTCAGCATCTTCATAAACAGTTTATTTCACCTGGCCCAACTCCCTTGTCCTCAGTTTTCAGTCCTTGGCGACTCTGATCATGACCCAGTAAAGATCGCCCACCCCGCCCACATCCTGGCTTCCTATGCTCCTACACCCGTATCTGCCAATTGACCTTGGGCAAGTTATTCTATCTCTTTGGAGCCTCATGTTTCTCATCTGCAAAATGGGGATGCTATTCCTAACCCGACCTCACAGGATTCCCAGAAAACTTGAATAAGATCGTAGTTGTGAAGTACATGACTGCCATATAAGGAGTTAAGAAAACTCTGCAAACCCAAAGCTGCTCTAAAGCATGAATATGCCTCTGCCATTGGTTCAGCTCCTCCTCACTGTTCCCCAGCCCCCCAGGTAACTCCTGATGGGGTCAGAGCCTCTGCCCTTGCAACCGCAGGGAAGCTGGGGGAGAAAGGGAAGGGAGTGTTTTCAGTTCACTGAAAACAGAACTTCCTGGATTCCCATCTTCTTTTCTGGAAGGAGGAAACCACCTCTGCCTCTTGCCTCCAGCAGGTCAGGAAAACACCCCCACCGGCCACCCCCATCTGGCTGGGCCTGATCTGGCCTTGGGTCACTGTAGCCAAGAAGCTGATTTGGGACTCAAAGCTGTGACTGCTCATAAGCAGGGAAAATCCTGGCTTAGTCCCGTCTTGGGCCCTGGACAATTCCACACTAGAAGGGGCCAGGCAGGGGCCTCGGCCAAAAGGTTTAGCAGGAAAATCCTAGGTCCCTTTAGTCTTCCTGAGACTATTCCATCTCCTTGACTTTGCTCCAGGATGAACCCATGCCCCATAGCTTTTCTCATCATCCCCAGCCCAGAACTACATAAGTGGACTGGGAGGGACCATCGAAATCAACTTGTCCAGCCTCTCCTCTTACAGACAAGGCAGCTGAGGCCAGAGAGGGGGAGTGACATGCCCAAGGACATACAGCCCAGCTCAGCATGCTGCCTTCTCACGGTGCCTCATTTCTGACTGTCTCGCATCTCATGGGTCCAAGATGTAGAGGTTTAAATAAGAGGATGGACTCATAAGTCACTTCTTCCAGTTATGATGTTGGCATCTGCCTACTGTTGTGTTAATGGTTGTCAACAGCTGCATATCCCAAAGACTATGTCTTCACGGCGGGGGCGGGGGGAGTGTTAAATCTCACCCAACGCTGGGACCGTTGGGGCCAGGAGTGAGCAGTGGGCTTGAGCAGAGTCCACCACCCCAGACCCCAGATCCCTGGACTCTCCACTCAGCTCTGGACTGAGCTGCACCCCGTTTCTCCAGGAACTTTAGGCCCTGGCCTGGGATGGATGCCTGGGTGCCAGGAATAAAGGGATTCATTCAGCCTTTCCTTCCATGAACATTAATTGAGCACCTCCTGTGTACCTGGCACGAGAGGAAGCTCTGGGTTTATATCCATTTTTTACACAATTAAATTCCTGAAAAGTGGTGGGTCACTGAAAACAACATATATCAAGATGGACTTCCTCACAAATCATCTTAACAAGCAGGAAATAGAGTCCCATGGTTTGAAAAAGTAGCCAGCCACGTCCTTTTTTGCCAGATTACATTAATGTCGACAGGAAATAAAGAGTTCATGAAAAAAAAGTGAGCATATTAAGAAGTTCATGATACAAGTCACTGTCTCCATCCAGTCAAGCCATTTACAGCACTAACCCAGGAGCATGGGCTCCATCATGTCCACCTTCTCCTTATGTGGATTCTTTTTTTTTTAAGATTTTTTTTTGATGTGGACCATTTTTAAAGTCTTTATTGAATTTGTTACAATACTGCTTCTGTTTTATGTTTCGGCTTTTTGGCCACGAGGCACGTGGGATCTTAGCTCCCCAACCAGGGATCGAACCCACACCCCCTGCATTGGAAGGCAAAGTCTTAACCACTGGACCACCAGGGAAGTCCCTCCTTATGTGTATTCTTGCCAACAAAGTCTTTTTCTCTTGAAAGGAAGCTCCAGATCTAGCACTTCCCCCCAGCTTTACTGAGACATGACTGACGTATAATGTTGTGCGACTTTAAGCTGTACAACGTCCACCACTTTCTCCCATCCTAGTGGCCCTGCCACGTCTCAGGCTCTTACTGCAGGAAGCCTGGGCTGATGCTGGTGACCTAACATCTTTCTCATGCAGGATCCTAGTTGTGACGCCTTTCTTGGCTTCTTCCTCTGGTTCCTCCCTATGGCGTTAGTCTACATTTTCTAGTCAAGTGTTCTCTTAAGTTTTATAGAGACACACAGAAAACACACACACAGAGCGAGGTCCTGATGCCTCCAAGCCATCCAGGGTCTGGTCGTGAACGTGAAGGTGGCCCAGGCTCAGGAGGAGCCCTGTGCAATGCTGGTGTCAGGTCCCCTCGGTCCCCTCCTCCACACTGGCTTGACCACTCAGTTTGATGACCTCTGAACTAAGCCACTCCTGGGACAGCCCCAAGATTTGGGTGGGGAGTTTTAAAGTGGGTTGTCCTGAAATCAGAATATGCATGTTTAAAAAATATTTTTATTTAAAAAAGTTTTATTTATTTATTTAGGCTGCACCACTCAGCATGCGGGATCTTAGTTCCCTGACCAGGGATTGAACCTCCACCCCCTGCAGTGGAAGCTTGGAGTCCTAATCACCTGACCGCTGGGGAAGTCCTCAAAATATGTTAATCGTGATTTTAATTTTTTAAATTCCCTAATGCTTGTAAATTAACTGCTCCTATGGGGAGGGCTGGGGGTGGTATACAAAGGAGAGTTGGGCCCTGCCCTTGGGAAGTTCACACATCAGTGGGGGAAGCAGAAGTAGCCGATGAGAGGACTTTGTTGCAGTCCCCAGGGGGAGGTCACTGAGAGGTGAATGTGGAGAATGTAGTGGCTCTGGTGAATTCTGCTTGGGGGGCAGGGGCAGGGAGAGTGTCCTAAGGAGATCACACAGGCTTCTGCTCTGTTTTTTTCCTTCCCTTTTGGAGGGGTGAAGTCTGGAGGTGCAGTGTGGAGGAGGGCCTTCTGATCATGAGGGGTCAGGGAGAATGCGGGGTGCAGGGCAAATGGGAGCAGGGCAGACTGCAGAGGCCCATCCCTGTGGCTTCTACCGGCAGTTACAGAGGCCTTTGATGATAATAAATGATACAGTAAGAAAATAAACAAATAATAGTGTAAAAAACATAATGAAAATATGCACTTTGGCAGACAAAATCTTTCAGAATCTGATACCCATGTAGCAAAAACATGGAGCTTTTTTTGTTTTGTTTTTTTACTTCTAGGCAAAGAAAATTCAAGGTCACTCCCAAATACAAAGATGAGTGGAATGAACAAATGAGCCTCGTCCTGCACCCTTCCCCCGCCCTCAGGTAGCTTCCCAGTTTGTCATCCCAGGAATCCAGAATAAAGTGTGGGAAGGACGCGTTCCCTCCAAATCCAGGGATATGCCTCAGCAACTCCTGAGCCCTGTTAATAAGTCCTCCCTGTACTAGTGACCTCTCTGATGCCTGCTGGTGCCTGGCCCAGTGCAGGGTGCCCCCCTGATTTCTCACAAACCCTGTGGTCTATTCTGGTTTCACTGCTTAGGATTCTAGGGACACTCAGGCTGCAGGCTTCTCTCCATGGAAGGGCCTGCAGTTTAAAACTATGTTCACCAGGTGGCGCAAAGCCTCTTGTGTTGGTGTTCGGGCCACTTTCTGCTGAGTGTCTGTTCTGTGACAGAGCATGCCTGCCCTCTCCTACTAAGATGTGAGTACAACTCTCCAGCTCAGGCATGCTCTGTAAGGAGACATCCAGCCCCTGCTTGAATACAGGGATGAGAGAGTTAGTAGCAGGAGTGAGGGTGGAATTGAAGGTACCAAAAAGCTACCTGTTCAGTGATGTCACCCACCCTTTCCCAACCAGCAGGGCAATGGTTTCTGAAATTCCTAGATTCCCAGTCTCTTTGTTGGGAATAACTTATCTGCTTTTCTTATGACCTTTTCCCTGAGTAGTTTACCAAGTTTCTGAACAGAGGCCAGAGGTGTGTCAAAAGTCTATCTACCCTCACCCGACACACTCAGCCACTGATTAGGAATCAAAAGGACTGAGGCTCCCTCAGTTCCCTGGTGGCTTTAGTGAAGTCAGCCTCCTGGGCCTAAGTTTCTACATCTGTAAAATGAGTAACAGCATCTTCTGCCCTGCTTGCCACACTTTCTTGAGAAACTTCAAATGAAATAATGTATTCATTTACTTCACAAATATTTACTAAGCACCTACGATACACTAGGCACTGTTCTAGAAACTGGGGAATACAGTGGTAACCAAGACAGATGAATAAGTGATAAACACAGCATATGATGTCAGGTGGTGATAAGCACCATGAAGGAAAATAAGACAGAGTTAAGTGAAGGGGCCAGTTTTAAATTGAGCTGCCAGAGATGTGAAACGCTTGTGAAAGTAGAAGCAAGTCATCGTCACGTACATCAACTTTTCCCCTGTAGTCTGCTAGTTATTTATTTTTGGCTGAGTTGGGTCTTCATTGCTGTGCACGGGCTTTCTCTAGTTGTGGTGAGTGGGTCTACTCTTTGTTGTGGTGCGCGGGCTTCTCATTGTGGTGGCTTCTCTTGTTGCAGAGCATGGGCTCTAGGTGCGCATGCTAAGTAGTTGTGGCGCACGGGCTTAGTTGCTCTGCAGCATGTGGGATCTTCCCGGACCAGGGCATGAACCTGTGTCCCCTGCATCGGCAGGCAGGTTCTCAACCACTGTGCCATCAGGGAAGCCCAGCAGGCGGATTCTTAACCACTGCACCACCAGGGAAGTCCCTGCCTGACCCCTTTTATTTGGCCTATGGTTCCCACCATAAAAGTCACGCCTGATATAGTCAATGTTGTTAGTTTCTGTTATGTGCAACCAAACTCAATCCTAATGGGTATGAATAATGCAGATGGGAAGGCCGGGAGGAGAAGACCAACATGGCCCAGAACTATCCCTCTCTATCCCCCTCCTTTGCCCATGGGGGAGCCACAAGATAAGACCAATGAGGTCATAAAGTCTCCTGAACAGACTTTAACACTTCAGGTTACTCTAAACACCCCAACTCAAGGAAGCCCTGTGTATTTCTTGTTCACAGTGCTCTGGCTGGAAAGCCCCAGGGTTCTAAATATGGCCCTTGAAATCCCAGTAATTCTGATCAGGAAGGGATTTCCCCTCAGTCAGATGATTGCCCACTCCAGCCAGTGACATGCTTAGGTTCTCAACCTGTGGCATGGGATGGGGGGGGGTGCATATCAGGTTCTCAGGGAGCAGATGGCCACAGTATGCAAATCTCCAAGAGATTCTGAAGCAACTGAAAGGCACTTTTCTTCCCACCAGCCCTCCCAAGCATCAGGATCTGGCCCAGTTTTAGGGATGGGGAAACTGAAGATCAAAGATGTCGAGGGGAGCTTGAGGGTCTGGGATCTGGCTTTCACTCAGAGCCCCCTCCAAGCTTTGGAATAGACCACGCCAACTCTATCCCTCCACAAACACTAAAGTGATTTGCAATTTTTAAAAAGTTTTGTTTCCCTGGCTGAACAGTGAATAAATCACCAACTCGGGTCTTGATCGGCATCAAAAAGAGAAAAGGGACTTTGACAAAGCAGGAGATCTGAACCAGAGCTGAAAGTGGACGGTCCTCAAAGAAATAACAGAAACAAAACTTGGTGGCTCAACCACATCTTATTTTGAGCAAGATGAAGTTCTTTTCTGATAATACAAATTAATTCATCTGACTCTAGAGTGAGGAAGACATGCCCAGGTCAAAATCCAGCTCCCCTTAAAGGGAGCCAGTCCTGATGATTCTGCACCTACTGTATTAGTTAAGGTATCTACTGTATCAGTTACAGCCGTAGCATACAAACGGAAATCTCAGCAGCTTATTAGCATGATAGACATTTTGTTTTGTTTTGTTTTTCTTCCAGTTTTTTGGAGATATAATTGACATACAGCACTGTATAAGTTTAAGGCGTACAGCATAATGATTTGACTTACATACACCATGAAATGATTAGCACAAGTTTAGTGAACATCCATAATCTCATATAGATACAAAATTAAAGAAATAGAGAAAAACTTTTTTTTTCCTTGTGATGAGACTCAGGATTTACTCTCAACAAGTTTCACGTGTAACATATAGCAGTGAAATTATATTTATCATGTACATTACATCCCTAATACTTATTTATCTTTTACCTGGAAGTTGGTACCTTTTTACTACCTTCCCCGACCCGACACACACTCCGTCTCTGGTAACCACAAATCTGATCCCTTTTTCTATGGCTTTGTTTGTTTGTTTGTTTTTGAAGTATAATTGACCTACAACACTGTGTTAGCTCCTAATACACAACATAGTGATTTGATATTTCTATACCTTTCAAAATGATCATCAAGGGCTTCCCTGGTGGCGCAGTGGTTGAGAGTGTGCCTGCCGATGCAGAGGACACAGGTTCGTGCCCCAGTCTGGGAGGACCCCACATGCCGCGGAGTGGCTGGGCCCGTGAGCCATGGCTGCTGAGCCTGCGTGTCCGGAGCCTGTGCTCCGCAGCGGGAGAGGCCACAGCAGTGAGAGACCCGCGTACCGCAAAAAAAAAAAAAAAAAAAAAAAAAAAATCATCAAGATAAGTCTAGTTACCTTCCCATCACCATACAAAGATATTATGTAATTATTGACTATATTCCCCACACTGTACATTTCATACCCATGACTCATTTATTTTGTAACTTAAAGTTTGTACCTCTTAATCTCCCTCACCTATTTCTCTCCTCCTCCCATCCCCTTCCCCTCTGGCAACCACCTGTTTGTTCTCTGTATCTATGACTCTGTTTCTGCTTAGTTATATTTGTTCATTTGTTTTGTTTTTTAGATTCCACAAAGAAGTGAAATCATACAGTATTTGTCTTTTTCTGTCTCACTTAATTCACTTAGCATAATACCCTCTAGGTCCATCCATACTGTCACAAATGGCAAGATTTCATTCTTTTTTATGGCTGAGTAATATTCTGGGGTGTGTGTGTATGTGTGTGTGTGTGTGTGTGTGTGTGTATCACATCTTCTTTATCCATTCATCTATTGATGGGCACTTAGGCTGCATCCATATCTTGGCTACTGTAAACAATGAATATCTTTTTCCATCCCCTTTTGGTCTGTGTGTCTTTAGATCTGAAGTGAGTCTGTTATAGGCAGCATATATATTGGTCTTGTTTTGTTTCCATTCACCCACTCTATGTCTTGATTGGAACATTTAGTCCATTTACATAAAGTAATTATTGATAGGCACCTACTTATTGCCATTTTAAAAATTGCGTTTGGGTTGTTTTTGTAGTTCCTTTTTTGTTCCTTTCTTCTTCTTTTGCTCTCGTCCCTTGTGATTTGATGACTATCTTTAGTGTTATGTTTGGATTCCTTTCTCTTTTTGTGTGTGTGTATCTATTACAGATTTTTGGTTTGTGGTTACCATGAAGTTTATATATAACTATACAACACACACACACATACACACACACACACACACAAAACCCTGCATAATCCGTGGCCTGCCATGTATCTTCTAACTTCCTCTTATAGATTGAATTGTATTCCCCCAAATTCCTGTGTTGAAGCCCTCACCTTCAATACTTCAGAATATGACTATGTTTGGAGATAGGGTCTCTAAAGAGGTAACTAAGTTAAAACAAGGCCATTACAGTGGGCCCTAATTCAGTCAGACTGGTGTCTTATAAAAAGTGGAGATTAGGAACTCAGAGGGGTTCCAGGGATATGTACGCACACAGAGTAAAAACCATTTAAGGAAATAGAAGGTAGCTGTCTGCAAGCCAAGGAGAGAGGCCTCAGAAAAAATAAACCCTGCTGGCACTAGCATCTTGGACTTCCAACCTCCAGAACTGTGATAAAGTAAATATCTGTTGTTTAAGCCACCCAGTCTGTGGTACTCTGTTCTGGCAGCCCTAGCAAACTAGTACCCTATGTTTAATTCTTACTGAAGCCAGTCAACACATGTTCTTTATGGCCATTTCCTTCACTCTCTACAGATGGTCCTGCTACCTACTTCCCAGAAAAATAGAAGAAATCAGGTGTGAATGAGCCCCCACTTAATTTAAACTTACACATGTACCCATTCTTCCTTTTGAGGATTCTCTGTGTTATGGTTCAGTACTTTGATAAATTAACCTGTGATGATGTTTTAATGGAGGTGATGGAGTCCCTCAAATTTCCCTCAGTAACATATCTAAACTTGAAACATGAATCTTCAATGCCTAACCCCTAAAAGAGATTGGCAGGGAGGTAATACAGGTATCAGCTCAGCACCCCTCTTGCCATCCTCCTGCTAATAATTGATTTTGCCTATGGAAGCGGCTCCTCTCCTACTCCATCACAGTCTCCTGGTCCTGGCAGTTGGGGAGGGCCCTGTAACCTAGGCAGGGCCACTGAGAGCAGCTCATTCCCCTGACCACAGTGATTGATCCAGAGATGGCACATGACCCAGGACAGGCCAATCAGAGATCTTCCCTGGGATTTTTCTAATTGGAGCTGGCAAGGAAGTTATCCCCAAGCTGGTGGTGGCATGTCCTCTGCCATGAGGGGACGCCAGGGAAGCAGGAAGGTGATGTGGGGTCCCAACAGGGGTTGGTCTGTCACGTCCAATTGGTGGGATTTCTGAGCTGTCCGAATCCCTGTGGATCTCCCTTCAATTCTTTGAAAAACTCAATAGCTTTTTAATAAATCTCTCATTTAAAATAGTTTGAGCTGGGGTTCTGTCTTAGGCAAATAAGAAGAATCTGACTATATTTTGAGGAGAAGGTATAATTTTCAGTCAAACAATTGCTTGGAACCTTTCAAGTTCACTCCCAAGCCTGATACTTTTCTCTTTCCTAGGAGGTAAGTTCCCCATGATTAGAGGTTTTCAAGCAGAAAGGGATGCCCTTTGGGATGAAACAGAGGGAATTATTGCATTGGAGCTCAAGAGATTTAACTGGATGGCAAGAACATTCTCAGTAATAATCACTGATCCCATTGTGTACAGTGTCCTCCTGCTAGGGATTAGAGGCCTAGTATTTGAATATGGTCCTAGTATTCTCTCAAACCCATGGACCAAGAGTTTATGATCATCAATGTAATACACCATATTAGTAAAATGAAAAACAAAACCCACATGATCATCTCAAGAGACAAAAGAAGCAGTTGACAAAGTCCAAATGCTTTTATGATAAAAATACTCAACAAACTAATACTATAAGAAAACGTCTTCAACCTGATAAAGGCCATTTATGAAAACCCCACTGCTACCATCATAGATGCTTTCCCCCAATATCAGGAGGTTCTATCCAGGGGAATTAGGCAAGAAAAAAAAAGGCATCCAGATTGAAAAGGAAGAAGTAAAACTACATCTGTTCACAGATGACATGATATTGTATATAAAAATCTTAAGGGAAAAAAAATTTATTAGAACTATTAAATGAGTTCAGCAAGGTTGCAGGATACAAGATCAATCTACAAAAAGTTAACTGTATTTTTATAAACTAACAATGAACATCTGAAAATGAAATTTAAAAGCAATTCCATTTACAGTAGTATCAAGAAGAATAAAATATTTAGGAATAAACTTAAACAAAGTGCTAGAGATATACTCTGAAAACTACAAAGCATTGTTGAAAGAAATTAAGGAAGACCAAAATAAATGGGCAGGGACTTCCCTGATGTCCAATAGTTAAGACTCTGCACTCCCAATGTAAGGGGCTGGGGTTGGATCCCTGGTCGGGGAATTAGATCCTGCATGCATGCCGCAACTAAGAAGTCCATATACTGCAACTAAGAAGTCCGCATGCCACAACTAAAAAAGATCCTACATGCCGCAACTAAGATCTGTTGCAGCCAAAATAAATAAATAAATAAAATGGATTTTTAAAAATGGGCAGGGCTTCCCTGGTGGCGCAGTGGTTAGGAATCTGCCTGCTAATGCAGGGGACACGGGTTCGAGCCCTGGTCTGGGAGGATCCCACATGCCGCGGAGCAACTGGACCCGTGAGTCACAACTACTGAGCCTGCGCGTCTGGAGCCTGTGCTCTGCAACAAGAGAGGCCGCGATAGTGAGAGGCCCGCGCACTGCGATGAAGAGTGGCCCCCGCTCGCCGCAACTAGAGAAAGCCCTCGCACAGAAATGAAGACCCAACACAGCAAAATTAAATTAATTAATTAATAAACTCCTACCCCCAACATATTCTTTAAAAAAAAAAAAAAAAAAAGGGCAAACATCCCATGTTCATGGATGGGAAGATTTAATATTGTTAAGATGGCAGAACTCCTCAAACTGACCTATAGATCCAGTACAATCCCTATCAAAATTCCAACCTTTTTTTTTTAGAGAAATGGAGACACTGATACTAATAGTCATATGGAATTGCAAGTGACCACCCAATAGCTAAAACAATCTTGAAAAGAAAAACAAAGTTGGAGGACCCATATTTCCTGATTTCAAAACTTACTGCAAAGCTACAGTAATCAAAACAGTGTGGTACTGGCATACTGATAGACATGTAGATCAATGGGATAGAATTGAGAGTCCTGAAAAAAAAAATAAAAGAATTGAGAGTCCTGAAATAAACCCATACATCTATGGCAACTGATTTTCAATAAGGGTGCCAAAAGTATTTAGTGGGGGAAAGAATAGTCTCTTCAACAAATGGTGTTGAGAGAACTGGATATTCACATGCAAAAGAATGAAGTTGTACCCTTACTTCACACCATATACAAAAATTAACTCAGAATGTATCAAAGACATAAATATAAGAGCTAAAACCATAATACTCAGAAGAAAATTAGGAGTAAATCTTCATTACTTTGGATTAAGTAAGAGTTCCTTAAATATGATAGTAAAAGCACAAGCAACAAAAGAAAAAAATTGACAAATTAGACTTCATTAAAATTTAAAACTTTTGTGCTTCAAAGGATACCACCAAGAAACTAAAAAGACAACACAAAAATTGGAGAAAACATCTCCAAATCATGAATCTGACAAGGAACTTGTATCCAGGATAAAGGAAGAATTCTTACAACCTAATAAAAAAAAGACAAATAGCCTAATTAAAAATTGTTTCTCCAAAGAAGATATAAAAATGGCCAATAAGCACATGAAAAGATGCTCAACATCATTAATCATAAGGAAAATGTAATCAAACCACAATGAGGGGCTTCCCTGGTGGCGCAGTGGTTGAGAATCTGCCTGCCAATGCAGGGGACATGGGTTCGAGTCCTGGTCTGGGGAGATCCCACATGCCGCGGAGCAGCTAGGCCCGTGTGCCACAACTACTGAGCCTCTGCGTCTGGAGCCTGTGTTCTGCAACAAGAGAGACCACAACAGTGAGAGGCCCGTGCACCATGATGAAGAGTGGCCCCCGCTCGCCGCAACTAGAGAAAGCCCTCGCACAGAAACGAAGACCCAACACAGCCAAAAATAAATAAATAAATAAACAAAATAAAATAAAATAAAAATAAAAACCACAATGAGATACTACTTCACATATACTAGGATGGCTGTAATAAAAAAGACAGACAATAACAAGTGTTGGAGAGGATGTGGAGAAGTTGGAACCCTCATATATTGCAGATATGCAGCTGCTATGAAAAAACAATTTAGCATTTTCTCAAAAAGCTAAAGTAGATTTACCATATGGTCCAGGAATCTCATTCCTAATCAATAACCAAGAGAATTGAAAATTTATGAATATATATATATATATATATATACACACACAAATGTTCATAGTAGCATTATTCATAAAGCCCCTCCCCCCCAAATAAACCCAACCCAAAGAAACAAACAACTGAAAAATGGATAAACAAACATGGCATATCCACACAATGGAATATTATTTGGCCATGAAAAGGAATAAAGTTCTGATACATGCTAGAACATGGATGACCTTGAAAACATTATGCTAAGTGAAAGAAGGCAAATACAAAAGGCTACCTATTGTATGATTCCATTTATATGAAATGTCCAGAAGAGGCATATTCATAGAAATAGACAGTAGATTGGTACCTGCCAGGGGCAGGAGGGAGGAGGAAACAGCAAGTGACAGCTAATGGGTATGGGATTTCTTTTCAGAGTGATGAAAACCTTCTGGAATTAGACAGTGGCAATTGACACACAACTGTATGAATATACTAAAAACCGCTGAACTGTACACTTTAAAATGGTGAACTTTATGGCATCTGAATTAGAGCTCAATAAAGGTGTTACTAAAGAGAAAAAGAGTTTATGAGCAAATAGAGCCCCTGTGTAGAGTGTCAGTTTCCTCTAAGAGAGCAGCTGGTCAGGGGCACTTTCCTAGGGATGCGGGAGTGGGACACAGCATAAAGGTTAAAACCCAGACTTTGAATCCTGATTGTTGTGAGTTTGAATCCTGCTTCCACCTCTTCTGAACTGTGAAATGTTAGGAAATTGACTGTGAGCCTCTCATCTGTAAAATGAAAATAATCTCTACTTTGTAGGGTTCTTATAAGGATTAACTTCATGGTAGCTTAGAGTATTCAACAAATGATAGTTATTTTTATTATTATTTTCTCTTGGACACAGAGGAAGGAGGTCTCTGGAAGGAAACTCTGGCCTTGGATGAAAAATGGGAAGAAGAGGCCCAGTTTCAATAGGCAGACAAACAGACTTCAGGTTAGCTTGGGCTAAAGGCATATGAAGGGGCCTCTCCAGGCATGGGGAGTGGTCAGTGTGCGTCCAGGGAGGATGATTGAAGAGAGAAACAGTACAGATACTCAGCCTCCCACTACTGCTGCCAGGTCTATGGGTTAGAACTAGGAGACAAATTGGATAAGTTATTATTATCCCATTCTGCTGCCACAACTTTTCTCCCTTATTATTGGGAAGTGGCTGGGAGCTGCTCTGCATTCTCAAATTAGATGTGAGCACCAAAATCAGCACAGGTTCCCCTTGGCTGAGCTGGTCATTCTGCATTCAAATAAACAGCAGCAGCTGATGATTAGGACCAGCACTTCAGAGGGGCTGAATGTTTTCTTCTCATCAATATTTGATTCTTGTGGAAAAACAGATGGTTTTTATTTCATTCTTTGCACGCTTTATGTACTTTTCAAATTTCCTACAGGGACAAGGTATCTGATTAAAGTGTTATTAGGAAAATCATAATAAGCATGATTCATGCCTGCACTGCCATTTGTCTAGACTTTTCTTTCTCGTATCTCACATGACTCCATCAAGACAAGTATTTGTGAGCTGTATCAGTCAGGGTTCAACTGGAGGAAAACAGAAACTATGTCAGCTAATTTTAGCAGAAAATGAATCAGAGGTTTACAAAGTCATTGGAAGGGCTGGAGGGGTAGGTTCCAGGTAGGACCTCCAGCAATGTTCCAGAACACCACCACCAGACAGCAACATGCTGGAATCCTGCTGCTAAAAAGTACACAGCTTCTCTTAATCTTGCTTGTTCCAGCAGCAGCTAAATCCACAGAAAGATCTGGGAAATGTACTTTTCAGTTTTCCAGCCTATGAGGTAGAGGAAGAGACCCTTGGAGGAGGTTGGGATGAATGTGAATGGGGTCAATCCATCAGGACAATCAAGATTTTAATATTTAATAAAATTTAAATAAATTTAACATTTAATACATTAAAGTACATTTAACTTTGCTCAATACTTACTTGAGGCAAAAACTGATGGTCCTTTTTTTGTGTGTCTGTGTAAAATTTGTATCTGCAGTGTGAAATGACTTTTTCCTATCTGTGAAGTCTATAAATTTACCCCTGAAGCCCTATCTGTGACACAAGCCCTTGAAATGTGGAGAAGTGGTTTCCTTTGAGAAGTGCTCATATCTGACTCTGAGTGCTTTGCATTTGGCTGACACTGAAGTGAAAAATTGCTTTCTCTACAGGAAGTGAGAAACTCCTGTGCGTTTTGGGAAGCAAGAGCTTCCTTATATTCTCTTGAGAATAATGAGCACTTCCTGGAGGAAACAATATAACTTGATAAGTTGAATATTTTTTTCAATTAAAGAACCAGCTGCTCAAGAATAAATTCAGAGTCCAAGAAGCATCTGAGAAGATGCTTAGCTTCACCAATAATCGAATAATTCAAACGAGAGTGAGTGACTCATGGATTGACAGCAATGAACAGGCTCAGTGGTGTCGTAGGTGGGAAGAAGCAGCCACACTCACAAACCACAGCTGGAGGTGTGAAGAGGTGCAAAGTTTTGGAAGGCAATTCGGTAGAGTCTAGTAAACATTTAAACGTGTCTCCCTTTTAACCCAGCCATTCTATTTCTAAGAATATACCTTTCAGAAATGTTCTCACATAACACAAAAATATATTTAAAGAGAGATTCTCCGAAGCACTGGGTTACAATCACAAAAGCTTGGGAAAAATCCAAATGACTAGCAATGGGGTTTGGATAAATAAATACAATGAAATACTATGCAGCTAATGTAAAGAAAAGCAGATCTGTAAGTAGTGACGTGGAATGGACATGTGGACCCCAGGTGCAGGGCTGGGGGTCTCTTGGTCATTTGCCAAATGTTGATGCTATCCTTGTCTATGAATGTTTGGAATTGGTAAAACCGTGATTCAGAGAACATGGCACAGCGAGGCTTAGGTTTTGTTATATAAGATAATTTATATAAATTGTGTCAAGGAATTAAACTAAGAGCATGGGATATTCTCTAGTCTTCATGTCTTCCACTAAGTCATGAGAATTTTACTTACCTCTCAGTGCTTCAAGTGAAAAAGGAAAAGTTGAACTTTGTCCTAATTGTCAACCACCTTGGGTTTAAAAGAGGGAGGGGTGTTACCTTGGGGAGGGAGGTAGTGACCTAGCTGTGGACAAGCTGATTCGGGCCCACCCCCTTGTCCCCTCCCTCCCCCCTGCTTGCCTAAGTTGAGTTGGGAGTGGGGGCTGGGAGTTCCACTCCAACTTTTGAAAATTTCAAGGAGAAAAGTTAGTCTGCAGAAGGCTGGGGCGCCAGTGTGTGTTAAATGCAATTTTCTTCATGTCACCTTGTGTGGGAAATACAGGGACATTGCTGAACACCCCTCCTGAGTATTGACTGTTTCTTGGAGTTCTGAACCCTTTCACACACTGAGTTAAAAAAAGAAACTATCTGGGGCTTGGAAGGGAGAAGGGGTTCTTCCCTGCTCTTTGGCCAAAAACTCCCTTAAGACAATGTTTATTGTGGAACCACCACCACAAGAACATCTAGGGGAAAAAAAAAAAGCAAGTTGTGGAACAGTATATATTGAATGCGTCCATCTGTGAAGATGATGATGATAATAATAAATGAGACTATGCTATTTTCTATTAAAAGTATCCCAGAAGAGCATATTCAAAACAGCGACTCTCTCCCACGTGTCCGGGTGTTATGGGGTCCCTGGTGTTTTAAGTCTCATACACAGATATGCATTATTATAGCAGTGCAACAGCTCTGCTCTCAGCAAAGTTCGCCCAACAGGCTTGCCTGCCTGTCAATCAGAGCTCTTGCTCTGATAAGATAAGACTTTCAAAGTCTGTCCTGGATAGCTCATTTTCTGGTTCCCTGGTGTAAGTAGAGTGATCTTATCTATCAATTGAGAGCACAGTCACCTGCTAATGTGAAGGTCCACCTATTCCTTGAAACACAGCTCCTCCTGGGTTGGATCCTAGCGCCTGAAATCCCACCATCTGATAAGATTCCCCAGGGAATTTCAGGACAGTCAGAAAAGACTGGCCCTCAAGTCTCACCTTGTGGGCAACCTCTGCAGGTGAAAACCTGGTCCTACCCCGTACTTAAGTGGAAGGTCAGCGCTGACTAAGAATGAAAGTCACTAAGGGCAGAAAAAAGCTGTGAGTAACACTCTAGGGATCAAATTTGGCTTTAGTTTCCTCAATACTGGTTTCACATTTTTTATTTCAAGACGAGTTATTTTCTTTTTTATTTCATTTTATTTGCTTATTTTTTAGAGCCCATAAAGGGAACACTTTGAAAGTAGCAGGATGGCACTGTCATCTGTCTGTCACGCACCCCTTCTGCTGGACAGGCAATTAAAATGAGTGCCCCTAAGTGCTTCCTCCAGCAGGAAGAGGACTATCCCAGTGGGTTCCTGACTCAAAGGAGATGGGCAGCTGAATCGTGAACCTGGATCAGAGTTAGCTGGGTAGGGGTGCCGGCACCTGGAGACCCTGGAGACTGCTGAATGGCCGCCTGTGAAAGAGTGTATGTTAGTTCCCTGTAGCTACCGTAACAAACTGCCACAAATCTGGGGGCTTAAAATAACCAATTTATTCTTTCACTGGAGACCAGAGGTCCAAAATCAAGGTTTCAACAGGGTTGGTTCCCTCTGGAGGCTCTGAGAGAAAATCCATTCCATGCCTTTCTCCTAGATTCTAATGGTAATCCTTGGCATCCGTTGGTTTGTAGATGCTTCACGCCAATCTCTGCCTCCATCTTTACGTGGCCATCTTCCCTCTGTGTATCTAAAATAGCCTTCTGCTATTCTCTTGTAAGAACACCTGTCATTGGATTTAGGGCCCACTCTAAATCCAGGATCTCTCATCCTGAGGTCCTTAACTTAATTACATCCACAAACACTTTTTCCCATAAGGTCACATTCACAGATTCCAGGGGTTAGGACTTGGACATATCCTTTTGGGGGTCATTGCTCAACCCACTAAAGAGAGGCATCCACTGGGACTGAGGACAGTTGCTGCTCTCATTGCCCTTCGAGCTACTGCAATTATTCCTGGCATGTTGCAAATCTCTCTTTGCCTAATAATTTGCATAACCTCCTATCTGTAAAAGAGGTCCCAGCTCCTGGGGACTAAACTGTATCATTTCAGTCTAGACCTGGCAGGAAGATGGGTGTAATGAAGCCCATTTGCAAAGGAAACTGGGATGCTGAATGGAAGGAGAAATAGACAGGCATCTGGGGTCAGGCGGCCAGCTCCTGAGGAACAGGGCCTTCTTGAAACTCCTCTCTTCCCCTCTGCTTATTGTCACTCCCAGGCCTTGTCCTCCCCACAAACCCTGCCAGATGGGAAGATTTGATTTGGGTTTGTTCAGTGGCCAGAAAGCCAGAGCCACTGCTTGGCATTCTCTTTGGGAGGGAGGTTGTGACAGACAGGGCCCAGCTCACAGCCAGAGTTTCTCCAGGGTGACATGTTTGAGACCCCATGTGGACAGGAAGGAAGCTTCCTGTGAGACATAGCAAACTGGAAGCTGTCACTGGGGGAGATACTCCAGGAATCCTCCCTTCAAACCTGCTTTGTTAAAGGGGCAAGCCATTTCTATAATTTGCCCGGTGGGGACCAGCCAGGGAAATACTGTTAACTAATTTTCAGTAACAGGGGACTTCCCCGGTGGTGCAGTGGTTAGGAATCCGCCTGCCAATGCAGGGGACACTCGTTCGATCCCTGGTCCTGGAAGATCCCACGTGTCGCGGAGCACCTAAGCCCGTGCACCACAACTACTGAGCCTGCGCTCTAGAATCTGTGAGCCACAACTACTGAGCCCGTGTGCCACAACTACTGAAGCCTGCACACCTAGAGCCCGTGCTCCGCAACGAGAGAAGCCACAGCAATGAGAAACCCACACACTGCAACAAAGAGTAGCCCCCGCTCGCCACAACTAGAGAAAGCCCGTGCACAGTGATGAAGACCCAACGCAGCCAAAAATAAATAATTTTAAAAATGTCAATAACAGGATACGTAAATAATACACATTTACTATAGAAAAGTGGCAAAGAATAAAAAAAATAAAACCATCTATAATTCCAAAGGAAAGTTATCTAAAATATTTAGGTGGTTGTATTTCCATTTAAAAAAAACACACATGGGCTTCCCTGGTGGCGCAGTGGTTGAGAGTCTGCCTGCCAATGCAGGGGACACGGGTTCGTGCCCCGGTCTGGGAAGATCCCACATGCCGCGGAGCGGCTAGGCCCGTGAGCCATGGCCACTGAGCCTGCGCGTCTGGAGCCTGTGCTCCACAACAGGAGAGGCCACAACAGTGAGAGGCCCTTATACCGCAAAAAAAAAAAAAAAAAAAAAAAAAAAAAACAACAAACACAAGTGTAGGGAGTTGCCTGATGGTCCAGTGGTTAGGACTCGGCGCTTTCACTGCCATGGCCCTGGGTTCAATCCCTCCCTGGTCAGGGAATTAAGATCCCACAAGTCAAAAAAAAAAAAAAAAAAGAAATTAAGAGTCCCCCTGTCATGGGGCTTAAAAAACAAACAAAAACTAAAAAACACATGTGTATGTTTTAACATCATTCGGATTACTCTGCATATGCAGTTTTATATCCCGAGTTTTCTACTTAATGTTGTGTCATAACATATATAAATGAAAGTAAACTGTGTTTATGAGGTGGAGTTAAACACTGACAATGAAGTTAAATGTTTATTATGTGCTTATTGATTACTTTTAAATTTGTATTTATTTTTGCATCCTTTATAAAATGAGAGTATTGCCTCTATTATTCATTGCAAATAATTTTTTCTAGTTTTGTTATTTGTCTTTTAACCTTTTATGGTGTTTTTGATGGGCAAAAGTTTATAACTTTTTTTTTTTTTCTTTTTTTGCGGTACGCGGGCCTCTCACCGTTGTGGCCCCTCCCGCCGCGGAGCACAGGCTCCGGATGCGCAGGCCCAGCGGCCATAGCTCAGGGGCCCAGCCACTCCGCGGCACGCGGGATCCTCCTAGACCGGGGCACGAACCCGCGTCCCCTGCATCGGCAGGTGGCCTCTTAACCACTGCGCCACCAGGGAAGCCCAAAAGTTTATAACTTTGACTTGTAAAGTCTACCATTCTTTTCTTATGTGATTCCTCTCATTATTGTTGGTTTTTGTTTTTATTTCAACATTCCTTTATTGAACCATGTATACTAGTGAAATATAAAGAAACCATAAGAGTTTACAGGAAGATTACCAAGACTGATGTCATTAATTTAATATGAGGCTTCATATACTGAAAACAATTCATCTTCATTATAGAGCATAGAACCTTAAATTTTTGAAAAGCTAAATAAAGCAGTCTGCCTAACTTCAAATCTGTTCCATGAACACGTCTTGCATAATCATCTGACATACTTTTAGGTGCTATACTAACAGCAAATAATTTAACAATAACTTTAACAAAACAATTTTAACTAAAAAAAAAAGTATAAAATTCTGGTCAGGGCTTCCCTGGTGGTGCAGTGATTGAGGGTCCGCCTGCCAATGCAGGGGACACAGGTTCGTGCCCCGGTCCGGGAAGCTCCCACATGCCACGGAGCGGCTGGGCCCGTGAGCCATGGCCGCTGAGCCTGCGCGTCTGGAGCCTGTGCTCCGCAACGGGAGAGGCCACAACAGTGAGAGGCCCGCGTACCGCAAAAAAAAAAAAAATTCTGGTCAGTCGTATTTTTTTTTAGTGATGTGGTAAAGGCTATAAATTATTGAGTTCCCTGCCCCCTGAGGATCTGGAGTATCCCTGTATACAATCAAACAATGTAAGTATAAAATGTTATTGTTAAACTATTAATTGCATAAGGAAAAAACATAGACTTCACTATAGCAAAGATGACTACTAGCTTTGGTTACTATTAGATTCAACCATCATTCATTCACCAAATTTTCTGAGTACCCACTACAAGCCTGGCACTATTCTAGGCACTGGGGATACAATGAACAAAAACAATAATAGTTTTTAATGATCATGGGACTTGCATTCTGCTGTGGGAAATAGAGAAAAACAAACACACAAAAAATAAGAATTGTAAGTGTGGTAAATGCTATTAAGGAGACAAACAAGGCTTTGCTATAGATTAATCTTTGAAAGCTGAATTGTGGAATCCTAAAACCTAAAAATAAAAAATTCATGAAGAGTTACATCAGGATGACATAGATTCTGGGACTTCTCTGGTGATGCAGTGGTTAAGAATCCTCCTGCCAATGCAGGGGACATGGGTTCGAGCCCTGGTCTGGTAAGATCCCACATGCCGTTGAGCAACCAAGCCCATGTGCCACAACTACTGAGCCCACGTGCCACAATTACTGAAGCCTGCGCGCCTAGAGTCCATGCTCCGCAACAAGAGAAGCCACCGTAATGAGAAGCCCGAGCACCACAACGAAGAGTAGCCCCTGCTCACCGCAACTAGAGAAAGCTGGCGTGCATCAACAAAGACCCAACGCAGCCATAAATAAATAAATAAACAAACAAATAAATAAATAATGACCTAGATTCTACAGAGCTTTGTTAATGTATAAGAAAACTACAGACACTGCCAGTGAAAACAGAGATCAATCTTTCATTGTCAAAGCTATTGGATGGCATTACTTGGCAATATAGTAGCCTCAGAAGATAATTAACCTCACAGTTCCACAGAGTTAAAAAGCATGTAAACATGCTACTAAAAAAAAAAAAAAATTTAAGAGGCGCTTAAGGAGACAGGACAACCAAATGTAATGTGGTATCCTGAATGGAATGCTGAAGCAGAAAAAAACAAAAACTAAGGAAGTCTGAATAAACTACAGATTTTAGTTAATAATGTATCAATATTGGTTCATTAATTATAACAAATGTACCATACTAATGTAAGATGTTAATAATGGGAAACTGGGTGGGGCTATTGCATAATCTTAATTTTTCTGTAAATCTTAAACTGTTCTAAAAAAATCAAGTATACTTTAAAATATATATATAAGATGGCTTCAGGAATTACAGTGGAAGGGGGGGAGTTAGTAAAGACTTAAAGAAATTAAGAAATGAGAAGCCATAAAACTCTGCAATGTGAATTAAAATATAACTCAAGAAATTCAAAGAAAACCTGCAGATACTTAAGTTATGATCTCTATTCATACTAAAATCTTCCTAGGACAGAGATCAATGGGTTTTTCATGCAAACGAAATAACTCTGCATCACAACATAAGCAGGCAATAACATCCCTGGAGTGTACAATAAGCACTTTAGATCCTATTTAACAATAATGACCAATAGGCTATGCTTTATGTATGGCACTGTCCTGAAATTGTCATAAAATGCCTGGACAAGGATCAACCTCATAGGTCTTACTAAGTTTTGCTTACTTCAAGAAACAAGTTTATACTTACTTCAAGAAAAATAAGCAAAGAGGAGACTTGGTAAGGGGGACAGGGAGAAAGGATTATGTATGAAAGGAGAAAAATGATTTCCAGGTCTAACTGGAAGCAATTTTGCCACTATTATTAACCTACTTTAATGCCATACAAATTAGTATAAATAGTTCAAGGTAGTAATAAAAGCTCTGAATTTATATCAGTTATCTTCTTTCCAATCAAAAGAAATAAATGTTTTCTATAGCCTAACTTAAAACATCTAGCAGGTAACTCAATGTCTGATGACTTGGGAGGAACTAATCTCTCAATGTCTCAGTTTGAAAGGTGGTCAGGAAAAGTGTGAGGAAAACAACGGATGATGATAATCTCTAAATTGTAGAGTGTGAAGTTTGCATAACACAGCATAAAATTGGAATTACCACAAGAAGTAATTTTAGAGACAGCCATCGCAAAGTTAGAACCTTATATCTAATACAAAGTACAGCCACAGCAGAAGCCTGATCAGGTAAATGAGATAACAATTTCACTCATCAGATACTATGGAATATTAACCACAGAAGAATCATTTAGCCAAGATAGTATTATATACTTAAATCTAATTGAGATAATTAGATGATGAAGTCTATTCCTTCTCTATTACTCCCCAACCCCAAAGGAAATCCTACAAAACAAAGATGTTTGTTATTCTAAAGCCTTCTCTCACAGGAATCTAAAATATATAATTGGAAAATATTCAAGAAGAAATGCAATAATTAGCATTTCCCCAGCAACTCCTGTTTGCCCCACTGTGAGGAGAATCACACACTGCTTCCTGCTGAAACGAGAAAAAGGAGAGGTGAAGTGTGAAAACTTCCAAGTAAATCCATCAATGACGTTGCATCTGGCAGAGATTGGAAAAGCATCAACATTGCCAAAAGAACTGTCAGTGATGGAAGTCAAGAGAAGAAAACGAGGTTTTCCAATAAACCATAGCCCAACCCAAGGGACAAAAATCGCCCCTGCTCCCGCCACTCCCTCACTCCCCAACCACTCCATCCTCAAGCCGCCTCCGAGCCAAATAGACATCCTCTATAACCCACACCAATTCCCCATCCAGGTGAAAACAATCCAAGAATCTTCTAGAACCTCCACTTCCCACTTTCCATAAGATCTGCACTTCTGGGGGCCCAGCCTCTGGGGAAAACGGTGGCCAGATCCCACCCTCCTTTCAAGGTGGAAGAGGCCGGGTCCCTCGAGTGGGGCTTCCCGGGGGGGTGCCTCACGGAGCTGACCTACTGGGACGAGAGCAGGGAACAGGGTGGGGCTCAAGAAGGGAGCTGGGGTTGGTGAGACCACGCGACGGCGGCGGGAAGAAAGGGATGCACTGGAGTCTGGGGCTGGGCGGGGTGAGGGCCGGGGAGGCAGGTGGACGGGAGAGGGCCGGGCTGCGGGAAAGGAGCCGGCGGAGTAGGGGACGGACGGGAGGTCAGAACCTGACCCTCGACAGCGGCGAAGAGGAACCGGTGGCCAAGAGGGGTCGGCCATCGCGGGCAAGGGCTCGGCCATCGCGGGCAAGGGCTCGGGGGTGGAGCTGGGCGCGGACTGCAGGGCCGCACTGGGGGAGGCACTGGGGAGCCGCGCACTCACTGCTCTGCGACCCCAAGAACGCGGACCGGAATTTCCTCAGCTGAGTTCGGAGGCCTCCGCCCGCGGACGTGAGGGAGCCGGAGGAGCTGCCGCCGCCTCAGCCCACGGGCCTCTCGCGCGGACGCCGCTCCCACCCGCTGACAAGAGATTTTTCGAGGAAGGGCGAGCGCCGAGCTCCAGCAGCTCCTGCAGGGCCCGGCGGCGAGTGAGGCTGACGGCGGGGGTTCTCTACACAGAGCAGCAGCCCTCGGAGTCGTCTAGCGCCGAGCGAGGCCCGCGGCTGGGAAGCGAAGGAGGGCGGTGTCGGAAGCAGCCATGGGTGTGCTTGGGCATCCGGAGGCTCGAACCGCTCCCTTCTCAGCACCCGGACTCGGGTGAGGGCGGCGGGGCCCGAGCGCGGACGCGTCCGGACCCTCTACCCGCGCGCAGCCTCAGTGCTGCCGCTGCCACAGCCCAGCCAGCTGAGTGCGGGGCGCGGGACGAGCCTCTCATTATTGTTTTTATTCTTACAAAGCCCTTCATCCAAATTTAGTTATCTATCTTTTTTTTTAAAGTTTTTTTTAAAAGTGACGTTACTGTTAGATTGAATGCTTTAATGCGTCTGGAAAGTAGTGTTTTATACTACAGCATAAAGTGTAGATCTAAACTGATCCTCTGATTTCCAGCCACGTTCTCCAGCATCATTTGCTGCATAATAAATCCCCTCTTCTTTTTGGTTTGTGAGCTTTCTTTCTCAATAAATTCGTATGGTACTTTGAATGGCTTCAGAGCTTTTTTTCTTTTTTCCTGATTGATTTGCCCATTAATTCTTGTGGTTGCAGCCTTGTTTTACTTCTTTGTTTATAATACATTTACTATCCAGCAGAGAAAATGTCCCTTCCTCGTTTCAATTACTTTTGTTTTCCAAAATTTTTATAGTAAACTCATCTGTTAATTCTCCAGTGAAATATATAGCCAGGGAAATTTTGTCAATTTCTATTTATTTTTAAAATAAATTTATTTATTTTTGGCTGCGATGGGTCTTCGTAGCTGCATGGGGGCTTTCTCTAAGTTGGTGGGGGAGGAGATGTGTGTGTGTGCGCAGGCTTCTCACTGTGGTGGCTTCTGTTGTTGCAGAGCACAGGCTCTAGAAGAGTGGCCTTCAGTAGTTGTGGCACGCGAGCTCAGTAGATGTGGCTCTCAGGCTCAGTAGTTGTGGCTCACGGGCTCTACAGCGCAGGCTCAGTAGTTATGGCGCATAGGCTTAGTTGCTCTACCGCATGTGGAATCTTCCTGGACCAGGGATCGAGTCCGTGTGCCCTGCATTGGCAGGCAGATTCTTAACCACTGTGCCACCAGGGAAGTCCTCAATTTCTAAATTCTAACTGTGTCAAATTCTTTTGAATTTTAATTGGAAATGTGACGAACTAGGAATTAACAGAGAGTTGACTTTTTTTTCCATCAGCTTTCCATTCAAGAATATGGATGTTTCTGTATTTTCTCACATCTTTCATATCGTTTATGGATCTCATGCATTTCTTTTTAGGGGTAATTAGAATATTTTAAAATTGCTTATTGTGGCTGGAATATTTTCTGCCATCATACCTTCTAAGTGGTTATATAGAAATACAGTAGATAGTAAATAGAAAATAAAGTAAATAACAGTAAATAGAAAGATTTGACTTTTTTGTGTATTTATTTTGCACAGAGACTCTTTTGTGTTATTCTTAAAGTTTTCAGTAGGTTCCAATTTTCTGGCTGTATAATTATATTTTTACAAATGATAACAATATTACCTTTCTATATCTGTATAATCCATATCCATATCTATAAAGGATTTCAATCTAACATGAATGAAAATATGAAATGGAGAATCTCACATGTGTGCCCTCAGAAGAACAGTACTTAAGAACAGCGAGACTGATTTCCATTAAATGTCTGATTTACAGAAGACTGAGGCTTATCTCCTTACCAAAGAACATTTGCCAAGAATCTCTCCCCATCCTTAAGCCAGTGAACTTACTGCTTGGACTCTAGCTGGACTTTCCCACTCTTTGCACTCCTTGCCCATAAATAGAGTCCTTCCCAAACCCTCAATTGACTCAATTGACTGTAGCTTGCTACAACATGCATTTCCCAAATTGCAATTCTTCTGCTACTCCCAAATAAACTCAAGTTTCTGGTAATTTGAGCTTGCCTCGGTTTACCTCCTTGTTTAGGTTGACATTCAATGGTGTCAGAAGTGGGATCCAAAGGAGATGACCCCTGGAGGGACAGTGACTCTCAGAACTGAGCCAGGAACCTGCACTGAGCCCCTTAAGCTCAATGCACCTTAGAGTCACCTTCTTCTTCTGGCTTGGTGAGTCTCCTCTTGGCTTTCAACCTCCCTCCTTTTGGTCAAGCTCTCCAACTTTATTCGGGATTTGGATAAGGACAGATTGTCCTTCTGGTGAGTGCTCTTTTGGTTTCTAAATTAGAATACACTTGGTTTAGATTTAAACTAGTGGATTTTCCTGAGAGCAAACCAAAAACCAAAATTGGTGAACACAGATTGAGCGCCTAAATGCTGCCAGAGTGCTCACCACCTGTATATGAGAGACAACCATCCTCCAAGCACAAGATTCCTGTGTAAGGATAAAATGGTCACAGGTGAGCAAGTTTTCCAGTTTTCCTCTTACCACTCACAAGAAAATTCCGTGCAACAAGGAACACCTGGTCATAGGTTGGGCAAATAGGGCAAAGGCCATCTGCCAGAAAAAAGAGGTATCCCATGAAAGGCACACTGTGAAACAAAACACAAGTTCCAACCATAAACATATCCCTTTGGCTCTCTAGGACTTCTTTTTCTTCACTCTCGGGAAAACTCCAAAACTGGGATCCCACTCATTTAAATGCTTTAAGGGTGGCCCCCTCTTTAGGGACCCCAGCCAGTTTTATGTTTAAAAAATTATGGTTTCTCCACATGTGCATGGACCAATCTTACTGAAGACAACCTAGAATTACAATGGCCACTATGAGGTATGTTCCAATTAGACAAGATCATTCATTTAAGAGGTGAACTTGAAGACAAGGGTTCCCAAATCAAACAAACAGAATGGGATAGCTATTTTAATTGGCATGCAGAAACCCCAAAGAAGCTTCAAAATTCCAAAAATTTGAAGACTTCGTTGAAAGATTCATTGCAAAAGGCTAATGAGAAATTAAAGATATAAAAGGTACATATAACAGAAGACTATGAGACTGATGTAGCACCTACTGCTCCCCTCTATCCTCCTTTACTTGGTACTCATTCTATTGATGCTAATCCTCTGTCTGAATTGCCTTTCTACTCTGAAGAGACTACATGACTGCAAACACAAATTCACCAAGTTAGTTATCCTCATATCTACCCTCAAAAGAATGGCCCCTGTATTGGTCTGTCCCAGAGTTGACAGGACTCTGAGGGATATTCTGGTAAACTGCTACTGTTCCCAGTGAATCTGAGGTTCTTTCTTCGTCGTGAGAGAATTCAGACAAGTGATACATAGAAAATGGATGTTTTTAAGAGAGTAACACACTCCACAGACAGAGTGTGGGCCATCTCAGAAGGTGAGAAAGAGCCTCAAAACATAGCATGGTTACTTTTTATGGGCTGGTAATTTCATAGGCTAACGAGTGGGAGGATTATTCCAATTATTTGGGGGAAGGGGTGGGGATTTCCAGGAATTGGGCCACCACCCACTTTTGGCCTTTTATGGTTAGCCTCAGAACTGTCATGGCGCTGGTGGGTGAGCCATTTAGCATGCTAATATATTACAATGAGCGTATAATGAGGCTCAAGGTCTACTGGAAGTCGAATCTTCTGCCATCTTGGACCTAGTTGGTTCTCACTAGTTTTTGTCATGTACTATGGCTATGTTATTATTTTAGAGGTTGTGCCCTGCCCCCTTCCCTCCTGTTTCACTACCAGTTATTCCCTTAAATAGCCAAGGAGAAACTAAATTTAGAAGTAATGGAAAACCTTGCCAAATTTTAGTAAATACCAGAACTACACTGTATTTTAAACCCCACTCACTTTGGAGCCTGCAGATTGGATCCTAGAAAAACTGGCAGAAGCCAAGTGAAGGGTGAGAATTCTTACCAGAGTCAGCTCTCCTGAATCTCTGTCTATAGTACCCAGTCGAGGGAGAAAAATAAAATTTCATATTGTCCCTGCCTTTCCAAACCCAGATCCATTGGTTATTGGTCCTTTCTCTCCTGGGATAGCTTTTACCTTCTTGTTTGTCTCATTTTGTGTCCTTAGAACTTGGCTTGACAATCATCAGGTTGGGGATCCCAAACTATGGCCAGACAGAAATGTCAGTTGCACCCCATTTATGACTAGATGTGGCTGGACAGAAATGTGGATTCCAATGCATTTGCAGTTAGGGTCTATGGCCAGCCCTCAGGGCAATTGTCTAAGTCTTTTTTTATTTGGTTATCTTTGGGAATGGCTCTGGATCCTGGGAAGGCAATCCCTTTTGCACTCTCTTTGGGACGCCTATATGTGTTTATCCCATGTATGTCTTCCTCTTCCTAAAGAACCCTGTTTATTGTTGAATGTGTATCTTTTTGCACGTGTTCTTACAAACCTGGCATTGTTGTTTTGCCTGTTTGTATTTTTAATTTACATAATGTTATTTGGTACGTCTCATTCTGTTTCTTACCTTTTTTCAGTAAATACTACATCTCTAGGATACTTCCGCATTGCTATGTGTTCATCCAATCAGTTGCCTCTAATATGTAAGTAATTCCCCAGGGTGTACATGTACTACATTTTATCTGTCCTTCTCCCAGGATCTTTCAACTCCCTGCTAACACAAATAGTGCTGCCATGGACACCCTTATTCAGGTGCCCTTAAATAGCTGTATGAGAATGGCTAGGAGAGGAATTGCTAGTCCCTGGGGAATATGGACACCAGTTTTCACTAATACTGCCTGATTGTTGTCCAGAATGGCTACACCAGTCCACATGCTCCCCCACCCCCAGCAGAGCATGGAATTCCTGTATCCCTACAGCCTCACTAACATTCAACACATCATAGTAATACATGAAACCCAGTTGAAGAATCCTAGCATTGCAGGAAAACTACCCTCACTTCCAATCCCTGGAGCAACTGGTCTCAATTTTTGTTTTCAGTTTTTCCAGTGGTTACTTTCATTTATCTAAATAATATTTTGGACATTTTTTAAGATAAATAATTTTTATCACAAAAAAAGAAATACCCTTCCATGCCTAGTTTTAAAAATTCCCATTAGGATTGCATATAGAAATTGTCAAGCAGTTGTTTAAACCTATTGACATGGTTCCTTGATAGTAACAATTCCTTAATCTTAAATCATCTTGGATTTCTTAAATACAGTCTAAGTATGGGATGGCTAAGTCACTTAGTGTACTTTCAAGTTTAATTTACTTCTTTTTTTTTTTTTTATTAGTTTCTGCTTTATAACAAAGTGAATCAGTCATACATATACATCTGTTCCCACATCCCTTCCCTCGTGCATCTCCCTCCCTCCCACCCTCCCCATCCCACCCCTCCAGGTGGTCACAAAGCACCGAGCTGATCTCCCTGTGCTCTGCGGCTGCTTCCCACTATCTATCTACCTTACGTTTGGTAGTGTATATATGTCCATACCTCTCTTTCCCTTTGTCACAGCTTACCCTTCCCCCTCCCCATATCCTCAAGTCCATTCTCAAGTAGGTCTGTGTCTTTATTCCCGTTTTACCCCTAGGTTCTTCATGACATTTTTTTTTTTTAATTCCATATATATGTGTTAGCATACGGTATTTGTCTTTCTCTTTCTGACTTACTTCACTCTGTATGACAGACTCTAGGTCTATCCACCTCATTACAAATAGCTCAGTTTCGTTTCTTTTTATGGCTGAGTAATATTCCATTGTATATATGTGCCACATCTTCTTTATCCATTCATCCGATGATGGACACTTAGGTTGTTTCCAGCTCCGGGCTATTGTGAATAGAGCTGCAATGAACATTTTGGTACATGTCTCTTTTTGATTTATGGTTTTCTCAGGGTATATGCCTAGTAGTGGGATTGCTGGGTCATATGGTAGTTCTATTTTTAGTTTTTTAAGGAACCTCCATACTGTTCTCCATAGTGGCTGTACCAATTCACATTCCCACCAGCAGTGCAAGAGTGTTCCCTTTTCTCCACACCCTCTCCAGCACTTATTGTTTCTAGATTTCTTGATGATGGCCATTCTGACTGGTGTGAGATGATATCTCATTGTAGTTTTGATTTGCATTTCTCTAATGATTAATGATGTTGAGCATTCTTTCATGTGTTTGTTGGCAGTCTGTATATCTTCTTTGGAGAAATGCCTATTTAAGTCTTCTGCCCATTTTTGGATTGGGTTGTTTGTTTTTTTGCTATTGAGCTGCATGAGCTGTTTATAAATTTTGGAGATTAATCCTTTGTCAGTTGCTTCATTTGCAAATATTTTCTCCCATTCTGAGGGTTGTCTTTTGGTCTTGTTTATGGTTTCCTTTGTTGTGCAAAAGCTTTGAAGTTTCATTAGGTCCCATTTGTTTATCTTTGTTTTTATTTCCATTTCTCTAGGAGGTGGGTCCAAAAGGATCTTGCTGTGATTTATGTCATAGAGTGTTCTACCTATGTTTTCCTCTAAGAGTTTGATAGTTTCTGGCCTTACATTTAGGTCTTTAATCCATTTTGAGCTTATTTTTGTGTATGGTGTTAGGGAATGATCTAATCTCATACTTTTACATGTCCCTGTCCAGTTTTCCCAGCACCACTTATTGAAGAGGCTGTCCTTTCTCCACTGTACATTCCTGCCTCCTTTATCAAAGATAAGTTGGCCATATGTGCGTGGGTTTATCTCTGGGCTTTCTATCCTGATCCACTGATCTATCTTTCTGTTTTTATGCCAGTACCACACTGTCTTAATTACTGTAGCTTTGTAGTATAGTCTGAAGTCAAGGAGCCTGATTCCTCCAGCTCCGTTTTTCGTTCTCAAGATTGCTTTGGCTATTCGGGGTCTTTTGTTTTTCCAAACAAATTTTGAAATTTTTTGTTCTAGTTCTGTGAAAAATGCCAGTGGTAGTTTGATAGGGATTGCATTGAATCTGTAGATTGCTTTGGGTAGTAGAGTCATTTTCACAATATTGATTCTTCCAATGCAGGAGCATGGTATATCTCTCCATCTATTTGTATCATCTTTAATTTCTTTCATCAGTGTCTTATAATTTTCTGCATACAGGTCTTTTGTCTCCTTAGGTAGGTTTATTCCTAGATATTTTATTCTTTTTGTTGCAATGGTAAATGGGAGTGTTTTCTTGATTTCATTTTCAGATTTTTCATCATTAGTGTACAGGAATGCCAGAGATTTCTGTGCATTAATTTTGTATCCTGCTACTTTACCAAATTCATTGATTAGCTCTAGTAGTTTTTCGGTAGCAACTTTAGGATTCTCTATGTATAGTATCATGTCATCTGCAAACAGTGACAGCTTTACTTCTTCTTTTCCAATTTGGATTCCTTTTATTTCCTTTTCTTCTCTGATTGCTGTGGCTAAAACTTCCAAAACTATGTTGAATAAGAGTGGTGAGAGTGGGCAGCCTTGTCTTGTTCCTGATCTTAGTGGAAATGGTTTCAGTTTTTCACCATTGAGGACAATGTTGGCTGTGGGTTTGTCATATATGGCCTTTATTATGTTGAGGAAAGTTCCCTCTATGCCTACTTTCTGCAGGGTTTTTATCATAAATGGGTGTTGAATTTTGTCGAAAGCTTTCTCTGCATCTATTGAGATGATCATATGGTTTTTCTCCTTCAACTTGTTAATATGGTGTATCACATTGATTGATTTGCGTATATTGAAGAATCCTTGCATTCCTGGAATAAACCCCACTTGATCATGGTGTATGATCCTTTTAATGTGCTGTTGCATTCTGTTTGCTAGTATTTTGTTGAGGATTTTTGCATCTATGTTCATCAGTGATATTGGCCTGTAGTTTTCTTTCTTTGTGACATCCTTGCCTGGTTTTGGTATCAAGGTGATGGTGGCCTCGTAGAATGAGCTTGGGAGTGTTCCTTCCTCTGATATTGTTTGGAAGAGTTTGAGAAGGATGGGTGTTAGCTTTTCTCTAAATGTTTGATAGAATTCGCCTGTGAAGCCATCTGGTCCTGGGCTTTAATTTACTTCTTGATATTAAGAAATACTGTTATATTTATTGCTCTAAGTGATCCTGCTGCATCCCTAGAATGATTTGGAAAACCCAAAGCATGTGACCCTCAGTATTAATCAGGGTCAGTAAACTATGTTTTGTCACCTGTTTTTGTATGGCCTGAGAGTCTTTGAGAATGGTTGTTACATTTTTCAGAGGGTTGAAAAAAACTTTTTTAAGAATAGTATTTCATTGGGTCATTTGTAGAGATGTGGATGGACCTAGAGACTGTCATACAGAGTGAAGTAAGTCAGAAAGAGAAAAAGAAATATCATACATTAACGCATATATGTGAAATCTAGAAAAATGGTACAGATGAACCAGTTTGCAAGGCAGAAATAGAGACGCAGATGTAGAGAACAAACATATGGACACCAAGCGGGGAAAGCGGGGGTGGTGGTGGTGGTGTGATGAATTGGGAGATTGGGATTGACATGTATACACTAATATGCATAAAATAGATAACTAATAAGAACATGCTACATAAAAATAAATAACTAAATAAAATAAAATTTAAAAAATAATATTTCATGACATGAAACTAATATGAAAGTCAAATTCAATGCCCATAAATAAAATTTTATTGGAATACAGCTAAGCTTATTTGTTTTCATGTTACCTATGGCTATTTTCTTGCTCCAGCCACAGAGTTGAATAGTGGCAACAGAGATAATATGGCCCACAAAGCTGAAATTATTTACCATCTGTCCCTTTACATAAGACCTTATTGTCAGCCCCTGGTATAAATGATTCAATCAACAAAAGTTTATGGCGAACCTACTAGTGAAGGACGTGCTATTCTGGTCCCCATGGGTGTTTACTGTCCTGCTAGAGAGACAGTCACAACCCAGGGTGACAAGTGCTAGGATGGGACAGCAAGGGGCGGTCCAGGCGGATAGAGCAGAGGCCTGTAAGCCAAACTGGGGAGTTCAGGGAAAGCTTCTCACAGGTGTTTCTGTCCAAGCAGAGACCTACAGAGTGAGAAGGAGCTGGCCATGTGAAGATGGATGAGGGGAGGTGACAGGAAGAATGTTCTGGGTAAGAGAACAGCAAGACCAATGGCCAGAGGGATCAGACCATGTTGCTGGAGGAACAGGGAGATGTTTGCATTATCATTTGCATAATAGGCTTATTTGTAGTTAAACCAAGTTTAGTTTGCATATGAATAAATAACTGATATATAGGGCTCTTAGTGATCTAAGCAAGGAAGGAAGAAAGTGTTATCACTGATTGATTGATTCACTCATCCACTCATTCATTCATTCATTCATTCATTCTTTCAATAAGAATTGACTGAGCACCTTTGTAGTGCTGAGCACTGGGCTAAGTCCTGAGGATGCAGAGGAAAACCTGAGGAGGGCTCCGTCCTAAAGGTGCTCACAGTTTATTGAGGAGAGCAGACAAAAAAATAATTTCCGCAGGTGCGAGGACTGCCCATACTGCCGTATCATGGAGGGCCCACCGCATTTCCAACCCCCTTCTCTCTGGCCACCTAGTCATTTTCCCAGCCTCCTGTGCAGCTAGGGGTGGGCATATAACCGGTTTTGGCCAATAAAACGTAAGAGAGATCTGCTGAGAAGTGTCTGGGAAAACTCTTCAGATTAAAGGTGAAGCCACAGAAGATACCACCACTTTGCCCCTCTTGCCTGCCTTTGAATAGAATTGTGATGATGGCACAGTGGGTTCTGTGGCAGCCACCTTGTGATCATGAGGTGATGAACACCAGCATAAAGCTGGTCCCTGTTGGCTTCATCGACCTGCTGCACCAAACCTGGAATTACACCTACCTTCAGGGACTCCTGGTTGAATTAGATAATTGCATGTTATTATTGTGTAAGCCAGAAGTTCTCAGCTGGAGGTGATGACATACAGGGGACCTTTGGCAATGTCTGGAGACATTTTTGGTTTTCACTATGGGAAGGGGGTTACTTCTGTCATCTAGTGAGTAAAGGCCAGGGATGGTGCTAAATATTCCACAATGCATAGGACAGTCCACACAACAAATAATTATCCAAAATGTCAATAGAGCCACGGTGAGAAAGCCTAGTGTAAGCCATTATTGACCAAGTGCTTTCTTTTTTGATATAGGGAGTGGGAGAGCCTGGCCAGAGCGACGGGACGGGGAGATAGGAGGAGGGGCAACGTCTACCTTAGGACACAGGAAAGAGGAGTGCAGGGCATTATTCCAGCTGGCTTCACTCACACTGTTAGGCTTGGAGCAAGCTCCATGAGAGAGTTGTGGACCCCAGTCCCTCAGGTGAGACCCCACTGTGGGCTCCTCTAGACCTAACCCTGCCTGTACTGTGCCCCAGGCTAAGTGCTCATGTGGATCGCCTCCTCGAAATTTCCCAGTGATTCTGAATGGTCAGTATCATTTATTCCTGATGAAATAAAATTTCATATTCTAAGGCAAGTCAAGGAAAATTTAAACATAAATAATTTTCTTTGTCCTTTGGCCGCCTCTCTCCCCTCTGCTGTGCATTGTGTGTCTGCATTATGCATCGACCAAACCTCCCCACTGGCAGAAATACCTGCTCAACCATAAGGAGCAACTTTCTCCACTCCTTAAACTATAACATTCCTTCTTAATCTTGTAAGGGGCCACCATGACCCATGACCATGACTCGCTTTGTGTCACCTGTCAATAATACGTCACTTAATGTACAGCCCTCTGTCTCAAAACCTTATATAACTGTGCTTTGACCTCTAATGGGCAGAACAGTCCCTAGAGCTTTCTGAGTGGCTGTTCCCAGGTTATAATCCTCAATTTGGCTTGAATAAAAATTTCCATTTCTTCCTTAGACTGGTTAATTTTTTCGTTGACATTCCCATTGTACAGCTGTGAAAACTGAGGTGCAGAACAATGGGGTCCCATGGTTAATGACATGTTTTAGAGATTGACTAACACGTTTTTTTAATCGGCCATTTAGCAGTGTCCCTTAAGCATCTTAGTTTATCATTTTGTTTTGTTTTGTTTGTTTGTTTGTTTCCCAAGTCAAAAGAGCTTTTATTCATTTTTAAAATATCACAAAAGAGTCTGGCCTCTTGCGGTTTCTGTAGCTGGATCACTCAGATCTTATTTTTCAGCCTGCTGAACTGTTTCTTTTTCAGAAACATAGATACCATCCAAAAATTTTCTGATATCCTTGTTTTTAACTGTTGTGGCTTGCTGAATCAAAGCAGCCAAGTTTGACACAAGTTCAACGTTGTTTCCTTCAAGAATCAATGCATCTTTCTGGGCTTGAGATACTGAACAAGCAACGCCTGGCCTCATCCGAATCCTGAGGATATATTTTTCACCCCAAAAATTTCGGATTTCAACAAGAGAAGCATTCTCCTGAATAACAACGTTGATGGGGAAGGAAGCATACACAGACCTCATCTTGCAATGGAAGCCCAGTGTAACACCCTTGATCATGCTCTGTACATGGCTACAGATAGTGCAAACAGTCACCTGTTCCCTTCTAATCCCCGAGCATTTGTCAACCGGAGCCTCTTTTTCTTTCCAAGGAGACTGAGTTCTACGTTGATGTGATTGAAGTCCCTCTGCAGGGTACCTCTGGGGCCCTTCACAATAACTGTGCATCCCTTCAGAGTAATGTTGACATTTTCTGGAATGTCGACAGTCTGATTGCTGAGAATGGTCTTCATTCTCACAGTAGATAGAGCAAAAAGTTATTTTATCATTTTGATCATCACTTTTCAGATCTGTAAAACAACACTATCTACTTTATAAACACTATTATGGGGTAAAAATAAATAATGCATGTAAAGGGCCTGACATATAATAAACATTTCACAAATGGCTGTTGTTGTTCCTACTATTTCTTTTTTTTTTTTTTTTTCGGTACACGGGCCTCTCACTGTTGTGGCCTCTTCCGTTGCGGAGCACAGGCTCCGGACGCGCAGGCTCAGCGGCCATGGCTCACGGGCCCAGCCGCTCTGCGGCATGTGGGATCTTCCCAGACCGGGGCACGAACCCGTGACCCCTGCATCGGCAGGCGGACTCTCAACCACTGCACCACCAGGGAAGCCCCCTACTATTTCTTAGTATGCCCACTTGGGCTAAGGAGCTGGGGCTGCAGTACAAATGTCAAAGCCAGGCCATCATCACAGTCGCCTGAGTCACCCACTTACAGTGGGGACCCAGAAACAACTGAGGGAGGGGAGATTCTGGGAGCCACTGTGGAGACAGAAAAAGTCATTGAGATAGGGGAGTGTGAATGCAGACTGAGATTCACTGAGTACTTTAGGCACAAGACCTAAACACAGTTATTTTGCACAGGAACCAAAAGACTTTTTTTTGGCCACGCCACACGGCTTATGGGATCTTAGTTCCCTGACCAGGGATTGAACCCTGGGACCCTTGGCAGTGAAAGCACTGAGTCCTAACCACTGGACTGCCAGGGAGTTCCCCCAAAAGACTATTCTGAGACTACCTTCTGGCTGGGGGACTTTGGTCCTTGGTCTTTACCTGGCTTGGGAAAGAGTGAGGTCACAGTCTTTCAGGTACGTCTCACCGAGGAGAAGGAAGAAGACATCCCTCCAGGAAACTTGGAGGGTTGGAGTCCAAACACAGATGGGGGGTGGACCTTGCATTGGTTGATTCCCGGTAGAGGGTGTGGCCCTGGGAAGGAGGGTGGGTTCACACTCTTTTTTTTTTTTTTTTTTTAGTTTCTGCTTTATAACAAAGTGAATCAGTTGTACATATACATCTGTTCCCATATCCCTTCCCTCTTGCGTCTCCCTCCCTCCCACCCTCCCTATCCCACCCCTCCAGGTGGTCACAAAGCACCGAGCTGATCTCCCCGTGCTATGCAGCTGCTTCCCACTAGCTATCTACCTTACGTTTGGTAGTGTATATATGTCCATGCCTCTCTCTCGCTTTGTCACAGCTTACCCTTCCCCCTCCCCATATCCTCAAGTCCATTCTCAAGTAGGTCTGTGTCTTTATTCCTGTTTTACCCCTAGGTTCTTCATGACATTTTTTTTTCTTAAATTCCATATATATGTGTTAGCATACGGTATTTGTCTTTCTCTTTCTGACTTACTTCACTCTGTATGACAGACTCTAGGTCTATCCACCTCATTACAAATAGCTCAATTTCGTTTCCTTTTATGGCTGAGTAATATTCCATTGTATATATGTGCCACATCTTCTTTATCCATTCATCCGATGGTGGACACTTAGGTTGTTTCCATCTCCTGGCTATTGTAAATAGAGCTGCAATGAACATTTTGGTACATGTCTCTTTTTGAATTATGGTTTTCTCAGGGTATATGCTCAGTAGTGGGATTGCTGGGTCACTCTTGCTCTTTGTTCCTGGGAGTCACCAAAGACACGTGTGCTCCATTTCCATAACGCAAATTCTCTTGCCAGGTTGCGGGCAGATTTCTGGGGATTGAGGCTCCAAACATAGACAGGTGTGAGTGTCTCTTGTGAAAATTCTTCTTCTCTTAAATATGTCACTTAGAACTACTCTACCGATGGCTCCTGAGACTGGGGCCCTCTCTTCTACCCACTCCTCTGCATTTTCACTCAAGAGCAAGTTTATCTTCTGTGTTGCACACCCAGGCCACATAAGAGGGTAAATAGTCTTTCTAAACAAACAAATATACAGACTCTCAGGGGGAAATAATATCCATTTTGTGACTATACCACCATTTATTTATTTACTCACCTTATTGTTCTGGGGCATTTGAGTAGTTTCAAGTTTTTGAGTTTTTGGCTATTACAAATAGTGCTGATGTAAGCAGTCTTATTAATGTTGTTTTGGGGGAGCACATGCCTGCATTTCTGTTATGCACGTATCTAAGAGTAGAGGTGCTGGGTCAGCTTTACTAGATGTTACTACTCAGTTTTCCAAAGTAGCTGTACCATGGTCCACTCCCACCACCAGCAGTACATGAGAGATCAGGTTGCCCCACATCCTCTCTGACATTTGGTGTCACCAGTCTGAGAATTTACAGCTACAGCTGCACACAGGAGCATGGCTGCATCTCACAAACATGAAATAGAGTGAAAAAGGCCAGACATAAAAGTAAACATGCCATCTAACTCCCACTTACATAAAGCCCCCAAACAGGCAAAAATAATCTAAGGTGTTAGAAGTCAGGATAGTGGGACGTATGAGAAGCAGGAGGGGGGCTTCTAGGGTGCTGGTGATGTTCTGCTTCTTAATCTGGGTGCTGGTTACACTTTACTCCCTTTGTGAAAATTCATCAAGCCATGTAGTCAGGATTCATTCACTTTTCTGTTTGTTATACTTAAATAAAAACTTCAAAAAAAAATTCTCTCAATCTCCTTCTCTCCTTTCCTCTGTCATCTTTCCTCATGGTACTTGGTTGGGAACTGTCCCCATCAGAGTCCCCTTCATGGCCCTGCGACCTGTACAGTTGCACAGGTTCTACACTCAGAAGAACCTTTGATTGGTCTCATGCTCTGCCATCTTTGTCTTGAAATTCTTAATACTTTTTGAACAAGGGGCCTTTTGCTTGCTTGCTGAGCCTTACACATCACGTAGCCACCCTGGCCACGGGCAGCTGCCAGTGTCTCTACACAGATCCCCACCTAAGGCTTGGTCTCTGCTGGGCACTGAGGACAGGGCCAGGTTGCTGATCTGCCTGATCAGGGAAGGTGCCAAATGCCCATTTTGGCCCCAGGATGGTTCTCCCTCCTGCGAGAAGCTGGGATTGTATTTACCTGCAGATGGAATTACCGGGTCATAAGGTAGGTTCATGCATAATGCCCCTTATGGCTCTCTGCCCCTGTGCTTCCATCTGCCTTAAAAAAATTTTTGTAAAATGTACATAACATAAAATTGACCATCTTGGGCTTCCCTGGTGGCTCAGTGGTTGAGAGTCCTCCTGCCGATGCAGGGGACGCGGGTTCGTGCCCTGGTCCGAGAGGATCCCACCTGCCGCGGAGCGGCTGGGCCCGTGAGCCATGGCCGCTGAGCCTGCGCGTCCGGAGCCTGTGCTCCGCAACGGGAGAGGCCACAACAGTGAGAGGCCCGCATACCGCAAAAAAAAAAAAAAAAAAAAAATTGACCATCTTAACCATTTTCAAGTCTGTAGCCCAGGGGCATTAAGTACAGTCACATTGTTGTACAACCATCTCCACCATCTGCCTCTTGAACTTTTTCATCTTCTCAAACAGATACTTTGTACCCATGAAACAATAACTCCCATTCCCTTCCACGTGCTTTTACGATTTTTTACCTGTTTGTCTCTCTTGCCAGTTACACTGTGAACTCCGTGAGGGCCGAGTGGGGCTTACTCCCCTTCAAATAAGGAGGAGCATATATGATGTACACAGGGCCTGGAGGACGGGGAAGAAAATAGTTTTGTTAAATAAATTAAAAATATGGGATATAATTTAACCCTTGTTTGAAATCTGGGCTGATTCTTGGGCTAATAAATTCTCTAAATTCAGTGTTGAGCCAGTACCCAGCACAAAGCTGGATCCAAAACCTCTTTGCTGACAGAATGAATAAGGCATTAACTCTGCTACCAATAATAAAATATTGACTCTTTATTAAGCACTTACTAGGGGCTCAATATTCAGAAAGGACTTAGTATTTGACACTCAGTATATTTTCTTCTTTTCTTTACGAGCATTATCACGTTTGACCCTACGGTCACCCTCTAAAGCGGCCACTCAGTTTTCGAGTGAGAAACAAATTCAGAGACATTGTGTCGCCTGCCAGAGGTCACGCAGCTGGCAGATGGTTCCAGTCTGGGCGACTCCAAAGCTCAGTGCTTTCAGTATTTACTTTACAATGCCTCCCTGGCTCAATTAACCAAAACAGAATTTCTGACAGTTTTTTACTTTTGTTTGAATAAAACTAGTTTTCCTTTTCTGATTACAAACATGGATAAATTCTCTTTAAAAAAAATTCAGGCACTACAGAAAGTGAAAATGTGAACTTTTAAGACTTCTTAGAATGTTCTGTCAAGACTCATGGTAACCCTACCAGGGGTAGCAGAATTTGGAAAACATGTTCCTCATCAACTCCTTCTGAATTTTTTTTTTTTGATTTTTTTTTTGCGGTACGCAGGCCTCTCACTGTTGTGGCCTCTCCCGTTGCGGAGCACAGGCTTCGGACACACAGGCTCAGAGGCCATGGCTCACGGGCCCAGCCGCTCCGCAGCATGTGGGATCTTCCTGGACCGGGGAACGAACCCATGTCCCCTGCATCGGCAGGCGGACTCTCAACCACTGCGCCGCCAGGGAAGCCCCCTCCTTCTGAGTTTTATCTCCAGGTCAAGGAATATATATTACATACAATGACCTTTCTTTCTAGATCATTCCCTCTTCAGAGTTCTTTGGAGAGAACCGAGGAAGGTTTGCAGGTGCTAAAACTACCTCCTCCTCCTCCTTTCCCCTGACTCGTGTTTCCCATAAGAGTTTTTCTTTTCTATTCCATGGACTGGCCTTCCTCCAGCCAGGCCTAAGTTTGTTTTCTGAGCATTGGTTTCTCTTTGTAGGTAATAAGGAAGTTGTCAAGCAAAACTGTTTTTTCCAGGGTAGCTGAGGTAAGCCTCCTATCTGTGGAGGAGCGGAGAGCAGCCCTGGGATAGGATGACAGGGCTGTAGCTGGTGGCCCCTGGATTGGCTGCCCATGAGCTCACCTCCTGGGACGTATGATATATATGGCTCTGACCAAAGCATCTTCTGAGACAGTCTGGAAACTGGTAGCATATTCTCCCTGGGAGAGCTGGGACTACTACCCCTCATTGGATACAACTTGCAGCAGACAGGGAGTGGTGCCTACACGTTGCTGAGAGCACGCAATGCAGAGCCCCCCAGTTGGAAGGTCCGGACTAAAAGTGTCCTGGGACAGGAGCAACTTTCATGGTCTGAGGTTGGTTGAACAATAGTCTCCCCTTTGAAGGCTGGAGTAGTGGGTAGGTATCTTGGGGTCCTGAAAGGAGGGTAGACCCTGAATCTAGTCCCAGTGCTGCTTCTAGCTTGCTAGGCTTCAGTCTCTTCATCTCTAGAAAGATAGAAAATTCAATGATGTGATCTCAACCAGGCGTCATGCAAAGAGCTCTGAACTAACTTGGACACAGAAGCGCTGAACTCAAGTCCTAGCTTAGCAATCCTGAGCAGGGAACTTCACTTCTCTGGGCCTCAGTTTCCTCATCTGTAGAACAGGGACAGCATTACATACCTCTCCTGCTCATTTCCCTAATGGAGGTTGTAGAGGTCAAGTTATAGGCTTTATGTGAAGGTACATAGTAAAGGGAAACCACATAAATGAGGGTGCTGTTATTACCTATGGCTGGATTAAGATTTTATCATTTTAAGTTTCTTGGAAGCTAGCCCAAGGACAGGGAGATCTTATGAAAAGAGTTCTGGTGGCCTGCTGCTCTGACAGGGATCTGAGAGGGGATTATAACATTGCATGGTCTGTGGTCTTGCAAAGAGGACAAGACGGGGTGAGAGCACAGACTCTAGTGCTGGATGGAGGGGAGCCGTGGTCATTTTTGGAGCTCTCCAGCTTTGTATGTGATGACGCCACTGTCCCTGCAAGTCTGCCCCACTGCTGTATCATGGGGCCTGAAGTTCCACCATTAGGGAGTTCAATCTTTTGGGTTTCGAAAGATCCTCAAAAGATGCAAATCCCCAACATTTTGGAAAACAGGTATCAGGTGACGTGTGTTTGATGGTGACAATCGGATTGGGCAGATGGTACAAGTCCAGCCCTTTACATTGAGCTGTGGGTCAGCTCAGGCAGAGGTGACCCGCACAGGGGCACCACGTGGCTGCTCAGATATCTCTGTGATCTGAAGCTTTGTGCAAAACCCCACTGGGCCCTGCTGTGGTCAGCCCGTGGCTGGAGCCCTCCGTCCCAGCCTGGCCTCACATTTTGAAGTGGACAAGGACCAGCTGGGGAGTTCCCAGAAACGGGTGCCCAGGCAGGGGATGGGTGCAGAAGCAATGTGATTTGAGGAACCACCTAGAGACCCAAGTCATCGGGTGATGGGCTGGAACAGAGAGGACTCAGGGGGTGAGGTGACCTCTCCTCAGGCCGTGAGGGCCTGCTGCCAGCCGAGTCAGCTCAGTCTAAGGAGGACTGTCCTTAATTCCTGCTGGCTGACAGTGGAATGATTTGTCTTGAAGGGTGGTGAGTTCCCATTGCAGGAAGGGTTCCAACAGAGGATGCGAGTCTGCAAAGCAGTCCTACCCTACAGGAGGTGGGCTGGATACTCCTTAGGTCCCTTCCAACTCTAGGAACCTCCTAGGGACCCCACAAAGGAGAAGGAACACCTGAATTGTTCAATTCTAACACCTGGGAGCTGGGCATGGGAGCAGGATGGGTCTGGTGTTGAGGGAAGAGTTGACCACCTTGTCCCCCACTCGAGTCCTGCAAGTGGAGGTTGGAGGTGTCCTCCCAGGAGCATGTGGCCTGTGGATGGGAGGCACACCATCTCGGGAGCCCAGATGGAAGGCTTTGAGCTTGAACAGGCACTCACCCTTGGGGTTCTAAGTGTCCATGGGCTCATCTGTGTCGATGAAAAGTAAACGTGAGCTCAGGGTCAGCCCTTGACCCTCCAGCCCATTGACTGGCTTCCAGCCAAGAGTCTGTGAGCCCCGCAAAGATTGTTTACAATCTTTGCCTCTGGCACACAGATTTCAATACCTGGGCAGACGTGAATGTCTGACTCCACGGGTACAGGTCATGGCAGGCACGTGTGTGGACGTGGGTTATCTCTGTCAGTGTGAAATAGCAGATTTGCTCACCTCTAAGTGTGTGTGTGTGTGTGTGTGTGTGTGCTTATGGGAGGTCTCTCAGTGTGGGAGAAAGAATTTAGAATCCAGAGAAGTGGATTCAAGCCCCAGCTCTCTCCCCTTCCAGGCTGTAGGACCCTGGTCAAGTCTCTTAGTCAGCAGAGCCTTAATCCCCCACTGCCAGCCTCGCCCATTGCCAGGGCTGTGGCCAAGTTGAATTGAGATCATGAAGATGAAGGAGGTGCTGGGTGTCATGTGGCTGGTGAGCACATATCTGTGTATTGTATATTTTTTCCACAAACACTGAGAGCCTCCTAGGCAGTGTGGACACAGCAGAAACCAGGCAGGCTTGGGCCCTTTCTGTGGAACATGGATCTAGACAGAAAGGGCATTCAGCAAATAAATACTCAGATAATTATTTCCTTTACACTTGGAGTAAGGGGAATTCCAGGGTATTGTGAATCCTTGTAAGTTTACGGCATACATGAGCATGTTGCTGAGTCACATGACTGTCTTAGCCCGTTTGGGCTGCAATCACAAACTATCATAGACTGGGTGGCTTATAAACAACAGAAATTTATTTCTTACAGTTCTGGAGGCTGGAAGTCCAAGACTCAGGCACCGACAGATTTGGTGTCTGGTGAGAGCTTCCTGGTTCAAAGACCAGGTCTCTCCGTGACCTCACGTGGTGGAAGTGGCAAGAGAGCACTTTGGGGTCTCTTTTATAAGGGCACTAATCCCTTTCATGAGGGCTCTGCTCAAATGACTTGATTATCCCAAAGGCCCCACCTCCTACTACCATCGCACTGGGGATTAGGTTTCAACATATGAATCTGAGAGGGACACAAACATTCAGTCTACAGCAATGAGTGTCTGTGGTGTGACTCTGGGTCCACACCCACTCCCCCTCGGAGTAACCATCTGTTTATTGAGTATCTATTGTGTGAAGTCCAGCGGGGGGAGAAGGGAAGCGGCTAAATTCCTCTAGGAAATGGTACCAGAGCAGTTACAAAGTAACACGACAGGTGCGTGATTTAGAGAATGGTGTACAGATGAGGTCAGGGTATAATTTAGAAAATAAACCCAAAATAGCAGCATGCTTGGGAAAAATTGGCAAACTCTCCACTCCACAGTAACTTAAGGTCAGCTCTGTGAACTTTCTTTGGTGTTTTGCTGTTGATACTTTTAAACACATCACCGGTATACGTCATGTCTTACCAGAAGTCCTGTGATCTGCAGATCATTTGGGTATTTCTGAGCAGACTCGGACTTCGCCCTGAAATACACTTTCTGCCAAGGCAATCAGCAAGTTTACAAGAGCAGCTGGGTTTCCATGCAGCTATGGTCTGCTGCTGTCTCAGGGTTACTGTCTGGAAGCATGGACCAGACAGGGTGGGATTTCCTGACAGGCAGGCAGAACTTGGGTGAAGTCCCAGGCAAAGCAGGGGCACAAAACAAGAAAACAGAAGAAGGAAAAAGAAAGACTTGCTTTGATGAATTCTAGATAGGCAGAGTTTTACAATCAGAAAGTCTGGAAAGATTTAATTTCAGCACACATAGAATTTGTGGGCATGTGTATGTATGGCGTGTGTTGGGGGGGTAATATTAAAACACCATCTTCTCAGGCTTAGAGGCTTTAAATGTCTGAGGACACGTCTGCCCCACAGAAGATCTTCCAGGGTGTCTCCCTGGGGGAGGGTAGGTTTGCCCTCCTAGGTCAGCCACACTCTCTCAATTCTGTGCTTAGTGTTGGAAGACAGAATCTTTGGAACATTATAGAGGAGGAGCGGCCAGGGGGGTAGGAGGAGAGTGGGTCTGAGCTCTGTCACAGCTTCCCAGAGAGGAAAGAGTTGCAGGAAGAAGTAAGAGCACGAGGTATCAAACACTGCAGCACCTTGAGGGAGGATGAGGAATGGGAAGAGGTCACTGGATTAGGGTAGGAGGCCTTGGGAGATTCTGAAGTTTCTCTTCACTGGGGAAACACTCTTGGATGGCCAAGGTCACACATCACCCACACTGCCTCTCCCTGCCTCTGGGCTGGGGGTTGCTCCTCCTTCACCTTCCCCTGGGCTCAGGGCACTGTTGTTCCAGGGGGTGGCCAAAACAAGGCAGTTTTCTTGAAAAAACATCACAAAAGAAAACCATTGCCAGGTGGAATTGTACTGATGCTCTGATTAGAAGTAGCAACGTGTCCTTTGAATGCAGTAGGAGGATGCTGCAACCATCAGCAATGGTGAAAACTGTTTCCATAGCAATGACAGTTTTTTAAGAAATTACTGCACCTCTTTTCTCATTAGCTGGGGAAGGATGCTGTGCCCTCATTGCGGTGGGCCCCCTCGAGCCAAGTTAGCACAGGAAGAAAAGGGGCTGGTTTGGTGGTTCTCTTACTGAACAGCTTCTCTGCCAACCTCATCCAATTTGCCCTGATCACAGGAACATACGGAGCAAGCAAAGAGAACCCTGACATCATTCAGTGAATATTTCTTTCTTTTATTTTCTTCCTTCCTTTCTTCCTTCCTTTCTTTCTTTCTTTCTCTCTCTCTTTCTCTCTTTCTTTCTTTCTCTCTCTTTCTCTTTCTTTCTTTCCTTCTTTCCTTTCTCTCTCTCTCTCTTTCTTTTCTTTTTCTTTTTCTTTTTCTTTTTCTAGCTGTGGGGCTTGTGAGATCTTACTTCCCCCACCAGGGATCAAACCTGTGGCCTTGGCTGTGAAACGTGGAGCCCTAACCACTGGACCACCAGGGAATTCCCTTAGTGAATATTTCTGGATCAGCTTACTTGGATCTTAAAATCAAATAGATCTTTGACCTAAACTTATCTTCTCTTAAGACCCCGTGCTACTAAAGAGAGAGAGTAAGGACTTCCCTGGCGGTCCAGTGGTTAAGACTTCACCCTTCCACTGCAGGGGGCGTGAATCCTGCATGCCTCACAGAGCATGGCCAAAAATAATAATAAAAATAAAATTAAAAATAATAAAGAGAGAGAGTAGCTATCAGGGAAATAGAGCATTACTGTCATCACCACCTACTAACACCTCCACTCCCACCCATGTGAAGAACTGAACATTCTCTTTGAGGGCACAACCTGCATCTTGTTCCCTAGCACCGAGCAAACTTCCTGGTACATAGTGGGTGCCTATTAAAGGTTTGTTGAAAGAAATTAATGAGAAGAAAGCAAAATATTTTCTTCTATGATTTCTTTTCTTATCCCACTTAACGCCACATTTTGGAAGCACAACAATAAGGCAGCCTCTGAGGCTTTCAAGAACATTAGTCAATTTCCAGATAAATTAGAGATGTGTGTTGCTAAAAGTTTTCATGTAACTCAAGTATTCCTTTAAGGAACATTAAACAACAAATAAAGCCTTCCAGATTGCCTGCTTCTTCGTTTTCTCATTTCCTCCAAGACTGTCCATGTGTGGACACTCCGCAGTGCCGGCGGTACCCACTGGCCTCTAGCCATCCTCCCTACCCTTCCTCCCAAGACCCATGTTAGAAGGAAGAAAGGCATCCTTGACTGTTACTGTCACCTTCAAATCTCTCTGTTATGTCCCTGTGCCTTTTCTTCCCTCTATTTATGTATCTTCCTCACATTCACATGGATCCCTACACATCTGAAATCATAATTATAGGTTCTTATTTTTGCCTCTAAGCGGGACATAGTAATAGAGTACGTTTTAAAGTAATGAATCAGTTGGTAAACACAGAAGATACGCTATGAATACATAATACATAAATACTTAATACACTAAATAATAGTAAATGTGTGATGAGGCTATAATTACAGATTAGAGTAGGCAATCCATAAATCTAAACTCCATAGGAATCTCTGGGAGCTCAGGACTGAGGTTCAAAACATACTTTATTTTTCTTTTAACTTCCACCAAAGGGCAAAGGGTTTCTTTTTTTTTTTTTTTTTTTTAGTATTTTTTAATTTTTTTAGCGGTACACGGGCCCCCCACTGCTGTGGCCTCTCCCATTGCGGAGCACAGGCTCCGGACGCGCAGGCCCAGAGGCCATGGCTCACGGGCCCAGCCGCTCCGTGGCATGTGGGATCTTCCCAGACCGGGGCACGAACCCGTGTCCCCTGCATCGGCAGGCGGACTCTCAACCACTGTGCCACCAGGGAAGCCCTTGGGCAAAGGGTTTCTGAACAACTCTGGAAAAATTGGAAAGCCCCAGGTGTTTCAGATTAAAGACACACAAATCAAGTGAGCTGCCCACACCCCAGCCTACTTAAAAAGCTGCCCAGGAGGAGGTGGTTCTTTTGTCTTCCATGGGCAGCTGCTTCATTCTAGATGGACAACGGAAGGGCCCCGGCTGCTTTAAGATGGAACTGGTACAAATTCATTTATTGTATGTTAACTACACATCCTTAGGTATTGTTCAGTTTACTAAATGTTTGTTATACATTTATTCCTTTGTTTAATAAGTACATCATTCTAGGTACTCAGGATACAAGACCTAGCAAAACAGACAAAGGGGAGGGAGAGGGGCTCAGACAATAAACCACTAAACACAGAAAGATATGATATTGCCTAACATTGGGGGTGCGGTAAAGGGGGAGATGGTGTGCTAATGGGGGTGCAATGGGAGGGCCCCTATGGGAAGGTGACATTTGAGCAGAGCCCTGAAGGAAGTGAGGGAATAAACTGTAAGGTGGTCTAGAAAGAGGGAACAGCCAGGGTGAAGACCCAAGGTGGAGCAGCCTGAGGGACAGCAAGCAGGGCTGCATGAGGGGGGTGGAGTGAGTAAGTGAGTGGGAGGGGACGGGAGAGGTGATGGGGCCGGGTCAGTGGGGCTTTGCTGGCCATTGTAAGGACTTAGACTTTGAGCCATTGGAGACAGGAGAGTGACAGGCTCTGACTTAATTTGTAAAAGCTCCCATGGCTGCTGAGGGGAGAAGTTACTGTAAGGAGGACAAGGGTAGAGCAGGGAGATCGGTTAGGACGTGACTGCAATAGTCCAGGTGAGCAGAGATGGGGCCTAGACTGGATGGTGGTGGAGGAGGAGGGGAGATGTGGTTCGCGGCCGGGCGTGCTTTTTTAAAAGATTTAGTTAATTAATTTATTTATTTTTGGCTGCGTTGGGTCTTCGTTGCTGTGCATGGCCTTTCTCTAGTTGTGGCGAGCGAGGGCTGCTCTTTGTTGCAGTGCGCGGGCTTCTCATTGCAGTGGCTTCTCTTGCTGTGGAGCGTGGGCTTCAGTAGTTGTGGCACGTGAGCTCTAGAGCGCAGGCTTAGTAGTTGTTGCGCACGGGCTTAGTTGCTCCGCAGCATGTGGGATCTTCCCGGACCATGGCTCAAACCTGTGTCCCCTGCATTGGCAGGCAGATTCTTAACCTCTGTGGCACCAGGGAAGCCCCGGGGTGTGCTTTGAAAGTGGAGCCAACAGCCTCTGCTGATGGATCAGACGTGGGGAGTGAGAGAGAGAAAGGAGTTAGGGATGACTTCAAATGTTGGACCTGAGCAATTGGAAAAACAGAATTGCCGTTTACTGAGCTGTCTTGTGAAATATTCTTAACGGCCTGTGAGATAGACAGGTAGGTCTTAGGCACATTTCAGATGAAGACACTGGGCCAGAAAAGCTGCAGGAGCTGCCCACAGTCCCAAGGGGCAGGACGTGGCCTCTGGCTCCAGCTGTATTCATTTCCTATTGTTGCTGTCACAAAATACCACAAACTTTGTGGCTCTGGAATAACATGAATCAATTCTCTTACAGTTCTGGAGGTCAGAAGTCCAAATTCAGGGAATTCCCTGGCCATCTGGTAGTTAGGACTCCACACTTCCACTGCAGGGGCCGGGGTTCCATCCCTGGTCAGGGTACTAATATCCTGCAAGCTGTGCAGTGCAGCCAAAAAAAAAAAGTCCAAAATCAGTCTCAATGGACTAGAATCAAGGTGTTGGCAGGGCTGTGTTCCTCCTGGAGGCTCTGGGGGACTAGCTGTGAGACCTGGGGCATGACCCCCTGTGGATCAGCTTCCTCCTCTGGGAAATGGCACAAGGGTAGCCCTTCCTCCCAGGGATGCTGAGGAATTTAAATGAGACAACAGCTTCGAGAGCTAATAGTACTCACAGTAAGGGTAGGTGGGTTGGGCACATGGGTCAACGCTGCTAGCCCACCAGGCAGACTCCGAGGCCTCTTCTAAGGGAGTTGTCTGTTTTGGTTGCAGTGCAATGGAGCCGCCGCGGGGCCCAAGGAAGCTTCTGTCAGGGAGGAGAGCCAGGTCTCTGGACAGGCTGCAGAACCCCCAGAAGGATTCAGAGTTGTGGGACTGCCGGTGCATTTCACGGCCCACCAGCCCCTTCGGGAGGATGCTGCGCCGGACAGCCAGCGATGGGGCCAGATGTCCCAAGAGCCCAGCTCAGTCTGCGGAGGCTCAGGGCACCACGGCTGCAGCCCTCAGCCCGGAGGAGACCAGGGAGTTTCTCCCCAGTGAGCAGAGGCCTCCGCAGGACACCAAGAAGGACAAGGCCCAGTGTCGGGCCCAGCAGGGGTGGCTGAGGAACATGATGAACTTCTTATTTGGGATGGGCCCTGAGGAACCTAAGGAAAAGACCAACAAGAGGGCCAAGGGGAAGGAGGGCTTCCCCGAGCCCGCAGAAACCCCCGAGACACCGGGCGAGCCAGCTCCCAGGAAGAAAGCCCACAGCAAGAAGGCCAGCCGCAAGAAACACGGTCACAAGAAACATGGTGCTGAGGAAACCAAGGGGATCCGAGATCAGGAGGCCAAAGGGCAGGAGGCCAAGATGGCTGGTGCCTCATGCTGCGAGGAGGCTGATCTGGGCCCAGCAGCTGGGGGTGAGCAGACCATGCCCGTTTCTATGGTAACCCCACAGCCACCATCCCCCACCCCAAGGGCTAGGGTACTCTGAGCTGGCTGCTCAGAGGGGGACTTGGAAGGTAGGGCCACTATCAGGAAAAACACCACTTCTTTTTTTTTTTTTAATAAGATTTTTAAAATATTTATTTTATTTATTATCATTTATTTTGGGCTGCATTGGGTCTTTGTTGCTGAGCGAGAGCTTTCTCTAGTTGCAGCGAGCGGGGGCTACTCTTCATTGGGGTGCGAGGGCTTCTCATTGTGGTGGCTTCTCTTGTTGCAGAGCACGGGCTCTAGGCACATGGGCTTCAGTAGTTGTGGCTCGTGGGCTCAGTAGTTGTGGCTCATGGGCTCTAGAGTGCAGGCTCAGTAGTTGTGGCGCACGGGCTTAGTTGCTCCGCGGCATGTGGTATCTTCCCGGACCAGGGCATGAACCTGTGTCCCCCTGCATTGGCAGGCGGTTTCTTAACCACCGTGCCACCAGGGAAGTCCAGCGCCACTTCTCTGAGGCAGAGCAGCGCCGTGGCTGAGAACTTGAGGTCAAACCCCAGTTCCACCACTCGCTGGCTGTGTGACCTGGGGCTGGCGACTTTCCTCTCTGAGCCTCCATTTTTTTCCCCCTTGATACAATGGATATTATAACAGTTGCCATCTCGGGGGGTGGCCATGGCCCAGAGCTGACACATGGGAAGTGCTTCATAAGTGGCAAATGTTATTGTTAAGTACTCTGGATTGAGGAGCACGGACCAGGGAGAAATAGGAAGACAGAGGGGAATCAAGGAGGGAAGCCCTACCCTCCAACACTAGTCTACATGTGAGGACTGGGGGTGGATGACAGGGAAATAGAAACAGCTGGCTTCTGGGGTACAGGTTCTAGACTTGGCTCCATCAGGAATAAACTTGCTGTGTGACCTTGAGCAAGTTGCTGTCCCTCTCTGGAACCTTTGATTCTCATTTGTAAAATGAAGGAGCTGTTCCCCAAGGTGCCTTCCTTTTCTGACGCTTAGCGTCCTGGAGTTGAATGTTCCACAGGCTGCTGGAGGAAGATGAAGCTTTGCACTATAGGACTCAAAACTCACCATGTTTTTAATGGGGGAGAAGGGACGCAAGGAAGATCCAAGATATGTTGGGGGTGGGGGGAAGGATGTCTGGGTAGAGGCAGCCTCTTTTCAAATGGAAACCTTGGTGGGTTTCTGATTTTTTTTTGGTTAAGCCTAGAGCTGCTCCAGCAGTCCCTGTCCTGCTGTGAATTCTATGCTGTTTTATTGTGTTGATTAACAAAGTTGGAAGAATGTCACTGACACCCACACACTGCCCCACTCACTTGGTTTCATCTTTATGACAGGAGGGGAAGTTTCTGACCTCCGCCAGTTCTTGCTCCTTGAAGGTGGAGGTGCTGGAGTCGGGAAGGTTTCTTCCCAAGCCACAGGTCACCAGGGGGAAGAGGAGTTTGGAAAGCCTGACAGTGAGTCAGAATCTTCTTAGTGCCCTCTTTGCCTGCAGCTGGGGCAGCTGTTAGCAAATGAGGTGGAATGCTCCCGATGCCTGCTTAGACCTTGGATGCTTAGACCTCTCAAAATGTGTGTGCTGGGCTTCCCTGGTGGTGCAGTGGTTGAGAGTCCGCCTGCCGATGAAGGGGACACGGGTTCGTGCCCTGGTCCAGGAAGATCCCACATGCTGCGGAGCAGCTAGGCCCATGAGCCATGGCCGCTGAGCCTGCGCGTCCGGAGCCTGTGGTCCACAACGGGAGAGGCCACAACAGTGAAAGGCCCGCGTACCGCAAAAAAGGAAAAAAAAAAAAATTGTGTGTGCTGATCTCGCCCATTCTGGTGCTTCTGGTCACATTTACATTAGAGTTTCACAGAAGGGAGTCTCAGGAATTAGACTGGCTGCTGGCAAATACTCCTGCCTTGTGTGTTGGGCATGGGACTTTTTTTTTTTAGTCATTTTAAACTTATAGAAGGAATATATACATATATATACATACACATATATACACATATATATTTAAATATAGAGAAGAGTGGAAAGAGTAGTTCTATGCACACTCATATACTCACAATTGTTAACAGTTGGCAATATTTGCTTCGTGTGTGTATAATTTTGTTGCTGAACAATTTTAAGTAAAATGATGCTTCAACCTTAAATCTTAAGCACATACATATCTGCAAGAAATAAGAACAGTCTCATACACAACCATAGTCTTGTTATTGTCCCTAATAAAAGAAATAATGCTGTATTAATCTAATTCCCTACAAAGAATGGGCATATTTTATTTTATATTTTATTTATTTATTTTTTAAATGAATTAATTTATTTACTTATTTTTGGCTGTGTTGGGTCTTCGTTGCTGTGCGTGAGCTTCCTCTAGTTGAGGCGAGCGGGGGCTACTCTTTGTTGCGGTTTGCCGGCTTCTCATTGCGATGGCTTCTCTTGTTGCAGAACACTGGCTCTAGGTGCATGGGCTTCAGTAGTTGTGGCACGTGGGCTCAGTACTTGTGGCTCACAGGTTCTAGAACACAGACTCAGTAGTTGTGGCTCACGGGCTTAGTTGCTCCGCAGCATGTGGGATCTTCCCGGACCAGGGCTCAAACCTGTGTCCCCTGCATTGGCAGGTGGATTCTTAACCACTGCGCCACCAACGAAGTCCCAAGAATGGGCATATTTTAAATGATATGAAATGGAGAAGCTATGCATCTGTCAAAGAATAGCGAAAAGGCATTTAATTGGTTATTTTGCAGGATAATTGTCTTCTCACATGAGAGGGAGTTGTCTGGTAGACTGAGTCAAAGTACAAAAGCCTAACAGGATTTAGAAATGAGAGAGAAGAGAGGGGTGAAAAAACCTGCAGATAGCCTGGGAAGAGGGAATCTTGTTTGCACCTTCTTTTGTGTAAACTGATCAGCTGGCAACTAAGCAGAGGCTCCTTTGGGCACACTGTCTTTGGGTAGGTCAACTGAAATATCAAATAAAACCATTTATGTTGTTTGGGCTTCTCTGTAAAGCCTTGGCAGTGTAGTTGGGGCACCAACGGGGCAGGCTACCTGTGTCATGCCTGCTGGAATGCCTCTGTCCAGCTTAGTTTGGCCTGGTCTCCATCATTTCCCCTGCTGGAATTTTGTAGGTTGGATCAACATTAGCCTTGCAAAGTATTTCCAAGCACAGTCTCTCATTTGATGGCCTGAGAGCCTTCTGAGGGGACCAGGATGGGGATTATGATCCACACTTCACAGAGGAAGAGATGAAGGCCCAGAGAGATTAAGAGACTTACCCAAGGTCACACAGCTTGTCAAACCCCAAGTAGATACGCACAGGTCTGCAACGTTCAAAGGAAATCATGGGGCACAAGTTGAATGCTTGAAGGACTGACTTGAAACTGCCTGCATAAAATTTCATGCTTTGGCCTAGTACCCTTCGCCTGTGGATCTTCCAAGCCTCTCTCAGAAGGACCAGCCCCTGAAATGTGGTGCTTCTTCCACACCCCACCTTCCGTGCTAAAGGAGTTGTCTTAAGAGGACCCTGAAGGCCCAAGTTGGTCTCAGAACTCCAAGACAGTCATTAGAAAGAATTCTCTGTACATCTAGAAAGATTAACTGGGTGCATTTGTTTTCTTCCAGAGGATACCGTCATCCAGAAGATAGTGGAACTTCTCCAAAAAGTGGGAGACCAGTGGGAAGAAGAGGTGAGGGGCAAACTGTCTGCACAGAAGCCCAGGGGCCTGCTGCCTTCCCCTCCTCCTCCTTGCTCGAGCCCCACCTGTCCTTCTGAGCCTCAGTGCTCCCCTGTTCCAGGCTCTGTCACCTCCCTTGCCTGGGGCCACCCTGAAGCCCTTGGTTGTTCTTCAGTTGCTTCTTGGGGAGCTTTCCCCTCTCCTCAAGGTCAGGGGCCTGACTCAGTTTCTCTCATCTCCCCCACAGCAGCGTCAAGCCCCTCAGCCGGAGGTGGCGCCTCAAAACCCAGCACCAGTCTTCAGGAAGAAATCCCAAGAGAGAAAGTCTAGTCTCATGAAAGCCTTTTCTCATAAGAAACATGGTTCTGAGGACTCCAAGAGAGCACGGGCTGCAGATGTTTCCAGCCCAGAGTCCCGGCCGCCCAAGAGGCCCAGCTTTCTGCCCCTGTGTGTTGGTGGCCATCGGCCCTCCAGCTCCAGCAGCCCAGGTGAGCAGGCTCACAGTTACCACAGCAACACTGCAGCTGCCTACTGCGCTGGAACCTTCCCCAAGGCTTGCATTGGCCATTTTCAGAGCTGCCATCCCAGTTCTGACTTTTGCTCTGCCCTGAGCAGTGTGGGGAGGGCGAAAGGGATACCTCCACGCACGAAGCCTCACTGTGTAGGCAACTCAGCTAAGCCCCTAGTGGAAATTGTGTTCAGGGATTTCCCCCAACTATCCTCATCTCTCTGTAGCCTCAGCTTCCACACCTTGGCAGAGGGTAGCATGTGCAGGAAGGAACTGGAGCCGGGGAGGCAGGAGACCTGGGTTCTGGGCTCCATCTCTGTGCTTCAATCTCCTTGCCTGTAAAATGAGACACTTCCCTGCTGTGTATCTATATGCAATCAGTCCTCATTTTATGAATTACATCTTATTATCCTCATTTCACAGACGAGGGAACTGAGGCTTAGGGAGGTAAAACAATGTGTTTGTGGTCACATGGCCCATCAGTGATGGAGCCAGAGCTACAGGGAGAAAGGGTCAGCATGGGTGTCAGGGAGGAACAGCCCAGCAGGTCATCTTGGCCAGAAGAATGTATACTTTAAAAAGGAGAAGGCAGTGTTTAACACCAAAGAGTGGATCCCCCGTGGTGGGATTTCAGGCCACAAGGGGAGATATTTTCATGTAGGGGGATCCTGGCTGTGATGAGTTTAATTCGTGCCAGGGCATCAGGCATTTACTCTCCAATTCATGGATCAAGTCAAGATGGTGGAGGGATGAGGTCTCCAGGGGAGGGAGGAGAAGGGAGCAAAGCCCAGGAAAGGCAGCTGTATGGAAGTGCAAAGGGATGAGGGAGCTTGGTCTTCAGTACATCAGAGCCACGGCCCTGTCCAGCAGCTCCCCGCCACCCCAGCAAGGCCTTTGCATGCACTAGCCACGGAGTGCACTTTGGAGTCTCTGCTGACTTCTGTGCATTAGTTAACACCCTCAGACTGATGAAGCTCACTCACCATTTCCTCTTGCTTCTCAGGTGTGGAAGAACCTGAAGTCCAAGAGGCTCTGTCTACAGGCAGTGGGGATCCAAGTCCCTTCGAGCTTTCCAACCCAGCAGGAAGCCGGGGACCCGAAGAGGACCTGCAGCTGGACAGAGCCTCGGAATTCAGTCAGTACCCTCTCTCCTTTTCTCAGAGGCCCCTTGGAAGATGTCTGGTCTGACCCCTCTACTTGCAGAAGAGAAACTGAACCAGAGAGAGGCAGTGACCTGTCCTTACCTGCCTCTGAGTGAAGCAGGCTGGGGAGGCAGCTCAGGGTCCAGAGCACAGGCCCCGAGCCAGGCTGCTGTTACTCTGTCTGAGCCTCAGCTGTAAAACCACAACAGTGATAACACCCTCCTTGGTGAGGCCAACATAGGCGATACAAGGAAAGCATCGGCCCATGGCAAGGGGCTCGATAGATGGTACGATCTTTGGGCCTGGATTCAAATTTGGGCTCTGACCTCTCCAGCTGTGTGATCTTGGACAAGCTACTTCATCTCTGGTCTCAGTTTCCTCATCTGTAAAATGGGGGTAATAATAGGACCTACTCTCTAGAGTTGTTGGAGGTTCTAAATGTATTAATGATGATAATGCATTTAGAGCAGTACCCATGAGCAGCTAATAAATGTCAGCTGCCATTTATTGTGACTATTAGTGTTGTTGTCATGTAGCCCAGCTTGAGAACATAGCCTCAGGAGAAGTAAAGAGGATAGGAAAGGGGGTAGGGGCCTTAGGAGAGAAGCTGAACCAATGGTAGCTGCCATCACTATTATTATTATTTTATCATTGGCAGAGCCGAGCCTAAGATCATATAATCACTGTCAGTTCTGTGTGTCTGAAGATCCGCTTCCCCTACCTCCCCCATTCTGCCTTGTTTGCTTTTCACAGAAAATGTGCCTTGAAGGGGAATTGAGAAGGGCCCTTGTTCTACCTAGAAGAAGTGGAAAGAGCGGGGTGAGGGGACTTGTGGGGACCAGGCCTTTCCTTATGGTCTTGAGACACCTTCTCCTGGAGGCAGGGGCCTCAGCTGTTTCCTGCACCTAACAAGGCACATCTAGGCCCTTTCTCAGTGGTGAATGAATAAGTGAATATGTTCCCGTGAAGCCAGCTCTGCCCAAAGGTTACCTCTGAGGAATCTGTGGTCCCCATGGGTTGGGCCTGAGACAACCTTAAAGGCAAGCTCATTAGCACCCCACCCTGGAGACCTGTGAGAATCATCCAGGGAGCCATTGGGCCTTAGGAAATGAAGACTGGCCATAGAAAAGCTTTTCTCAACACTCAAGTGTGAGCAACCACTTTGTTCTTTTTTAGAATTTATCCAGAAGATCATTGACCTACTCCGAGATGCAGAGGAGCAGGGGGGAGACAAGGTGAGGAAGACATTCCCCATGTAGACCCTGACCTTCACTATGGACACCCCTACCCTTACCTGGCACAATAACTTCCCTGCCCCCCTCCCAATTCTACATCTTGCCACAGCCTGGCTCCGGTCTCTCCTTCCCAGGGCCTCCTCTGACCGCTGCAGGCTGTACTTGTTTCCCCAGCTCTGAGCACCAATCACCCTTCTCCCCTGGCCACACCCTCTGGTCCATAGTGGGTCTGTTTGTTTCAGGCGATGGTCTCTCTTCTCCGCTCACTTGTAACCTCCTCAAAGTAAGGGACCCTGACTCAGTTTCTCTTATCTCCCCCACAGCAACTTCAAGTCCAGGAGCCAGAAGTGGCTGTAGGAAACCTGGCCCCAACCTCCAGGAAGAAATCACAAGAGAAAAAGTCCAGTTTCAGAAAAGCCTTTTCTTATAAGAAACATGGCTTCAAGGAGCCCAAAAGAGGGGGTGCTGCAGGTGCTGCCAGCCCAGACTCCCGGCCACCAAAGAGGCCCAGCTTTCTGCCCCTGTGTGTTGGTGGCCATCGGCCCTCTACATCCAGCAACCCTGGTGAGCAGGCCTGGGGTTGCCATGGTAACAGAGGCTGCCTCTGGGCCCTAGGCTTCTCCAGGGTAGGGTCGGCCAGCTGCTTGGTGTCCCGTGCAGTCTTGACTTTCACTCTCTGCTCTGAGCAGAGCGGGGAGGTGTGGGAGGGCTGTGCAGAGGAGAAAGGGGCCGGTTGCTGCCAGGACCCACCCCTATAACACACACCTTCCCTCCCCCCCACCATAAACACCTAAAAACAAATGTGGTATGAGAGCAGTGCATCTGTTCCTCAGATACATGCATCAGAATCACCTGGAAAGCTCAGAGAAAAACAGAAACCCAGGTTAGATAAAGTAGGATATGGTCTGGGCCTCTGTTTTTTCAATACACCGAACTATGAGGACCACTGGTGTACAACAATTCTCCTGACATTTACAGAGTGCCTGCTGCCTGCCACGTTCACACATATTATCTCATTTAACACCCCCACTCACAACACTGTGAGGTCAGTCCTGTTACTCCCATTTGACAGATGGAGAAATTGAGGTTCAGACAGGCTAAGTGACTCGGCAAAGGCTCACAGAGTTAAAGGGGAAGTGGGCTCACTTGGTGGGACCTGTTGGTAGGTCTGCTTGTTTTCCTCCCAGACCATGAGGAGGCAAAGGGGGTGGTTGGAAGAAAGAATGAGATTTCTGGAGGCACAAAAAGCACTGTGAAGTCCTCTGAGGCAGGTCCAGTGGGGCTGGGGGTTCCCAAGGAGGCTGGGAAACCAGGACCCTTCTCGAGCCAGAGCCTTTGGACAGCTTCTTGTCAGAACCTGGGTTCAGCGATGTGCTGGTGGATTTGAGACAGGTGCAAACATACTCATACCAACTCCTCTTTGCCCTCAGATCCGGAGGATCTGGAGTTCCAGGAGTCCTCACCTGCAGAAGGGGGGCCAGTTGGATCCTCAGAAGCACCCTCCCAGGCCAGAAGCCACAAGCCTGAAGCAGGACCTCAGTCAGATGGAGCAAATGAATCTAGTTAGTGCCACCCTGCTCTCTCCTGGGACAGCTGCCCCGGGGCTTCCCTTTTGCATGGATTTCACAGCCTGAATCCTAGTAGCGAACTGGGAAGACAGCTGACAAGTACCCCAGGAGACTCTAGAAGGGCAGAGAGGAGACAGGGTTGGCCTTTGAACAGGCGCTGGTGGGGCAGAGTTGCAGGTGGACAACCTTCTTCAGGTAGAGAATACCTGTCCATTCTGTGGGATGTAATTTCACCCCCACCACATGCCATTGCTTTGCCTGAATGTTTCATATAAAATTCCTGTCTTGCTCTGGGTCTCATAACCAGTGGTGCACTGGCAAACAAACTCTGGGTAAGGGTGGGGGGATTGGGGGAAGCCCTGATTTGTAGCATTTGCAGATTTCTGTGGTATAAAATTCCCACCACGGCCAATTTCAAGCTGCTGACAGTTTATAACAACAGGTCCACAAATGTCCTGAGTATTTACAATTAACTCTTGGTGCAAGCAGCCACCTGCACTTTGCTGTTTATAGCCCAGGCTGATGGTTGCATCAGTTCCTGTTGCATCAGTAGCCATGACATTTGCCCTCCCTACATTCTGATGGGTTGTTCCTGGTCCTAGCTCCCATTCCTGACTACTCTGTAGCCTGGATAAGGTCTCAGTTTCCCCATCTGTCAGAATGGAGCTGAATGTGGTGACAGGTGAGGATCGGCAGGCCGAATTGCCTTCTATTTCTATACAGCTAACCAAAACAAAGCTCACATGCTCCAGCCCTAGTTTAGGGGAAGATTTTTCTTTGCCCTTCATATCTAATCTGTGTACTGTGTTTTAGAGACAAAATACTTCTGCAATCGATGGATGGGTTATTACAGAACATGTCAATAATCCCTCAATCCTTCTTTATTTTTCTTAGAGGAGCTGATCATCCAGAAGCTGGTGGCCCTTCTCCAAGAGGTGGATGGCCAGCTGGGGGAGCAGGTGAGGATTGCTCAGTCTCCACAAGGACTGGACCCAAGTTCAGTCCCCATCTTTGCATCTGGGTGACCGTGGTAGGCCCCTTAACCTCTATGAGCCTCTGTATTCTCTTTTGCAAAATGGGGGATAAATACCTACTTGCCAAGGTTAGTGCATATATAGAAAATGCCAGACACATAGCAGATGAGCTCAATGTTAACTTAAAAATAATATAAACCTATGTGGCTCCCCCTGCCGGCCGGGACCTCCCCCAGTCCAAATCCTCCTTGAAGTTCAGTTCATGAGCCACCTCCCAGGAAGCCTCCTTCCCTGAGTCCCGCTGATGTCGTCCTCTGCTATCTGCCTTTCACTCTGTTTTGGCACGCACTGCAGTAATTATAAGGTCTCCAATTCTTTCAAACTTTTATTAGAGTTTCTTCCCTTGCTAGGTAGCGTGTAACATAAGGTTCCCTGCCTTTGAAAACCTCACAGACTACTTGGAGAGACAAATGCAGATCCCATATGAAGAGGAGTTAGGTGTGAGCACAAGTCAGAGATGAGTTATCAGTGTAGCTGACCTTGTTAGTGCCTCTCTTTACCACCACAGAGCACCTGGCCCAGCTCCCAACTGCCGGTACCTGCATCCCTTTGCCTGAGGACTGGCCCCCAGAGCCATTTACCACCCACAGGTTAGGCCAGAATGAGCACTCTCCACCTCCCCAGGAGCAGCCCTCAACCACTGGCTGATGCGAGCTGGTGTACACATACCCCAGCTCCCTTATCCCTTGGAGGGATAACTCTGTGGTGTGTGTTCTTCGAGGGTTCCCCAAGTGCCCCAAGGGGATTAGGCTCAGCTGCCAGCCTGAGTGGGATGCCTTCCCATTCTTGCCCCAGGTCTCCATTCCCCCATCTGTGTTTGCCAGGATCACTTACCACATAAGTGAGCTGCATCCAAGTCCTGGTCTCTGGGTCTGTCTCTGGGGGGGAACTCAACCTAAGACATTTAGGTATTAAGAGGAGGAGGCTTAGGGTGGGAACTAAAATTCATCCAACATCCACTTTGCACAAAACATTAAACTATCTCACTTAATCTCCTCCCCCCAACGACAGTGTTGGGGAGGCACATATTATTACCCCCATTTTACACATGAGAGGTCACACAGCTCGGAAATGCTATTTAAGCATCTGTTATCTGAATCCAAAGACCTACATTTCTTTTTTTTGCCCCACTTTGTTCTGCTGGTGCAGCTGTACCTTGCAGAACAGATTCTGAGAGGCTGGGGATGGTGGATGAATTTAACAAAGGATGCTTGTCCCAGGGACAATGAGGCACCCAACCTGGCTGTATGGAGTTGGGGGGAGGGAGATGCTGTGGGGAGGCGTGTCCCTGCTGGCCAACACTGATGACCTGCCTTCATTTCTGCTTCCAGATCAGGCAACACCCCAGCTTTAAGAAGTTTTTTTACAAGCTCTCAGACTCTTCCCTCAGAAAGCTCGTAGCTACCCTGCGCACCCAGGAGGCCCACTCCACGGAGCCCAAGAGACCCTACCCGTTTGTCTTTGGTTTGGCTAACAAATGTGCTGGCAGCAATTACCAAGCCGTCCTCAGCCTCACGGGCCTACACTACAGGCGACCGAGTTTTAGCCAGTTCCCATACAGGGAGGACCAGCAGGTGAGAAAGGGCAATGTGGCATGAGGGGCCACAGACTCACAATCACAAAGATCTGCTTTAAAGGAATGAAATGTCCTATTGGTGTTGGACACATAGGACCAGAACTTCTATATCCAAATTGTCCCCTGGGAAACCAGAACTTTATTGCAATGATGTCACCATCACTCAAACCCTTTGTCTTCTCCTCCTGGAATTACCTTTAGAAGCCATGTGATAAGGCTCTCAAGAAAGCTGGTCTTATTTCATGATACTTGTACCTCATCATTCGAATGGTTTTCCTAGTGGAAACTCGTCGTGACCTTAGACCTCTCTTTTCTCAGACTCACTGTCTTCTCCTGGAGAATAGGGATAATTTGCCCTCTAAAGCGTGTTAGGTAATAGCTGATGGAGTGATCTGAGTTCTTTGTGAAAGATATTATAGAAACATCAATTCTGACATCCTCAGTAGCCCTAACTCCATCTTCTGGTTTTACTAGCCATTCATTCATTTATTTATTCAACCAATAGACATTCAGAGCTTCCTATGAGCCTAACTGTGCAAGATGCTATGAGAGCCTGTGGAAGGTTCTGCTAGTGGAAAAGTATAGAATGTTTACTGATGACAAAATTAAATATCAATTAAATGCCAAATTAGCACTAACTGAGGTCAATTAAGCAAGTTGGTTCCGGGAGCCTTCCAGGAAGTAGCAGGCATTGATTTTGACCTTGGAGGATGGAGAAGCTATAGATGGGGAGAAAGGACCAGGAGGACACTGCAGGCAGGAGGTACTGTGTGAGCAAAGACCCAGAGGTGGGGGCTAGTGGGTTAATGAGAAGTCTGTTGTTATCAGGGTGGGACCCATACATAATTGGGCTATGGCTAAGGCCTGTGTTCTTTTTCTCCTCCCAGAACGACACAAATCCTCAGAGCCAGAGTCCAGATTGAAAGCTATGCTTTGCACTCAAGTTCCCTGAATTATCCAAACATCGGCGGCTTTAGCCAGGAAACCCTGAAGATGTCCCAATCCAGTGCTTCACAGACATGACTGAAGACAAGAGTGGGCAGCCATTCTGCATCCTTGCACCGTTGTGAGCTTATCTCAGTGGAGAATGCAGAAATGTTCCTCCACAAAGCTGGAGGCAGAGGCCATGGGGGGAAATAGCACTGGACTGGGAGTTAGGAGACCAGGACTCCCCCTGCTCACCTGCCCCAAACTTGCTGCAAGACCCTGTCCATATCCCATGTTCCCTCTCCTCGCCAGACCTTGGATTCTGGGCTGGATTAGTGACCCATCAGATCTCTTCTGGCTCTATTATGCTGAAGTCTCTCTGAAGAGAGGTAGTAAGTGCTTTCACTCTGTGGCTAAATATACCCACCCCACAGAGCTGGAGGCAATCTTTAAGTACTGACCAAATAAATGAATGGGGGAAACTCCTGACATCTAGGCAATTTTGCCAGGTATTCTCTGGGAGGCCTTGGTCCTCAACTGGAATTGTGCAACCAGTGGTTCTATCTCTAAACTGGGAGCTAGGGAGGAAATGGGGGAGGAGCTACCTCAGCGGGCATTGGTCCAGAGCACTGGACTGGGAATCAAGGCCTTTGCATTCTGGGGCCAACCCCAGTGTGTAGTGCCAACTTATGTGCCCTTATTTTTTTTATCATGTGTTTTCTTGATCCACCAGGGCTGAAAATATGCCTACATCATGTAGAAGGCCTGTTGATACTTTTTTCAGATGTTGGTTTTAAATGTCCTAGTTTTAAAAATAAATTTTTGTTTAATCTCTCACCAGAATGTCCACATGCACTTAACAGATGGGCATCTATGTCTAACACATATTTTATTCAGTTGGCTGCACTGTAGGTGCCATTCAGATATGCTTGTTTGGAAGACCAGGAAGTGTTCTGGCCTCAGGGACACCTCCTGATTTCAAAGCACAGTGACTGGCACATCAAAAAACAACTCATTAGTGTCATTGTTGTTGTTATTGTTGTTGCTTTTTTAAGGCATAAAAAGGAGAAAGGAACTATTAGGGTTGCCAAATTGAGCAAAGAAAAATGTGGGTGGCCCAGTTAAATTTGAATTTCAGATATACAACAAATAATTGCAATGCTGGGGGCACACTTACACTAGGTAATTATTCGCTGTTTATCTAAAATTCAAATTTAACAGGGTATCCTGTATTTTTTATGGCAACCCTGGAACTAATGCAAGAACAATTCTCTAATTACCTCAGAGCATCTGGGCCCTAAATACAGGCTTTGAGTTAAAACAATAGTTAACATTATATTCAATCCTCCCTTGCACACCAGGGAATAAGTGTTCCTGAGTTGTACAAGGTTGAGATCCTCCCTCCCCTGGCTCACATGTCTCAGGGCCTCTGGGCACATAGTCACCTGCAAACAGCAAGACCTTCCTGGGGAAAAGGACTGCAGCCAGCAGGGCTGCTCCACGTAACTCCCGGGTGCTTCCCTTGACTGGTCTGGGCCCCAGAATTGGAGAAGGCAGAGGGTACAAGAACACCTGAGATCTGGTTCTTCTCAGGCTTCTCAAAGGTACACTTAGGTTCCTCCAGGTAGAAGCATCTGAAGGGGGCTTGTGTGGACTCTTGTTCCCTGACATGGTCCTGTTAAATGTAGCTTCCACCCAGGCCTCTGTGCCATAGCCTCCCACCCACCATGGGTTAAATTTGCATGTGTCCTTCTCAAGGGCCACAGTTCAGGGCTGTCTTCCACCCAGTCCACCGGGGTTAGCATTCTAGGATTGTTAAGCAAATGCATCTGAGGCCTGTGGGCAGCCCAGGCTTCCTTACTGGGTCTGGATGGAGCTAGAGGTTATCCACACTCTGGGAAGAAGTGAGTTATTATTATTTTTTTTTCTTTTCTGGACAGGCTGGAAAAATTGAGGTTAAAGACACCTTTCTTTTTTTTTTTTTTTAAATAAATTTATTTATTTATTTATTTATATTTGGCTGCGTTGGTCTTCGTTGCTGCGTGCGGGCTTTCTCTAGTTGCAGCGAGCAGGGGCTACTCTTCGTTGCGGCATGCGGGCTTCTCGTTGCAGTGGCTTCTTTTGTTGCGGAACACAGTCTCTAGGCACATGGGCTTCAGTAGTTGTAGCACACGGGCTCAGCAGTTGTGGCTCACGGGCTTAGTTGCTCGGTGGCATGTGGGATCTTCCCAGACTAGGGCTTGAACCCACGTCCCCTGCATTGGCAGGCAGGTTCTTAATCACTGCGCCACCAGGGAAGTCCCAAAGATGTCTTTCTTGTGGGCCATTTTCCCTTGGGTGTGAAGCGCCAATGGAGTCTGCCCTCATTTGGGCTGGGAAAGCAGGGGGAAGGGGACATAAAGCTTCCCGTTTCCTCTACAACCATGGGAGGACTCCGCGAAGGCCAGGGCTGCCCACTCCACCCAGCTGCACCACATAATCCCTCGGGAGCTTGTAAAGGCTGCATGCCAGATGAGCCCCACCTGGGGACTTCCATGAGTGGCTGAGGTGGAGCCCACTGGTTCCAAGTCAAGCCTTTTTTACGCTGTGTGAACAAAAAACAAGCAACAGAAGATGTGGTCTCGACACCACAGGAAACAGGAAAGAGTGTCCATGGCTCAGCTCTGCCTGACCACCAACAGTTTTGCCCTGTGGATGAGATCCTGGGGGGCTAGGATCTTGAAGAAGTGAACTCAGGCTAGGTTGGGAGGAAGACCCAGATCCCAGTCAGCTGGGAGGAGGCTGTGCTGCTCGCTCTTCAGTGCCCATCTGCGCTGACGTCCATCTGTCTGTCCAGAGCAGAGTAGTGGAAGGACTGCAGGGAAGCTGGGAGGATGTTTAAACAAGAAGGCTCTTGCCTGGGGGAAGCAGGACCCTCTACACCAACAGGCTTGGTAGTGGGTGGCACGCAGATCCCCGAAAGGCCTGGGGTGAGAGGAGGGCGTCTGAGAGCAGCGGGGAGAAGCCTTGGCCTTGCGGCCGTCAGGTTCTCTCCCGTTCCAGCTCAAGTTTTCTCTCTCAGCTCACAGTTTCCTAGAAAAAGGACACAAATTCATCATTTCTAAGACCCGAATCAATGACTTCCCTCCCCTTAATTCCACTGAGAACACTCCTCACAGATTTATATGCCTTGGGCATCCTGAGCAAGTAGCCAGGCTAATACGTGGAAATTGGAAAGCTCAATTTATACCAAAAGCCAGTTCGAGGGTTCACTTTATTATACAAGGGTCTTTTGCAAAAGGAGGATTCCACTTGCAGAGCAGGAGCTGATAAAAGAGTGTTTGAAATATTATTCGACTTGCCAAAGTCTGGTTGGTATTTGGTTTTGCAGGAAGAGGGAAGAAGTGGAGTGGCCTCCAGAGTGCAGAGGACAGTTTGTGCAGACTGCACACTGCCCAAGGGTACACTGCCAATATGAAAGGGTAAGCACTTCACAGACATACTTACATGTCATTTACACAGCTTTCTAGCAGTTGGCAGTCAATTGTTCAAATGAAAGCAGTGTATTATGACAACATTCAAGCAGCTGGCAGTCAAGTTCTCAAGGAAGGGGTGCTGTTTTCTCAGTGTACAAGGCATTATATGGGCTAGTGTTGGCCCTGACCGTGACCAGGAAGAAGCAGGTGGGGGCAGAAAGGAAGTTGGGGCAACAGGGCTCAGAGATCACCACAGTATCCTGGGACAGAAGAGGCAGTGTCCGGTCTCCAGGGACACGCTGGGGCGTTCCACACCTCAGGGCAGCTGTATTCCTTGATCCGGCTGGGATGAGGTCTGTAGGTGACCCAAACTGTCTCGGAAGTGGAGAGCAGAGAGAAGTCGAGTGGGCAGGGAGCAGACCTGGATGCGAGAAGTTGAGGTTAAGCACACGTGAGGGGAAATGAGACAAAAAGGGGCAATTGGAAGTCCTGATTTCCAAGCTCTCCTCCACCTGCTGTGTGACCCTGGGCAAGTCACTTGCCCTCTCTGGGAAACTGCAGGAAGACACCTGAAGAGCTCATCTTGGAGAAATGTTGGGATGTGGACTTGCACATTCTTGGATAATTTTCAAATCTGACTGTGTCATTCTGTTGTTTAAATCCTATGATGACTCCCCAGTAACACAGGTGAAGTTCAACCTCGTTAGCATGGCACATAAGCCAGCCTGACCTACCCCCTGCCATGTTTCCAAGTGCACCTCCAGGCCTCTCCTGTCCAAATGGAGGAACTAGACTAGACTCTGTGACTTCAGATTCTCACTCCAGTGCTCCTTCTACCCCAGGAGACTGTACCACTTGGTCAACATCAAGATTCTGGTGACAGATGATCTGGATTCAGATCCTGGCTCTGCCATCTACCAACTGTGTGACTTTGGGCATGTTACTTAACCTCTCTGTGACACAGTGCTTGGAACATAATAACTACTCTGTAAGTTTTAGCCATTATTAAATTCACCTTTGAATAAGGGGGGATTCCATAGTAACTCAAAGGAGGGGCTCTTTAATGGTGGAAATCTGGGGAGTCTGACAGACTTGGCAGCAATTAGAAGGATGTGGGTGGCAATCAGCAAGGTGGACCTCCTCCTTTTCCATTTGTAGCCTGTAGGCAGTCTCTCAACTTCTCAATCTGTCTCTCTACTTTGATGTCAGTACACAACCTGAATCCGATGACCACTGAGAAGAGATAAGACTAGCAGAGGAAAGCTAGGCTGATACATATATCTAGCCATGCTCCAGGAGAAGGGCATATCTGGCATTATTGCTGGTCCTGGAATAAAAGGGACAGGGAGCAGACTTGACCCCAACCTGTAGCCTAAGCAGAGCTATCCCAGCCAACTCATAGCCCTATGAAAGAGAAGAAAAATTAATGTTTGTTTTGTAATCCACTGAGATCTTGGGGGAAGAGGGTCATTTGTTATACAGCATTATCATAGCAGCAATAACTGACTAATACAACCCACACCAGAGTATGGATTTGAACTTCTAATTTAAAACATACACACACACACATGCACGCACGCACACACATTAATGTATGGGAGATTTACCCTGAGCTTTTATTCTAAACTCTTTCCTCTGCTGGGAGAGATATCAGCTGGGGACCAGGAATTTACACAGGACTAGCCTGTGGATGTGACAATGTCTCTTGTGATTGTAGTTTGTGAACAGACCTTTCCTCTTCCTGGACCACTCCCACCTCTCTATGCCTAATACTTTTAAACTTTTTTTCCCTGCCCACTAACCTTGTATTTGAACTCAAAGCACGGAATTGCTTAAAATCAATTGGTAAATTGCCCCCAAGTAGTTTCATAACTTGTTCTATAAAGGAGCACCGCACACAGGATGTGTGACCCACTGACAACAGTGTTTTCCACAGTTTATGAATGTTGTTTTGTTTGTTTTTTATCACAGCCTGCTTCTTTATAAAGCACCTTGATTCCTAGAAGTTTATCAACCAAGGTAGCTCTGGCTGAACTGCACAGTTCCCAATGCTCTGATGTATGGGAAGAGGCCTGGCTCTAGAATCAAACACCGGAGTCTGGACCTGGCTTCCAGAGGGCACTCCTAGCTGCAGGGAAGCTTCCCCACACCCATGGCAGACCTGCCTACATCCTCATGACCAAACCTGACCCTGAGCTTCTAGAGCCAGACTCAAAGTTCAGGGAAGTTTTGGGGATGGAGACCAAGGAACAGAGTGAGACTAATTCCAGGCAGCAGTGATTCTACAAACCCCAGAAACCACCAACTGCCCTCTGGGTCCTACACCCTTGCTGCCCATCCTTAATCCAGAAAGTGACACATAGGTCTGCCCTACTTCCTGCAGCAGCTCTGAATTTCCTCCCCACAATACTGCTTCCTACCACCCACCAAGTACCTACTTGCCCAGATTTTGCAGTGGGCTTATGGCTGCCAGGGTGAGCCTCTGACCCTCATCTACCTGATACATCCCTGTGCCTACCCAGGGACTCCCACCCGGGAATGGATGTCTCATAGAAAGAGTTAGAAATTTTTCCAACCAATTAAGGCTTGAAGCAAATTAAATAGCAAGGTCTGTTCCATTCAGAGAATACTTCAATAGTCCTGTGAAATAACTGTAGATGATACCTGGCTTGATTTGGGTTTGAGGCTGGCATTTTGAATTTGTGAGTGTGTATGTATATATGCATGTGCCTTTAAAAACAATTTTATGGTTCAGTAAAAAAATTAAGACTTGGTTTATATGGGGCTCACAGTTTGGCAAATTAGTTGGTTTTACTCTTGTCTTTGGTCTGAAGTTCAACTTTGGGATAAATTCTTGAAAGTTTGGGATCAAGTTGAATTCATCTTTGATATCCCCAGAACCCAGAAGAGTGCTTGGCATTTAGTAGGTGCTCAGTAAAGGTTGACTGATTAAATCAACAACAGTCTAATACAGTCAAAAGCTATATAAGAAGCAGGCCTACATCAGTCAGGACTGTTAGCTGTAGGTTGGCAACAGTTAGGAACTCTACCTGTTGAGTCACATGAGTACCCACCTGTTTGTTTGTTTGTTTAATATTTATTTATTTATTTGGCTGCGTCGGGTCTTAGTTGCAGCACGCAGGGTCTTTGTTGAGGCATGCGGGATCTTTCGTTGTTGTGTGTGGGCTTCTCTCTAGTTGTGGCACGGGCTCTAGAGCACGCAGGCTCAGTAGTTGCGGCTCATGGGCTTAGTTGCCCCATGGCATGTGGGATCTTAGTTCCCTGACCAGGGATCAAATCCGTCTCCTCTGCATTGGAAGGCGAGTTCTTAACCACTGGACCACCAGGGAAGTCCCCTGTTTGGTTTTTAAGTACAGTTCTTTTCTTTTTTTTCTAGGACAAGGAATAACAACTTTATTCCGGAAGCTAGCAGATGGAGAAGATGGTAGACTAGTGTCCCAAAGAATCATCTTCTTTAAGTGCAGTTCTATTCAGAAGCTGAGAGGTGGCTAGTTAACCTCTGGGAGTTATATAACCATAATATCTACTAATTATTGAGTGCTATTACACATCTTGCACTCTGTGAAACAGTTTACACAGTTGACCTCGTTAAACCCTCACAACAACCTTATGAGCTGGCATTAGCCCTATTTTACAGATCAGGAGATAGAGGCTCAGAAAGACCAAGAGTCCTAAGCGCACTCACCGGGTGAGACTGTGGCAGAGCAGGGATTTTATGTTGGGTGTGTCCAACCCCAAAGCCCAGCTCCACATCCCTATCCTTATTCATTCCCTCACTACCCCTGTAATCTTCCTGCAGACCATTCCCAAACCTGCTCCTCCCTGTGGAATTAGAAACATGAGTCATGCTCACTGCATTTTGTTGCCTGGTTTTTTGGATTGTGGATGTCTTGGGAAGCCTTTTCTGGTGCCACTTGTCTTTTGTTTGTTCTTCTTGAATACCTTGCTCACCCAATTGGAGTCTTCAGCAGTTCTCTCCCTGGGAAAATAGATGAAATAATGGTTGGTTAATGACAGAGCCCTGCTCCAGCTCAGAAGGTAGACAGAAACACCAATGCCATGGTTCTCAACCCTGGCTGAACATTAGAGTTCCCTGGCGAACTTCTATTTTGTAATCAATGAATGTTTATCTAAGTAACATCATGCCAACTAGTCAAATGAAACTCAGCTAAACTTTTATACAGTTATATGTCAATGCAATAAAGTTTAAGTCATGTGAACAAAATGCATAATTCATGCCCAAGCACAAAATTATTTATGCAAATTCTTTCCAAAAGTTTTATAATTAAAACTATACTTAATGTGAGAAGCAGGTATGTTTCAATATACTTGATATGATATCGAGTGGGAATATCAAAAATTAAAGTGCCTCAGGCCCTGTTCTCTGCAACTGTGGCCATAGAAAAACTCAGCCACTGCCAGAGCTACCCCAAGGCAGGAAGGGATGAGGTCGGGGGGCAGAAATACCCATGATTCACCCTCTGATCTCCTGCTGTTGCATTCCACTGGCTAACCCCACTGGCATTCAGTCAGCAAAGGAGTCTGGGTATTGCGGTTCCCAGAGAGGAAAAAACAAACAAACAAAACAAACAAACAAAAAACAGCTCCCCAGGCCCTCTCCCCATCACTGCAAAGACAATAATGGAGTACATGTTAAACAACCCAGCAACCCAGACAGTTGGTGTGCATTATGAAAAAAGATTTTCTGGGGACAATCTACAACATAGGAATATTAGCCCTCTTTTTATGTTGATAGAAAATAATTTGGATTAGGGGAAGTTTTTGGTAGAGTCTCTTAACTTATATTGTGCAGGATCCACCAAAGGCTAGAATGTAGCATGCCTGCCAGCTCTTTTGAACTGAGACATCAACAGAGAGTCAGATACGAGGAGGGGTACACACTCTCCCACTGCATTTAGAGAAGGTACATTCCCCAGTGTGCACAGCAGGGACTGGGGGGAATGACACTGTCAGCATGAATAGGTTCATGCCCCACACGTTGCCTTCACTGAGGAAGAGAGAAGAGGGAGTGGTGGTCTGCAAACGGTAAGGGGATGGACTGAAATCACATCCAGAAAAGGAACCCAGTGCTCCTTGGGCAGCTAAAGAGATGGAAAATATCACTTAGCGGGACCCTCTCCCCTGACCAAAGGAAAGAACATGTTCCCAATTGAGGAGACACTTACATTGCATAAGGCTTGCTCATGGTTTCCTTCACATTAGCCAGAGGCACAGTGCTTTTGGAATTTGAAGAAGCAAAGGGAGCTACAGCCAAAAAAGAAAATACAGGAGACATGAGTGAGATGTGGTTGGGGAGGAGTACATAGTCATTTTTGAAATAACAATAGGAAGTAAGTGAAATGTTCAGAAACAGTAAAGAACTTTTACTCTCAAATTCTCGTATTTGGGACCAGAATCATGTTGTTGGATTTGACTGAGATCCAGGGCAGTGGCATCTGCAGAAGGTCTGAAGCTAACCCTTGATATAATATTATCAGCAATTCCCTCATAAAAAGCAGCCAGTTGTGTCAGGGAAAGTTGTCAAGAAAATCCCCCACAGGGGTCTAAACCTTCTAGCATCTGCTTTATGTAATGCTTTTGTCTTTTTTGCTGGAATAGGAAATACAAATAGTTTCATGACCATTGTTCTTAAGTAAGATCCTTTTTCTTTCTTTTTTTTTTTTTTTTTGGCTTGCGGGATCTTAGTTCCCCAACCAGGGATTGAACCTGGGCCCACGGCAGTGAAAGCCTGCATGCTAACCACCGGACCACCAGGGAATTCCCTTAAGTAAGCTCTTTGCATGTTTCTGATGAGTAGGGGGATATATAACACGTGAATATTAATATGTAATTATGTAATACATGTAAATAAAAATAATATAGAATAAATTAATAAATTCCTCTTCTGAACTTCTTTCATTTGGGGACCTGCTGGATATCCCTCACTCTCCCAAATCTATTTGTGGCTCCTTTGTTTATGGATTTTCCTGGGACTTTTTGCAGCACCTCCCGCCCCCAACAACAACATGGCCACTGCCAAACGACTGCTAACATGAACCCCTGGGGCTCCACTCTGCCCAATTCCTACAGGTGGCCTAGGGTGTCACTGCTGAGACCAGCTGGAGGCTCCAACAGGATGCCTCAGCCTTAGCACTACCGGCGCTAAGGGCCAGGCAATTCTTTGTTATAGGGGTTGAGCATTGCAGGATGTTTAGCAGCATCCCTGGCCTCTCCCAACTAGACGTTACCCACTTGGTGACAACCAAAAATGTCTCCAGATGTTGCCAAATGTCTCCTGGGGAGTAATATGGCCTGCAGTTGTGAACCACTGGGCTATCCATACCCTCTGTCCGCCCCCAATATGAGTGAGGAATGCCAGCTCTGGGTCCAGGAGTTCTCAGGCTCCTGAAGGTGGCTGCCTTTAAGCACAGGTGCGATAACATAAAATAAATGCATTTCATGTAACAGGGAAGAAGACAACAGGTGAAAGACTTTGAACGATTTTCTGACTCTTAATGTTCTGATATTTTTGTCTCATTGTTAAAAGAATCAAAGTGAACCTATTCAAAAAAAAAAAGAAAGAAAGAAAAGAAAAACAAAACAAAAAAAGACAAAGTGAACCTATTCCAGAGAAAGGGGGGTCACCCCTGACTCAGGGCAGATCCACAAAGAAGGAACCTTGCTAATCTCTGCTACTGTTTATCGTAATAACTATGGAAGCTTGGATGGTGGACCATGAGGACCCTACAACCTGGCTTCAGTCCATCATTTGGGCCCCTCTCCCTTGGTCCCCACCCAGACCACCCACAATGGCCAAACAGGTATCTTCTTCATCCTGAATGTACCTTGCACTTTCCTTCTCTGCACCTGAGCCTCTGGAATAAACAAAATCTGAAATGTTCTTTCTACTCTGTCGGATCCCACAAACCACAATTGTCAAAATCTTGCCCATTTCAAATCACCTGTCACCTCCAAGAAGCCTTTCTTATCTCCCCAGAGAGATGTGATCTTATTCTCTATTAATACCCTCAACACTGTTTTTGTCAGTTATATAGTACTTAAGAATTCCTTTTGCGTTTTTGAGGTTGGTATCCATGCCATTCCCTCCGTTGGAGGGGAGATTTCCTGAGAGTGAGGAATTAAGAGCTGCTCATCTTTGCAGCCCCCAGAGGGGTGCTTCACCTGTAGTAAAGAACCAGTTTTTTAAAATACTGTTTACAATCCATAATGGACTAGCGCTTTTGTGAAATACAATATAAATGAATTAGTAGGAAAATGACCAAGCTCTTGGATGTCATAGCTCTACTGTATTGCTATAAACATTTCTAAATGCTTGCTCTCACTTTCTGTACTCATTTCATTGTGAACTAATAACAAATAATTCAGGGACTGGCACTGGTCCACAGACCCCTTCTTGAGTAGCATTGCCCTGGCACAGCAGCTTTCACAATAAAAAATCTACTAGAACAGCTGCTCTCAAATGTGGAGGGCTTGTAAAAACTGCACACAGCTGGGTCCCACCCCTAGATTTTGTGATTTAGTAGGTATGTGGTAGGGCCTGAGAATTTTCGTTTCTAACAAGTTCTCAGGTGGTGTTATTGCTGCTAGTTGGGGAGCACACTTTGAGAATCACTGGACTAAAGAAGAAAAAAAAACCAAATGTCAAGTACACTGCCCTCTCGTGGTGGTCTGTCCTCATAGCAAGTAGAGACGCTAAAGTTACGGGCTAACTTCACCAATGCACCCCTCTAAAGCAACTGTTATCAGCAACCATGTCGTTACACACTTGCCAACAGGCTCCAGACATGAGGAAGCTGTGAGAAGCCAGAAGGGTCCATACCTTGGGGCTGTTCTGGGCCCAGTTCCTCCACAGGTGGCTGTGCAGGTGATGCTGAAGAAGAACACTGGGGCAATGTTGGAGATGTCCCCACAGCGGAAGGCCCCAGGGATGTCCTGGATGACATTGATGACTGGGGGGGTGGGGATCTGGGTGGTGATCCAGTCAGTTGTACCTGCTGTGATGGTGATACGGGTGACAGCCCAGGTGTTGAGCTGGGGAGGAAGTGCACAGCTGGGAGTGATAGAGGCGGCAAGTCAGTTGGAGAATGTGATGGTGATGAGGCCAGTGGCGATGCAGGTGGTGAAACAGGTGACTCCACAGGCCACTCACATGTGGATTCAGGTGTCTGCACAGGTGGGGACAGAGGTGGACTACGGCCACCTTTTCTTTCCCCTTTGGGAGCCCATTGTGTGTGAAGTTGTCTGGATTCTTCTGGACTGGCCCGCTCCGTTTGGAGGCTTGGTTGACAGTGTTCAGGGCACTCATTGCCAAGGGCAAGTTCTATCTGGCAGTACACTTCTACCCAGGGGAAAATCACTCTCTTGGAAGGAGAATTAAGGTAAGCAGCATCTAGGAAAAACAACAGCATGGGGTCACAGGTGGCATTACTAACCCCTGGCATCAGCATAGTATTTGCAAAAAATGGCTTCCCAAATTATTCTCATAAACAAGATTAGTGCTTTTCATTGTTTTTGTTCTGTTTTTGCTGCGCTGCACAACTTGCAGGATCTCAGTTCCCCGATGAGGGATTGAACCCCAGCAGCGAAAGCCTAGAATTCTAACCACTAGGCCACCAGGGAACTCCTGGATTAGTGCTTTTCAATGGCCTTTCTTTACTTACTTGAATTTATATTGAATATCTGATTGTGGGTTTTTTTTTTTTTTTTTTGTGGTACGTGGGCCTCTCACTGTTGTGGCTTCTCCCGTTGCGGAACACAGGCTCTGGACGCTCAGGCTCAGCGGCCATGGCTCACGGGCCCAGCCGCTCTGCGGCATGTGGGATCTTCCCGGACCGGGGCACGAACCCGTGTCCCCTGCATCGGCAGGCAGACTCTCAACCACTGCGCCACCAGGGAAGCCCTCTGATTGTGTTTTGATCCACTTATTCAATGGATAGTTATTGAGCATCTAATATGTGCCAGGCATTATACCAGGCACTGAGGAGTTGAAGGAGACAAAAATAGGCCTCTTGGAGCTTACAGTCTAGCCTGGGGGCAGGCACTAACCATGCCAATAACCTCAAGTTTTAACCAAGACAAGTGCTAGGAAGTGAAGAATGTGGTACTAGGAGAGACGGGAGCAGGGAGGGCTTCCCAGAGGGAGTGACGTTTGAGCTGAGACGTGACAGGGGAGGGGTCCAGGGGGTGCTCAGGGTGGGACGAGGAGGAGCATTCCAGGCAGAGCGAACAGCACACACAAGGGTCACAGGTTCGGGGGAGCAGCAGGAAGTCAAGGCCCTGCGAGGTCAGTGTAGGTGGAACAGGGGTGGGCATACTTGTGATGGGACATGGGGCTGAGGAGACCACAGGGGCCAGACCATGCAAGGGCTTACAGGCGGCATCAAAGACCCTTCATCTATCAAAAACTCTAAAAATGCAAATTAATCTATAATGACAGAAAGACATCAGGGTTTGCTTGGGGATGGTGGGATGAGGGAAGGTGGGAGGGATCCCAAAGGGGCATGAGGAAACTTCAGCCATGATGGATTGTTCCCTATCTTGATTGTGGTGCTGGTTTCACAAGTGTGTGTGTCTGTGTCTGTGTGTCTGTGTCTGTGTCAAAACTCACCCAATTGTGAGTGGGAGGAAGGGAGGGAGGAAGGTCAGTTTGGCCGGGCATGGCTGGATATGGGATGGATATTTCAGACCTGGCATCCTCTGAGCTCCGACCTCACCATGTACATGTGTCTGTGTGGGGAATGTGGATTTTCAAGGACGCCAGCAAGCAGCGTCTGCTGTCAGGGGAGGCCAAGGGTGGAGAGGGAGGCTCACCTGGTGGCAGGAATAATTAGGTAGATGTGAACCCTTAGGAGGGAGGAGAAAGAGGATGCCAGGATGTGAGCTGAGGAGTTCAGGGTGACACCTTGCAGGTGTGGCTTTCTACCTGAGCTGACCCCCTTTCAGAAACCAGGCAGGAGGCTGGAGCAGACTTCCGTTTTCTCTTCCCAGATGGTAGGTGGGGATTTCTCAGGCTATGTCAGTATTTCCTGCTTGCATCTGGTGCCGGGAGAAAACTCCAGGCCCACCAAACCCAAGAGGATTTAGGTGCTGGAGCTGAAACTTGCACTGAGAAAGCCATGCACACATTTGCAAATTGGAAGAGGAAGCAAAAACAGCTGGCAGCCAGCACAAGCTTTTTTCTCCCTTATGAGTTGTGTCTGTTCCTACTTGGAGTGATTCCAGGGCCATTGGGAAAAACCTGCCATCCTCCATATACTGCCCCAATTCAGGAGTGGATGCCTGCAATGCTACTATTAGAGTTTCATCCTTGGGTTTAAGACTGCTGTTCATACCTGTGAAAATGTCCACACCAGCTAAGCGTGGAAGCGGGGAGGGTGAGAGGGTAAGGAGCTACTGAGAAATGGGGGAGACTAGAGATGCTTAACAACCCACTTTGTAAGTCTTCCCAGGGCTTGCCCTGAGAGGAAGAGAAAGGAAAAGTTCTAGGCGAGAGACAGGTATGGAGGCAGCCAGGTAGTCAGGATGCAGTCTGAGGTGTAGCGGGATTTCCTGGGGCAGGGAATTGGTATCTGCTCTGAGATCCAAGAACCAAATCAGGGGCTCCCCAAACCTCAAGCCCTCGATATACACCATCACTGAGGAAAGAATGGAGGGGCTCCCCACCTGGGGCAGAAAGGACCACAGGCCCTAGCCAGACCCTCCTATTTCCTAAGCTCTGTAGGTGAGACTTCATCTCCACCACCACCACCCCCCTCAGGTTGTACAGTTTGGACAACCTTTTGGACACTGGGGGCTCAGCTTCATAGCTGTCACCTGTGAAAATGTGGAAGATGGGGCAGTTGTCAGAGGACAGTCAGGGTTAGGAGGAGTCTGTCTGCAGAGAGGTCAGAGGGGGCAGTGGACTGGATTGACCGTGGCTAGGAATAAAACTCAGAGGTAGGTTCCACCATCAGCCTCCTTGTACAGATGAGAAAACAGGCCCCAGGAGATGAATTACTTGCTCAAGTTCACATAGTTGGTGGTCAAAAACCAGGATCTAAACCCCTTTTACAGGGCTTCCCTGGTGGCGCAGTGGTTAAGAATCTGCCTGCCAATGCAGGGGACACGGGTTCAAGCCCTGGTCCGGGAAGATCCCACATGCCGCGGAGCAACTAAGCCTGTGCGCCACAACTACTGAGCCTGCGCTCTAGAGCCTGCGAGCCACAACTACTGAGCCCACATGCTGCAACTACTGAAGCCTGTGCGACCAGAGCCTGTGCTCTGCAACAAGAGAAGCCACCGCAACGAGAAGCCCGCGCACCGCAACGAAGAGTAGCCCCTGCTCGCCACAACCAGAGAAAGCCCGCGCGCAGCAACAAAGACCCAATTCAGCCAAAATAAATAAATTAAAAAAAAATAATAAATAAACCCTTTTTACAGATTTGGAACTAAGACTCAGAGAGGGAGAGTGATTTCCTGGAGCTCACAGAGCTTGGGGGATGGGGATCCTGGCCCAGGGCTACTTGCCTCCAGAGCCTACATTCTCTCCATCCTGTGTTCCTGCTCCCTACCCCGCTAGTCGGGAGAATGGACCCAGGAGAAAGTAAAGAGTTAGGACAGCAGAGCTTAGGAAAGCAGGAAGCAATTTTTTGGCTGCACCATGCAGCATGCAGGATCTTAGTTCCTCAACCAGGGATTGAACCTGCACCCCCTGCAGTGGAAGCACAGAGTCTTAATTGCTTGACTGCCAGGGAAGTCCCAGCAGGAAGCAATTTTGAAGAAAAAAAAGTGCACATATCCTACAAGAAAAACCTCATTCAACCCCTTAATCTCACTCCTTAAATATATTTTTTAAACTACATATACAAAAAGTTCACCACAGCATTGTTTATAATAGTGAACATTTGGAAACTCAAAGAATGATCAAAGTATTCTGTACAACTGTGATGGAATATTATACAGGTGCCAAAAAGCCAGTTACAAAGACCATATGGCAGCATGGAAAAAAATTTATGATATAACATTAGGTAAACACCCTTTGATCCAGAAATCCTTTTTTTCTGGAAATATGCTCTATGGAATTAATTCTAAATACAGAAAAGCATTTTTTCTTTCCTTTTAACAAAGATGTTTGCATGGCCTTCATGGAGTTAGCGTGTGTAGTGCCTGCCATTGGAATCTTCCTTCTACCCAGACAATGCACAGAGGATACACAGGGGTGGGACCATGCTTTCCAAACCAACTTAAGGCAAGGGCTCTTCTCTCTCATTTGTTGATCAATATGTCACTCAAAAGTCTCACACAAACATAAACTAGTCACATCTAGTTCTACATTAACAATACTGTTTCATTGGAAAGAGAATAAGATGCAAGAAAATGTAATGATATGAGAATGGAATGCTCCAGGGAGATATGAGCTATGTATTTCCTAAGCATAGTTTTTAAATTCAGAAACACATTTGTACAAAAGCCCTAGACAGTTAACCTAAAGTCCCATCAGTTAACCTAAAGCCCCTTTTCCACAGCGGTCCTAATTTCTGGCCACAGTATCATCTGGACAATGAAGGCTGTCAGGTCCCTGTGCCCATTTCCAGCTCTCCTGGGTGAAGAGCGCCTCCAGTTCACAAATTGGGGGGAAATGCTCCTCTATCCAGCCCTTATACTTCCCTTTGCCCCACTTTCCTCCTCTTCCTCGGGGCACCACACGGTACTTACTCAGCCGCCTCAAGTACGAAACAGCATCTTCGTACCCTCTGTAGTAATAATTGTGCAGGATCTGCAAGGTGGGGCACCAGGAAAATAACTAAGGCTGTAGCAACAGAGAGACCCATAGTCCTCTCTCCCAAAGCAGCTGCTTTCATTGCTCTTAAGCTTTATATCATGAGCTTTTCAAAATGTGCCCATCCTTCACCACCTGCTAAGAACAGCTGATCACCAGCTTCCCCTGGGCCTGAGAGGGTGCGATGTTTATAGTAGAACCAGAGAAGGTGCATTTGGACAGTATAAAGAGCAGCATTTGGAGACTGGGTTCAAATCCCAGGGCTGCCACTTATTGGCTGGGTGGCTGTGTGAATGTAACCTCTCACAGCCTCAGTTTCTTCACTTGTAAAATGGGTATAATAACAGTATCTATCACAGAGGATGCTGGAGGATTACACCAGATATTGCCCACAATGCCTTTTCTGTAAAAGGCCAAACAGTAAATATTTGGGGCTTTGTAGGCCACATATAGTCTCTGTCACTTCTTCTTGTTTTTTTTTTTTTTTTTTTAAACAATGCTTTAAAAATAGAAAGTCCATTCTTAGCTCACAGGCTGTATAAAAACAAGTCATATGATGGATTTGGCCCCTGGGCCATAATTTGCTGAACCCACATTGCATGTCAAAATGGGAGAGTTCAGCCAACATTGTTATCAGTGGTTCTGAGATCACCTCATTTTACAGGGGAGAAAATTGAGGCTGGGAGCACTTAGAGCCCTTGTTCAAGGTCACATACCCAGCTGGCAGCAAGGCCGGGATACAGCTTTAGGAGGAGGTTTAAGGGATCATTTGAGATGGACTGAGTGGGCCTCATTGGCTCCCCCATCCCACTGCAGACCCCATCGCCCTTTCCGGCTCTCCTTGCCCACCCCCCAGGTCCCTCCTGTCTCTTACCACCAGGTCTGGAGGGAACAGGGCATGGGTCATCCTGGCGATGTTCTCCAGGGAGAACTGGAAAGAGCAGTTGAACATGCGGAAGTCACAGAAGATGGCGGGGCAGTCCCGCGGGCAGATGTCCTGCTGACCACTGAAGGTGGAGATGGTGATGGAGTCCGTCCAGAAAGAGCAGGGCTGCATGCCCGAGAAGCCCCCGTCGATGTACCGCTGCAGGCGGAGAGGGGAGGCAGAGTGAGACATGCTCATCTGGGGTCATAGGTCCTCTCCCCCACTCAGGGAGAGCAAAGAAATGGGTCCCTTGGGAGAAGCTTTGACGCCGAGGTCCGGGGGGCATCCATACTCTGGATGAAGCAGGAATGAATGCTTCCCTGTCACGTTACCCTTCGTGGAGTCCCTCAACAGCTGAGGGCAGGGCCAGGGAAAGGAGCTCATCCACAGGGCCTTTTGAGAAGGTGCACATGTGGTGGGTCTGAGCAGGTTGTGAAATATCGCTCCTCCAGACTGCCCTGGGTCCAAGCTGCCTCCCTCTGTTGAGGTCAGACACCCTTACCACCCTCCAGAGCACCCCTGACCACCCTGTGTCCACCCTCAAGTCCCTTCCCCTCTTGGGGCTTCTGTTTCCTCAGCTGTGAACAAAGGATCACAGATACTGAGGCTCTAACTCTCTGGGTGCCTGCGAATTAAATGAATGATATGCAATACGGGGGTCCATCTACTAGCTGATTCCTAATCTCTGGATCTCATTTTCTTTATACATAAAATGAGGAGAGGGTATGGGTTAAATCTTCCTACTCAGAGTGTCGTCCGAGGACCAGGAGCACTGGCATCAGCTGAAGTTGATTAGAGGTACAGAGTCTCAGACCTACTGGATTGTCCTACTGGGGAAATCTGGCAAACCTGTGGAGCCTTGACTTACTGGGTTCAGTAATGTGTTGGTGGGTCCAGAGAGAAGCCCAACTTAGGGGCAGAAGGTCTTCTTAAAGCCCCAGAAATCTATCTACGCTGGGAATTCTGAGTAGGAAACCACAAGGACCTTTTCAATTCTTGGTCTTCCCACTGAATTCTGAGACCACTCCTCCCAAATGTGGGTCACAGGGGCCCTGAGGCACCCCTGGATCCCAGCTCACCCCCCATCCCATACTGAGGTACTTACCACGCCTCGGTAAGTTGGAGGAATGAGGCCGCAGTACACAGGGACAAAGCAGCTGCAGTACAGGGCCTGTGGGGGAGAGGACAGGGTTGAGATGCCCAAGGCCTGGGGGCTGGGTGGGGAGGGATCACCTGCAGGCACCTGGGCCACCGTCAGCCTGGCCCTCCTTAAACCCAAGGTGGAGTCACTGCCCTGGGAAGTGGAGCCCCAAGTTCAGCTCCTGGCTGGATCCTTGGTAACCTACTTGGTCAGGCTGGGCCCGATGTCTCAGTTTTAAAGGGAGAGAGTGGCCTCAATGATCTGCAGGGTTCCTTCCGGCACCAAATTTCCATGAATCCGATGGGATTCAAAATCCATTAATGTGTGTCTGGCCTGGGTCTGGAATCAAAGGAGGGTGAGATGCCCACCCTTGGGAATGCTCAGAGGGGGAGCAAGCAATTAGGTGACAGTACATGGGGTGACAGGTGCTGTGATGGGGGTGAGCATGGGCATCGTGGTCCCAAAGAAGCACCCAACCCAGGGGTTGCAAGGCAGGCAGGTGATGAAGGAAAGTTCCCTGGCAGGAGTGACTGGAGTCTCACCAAGCAGGTGAAGTGGGGTGGGAAGGAGGGAAGGGCATCCGGCACGAGGCAGGAGGCGCAGCAGGTGCAGACACAGAGGCCTGCTTTGTGTGATTTGCTCTGGTTGGCATGGGTAAGAGTGGGAGGTGGTGTGAGAGGGCTGGGGAGAGAAAAGTCTTGAAGAGCTGGGTGCTAATAAACCCAGAGGACATGAGGTAGCTGGGGGAGGTATCCATGTCCCTGCCTATTCATCCCCAACCCCCAGGGTCAAGGCCATGCCAGTGTGGGGATGTGAGGATGGGTGGCGAGGGTCTTGTGTTCAGAGCAGGGGAGGGGATTGGAAATATGGGTGGAGGGTCATGCAGCTCAACTCTTGCCCTGAAAGAAAATTGGACATATTCACAGCACTCTCCAGCAATAATAAGTCATAACTAAAATGTATATTAATGAGCTTAGAACAATGCACTGTCAGAATCCCCTTTCCTAAGTGTTAACCCATTTAGTGATAAAACAGTCCTTTTTATCAAGGACCAGTGGAAGAGAGGGGGCGGAGGGAAGCTGTTCCCACAAACTGGGAGTAATTTAGTGGGGAAAGACTGAAGTCCAGGCCCTAGAGGAGCCATGGGACCTCTGTTGGTAATACCAACGGGCCTCTGAGAAGCTGCAGGATTAGAGCAGAGGGCAAGACAGAGGCAAAAGGAGGCAGACCCTGAGTGCTGAAGTGTAGGATGGTGAGCAAGTCTGATTAGTTTTTGGCTTCTCTGTGTCCATCTTGTCTAACAGCATGCCTGACACAGAAAGGTAGATGCCAGGAGAGTGAAGGGAGGGAAAAACTAGGGAGGCAGAAAGTAGAAGGAAGGAAGTGAGGCAGACAAGTGGACCATCCCAGAGGCCTGTCGAGAGAAGCAGGGCCAGCCTCTCCTTTCCTGTCCCAACTCCCTGGCCCCGCCCTTATCCCTAGCCCCACCCCCGCCCTTATTCCCAGGTCCCGCCCCCTTGCCTCGATGAGCTCTTCCTTGGACGTATATTCTGAAACCACAACACTCTCTCCATCCGTGAACCGGGTGAGGTTCACGTGGAGCTTCCCCGTGGCGACCTTGTAGGAGTCCTCAGGCAGGACCCGGTACAGAAACTGCCTCATCATCTGCACCATCTTACAGGACCGGGACAAGGGCCCCAAGAAGGATTTCTTCACCTCGGCCACAACCACATTGAGGACTTGGAGGTACTCATCTGTGGAGGAAGCAGAGAGGAGTGGGAGCTCAGCGGTCTCCGTGGCAAAAAGAGGTCAAGGGCGATTTCACCATCTCATCCTGCATCCAACAAATGGGGAAACCTATAATTCTGATGCAGGGAAGGTCTCAGGCATCAACCTGTCCTTCTGCACACAAGGAAAGTAAGGCATGGAGGAATGAAGTCACTGGCTCCAGAGAGCCCACAGCTAGTCAGGTGTCCTGACTCCTTCCTATTGAGGGCAGAGGACCACTTTCCTACCCCAGATAGCTTTCCCTATCACCATGCCTGAAGTCCACCACCAGACTGCATTCTTTCGAGTCTTAGAGGCTTTTGGCCCCATATGAGATTCCCATTAAATACGGCTGAAAGCCTTCACCAAGTGACACCCTGGGATGCTTGCTTAGTGCTGGCGAAGTCTGTGGGGCTGCCGACCTTGAGGCAGGGGAATTACAGGGAGGGGTGAACTTGGTCTTGAAGCCATTGCATCACCTTCCTTTTATGGCCCCCGGTACAGGCCTGAGAGGGAGAAGGCCCTAAATTACAGACCCAAGGCTGTGCTGCAGGGGTTCCCAGGAGGGTGAGATGAACCTTCTGTCTCCTTCTGAGAGGAGCACAGCCTGGGCACATAAGGGCCTACACGTGCCAGATGGGGCTTGGAGGGCAGATGCGTTGTCCAGGGGCTGGCAGAGGAAGGTGTAACCCACCTGCCCCCCACATTCCCCAGAATTCTACCAGGGAAGTTAGAGTTGTAAGCTTAATAAGAAGTGCCATCACAGCAATACTGTGAGGTAGGTATTTCTATCCTCATCTTACTGATCAGGAAACTAAGGTTCTGAGAGCTAATATAAGTTGCCCAAGGTCAACCATCTAGTAAGTGTACAAAGTGGGATTTTAACCTAGAGTGTGTGACCCCGGAACCCATACTCCTTCTGTTACAGTAAGCTAAAAGCTTTCAGAGCTGGGACTGTATCTGCCTCTGGCCAATTGCTGCTAATTTCTACCTTGTGCAAACCCACTGGGAAAATCAGGAGCAGAAATAGCTCTGAAAAGAACTGCTAATTTTTTTAACAAATATTTAATTGTAAAACATCATATACAGAAGAACTTTCTTACAATTAGTGTCATGCAGCAAGAGCTACCTGGGAAGTTGTGCAGTCATGAGCTCTTTGCCACTGGAGGTAACCAAGCAGAGGCAGGACAAGTACCTCGGTCAGAGAACTTATCAAAGGGATTCCTGCATGGGTGGTAAGGGCTAAGATTCCTTCCAGCCCTGAGATTCTGGGATTCTCATGGGCACCTGACAATAAATCTGAGAAGCCATCACAGTGCACGTTCCTTTCCTGTTTACAAATAGAGCATCTGAAGCACAGAGCGTTTAAATGATTTGCCCAAGGTCACACACAGCAATCTGGGGACAAACCACAGCTAAGGACGCTCTACTCCTCTTGCATGTTACCATTCACAGATGATTCCTCATTAATCCGGGGAGCAGGTAGGATAAGGAAGTTTAGCATCATTTTATAGATGTAGAAGCTGAGGCAGAGAAAAGCTAAGTGTCCTACCCGAGGTCAGACAGCCAGGCAGTATTTGTTCTGACTCCAGACTCCACCTTCTTTCCCTGAGTGTTGGACTGATCCCAGAGGCTGAGCGAGCCTGGGTTGCCATGGTGACGGCTTTTTCTCTCCAACATTCAGAATCACAACTGCCTCTGTGTAGTAGAGGCAGTAGACCTGATCAACGCAGCGTCTTAGCCATCACTCCCTTACAGGGGAGGGTGCTCCTGGCTAGCTGGGGAGGCCCTGCAGTTTTAGCAAGGTTAGCTTTACCAAATACCAACCTGTACAAACTGTTTTGCCTCAAGCGAGGGTGGCAGCCAACCCCCCAGTAGGTTATGAAGCAACTGAGCATTTTGATACCAAGGTGTTGGGTCATTGAGTTCTTGCCGGCAAGACCAGTCAGGATGGGGAGTGGAAACAGGGTGGGGACTCGCTGTTTTGGAAATTCTTAATGAGCAGCTTGAAGTGGCCTCGCAAGGGTTGGTGGCCCTTCCCACAATGCCTCAGAGCCAGGAGCACCTGATTCAGCTTGCCGTACACTCCTGGACTCCCAGCAGGAGGCGCTTGCTGGGACCACTGGAAGGAAATTTGTTCTCACTGCACAAGAAATACATGTTCATTGTGGAAAAAAAAATTTTTTTTAATGCAGATAAGCAAAAAGAAAAAAATTTTAATGTCTTAGAATCTCTCCACCTAGAGATTAACATTCGGTATATGTCTTCCTAGATTATATAGTTTATATTTATTCTTACTTATAAGAATACTTATATGAAGTCATACTGTACACACTATTTTGTAACTTGCTTTTTACACCTAATAAATCATGTCTTTCGACATCAATAAGTAACCATTTATAACCCAATTTACGAACAGTATGGACAGCTATTGTAAGGTTATACCATTATTTATTGAGCAGGTCCCCAACAGGGATTGGCTATTTAGTTTCCTTGCTTTTCTAAACAACGCTGCAATGAATAATCTCTTGCTAAATTCTTTGCCTGTGTCCTTAATTACTTTCGATAGGATAAATTCCTGGAGGTGGCAATGTTAGGTCAAAGGCATGCATATTTAGTCTTATAATACTTACTTAAATCATTGCTTTTGTATATTATCCACTTACAGTGAACTCTCAGCTATATAGGGATGGTGGCGGGTGACAGGGACAAAGCAGTGGCCAAGATAACACAGACATCTCCTATATACTTACATCTGAAAAACGGTGCTATCTGGAAATTAGCAAGGTAGACAGGGAGGAAGGGGGCAGGAGATTGCCTGATTTCTCCCACTCAGGTGCCCAGTTTTGTATTCTTCCCTGCTGCTCACCGGGGCTGTGTACCAAAGGATGCCTTTACCTCTGTCTCTCCTTGCTTCTCCTCAGGTGTCTCTCTCTGCATCTCTGTCTTCAGAGTCTCTAACTCTTTCTCTCTCTCTCTCTTCCCCTCTCTCTCTGTCTCTTTCTCAGAGAAAAACAACTAACCTTCTGGTTAAACAAGTCTCTGTTGATAGAAAGTCAGGTGTTAAGCATAGCAATTGCTGGGGGTCTACAAGAAGGGATAAATTTAGCTTGTTTCTTTACGCAACTCTGTTCTTTCCAGCACCTTCTCCCGTTTAAAGGCCTCCTTCCAAGCTGCAGGCTGCTGGGCTCTGAGACACAGTGTCCCACAGTGGCCAGAGCAAGTTGGGATTTAAAAGCAGCACTGTGGGAACTCAAGGCGGGCTGCTCCCACCCCCAGCCCACACTTAACCACATCCACTTCTGCTCCCTCCCACCTCCTTTCACACCTTTCTATTATCTAATTGCGGGTCTGTCTCCCAAACCCAGGAGATTCTCTGAGGGCAGGTGTTTGTGGTCCTCCTCTCTCCATGGCCTATCACTGCACTTTGCCCATGGAAGACCCTTCAGAAACTTTGCTCTAATCTGGGAACTCTTCAAGGGGAGGGATGGGCCCCAGTCACCTACACCCACTAAGCCTCCCACAACACTTGGTGGGTGCTTGGTATTTGTTCAGTATGTGAACAAAGGAAAATACAAACCCAACAAAGCAAGCGATGGAGATGCTTACAGGGAAGAGTTACTTGACTTAATTACCCAATAAAAACTTGAAGGCAAGATCATCACAGATAGATGGATAGATAACAGAGTTAACTATATTGATAAATGCGGCCAATTCACCAGGTTTTACAAGCCTATTGTGCCAAGAAGTTCAGCAGGAAATTAAATAAGATCCTGGGACTGGGAGGTTTTGAAGGGCATGTGGAAGCCACTCCAGTGTCAGCCACTCAGAGACTCTTTTCTGTGACCAGACCCATTTCTTGGAAAAAGATCAGGCTTTGGAGCCAGGGAGATTTGGTTCAAATCCCAGCTTTGCCACTTACTATCTGGGTCACCACTGGCAAGTCAACTAACTTCTTCCAGCCTCAATTTTGCCACCTATAAAACGGGAATAATAATAATACTTACCTTACTGGGTTGTTATGAGGAAGATAGTTTTTTAAGAGCTGGCACATAGTAAGTGCTCAATACTGGTTATGCCAGTAATTCTCCATGTGACCATGGATAGGGTTTCTTGATGTTTCTGGCTTTCAGCTTTCTCATCTGAACAGGGGACAATGATCTCCGCCCCATATCTTTATCAAGGTGCACTCAGGGCTTCCCTGGTGGCGCAGTGGTTGAGAATCTGCCTGCCAATGCAGGGGACATGGGTTCGAGCCCTGGTCCCAGAAGATCCCACACGCCATAGAGTAACTAAGCCCGTGAGCCACAACTACTGAGCCCACGTGCCACAACTACTGAAGCCCGTGCGCCTAGAGCCCATGCTCCACAACAAGAGAAGCCACTGCAATGAGAAGCCTACACACTGCAACAAAGAGTAGCCCTCGCTCGCTGCAACTAGGGAGAAGCCCATGCACAGCAACGAAGACCCAACGCAGCCAAAAATAAAAATAAATAAATAAATTTATTTTTTAAAAAAAAGGTGCACTCAGGCTCACTTGTGGGTTCAAGAGAACAAAGTAAAAGCACTGTGGAGATGAGAGGATGTACCCCAGTTTCAGGGAGTGGTAAGGGTATGGATGAGGAGTAATGTAGTTTAGGCATGGTTGGCAGCAGCACTCCTTACCCTGTCAACTTGGGGGACCCTACAGATTTAGTAGGGGAAAAGGGGGGCTTAGTAAAATCATTGACGAGGAAGGAAAGAGATATGTGTTTATCTCACTTATATGCTTAAGTGCGTAATATTTCCCCCTTCATGAGGGCAAGGATGGTCTCCATCTCATTCATCCCTTTGTCCCTAGCACTTGATATAGTGCATGGAACATGGCAGGCACTTAATAAACATAGATGCATGCATGAATAATGAATAAATGAATGAAACGAGAAATCAAGGGAGGACACTGCAGCCCAGAGAGAGAAGAAGCTATTCAAGGTGACCCAGAGTGTAAAAACAGGGCTTCTCTTTCCCTCCCTCACATAGCCTCTTGCTAAGTGTTAAATCCTAGAAAGATGGGCACTTGGCAGCTGACAAGTTAAACTGCTGGGGATCTCGTTCACAGGGTGCCCGAATTAAATTGGCTGTGCAGGATGAATCTGCAGTGGAGGATGGGACTAGAGGCCCCAGTCTGCCTCGGACTGGTAGCCTAGCAACAACTTCCAGTTCAGCCAATCACCGTGAGGCCCCTCTCACTGCGGCCCTTCTCCCCCACCTGCGGGAGCTGTGGGCACTGGGGAATCAGGGGGCTCGGCAGCCTCTGTGGAGGCGTTGGCGAGCAGACTCGCGTTCCCAGGAAAGCCATGCAATTCTCCGAGTCCCTGTGTGGAGACCCTGGGAGTCAACTGCTTTTACCTGATCCCTACTTGTAGGCTGAATTATAGGCTGTATTTCCCTGTGGGCATATATTGACTGCCTGACTCCACTATGATCATTATTATTAGTATTATCTTAACAACAGTCGTTTACCCAAGCAGGTTTTCACACTTGTAATCTCAGTTTATCCTCACAGAGACAGTGAGCCCCTGCAAGGGATGGGGGTGGGGAAATGGTTTATTCACCATTTTATTTCTAAATCCTACACTGCAAGGGCACTGATTGGAAAAAAAATTGGCTTGAAGATTCAGTGTCACCACTGCACAACTGGATGGTCCATAGAGACCCTCCAGGGCAGCGATTTTTCAGCCAAGGAGCCTCCATTCAAAGAAAAGGAAATAAAAGGAATCCAAATCAGAAAAGAAGAAGTAAAGCTGTCACTGTTCGCAGATGACATGATACTATACATAGAGAATCCTAAAGATGCTACCAGAAAACTACTAGAGCTAATCAATGAATTTGGTAAAGTAGCAGGATACAAAATTAATGCACAGAAATCTCTGGCATTCCTATACACTAATGATGAAAAATCTGAAAGTGAAATCAAGAAAACACTCCCATTTACCACTGCAACAAAAAGAATAAAATATCTAGGAATAAACCTACCTAAGGAGACAAAAGACCTGTATGCAGAAAATTATAAGACACTGATGAAAGAAATTAAAGATGATACAAATAGATGGACAGATATACCATGTTCTTGAATTGGAAGAATCAACATTGTGAAAATGACTCTACTACCCAAAGCAATCTACAGATTCAATGCAATCCCTATCAAACTACCACTGGCATTTTTCACAGAACTAGAACAAAAAATTTCACAATTTGTATGGAAACACAAAAGGCCCCGAGTAGCCAAAGCAATCTTGAGAACGAAAAATGGAGCTGGAGGAATCAGGCTCCCTGACTTCAGACTATACTACAAAGCTACAGTAATCAAGACAGTATGGTACTGGCACAAAAACAGAAATATAGATCAATGGAACAGGATAGAAAGCCCAGAGATAAACCCACGCACATATGGTCACCTTATTTTTGATAAAGGAGGCAGGAATGTACAGTGGAGAAAGGACAGCCTCTTCAATAAGTGGTGCTGGGAAAACTGGACAGGTGCATGTAAAAGTATGAGATTAGATCACTCCCTAACACCATACACAAAAATAAGCTCAAAATGGATTAAAGACCTAAATGTGAGGCCAGAAACTGTCAAACTCTTAGAGGAAAACATAGGCAGAACACTCTATGACATAAATCACAGCAAGATCCTTTTTGACCCACCTCCTAGAGAAATGGAAATAAAAACAAAGATAAACAAATGGGACCTAATGAAACTTCAAAGCTTTTGCACAGCAAAGGAAACCATAAACAAGACCAAAAGACAACCCTCAGAATGGGAGAAAATATTTGCAAAATGAGCAACTGACAAAGGATTAATCTCCAAAATTTACAAGCAGCTCATGCAGCTCAATAACAAAAAAACAAACAACCCAATGCAAAAATGGGCAGAAGACCTAAACAGACATTTCTCCAAAGAAGATATACAGACTGCCAACAAACACATGAAAGAATGCTCAACATCATTAATCATTAGGGAAATGCACATCAAAACTACAATGAGATATTATCTCACACCAGTCAGAATGGCCATCATCAAAAAATCTAGAAACAATAAATGCTGGAGAGGGTGTTGAGAAAAGGGAACACTCTTGCACTGCTGGTGGGAATGTGAATTGGTACAGCCACTATGGAGAACAGTATGGAGGTTCCTTAAAAAACTAAAAATAGAACTACCATATGACCCAGCAATCCCACTACTGGGCATATACCCTGAGAAAACCATAATTCAAAAAGAGTCATGTACCAAAATGTTCATTGCAGCTCTATTTACAATAGTCCAGAGATGGAAACAACCTAAGTGTCCATCATCGGATGAAAGGATAAAGAAGATGTGGCACATATATACAATGGAATATTACTCAGCCATAAAAAGAAATGAAATTGAGCTATTTGTAATGACCTAGAGTCTGTCATACAGAGTGAAGTAAGTCAGAAAGAGAAAGACAAATACCGTATGCTAACACATATATATGGAATTTAAGGAAAAAAATGTCACAAAGAACCTAGGGGTAAGACAGGAATAAAGACACAGACCTACTAGAGAATGGACTTGAGGATATGGGGAGGGGGAAGGGTAAGCTGTGACAAAGTGAGAGAGTGGTATGGACATATATACACTATCAAATGTAAAATAGATAGTGGGAAGCAGCTGCATAGCACAGGGAGATCAGCTCGGTGCTTTGTGACCACCTAGAGGGGTGGGATAGGGAGGGTGGGAGGGAGGGAGACGTAAGAAGGAAGAGATATGGGAACATATGTATATATATAACTGATTCACTTTGTTATAAAGCAGAAACTAACACACCATTGTAAAGCAATTATACTCCAATAAAGATGTTAAAAAAAAAAAAGAAATCTCAAGTGAAAACCTAATGTGTATTACAAAACAACTAAAAACAGGGCTGTTCTGGGTTGAAGGCAAGTGGGGTCTCAGGCCCAATCACCCCAGCCAACCCTAGGAAAGAAGGCCCTGAAAGCACAGCCCTGAAACTCCTAAGGATCTAGGAGCCTAGGTCAAAAATAGTAAACCAGACTAATTCTCTCATTTTACAGGTAAGAAACCCAGCTCAGGATAAAGGTTGAGCTCAATAAATATGGCTGAATGGGTGGCTGGCTAGCTGGCTAAATGGAGAAATGAATAAAAGCTGGATAAACCCTAGGTCATGCTCTCTATGGTAGCAGAAACTGGAACTAGAATATATGACAAAACTCACATTTTCCTTCTCTGTTCTGAATGCATTATTGGCTTTAGCCAAAAGCAAAACAACCCTGACTTAGTAAGCACTTAAAAAACCAAAAAACAAAAACAATACTTCTTATGGATAATAAAAATATTCCACAGAGACCTTTTTCTAACCATAAGAGTTTACTAAAAAATTGGTGTAAAAAGTTCAAATCATCTTACATCAGGTTGCCATGGAAACAGCAGTGCCTGCCACTGGTTCCTCACCTGGATTCCTGTCAAGGTACCCTCGGAACTTTTTCTCAGGGCCTGGGGCCTCACTCAGCCACCGTGTGCCTCTCCCCCAGAATCTAGACACAATCTCCACAACTTTCCACTGAAGGATCTACTGATTACCTTGAGATGAAACAGGCAGAGAGCATGTATCTAGAAAGTTCTCTGGAACCCCACAAAGTTCTCAGGGCCATTGCCCCTGCTCTTCTCTCTCTGTTTTCTTTGGTGGACCCAGAAGTCCATTCAGGATTCTGCTCCAAGGTAGAAACCAATACTGCGCCCCTCCAGGCTGTAGCCTGTCCTACCCTACAGACTCTCCCTGAACTACTGAGGGGACACTGGGATAATGCAAATGTTGTGAACCAGTCACCCTACAGTCTTAGTGTATATATGTGTGTGTGTTTGCATGTATGTAGTCAGGGGACCTCCAGGTGAGCCTCTGCTATAAAGAGAAAAGACCATCTCAGAGCATCTACTCATTTGAGATTTGCCCAAATTAGGGCACCACTGCAGAGGAATGCCCAGGCCTCCCTCTTTCAGAACCACTGATAGTTGAAGTTCATTTCTGCTGACTGGCAGTATTCACTGCCCCAGCTGTCCAAGACTTCAGTTGGTGGGGTCTGTTACCTACCTACCTACCTACATAGACCTCCGTCTACCTTACATGAGTCTTGAAATTCTCATGGAACCACAGGTTTCGATCCCAGCAGCTGTTTACTGCTCTTACTGGCTACCACTCTTTGGTACCTCCTTGGTGCCAGGTGCTGTGCCAGGTTCTGAGGCCTCAGTTTCATGTAATCTTCATGACACCCCTTTGAGGTAGGTACTGTGGCTATCTCCTCTTTACAGATGAGGAAACAGAAGCTCAGCCAGTAGCTTGGCTACGGTCACACACTGGAAAACAGCAGAGCTAGGCTTCCAACTCCTGAGGGCCCCAAAGCCAGTGTTCTTTCCGCCACAGCTCACTGCCTCCACCAGGGACACGCCCTTCAACTCCAGAGCCTCCAGTTCCCACGGTGAGGTAGGGGGAGCAGGGTGGCTCTGCAAAGGCTCTTGGGATCTGCCTTTCTAGGATTTAGTTTAGGCACATCTCCTAAGGGCTCAGATGTCCCTGGGAGACAGGAAGACTCTCTTTAGAGCAACAGAACTCAAATCACGTCTTCAAACATATGCTCCTCTGTCCGCATACCCAGAGACCCTTCTCAAGCCAGGCCAATCTCTTCTCTCATCAGTAAACACAGAGTGCACAATCCTGCTTTTCTTCCTGCTACACAACTTCTATTTACTTATTTATTTTTTACTATCTATGCAGACTTCACCGTAAAGCCCAGCTTAAGATCTGGGCTTTCTCCTTAAAGCCTTCCCTGATCACCCTCGCTATTAGCTCTCTCTTTCCCCATACCATCTGCACCATTTATCTCAGGTTGCCTTCAGTGGTCTGTCCTGTCTCTCTGGTTAGCGCATTCCTTGAGGACAGGACCTGTATCAAGAACACCCTTCTCCTGGGACTTGCCTGGCAGTCCAGTGGCTAAGACTCCGTGTTTCCACTGCAGGGGGAACGGGTTCGATCCCTGGTCAGGGAACTAAGATGCCTCAAGGGGTGGCCAAACCTAGCTCTGTGTTGAACACTTAGTAGGTATTCAAGAATAAATTAAAGAACTATTTAAGGTTCCATATTTCTGGTTTGCTCCTTTTATACCCCCAGCACTTAATTCAGTACCTGGCACACTGTAGGGACTTAATAAATGTTTGCTGAATAAATTAATAATGAATGGTAAAGAATGAATGAACTGAAGGAGGAGATCAAAGAGTATCTTCTCTATTGGACTGCTGGGACTCTTCCCAACTGGTGGTCAGGAAGGTGGAATTCTTCAGTGACTCAGCCGGACTTGGGGCTTGACCGAGCAGTTTGCTCTGTCAAGCCTGGTCCTAACTCTTGCCCCCCATTAATGGACGTGAGACCCTGAGCTGGGGCAGAAGAGGAGCTTTTTCTTTACGTGTTGATCTCAGGAGGACAGAGGTGAGTTACCCTCAGGATTGATGAGTCAACTCCTAATTCAAATGAGAGTCAAACCAGCCTGGAGATTTGTTTATCATTTGTCTGCTTCTTTTCCCTGTAGAATTAGAAATGGAATTAGAATTTGATCCCAAAGAGAAGCAAAGAAAACATTGCTATTTTAATATACTCTCTAAGTGAGCTGGACTAAAAATGGATCCACCAAATGTAGTGTGGGATGCTGGATTGGATCCTGGGACAGAAAAAGGACATCAGTAGAAAAATTGGTGAAACCTATAGTTAATACTAATGTACCAGTATTAATGTCTGAAGGTTGGCAAATGTACTGTGGTTATATAAGATGGTAACATTAGGGGAAACTGGGTGAAGGATGTATGTTGCTATCTGTATTATCTCAGCAACTTTTCTGTAAATCTATCATTATTCCAGAATAACAAGTTAATAATTATTAAAGTAAGGAAAAAAAAGAAAGAAAGAAAGAAAAAACAGGGAATTCCCTGGCAATCCAGTGGTTAGGACTCCGTGCTTCCACTGCACGGGGCACAGGTTTGATCCCTGGTCAGGGAACTAGGATTCCACATGCCATGTGGCAAAAAAAAAAAAAGTGAAAAAAAACCCATAGATCGACCAAGGCTGTTAGACACTCAGCAGGGGCTCAGTTAACACCTGCTGATTTAAGAGGAGTGAATCAACATAGGTCACCTGCATGACTTGCTTTCCAAATAGTTAGATGTTTCTAATGTGTAACCAACACATTCAGAGTATCACCCGATTTTCCATTCAGTTGTCTTCTACTTGAGTCCAAAGAATCATTTGGGTAAAATAAATTTTTATCCATTTGGTTTGAGAGGTTAAACATGTAAAACACAAGTTACTTTCAGTGAACGGAAAGATACTGATTCCATCACAGTAGTAGGAGGCACAGCCACCACCACCCAGAGGTGTCATTTCTGTACATGTTACAAAAAGGTTTTTTTTTGCATACATCATGTTATTTGATCTCACTTTCTTAACCAATGTGCAAATGATTGCTTGGCCCACGGAGTCTGGTAGGAAAGCTGGGGTGTTGCTTGCAAAGCAATTCTGAACTCATGATTAGAGAGGATATAGAAATGTAGAAATTAAGAAAGGTTCCAGTCTTGGCTCATTGTGTTAGCTAATCTCTCTGAACGCCTGTTTCCCACTCTGTAAAACAGGTATAAATATAGTATCTAATTGATAGGACTGTGAGAAGATAAAAGTAAATGGTTTATGCAAAGATTTGGGCATAGTACCTGCCACATTCCCAGTGACTGATAAATAGTATTATTAGTGTGACACTAAGATATGAATCAGAGCAGAGTTCATTCTACAGAAAATGCTGTCATCTCAGGCAGATAAAGAACTCTGGGAATGATTTTTTTTTTTTTTTTTTTTTTTTTTTTTTTTTTGCTGTACGCGGGCCTCTCACTGCTGTGGCCTCTCCCGTTGCGGAGCACAGGCTCTGGACGCGCAGGCTCAGCGGCCATGGCTCACGGGCCCAGCCGCTCCGCGGCACGTGGGATCCTCCCGGAGCGGGGCACGAACCTGTGTCCCCTGCATCGGCAGGCAGACTCTCAACCACTGCGCCACCAGGGAAGCCTGGGAATGATTTTTGATGAGGACATTCTGATTCTGAAAGTGCACCTAGCAGCCTGGGCTGAACTTCAGGTTATGTCTGGGCAACACACATACACACACACACACACACACACACACACACACACGCCTGCAACAGGAAAAACTGGTGGTTCTACTCATGTCTTAAAGAACTTTGGAGAGACTTCTAGCTCCAGTAATAGAGTGCTAAGCTCAAAAGGAACCTCTCCAGCTTTAGGAACATCATCATCATCATCATCTTCAACAACAACAACCAGAACAAAGAGCATGATATAAAATAAAATCATGAGACATGGTTGACTTCACAAGAAAGAAAGGGCAGAAATGAAGAAGGAACTGAAAGCCAGTGCCATGAGAGAGAAAGCTGATGCTGTGATTATTACACCAGAAACTGGCAGCCACAGGGCCTGTCATTCTGGGCTGTGTGAGGGGCAGTTGAACTGAGACACTGCTTAAAGCCGGGATCCTCCAACAGCTGCTGGGCCGATGAAACGTGCCAATGGCTAGTCTCTGAGCAGGGCTCTGGGTGAAACTACACAAAGTCTCCCATAAAAACGCAAAGCCCCAAGCCTGTATCACCTGTGGTTTAGAGCTTGAACTGACACAACCTACAGGGTGATTACCATGAAAATTGGTCCTGAGTTGCTGATAACCCTGGGTACCTGGCCAGGGCCAAAGCAAACCAGTTCAGACGGTCCTTCCACCGCCCAAGCCACACAGAATTCCCATAGAAAAACCAAGTCCTTGTGCAGATGAGCTCACAATTAAAGCATTAAAAAATATTAACCAGACCAGGTTGGAGTCCAGTAATCTGTTTTAATAAGTTTGATGACTTCTCTAGGATGTTCTTCAGTTAAGTTTGAAATCTGCTGCATTACCTATGCTTTTCTATTTCAAGATCATTTTCTTTTCACTTGTTGATCCATTTATTCAACATTCACTCATCAAAGGTACTTTGTGATGAATATTTGCTAGGCACTTTGCCAGGCACATCCATGACTTCTTTTGTCCCTCACCGTAACGTCCAAGGGATGTGTCCCCACTCCCAAGTTACAGATGGGAAAACTGAGGGGGAGGCAGGTCACCGGTGGGTGGAGGACCCACAGTGATTAGTGGCAGAGCTGAAACACCAGCCCAGTCCTCCTTGTTCCTGGGATATGAGTTCTCCATCAACCCTGGGGTGTCTTGTCCCTCAACTGAGTGACAAAGACAGGCACATGGGTGACTGAGGAAAGAAGTCACCAAAGTCAAGGTTCTCACAGAGGCAGTGTTGTCCTCCCAGCATCCGCCCCTGAGGCCCCAGTGGGTCCACTACCCAGAACACACCTGAGCCACCTGCCAATGACAATAACTTCAGCCACACTTGGCTCCGGGGCCTCAGGAGGGGTGGCACGAGCTGCCCAAGGCAGCACTGGACCAGGCATGGGAGGCAGACCAAAACACCTGTAGTGTCCCCTGCCTCCACGGGAGGAGTTGTGCCGGGTCCTGCTGTGCCTACATTTGTGGGGTGGGCACCCCCACCAGTCATCTGGCCTGCTTAGGTGCTTTGCAAGGTCTTTTTGGAACTCACTTCCTGCCTGGAAAGACAGCTTGTCTTCCTTCTGAAAATGCAAGCACATCTGTGTGCAGGGCTGTTGCACCTGCTTATGTCACAGCCTGGAATGCTCTCCTCTCAGAGTGCGCGGCTCTCCCACCCTTCCTTCTGCCTGAGTGGGCCTCGCCACCCAGCCCACCTGAAACTTTACCCTTTGATCATTCATCACCCCTTCGCCTGCTTTATTTTCTTCTTTGAGCATGCATGCTGATATTTTTCTGTATGTTTAGTTATTTATGGCTTGATTTCACGAAGAGAGTGTCAGCTTCATGAGGGCAGACTGTTTTGTTCGCTGCTAGATCCCTAGGACCTAGAATGAGTGACTGGACAAATGGTCTATTTTATCATTGTAAATTCAGCCAGAATCCGGTCCTCAACTTCTCTGTCTTCACACTAAGTAGATTAGACTCAAACAGGGGCTTTCAAACGTGAAAAAAAATATATCACTGGAGATCAGGAGAGGCACAGAAAAAAAAAATCATTGGAACACTTTCTTTAAGAGAAATTTTATAAAGAGTGGACAATAGCAGGGTTGTACTTGTTGAAGCTGGGGTAAGGGCCCAGGGCTTCAATGTGTGTCCTTTCCCTGCTCCCCTGTTCCAGCCTTCCTAACCCCACCTTGGCCCCCATGGAACCCTGGGGTTCCTCAGAACACAGTTTGGAAACCACTGGCCTAAGTGAGGTCCACTTCCAACCAGTCACTTCTTCTTCCAAAGTCTAAATGCAGTCATCCATAAAGTGGAGGAGTTGGACTCGCTGACCTTCCTTCTATGACATTCTAGTATTATACGTCATATCAGGTAAACCCCAAAGTAAAAACTGCAAAGACACATTCAGTGTCACACTTGTCAATGGCCAGCAATTGTCAGGAGTCTATCAGGCATTTCTTGTTGGATCAGCAGTTTGTGGGAGCCACTGAACCCGTAAGATGTCAGATTGCTCAACCAATCTAGTTGATGGGATGAGACACAGCGTCTGAAACAATTAAGATAGGATACTGTCAAGTGCTAGAGTAGGTGGACAGATTCTATAGGTAAACTCGAGATCATGGAAAGAGATCCAGTGGGGTAAAATGGGAGGATATGTCGGGAAGAGGTGTTATCTCTGGAGAGAAAAACAGAAGGTCATTCTAGGTAGGGGACACAGTGGGTGCCGTGAGGCACTGCCCAGGACCCCTAGCAAGACTGGAGCACTCACATGCCAGCCGCCAGGAAGGCAGTCTGCTGATGCTTCAGAGCTGAGCCCCTTCCCAGCCAACACACTGGACTTGACCTGGTGGTTATGGAGTCAAGGTCTGGGTCCCAGGCAGGGACAGAGTTTTTCCATCATCATCATATATCCAATTACGGTTATTGTGACAACGACTGCTAATTGTCCCCAGTATCTATTCTCCCCTTCTTCCTTAGCAGTTGAACCTCCAATTTTTAGCTGGACAAATGGCCTCCCGCAATAAAGTCTACATTTCCCAGCCTCCCTTGCAGTCAGGTGTGGTCATGTAACTAAGTTCTGATCCATAGGATGTGAGGTGACATGATGTGTGTCACCTTCAAGGTCTGCCCTTAGAGGGAAGAAGTGTGCCCCCCTTTTCCTTCCCCAACTAGCTGGAATGCAGACATGGTGGGGAGCCCTCTTGGGCTGTGAGCCACATGATGGTAGGAACCTGGATCCTAATTCTGTGGAGCCACCACACCAGGCTTGGAGGGCTGGAGTACCAAGGCCACATGAGCGAGCAACGCTCTCTGGTCTTGTTGAGTCACTGCTATCCCAACCAGTGCAACTGCAGTATCAATCTGAGTTTGCAAAGCTTGTTCCCAGGGACCACTGCCGACCCCACTGCTGATCCCAGAGCCAGCAGTCAGGAGGGCTCAGCAGGCATTATTCCCTCCCACTGCTCAGTAGCTGAGCTGAGGCTCAGGGTGGCTTGTCCAAGGCCACTCACTGCTGAATGGATTCCTGGGGCAAGAGGAAAGGGAAGGTGGACAGAGTTTGGACGTTGGGGTCAGACCAACTTTGGTTTGAAGACCACCTCCCTGCTTACTAAACCCTACTCTGAAAGACCATGTGAAAATAATGTGTGTGGCAAGCTAGGCTCACAATCTGACTGTAGACACTTTTGCTCTCAGAATCCAGAGAGCCTGCTTCCTTAGACAAGTGCTCTTTCCCTGGGGGATTCTGGTCTCTGAGTCAAGGGCTCTCCGAGAGCGAGCTGTGGGAGCACCAAGGACTTAGTGCCTGACGGGGATGACGAGAGACTCTCAGAGGAGGTGACATCTGCGGTGGGCCTTGGAGGATGGGGAGATGCAACACAGGGAGAGAAGAAAGGGGATGGCGTCCCAGCGAGAGGGAACAGTGTGAGCAAAGGCACAGAGGTATGACACACCCTGAGACTATCCTGGACATGAAGAGCTCTCAATCCCAGCCCTCATCATCAGGCCCACCCCTTTAATACTTTATTTAGCAGTTTGGGTGTTTGGTGGGTTGGCTTTTTTGAGCAGGCAGTGTAAGAGGTATTGGAAAACAATTAATTTTAGAGGCCAAAACAAAGTCACCTGATGAGCACAGTTAAAAGTCAGCTCAGTCCCCTGTCCTACCTGCACCCAGCAGGGGAACAGCCACTGAGGCTGGTACTTCCCAGCACCATTCTGTGCCGTGAGACCAGCCAGCCTCACCCCCCTCGGCTTCCCCTCGGGCTCACAGTCCTTATCTGCAGAGATACATGTTGCGAAATGTTCCCGCAAGAAAACAAAGCCTAAAGAGGTTACATGCAACTTCTATGCAGATTTAAAATTATTTCAAAATAATATAAAAAAACAAAACAAAGCAGGGTTGGGAGTATACAGATGAAACCCAGTTGGTAAGTGTTGGTAAGAATTGAAGTTAGATGATGTGTTCTTGAGAATTCATTCTATTATTCTCTCCAAGATGTTTGAAATTTTTCCATTTTCAAAAGTTATTTAAGGACTTCCCTGGTGGTCCAGTAGTTAGGACTCTGCGCTTCCACTGCAGGGGGTGTGGATTCAATCCCTGGTTGGGGAACTAATATCTCACAGGCCGCGTGGTGTGGCCAAAAAAAAAAAAAAAAGTTATTTAAAAGTTTTAAAAATGTACATGAATGTTCATAATAACATTATTTATAATAGCCCAAAGTAAAAACAACCCAAATGTACATTCCCTGATGAATGGATTTTAAAAATGTATTATATCCACACAAGGGAATATTATTTGACAATAAAAAAGGAGTGAAGTACTGACCCATGCTACAACGGATGAGTTTAGAAAATATTATGCTCGGTGAAAGAAGCCAGACACAAAAGGACAAATATTGTATGATTCCATGTATATTAAATGTCCAGAATAGGCAAATCTATAGAGACAGAAAGTAGATTAATGGCTTTCAGGCACTTGAATGGCGGTATTGAAAGTTAACAGCTAAGAGGTATGGGGTTTCTTCGGGAGGATAATTAAAATGTTGTATAACTGATTGTGATGTTGGATGCACAACTTTGTGAATATACTAAAAGCCATAGAAAAAGAAAAACAGACAGTAGAAGCTCTGAGCCATGGGTCTCCACAGGCTTCTCAGAAAAGCAGACTGGATGTGGGCTTGGGCTAAGGGCAAGGGATGGACCAGCCCCTGAACCAAGGTCCATCTTCCTCATTTGTGACCCAGCCAGGGGAATTCACAGAATCTAGTCCAGTCTAAAGCCACTGTAGGAAAACTGTTTCTCTCTATCCTGGAAAAATACATATCCCACTAATAATCAGATATGGAATTTTCATTAGTCCAGGACTATGGTGGGCATTTTACAGGTTTCCATAAGCAATGCCTGACCAGTTTCCACCGCCTGGTCATACAGTCCTGGCATCTCAGGAAGGTAGTACATCTTAGTTTTGCAAAGTGCACTGGGGCTTAACTGTGGCTGCACACCAGGATCACCTGGGAGTTGAATAAACACTGGTGCCGGGTTCCATCCCCAGATATCCTGATTTAATTAGTTTGGGGGAGAAGCTTGGGCAGTGGATGTTTTAAAAGCTCCCAGGTGATTCAAACGTGCAAGATTGAGAACCATTGACTAAGTGAAGAATTCTTTAATGACTAGAAGAAAATATCAAAATTGTAGCATGGAGTATGGTAAAGTTTCTATCATGAAACTTCTCTTTTAGATTTATGTTCACCCTGGGTCTCAATACAAAAAATACTTCTCACTGTAGGTTCCAGTCTGGGAAGCTGGAGACCTCCTATCAGTCACCGAGCTAAATGAAGCGGACTCACCAGTAGCAATCAGGTGCTTCCCAGCCTCTCCGTGGGCCTCTCGGAGGGCAGGTGCTCCCCTGCTTCCAAAATAGCCCTTTCCCACCTTGGAGAACCCTTGCCGAGTCAAAAGCTGCCTTTCTGAAACTTTCCCATCAACCCCTGACATCAGGGGACCTGCACTCTTCACTCCCTAGAGGCATCACATTTCCCCACCACGTGACTTTGTCCTGTCGTTATGCAGCGTCCTGGCTAGAAGCTGAGGCTCCTGTCCAAACTGTCTCTACCCGTCAAATTTCTACCCACCTTTCAAGCACTAGCTCAAATGTCACTTCCATGAGGCCTTCCACTATGGGAGCTGTCTGCTCCCTTCGCCTGCACTCCTCTGCCTTTTAATTTTCTAACATTCAGTTGGAACTCTTTGGATTGTAACGACTTGGTTACTACCTTGGGGTGTGAGTAGACTGTAAGCTCCTTGAGGGCATGGGTAGAGTTTCATCTTGTATTATATCTCTGTATCCTCTGCAGGACCCAGTATATGCTCAGAAAACACTCGTTGAATGAATGAATGAATGAATAATTGGCTTGCCGTGAAGTTTTTATAAGGGGGGAAGGTGCCAAGTAGTAGCTTAAGTGGGGATGGGGTTTTAAGTCCACCGAATGCCCATTCTCTGGTAAGACAAAATTATCTTTCAAAGTCATGCAAATGCAGTTTTGAGGCAAGTTCCTAGCCCCAAATTGGAAATCATGAATCTCCGCACTGGTTGTCAGGGAGACCATCTCTCCTCAGCTGAATAAATGAGTGAACAAACATTTATTCTCTAATTCATCTTTAATGAAAACCAGGCACTGGGTTAAGTGTTTTATAAACATTTTCATATGCCCCCAAATTGGCCCTATCACAGAACTAGGCACACATGGCCAGAAGATGGACCCACTGCTGCCTAAGCTTCCACAGAACAAAACACAATCTCAGGACAGAAAAGCCCAGACTGGGAACAAAAGGAGGGGGCATGGGGCTTCCCTGGTGGCGCAGTGGTTGAGAGTCCTCCTGCCGATGCAGGGGACGCGGGTTCGTGCCCCGGTCCAGGAAGATCCTACATGCCACGGAGCGGCTGGGCCTGTGAGCCATGGCCGCTGAGCCTGCGCGTCCAGAGCCTGTGCTCCGCAGCAGGAGAGGCCACAACAGTGAGAGGCCCGCATACCGCAAAAAAAAAAAAAAAAAAAAAAAAAAAAAGGAGGGGGCATGGCCTGGAGGAGAGAGGTCTGGGGGCCACATGTTGAAGATTTTTTTAAATTTATTAATTTAATTTATTTATTTTTGTCTGCGTTGGGTCTTCGTTGCTGCACTCGGGCTTTCTCTAGTTGCAGCGAGCAGGAGCTACTCTTCGTTGTGGTGCGCAGGCTTCTCATTGCAGTGGCTTCTCTTGTTGTGGAGCATGGGCTCTAGGCATGCAGGCTTCAGTAGCTGTGGCACGAGGGCTCAGTAGTTGTGGCGCACAGGCTTATTTGCTCCGCAGCATGTGGGATCTTCCCGGACGAGGCCTCGAACCCATATCCCCGGCATTGGCAGGCGGATTCTTAACCGTGGCACCACAAGGGAAGCCCAAGAGTTTCTTTTTTAAAGAGACAAACCTCTAGCTATATGCAGATAGTATGATTATTTACACATAAAGTATGAGATAATCTACCAAGAAACTTTTAGAACTATTAAGAATGTTCATGAGGTTGCTCAAAACAGTATCATTTAGCAAAAACCATCAACATCCCTTTATATCAGCAATAGTCAATTAAATTAGAAAATGCCATAGAAATAAAGATCCCAGGACATCCCTGGTGGCGCAATGGTTAAGAAACCTCCTGCCAATGCAGGGGACAAGGGTTCGATCCCTGGTCTGGGAAGATCCCACATGCTGTGGAGCAACTAAGGCCGTGCGCCACAACTACCGAGCCCACGTGCCACAACTACTGAAGCCCGCATGCCTAGAGCCCATGTTCCACAACAAGAGGAGCCACCGCAATGAAGAGAAGCCCCCTCTCGCCGCTACTAGAGAAAGCGCACACGCAGCAACGAAGACCCAACATAGCCAAAAAAAAAAAAAAAAAAAAGAAATCCCATTCCCCATAGCAAGAAAAACTAATAAATCTAAGAAAAGACACACAAAATCTTTACTGAAGGACAAAAAGGAAAGAAAAAAGGCCAGAAGAAATAGAGAGATAGATAGACTATATTATAAATGGGAAGATATAATTTTAATCAAAATTCGAATAGAGCTTTTCACATGGGGGAAAAAGAGGGTTAAGAATAATAGTCAATATTCGAAGAAGAAACTGAAAAAGGAGGAGATGACTGCCATATATGATGTACTCCTTATTATAAGCCTATAGTGATCAAAACAGTGTGATTTGGTGCAGAAATAGACAAATTCACCAAAAGAAGAGAAGAGAGACTCCAGAGACAGACTCTTGGGATTCTAGGAACTTGAATAAGCCAGAGGCAACATTTCAAACAAGTGTGGAAAGGGCTGCCTATAAATAGTGTGGGGTAATTCGTTATCACAATTAAAAACTTCTATTTCTACCTCAAACTAGCCACAAAATAAATTTCAGATGGGTGAACTTAAATATGAAAGAGTAAAACTTTAAAACTTTTGAAAGAAAATATAGAAGAAGTCATTGTAACAAAGAAAGATTTTAAAAAACAAAAATTCTGAGTGGAAAAGATTTATTGATACATCTGACTGCATCAAAATTGAAATTTTCTGAATAACAACAGACATGGTCAAATAAAAAGGCAAGTCATGGAATGGGATAAGATAGCTGCAATGTCCATAACTGACAAATGACTCATGTACAGACTATATAAAGAACATCTACAAGTTGAAGAGAAAAGGATAATGGTAAAAAAAACAGGAAAAGGTCAGGAGCAGGTAAGTTACAGAAGAGGAAACACAAGTGGTCGGTAAATATATAGAGATGCTTAACATCCCTAGTTATCAGGAGGTACAGATTAAATAACAAAATAAAATGAGATATAATTTCACATTGATCAGATTGACTTAAAACTCTGCGGTCTTGGGAGTTCCCCAGTGGCCTAGTGGTTAGGATTCTGGGCTTTCACTGCCATGGCCTGGGCTCAATCCCTTGTTGGGGTACTGAGATCCCGTAAGCTGCGCAGCACGGCCAAGAAAACAAAAACAAAAAAACTCTGCAGTCTGATAGTACCAAGGGTTGATGACATTGTGGGGAAGTTAGAACTCATATATGCTGCTAGTGGTTAAATTGGTACAACCACTTTGGAGAGTAATTTAGCCAAGTCTGGTTAATTTCATGTGCCGTGTACCCTAGGGAAACATTCCATGTGGGCCTGGGAGACACAAACAAGGATGCTCATTGCAGTGTTGTTTATAACAACAAAAACTTGGCCATGTCCATCAACAGAATGACTAAATGAACCGTGATACAGTCTTAATGGAATAAACACTGAAAGAGGTAAAAGAGGTAAAGAGGATTGAAGAAAGTCAGGAGACCGAGTCCTGGTTCTTGTTCTGCTTCTAACTGATGACAGGATGTTATACAAGTCACGTGTCCCTCTTCATTGAATGCTCTCCCCAGATATTCTTGTGGCTCACTCCCTCCCCTCCTTCAGGTCTGTGTGCAAATTCCATCTGCTCAGAGAAGCTTCCCTGACCCTGGTATCCATACAACTAGCATTCACGCCCCCTGACACTGCTTGGTCAAGAAGCAGAGTGGCTTAAAGGCCGGGCTAGGTTCAAACACCAGCTTTACCAAGTACTGTTTGTATCACCTTAGGCAAGTTATTTAAGCTTTCTGTGACTCAGTTTCCTCCTCTGTAAATGGAGATAATAATAGTTTTCACCTCAGAGGATTGTTGTGAGGACTGAATGAATTAATACACCAAAGAGTTAGAACAGTGCCTGGTACAGAGAAAGTGCTGGTTAGTAGTAAATTGCATGGCAGTTAAAAGGAATGAAGTACACTGGAGTGCCGTGGATCAATCTCATAAACATGCTGCTGAGTGAAAAGAGCAAGTCCCACACACATGTCGCCCTTCCCTCCCAATTGCACGCATGCGGCCCAGCACACGGACCAGCCCTTGTTTACACGGCCATCAGGTGTCCTTCTCATGGGTCTGAGTTCCTCTCCCCTGCTGTCCACATCGGTCACAGACTGGCCAAGTCAGTTTTGAGCAGTATTTATTGAATCGATTGACTTGAATTAATTCTGAAAGTCCTCGAATGCCTGAGGATTAAGACGATGGTGTGTTTTAAGAAGTTGAACTAAAGACATGAGGAGGGTGGCAGCAATGGAGGAGGTGAGCAACACAGGTACCCGGAAAGAGAGAGACTCCCAGAGGCAGAGTGTCTCCAAGGGTAGGATTCTGTGACTCCAGGACCAGGGAGTGGGGTCCATGGTGTGACTGAAACATTAACTGCTACATTCACAGATGTCTTGGCAAAAAAAAAAAAAGATCTAGAAGGATCCAAGCAGAGCCCTTCCACTGGCTACAAGAGGGAAAGTGGGATTGGGGACAAGGGGGAGGTGAGTAGAGGCTTTTTAAAAAAAAATCTAGATACTTTTGCATTGTTTGAGAATTCTGTAGAGTAAGAAAGAATTTGTTACTTGTAAATTATTAGAAAAAAAAATATCTTGCACAAAAGAGGTACTCAGGGAATGGGCGTTACAATTATTCTTTAAAACAGAGACAAAGGGCTTCCCTGGTGGCGCAGTGGTTGAGAGTCTGCCTGCCGATGCAGGGGACACGGGTTTGTGCCCCGGTCCTGGAAGATCCCACGTGCCGCGGAGCGGCTGGGCCCGTGAGGCATGGCCGCTGAGCCTGTGCGTCCGGAGCCTGTGCTCCGCAACGGGAGAGGCCACAACAGTGAGAGGCCCGCGTACCGCAAAACAAACAAATAAAAAAAAAACAGAGACAAAGACTTCCCACCCAGCTCAGACCCCCAGGCAGGAAGGGGCCCTGCTCGCACCCTTCCTCACGCACTGCAGCTGGCCCTTCAGCAAGTCTCATTGGCTCTACCTTCAAAGTGTATCCTAAATCCAACCGCTTCTCACCACCCTCACTGCCCAGGTACCTGCCCTGCCCATCCCTCGTCTCAACGTACAACCTTCCCCTACTGCTCTCCTTGTTTCTCCCTTGTCCCCTCCATCTCACTCCCCGCAGTGGGCCGGGGTTCCTTAAAAACCCAAACCAGGCAGTTGACATGTACCAAGTGCTTGCCATGTGCCAGGCACAGTGATAAGCAGTTCACTCACTTGCTCCATTAACCCTTTAACAACCCCGGGAATGAGATACTAGTAGAATCTCAGCTGGAGAGATGCAGAAGCTGAGGCACAGAGCATCCAGTAATTTGCACCAGGTCCACATCATGAAGTGCCAGCACTGGGATCCAATCCCTGTGGATCGCGTGCTCTTAGCTGCCTCCCCACTTTGCCTCCCTCCCAGCAGCCTGTGCTCCCCACTTTCCCAGGGTGAAATCAGAGCTCATGCTCCGGCTACGAGGCCCCACATGACCTAGCCCCTGCCTGCCCCTCCAGCCTTATCCACCACCTCCCTCCTCGTCAACCACCGCTCCCCAACCCCACAGGCTCTCCAGCTGGTCCTCCACCTAGAACAGTCTTTCCTTACTGATCTTCTAATGGCTTGTTCTCTCGTTTCACTCAAGTCTCTGCTTGAATGTCACCTCCTCCCAAATGGCCTCCCTGACACCCTTTCTAAAATAGTCCTCACTTTATTCTCTGACTCTTTTCTGCTGTAATTTTATTCATAGATCTTATCACTTCCTGATATGACGTTATGAGACTACTTTTTGGATGGTTATTATGTGTCTCCTCTCTCTAGAATTTCTGTTCCATGAGGGCCGGGACTTTGTCCCCAGTGCCTGGAACAGAGGCTGGCACAGAATGGTAGTGCAGCCAATGAATAAATGCTCACCCCCTCCCGAAGCCAAGGCAGCCCAGGGCTGCTCTGGGACCAGGTCTGGGCCTGCTGTGTGGGGCTGCTCGGAATGTGCCCACTCCCCTTTCACGGGAGGGTGCTTCTGCCTCTGGATGTGTGGTCCCATCCTTCCCTCTGGGCCCCCTGGACTAGTGGGGCAGGAGGCAAAGTGAGATCTCCCATATTCCTTCCCAGTTTCCCTCCTCCGCTGGCCCCTCTGGCCATCCCTCCAGCCCCAGGGCTTGCACCTCCAGCCACCTGGAAGCTGGTCTGATGAATCCATCCCCATCAAGATGATGAACATGCCAGTTTGTCCTTTGCAAGGATATTTGCATTTTAAACGAGGCCATGCAGGAGCAGCTCTTCACCCCAATGTATGATTGTGTCACGGTGTAACTTCCAAGCCCAGGACGTTTGAGAGAGATACCGCTTTTCCCTCTCCCAGACCTTGGGGGAAAGGGCATGGCAGGTAAGGGTGTTGAGGGAGAGGGAGAAAGGGTTCCAAGCTCACCCGGTGGGTCAGAGACTGGGACCCAGCAGACCCCAACCTCAAATGCTGTCCCACTCGACCCACCTTTCCTGCCACCCAGAAGGCCTGGCTTTGTTCCCCAAAGCACCCCCAAGCCATCCTCAGGCTCTGCTTTGTGGAGTCCCTCCAGAGGCTCCCCAGGGAACCTAGAACAAAGGCCTTACCCATTTCAATCTCACAGATGACCAAGGCTGCAATCACCGCACCTGCCGACGTCCCAGCAAAGCGATGGGCCGTTTCCAGCATCCGGGGAGCCAGGTCCCGAAAGGCATCCACCACCCCGGCCTGGTAGAAGGAGAGGAATCCACTGCCCGAGAAGGAGATGGAATGAGGGGTATCTGGGTCCCCCTTGAACACCTGTTCTTCCATCTCCCCAGCCTGGGGCCTCCCGGGGTGGGGAGGAACCCCTCAGTGCTGGCCTGCCCAAGCTCAGGCCGCCCTCCTGTCGGAACTCGCTGCCAAGCCTCCCTGCCAGCCCGGAGCCTGAAATGTGGCCGTCTCTCCCCAGGCGGCTGGGACACCCATGGGTGGCTCAGGCAGCAGCTGCCTGGGCCTGTTGAGCTCCGTCAGTAGGCAGTCCCAAAGCCTGGTAAAGGGCCCAGGCCCAGGACGAGGTGCAGGAAGTGCTGATGCGTGAGCAGCGCCCTGGCCCTGCATGCGTGCTGCTCAGCCTTCGGCCCTGAAGGGTTCACTCATCTGGTTGCAAAACCTCCAACGATGGTTATGGGATGGCACCTCCTGCCCCAACACACTGCAGTAAAGGAACTGACCTCCCACCAGGAGGACGGTATCCCCTTCCTGCAGCGGCAGGGATGCCAAGTTGGCTCTGGTTTTAGAGGGAAACACGGCTCACAGCACCCATGCCTCCACAGCGATGCCCTTTCCTGGGATCCTTCTCCAGGCTTTGTGTGATGTGTTACACAATTATTTTTATTTGTTCTTCTTACATAAGTGCCCCTTTGCTTATTCACTTTTTTATTCACATGTTAGGACTGGCCACCAGCAAAGTTGTAAAGGAAAAGAGTTTTGGTTTCAGGGACACCACCCACCACCGCCTCTCCGTCTCCCACCTTCTTTTCTCCTTGGCCCTTTACTGACACACTAACTCTTAGTCAGTGCCCTCTCTCCAAGCCCTGAATCTTTATGCTGTATCCTAAATGTCCCAGAAGAAATCAATCTGGAATCTCGATCGTTCTGTTTGGGCTTCATACTGTGCACTGTTCTCACTTTGAAATGAGAAGTCTGAGATGCCAGTATTTAACCCCAAGGATGAACAGCTTGGGACGCCAGGTATGGGGGCATCTGGGTCAGGGCAGAGAGATGATTTGGAGCCCAAAGGGAGGTGGCGGGGGGACCAGGGTTAGCTCCAGGGAGCACTGGTCATGCCCCTCTAGAGCTGTGCAACGTGGCCCTGGCAAGGAGGGCCTTCCTTACAACCGGCAGATTTCACTGCCTGAGGAGGTCACAAAGCAGCGAAGTGGCAAGATCACGTCTCTCCCTTCAACATCCCCCCAGGCCACCTAGAGGCAGGATCAGAATTGGAATCGACAAAGTCCCCTGCCCAATCCCCAGTCCAGCTCCATACTCTGTTAGGATGTGATAGCCATGCTGAACCCGCCCTGGGGAGCTCCCACCAACTCTGTCCGCCTTACTGATCCATATTGGAATTTCACATTGGGGGCAGCGCCCAGTGATCGGTCAGGAGGGGGTTTTCTATCTCAGGTAGGTAGTTCCAAGTATATTGCCTCTGTTTGAGAAGGGAACTCCTAACTACATGTGTCTGCAACAGAGAAAACGCGCGCTCGCCCGTGACTCTGCGCTTGCGTGTACGTGTGCGCATGCACACACGGGGCAGGCTCACGTATGTTCACAAAGATCTGAGGCAACCGACTGGCTGGGGTGAAGGGTGGGGTGGGGCTCGGTGGAGTCCAATCAGCTTTTGCAACATGGAGACCCTGCCTCCTTCCTGGGAAATCCGGTTGGCCTGTCCAGCTCTGCGCTGGGGGTCCTGGGAGATGGGAGGGAGTGGAAGCCCCATCCCCGAACTCAGACGCCTACACTTGTTGGGAACAAGATAGACAAATGAGAAATAGCCAGAGACCCATACAAGGGAGTCTATAATTAAGTACCAAATTGTGCAGGGCTGAGATTCCTGCCAGAAAAGTTAAGAGATGAGAGTGAGTGGCATGGGCTGGAACCATCAGAGAAGCTATGTGGTAGAGCCCTGGGTTGGGGTGTTTGAAGAAGTTGGAAGGAGAAGGGAGGGTATTGTGGCAAGAGCAGCATGAGGTCCTTACAGAGAGGGAAGGGGTGTGATGGCAGGCAGTTACAGAGGATGAAGGGCCTTGGAACAGACAGACGTGGGTTGAAGCCCATCTTTGCTATTTATAGGCAGTGTGACATGTGGTAGCCGCTCCAGGCCTCAGTTTTCCTCATCTGTAAAAGGGACAATAATGCCTATGCTGTACAGGAACTGTAAAATTTAAAATATAGCTGTAAAATGCCTGGCACGTGGTGTGTCTCATTATCAAAGGTCAGAAAGGGCCAAGGCTTCTGGAACAGATGGACCTGGGAGAAAAGTTGGAGTAGAAAGATGGGGTCAGTAGATGCATTTGCATTTGCAACATGCAGGAGGAGATAGGAGAGTTGTCAGGCAGGAGAGTCTTGGAAGGGCAATGAGACAGGCTGGAGGATGAGGAAGGAGGATAGTGCTCTATCCTCCTATGGATGTTGGTGGCCAAGCCGGGGTGGAGGCTGACAAAAGCTAAGTTAATGAAGCCATTGCCTCAGAGACTCTCAAGACCTGGGGACTGGTTGGATGGGCAGGATGAGTCATGGCTGATGCCTCATTTTTAGCCTGGGTGCTGGGAGGGGTGGGGCTGCCTTTGGCAGTCTTGGGAAAACTGGGACAGAGCTGGGGAAACTGGATAGAGTATGAGTTTACTTTAGGACATGTCTGAGATGACAGCAGGACACTGGAGCTTTGGAGGAGAGGCAGGGAAGGCTCCAGAGACAGGGACAGAGACCCCTGCCATTAAGTAGCAGAGAAGGGTGAGCAGTTGGAGGTGGGCACAGGGTCATGTTGAAGGAAGACAACCTTGGACAGGTATGCTCCTTCCCAGTCATCTTGCTATTCCCAGTGAAATAGGAGGCAAGGCCACTTGTTCTACATGGACTGCAGGGCCTCGAGAAGGCTGGGGGACCACCACCCTTTCAAAGACAGCACTATGTCCTGACTCAGTCCCTGGCACCTTGCTCTTCAGGCCTGGTTGTTGGATTAGGCCACAGGCAAACTAGAAATTCATGATTGCACTTAGGAAGGCCCCATTGGAACTGTTAACATATTCCCATGCTCTGACCCTGGTGGAGTATTCTACACCTCTGACGAGGGCTGGGGGCGGGCCGCAGGACTCGCCCATTCAGTTCCTTGGTGTTAAGTGATTGAGAAGGTTCGTCTCATTTCCTATTGTTCCTGACATTATGCTCAAAGCCCTAAGAACTCCAAGTGGATGCCTTCAAGAAAAGATCACATTCTGACATTTCTGCATTTGATTTTTTTTTTTTTTTTTTTTTTTTTGCGGTACGCGGGCCTCTCACTGCTGTGGCCTCTCCCGTTGCGGAGCACAGGCTCCGGACGTGCAGGCTCAGCGGCCATGGCTCACGGGCCCAGCCGTTCCATGGCATGTGGGATCTTCCCGGACCGGGGCACGAACCCGTGTCCCCTGCCTCGGCAGATGGACTCTCAACCACTGCGCCACCAGGGAAGCCCTGCATTTGATTTTTAAGTCGGCTCATAATCCTCTCAGGATTACACTAAGTTAATGCTGCTCGTATGACTCATCAGCCTCTGAGGAAATCACATGCAAGAAACTGAGACTGCTTATCACACTCAATTCCAACAAGACAACCCAAAAGGAACTTATAGAAGAACCTAGAGTTTCCCTAAATATAAAATATGTGAGACCACCCGGGACACATCTCTCAGGGAAAAAGACAGCATTAGGATTCTGGGTTAGCTTTCATTGATGGTGCACCCCCCCTAACTTAAATCTTGTAAAATGTTTATTGAGTGAAGAACGTGGTTGTTTCTGGATGTGAGAGAGTATGAAGGTCACAGCATCGCACATGAATAATCTTGCCAACAGTGTTTACCCTGAATCTAAGGGAGGCCTAACTTCCGGTTACCATGAATACAGAGTATGAAGGAACAAGTTAAATGATGCCAGGTGAAAACAAAGACAGGACTTTCCTGGCGGTCCAGTGGTTAAGACTGCACTCCCAAAGCAGAGGGTGCAGGTTCGATCCCTAGTCAGGGAACCAGGATCCTGCATGCTGTGCCACGTGGCCAAAAAAAAAGAAATGGAAACAAAGACAAAGTGAAACTGGGAGAAGGGCTGGTAGATAACTTGTTACTACACAGCAGCCATTCCCGGCCCACTGTTCCTTGCCCACTTCCCTACAGAGCAGCTGAAAGTTTAGATATTTGATTTCCAAGTCTCCCTTGCAGCTAGAGTCCATCATAAGACCCAGTTTTGGCCAATGAGGAGTAAGGGTGAATCTGCTGGGTGGCTCCCAACAAAGGTTTTCCTCCTTGATAAAAGGAGAAAGGTACATAAGGAGAGCCCCTTTCACCCCATCCCCCTTTCTTCCTGCCTGAGATGCTATCCTGTGAGAACATGGAGGATGGAGCTACAGCAGCCATCTTGCACCCATCAGGGGAAACAGGCAGCCACACTGAGTGTATTAGTTATCTATTGCCGTGTCACAAATTACCTCAAAATTCAGTTCCTTCAAATAACAAACGTTTATGGTCTTAGACAGTTTCCAAGCATTAGGAACCCAGAAATGGATTAGTTCCAGGCTCGGGGTCTCTCATTAGATTGTAGTCAAGCTGATAGCTAGGGTTGCAATCATCTCAAGGGTCATTGGGGTGGAACAATCCACTTCCAAACACACTCTCATGGTTGCTGGTAGGCATCAGTTCTTAGCTGGCTATTGATAGAAAGCTTCAGTGCCTCACCACATGGTCCTCTCCACTGGGCTGCTCACAAGATGACAGCTTGCTTTTCCTAGAGTGAGATGTGCAAGGGAGTGAGAGAGAATAAGAGATAGAGAGTGTGAACCCCCAATGGAAGCCATAGTCTTTTTATAACACTGTGAGAAGTGATAACCATCCCTTCTGCCATATTCACACCCCTCCTACATTTTGCTAGGGCTGGTCTATGTGACCAGAAAGTGGGGATTCTTAAGGGACAATTTGGAGGCTGGCTACTTCACTGAGGATAGCAGAAGAGAGAGAGAGAAAGAGTCTGGGTCCTTGAGGAGATTGTTGAATGACTGTACCAACCCCCAAACCATTTGTACCCTTCCTGTTATATCAGATAATTGAATGCCTTTATTGTTGAAGCCACTGTGCATTTGATATTTGCTGCTGAAAACCTCAGGACTAATGCAAGGACTATTCAGTATTTCTAGTAAAATGTAGAAATATCATCTTGAGAAGAACAAATAAAAACTAGTTCTTTGTTTTTAGGAAAAATAAAAGAAATGCTTGAAGTTATAGTTTATTATAGCTGAAATCTGATTCATAAAAATTCTGAAAAATTCAATCTGAAAATTTCAGAAGAATTTTATTATACCTTTTAGAAATTGTTTACCAACTATTACTTTTGTTAGAATAGAATATTTTTCTCTTCCTTATTCCTCCTGAAAAACAAGTGAGGTTCTGCTCATTAATTGAACAGCCCTCTAACATAGCACTTGACTTTTGAGGTCTGTGACTTAATTTTTGAATACTTGATCAACATATATGTATATCCTCTGTGGGTTGCACATGTTTACACCTTTTCTAAAAAGTCAGTAATTAAAAAAAAAAAAGACAAGGCGAGAGGAGAAAATTTGACACTCTTGAGATGGGGACAGAGCTTGCTAGCACCCTGTCATGTTGTCCTTTTACATGACCTTGAGATCATTCATGCAGCCTAAATCACATCTTATTCTCATTATGAAACAGCTTAATCATACAGAAAAGTACTGAAAATAGAATAGCAAACCACCATGTACCTACCTGACAGATTGAACTAATCTTAACATTTCATCACATCTTGGACAAATACTTGCTTGGTTTTAAAGAAATGAAACATCATAGGTAGAGGTGAAACCTCCTTTGAACGCTTTCCTAATTGTACCCCCACTCTCCCTCCCATGGGAAAACCATGTCCCAGATTGGAGAGAGTCTTTCCCTTTCATGTTTTTATATTTTTATTACATGCATATGTTTTATAAACAATATATAGTATTGTTTTATAAATATTTTAAATTTCACATAAGCAAACACATTGACTTATTCTGCAGTTTGCTGTTTTCATTCAGCATTGGGATACATGGCTCTGGTCTTTTCCATGTTACTGCTTTGGTAACCTATTATGAGGCCATGGGGCAACATTTTCATTATTCTCTTACTGATGGACATTCAGATTGTTTCCATTGTTTTACTATAATGACCAATGCTACAGTGAGAACCCTTTTATACATCTCCCTTTTTATCATATGGGAATTTCTCAAGGTCACAATGTGGATATACCAGTTGTAGCCATGGGATTTTAATTTATGGAGGTAACTGAGTGGTGACATGGAGAAGCTAATGCCGATGAAAGAAAATTTTTATTATTTACACCCTGATTCAGGGGGGCTTGCCATGCCATGCAGGGCTATAGGGGGAAGCACCAGGTTTGGTCAGGAGGCAGACGGGATGAGGGGAAAGCATGGCCCAGAAACTTGTTTGTGTTTTCTGCAAGAAAGGCAAGGCAGGGCAGAGAAACAGCTTAGAACTGGGTGATTTAAATAGTGTCAGCAGGCTCTGGACTATAGAGGTGGTCTCAAGTGGTCTGGAACCTAGCCCTGGGTGATTAGGGCACAGGAATATTGCTTCCTGGAGTATAATAGCCAGATAAAGGAGGTGGTTCAGAGTAAGGGCTCTGGATTGGTTACTTTGCTATGAAAGGTGTGCTTTGAGCCCTTTGCTATCACTAAGAATTGGTTAACCCTGGGAGGGGTGCTCTCTCCCCAGTCAGGTAGGCCAAATGCCAGACCATCAAGAATACACACAATAGGAAAATAGGGCACTTCTTCAATTTGACCAGTTGCTGCCAAATTGCTCTCTGGAGTGGTTGTGCCATTTTACGCTCCCAGACAATAAGAGATCTAATTGCTTCCCTTCTCTTGGTATTACCAGATTTTTAAAACGTTGCCAATCGGAAGGGTATGGACACTATCTTATTGTTGTTTCATTGATATTTTCCTGATTATTTACAAGGCTAGGCATCATTTCATATGTTCATTGTCCTTCCTCTTCTCTGAATTGATTGTTCTTAGCCTTTCCCCATTGGGGTGAGGACAGCATTTGCCTTCTGTTATTAATGTGTAGACATTGATACTAATAATAGCTCCATTGAATGCGTTGCAAATATCCTCTCCCAGTTTGTGGCTTGTCTTTTAACTTTTTTATGATGTTTCTATGGTACAGAAGTTTAAAATTTTAATGTAGTAAAATGTATCATTCTTTTCCTATATGCTGGTGTCTTTAAGTCATAAAGATGTCCTCTCATATAAAATAGAGTCTTGGTTATTTTAAATGATTTAACCATCAAGCCTAAGCTATTCGTTCAGTCTCTATTGAAAAACTGCAGTCTGGTGCGCTGTTTGGCACCATCTGTTTTAAAATAAATGCTTGTAGGAATTTATCTTGCAGAAATACCCACAGGAGTCCTCCCAGAACCCCAATATATGCACAGGGTTGTTAAATACAGCACCAGTTGTAATAGCAAAAATCTAGAAGTAACCTAAGTATCTCTCAGTGGAAAGTTAAATTAATTCTGGTATATATTCATTTACCATATAATGTAATTCTCTGCAGCCATAGAGAAGAATAAGGGAGATCTGGATGTGTTCATATGGAAAGTTCTCCAAGATATATTGGTAAATGGGAAAAATAAAAATTTTTTAAAAACCCCTAAGAATCCAAAGAATAAATATGCTACCATTTATGTCAAAAATGGAAAAAAAATTCCTTATGTGTATCATGTAAAATTTCAGAAACAAAACTACTCACAGTGGCTACTTCTGAGGAGGAGGGCCAGGGTTTGAGGGTGCGAGGGAAACCCATTTTTCATTGCCCATCTTTTCTGTTTTCCTTGTTATTTCCATTACAGTAAACAAAGAAGAATTGCTGCAGGTGGTCCCCATTGCTGTAAGTTGCTATTTGTTTTGGCGTTTGAAATATCCTGAGGTGAAGAGAAGAAATTGAATTATTAGAAATGGGGCAGGAGACAGCATCATTGGGACACTTTGATTACATGTGTTCTGCAGCTGGGTCTGAAGGCATAAGGGGCAGTGCTTGCAGCAATGTGCTGGTTGATGAGATCCAGGCTTGCCTTTGTCTGGGGGAGCAGCAGTTGTCTGGGAACTGAGGGGAAGTGGTTGGGAGAAGCAGGGAATGAGAGGGAAGAGGGATGGAAGGTTGGGGCAGGTCTGAGCCAATTGGATTCGCCTAGGTCCCTGCTGTCTGAGTCTTGCGGTCAGGGCCACCGTAGGCTCTGAGTCCCCTTGCACTGTCTGGCTGCAGGGTAAGAAGAGGCTCTGCACCCACTCCCCCAGTGGAGGAGGAGAGCTCCCACCTCAAAGGTACTGGTAGGCAATTCTCTGGAGAGGAAGAAAAGCCAGGCTCAACCTAGGAAAATGCTCATCCAATAAATGGGAATTAAAGGCACCCTGAGTTTATCCTTGTCGAGATTTAAGAAGGGAGAGGGATTGGGCCGGCATTCACAGAACAAAGACAAATTGTACCCCAGGGTTGAGTCCAATGATCTTCCTCAGGACAGTACAGTGTAGGTGGTCAGGGATCTGGGCCGTCTGGGTTTAAATCATAGCTATGTTGATTCCAAGTTACTTAACATCTCAGTGCCTTAGTTTTCGTATGTATGGGAAAATAATACCTCCTAGAGGGTTGTCCTAGTATATGGTAAGTGCTTACAAAGTATTAACCATTGTAATTCTTTATTAACCACCTCTGTAAATTCACGTAACTGGCATCCTGGGCAGTGACATAGTCGGCACTGGGGGGGTTGGATCTGTATCTGAGGTGGATGCACGTTAACCAAGCTCACAACCCTGATGAATAAGCTGTAACCAACTCATTCATTCACACCGGCCAGTGCTTGTAGGCGGATCTGTCACCACCTTGATCTCTCTTTTCCCCATGTGGGATCCCCGACTGTACTCAGAGGCCCCTTGGGGGATTGGGGACACTTCTGTGCTCTTATTCATTTCCCTGGCTACTCCCGCTGCATGACTGTCAGTCCCGTGGGGGAGGGCACTTTGGTACACTGGAGGATGGCAACTCATGGTTGTCAAATAAATACTTGCTGAATGACTAAATGGTCATCATGTGTTCCATGTCATAACCAAATACTGGAAACAACCTAAATGCCTAACAACAGGGAGTTGTTATTAAATTGTGGCCCATTCACTCCACAAAACCAAACAGTCATTGAGAAGGATAATTATAGCAATTGTATAGAAAGATAGAGAAATGCTTGTGATGTAATCTTAGCAAAACAAAAGAAATCAAAATGGTCTTGGCATGATGTGGATCAATCTTGATATTTTGTTAAGTGAAAAAGCAAGATCCTGGAAAAAGAGTATGAGATGATGCCATTCATGTAAAAAAGGGGGCAAAAAATAGAAGACTTCACTTGCAGTTCTAAGCACAAAATACCTCTGACCAGCAAACAAGTGACTGAAAACACCTGGGCCTCTAGGGAGGGGACAGAGAGGTGGACATTTGGGAACAAGTCACTGACAACTTTTCTACCCTCTGAATGTTGAACCAGGTGAGCGTGTTTCTGATTCAAAAAATCAAATAATTTAAAACACTTCCTGGTACATAGCAAAGTAAAATAGATAAATATCTTTTTTCCTACTATATTCCTCAACTCTAAGGCACAATTCTAACCCACATTTTAAAGTTTCCGTTATCATAATATATTTCAATCAATGGGCATTCTTAATAGGTTCTTGTGGTGGGTTTTTTTTCCCCCTAAAAAGCTTTTACTAAATCAATGCTGAGGCTTAAATTTGATGGTATTTTAGAACCAAGGAAATATAGTACAGAAAGATGTGTCATCTAGAAAGGAACTATAACAATAAAAACCATTGTGTGGTGGGATTGTGGGGATCTTCCTTTCTCAAAATGGTCCTTACTGGTAATTTTACATCATCTTTTCAATAGTTTTTTAAAAACATATTTTAAACTGTTTTCAGGAGATAATAAATGTTTTTAGAGGGAAGCATCCCCCAGCACCGGGGTATAGAGAACCTGCCAAGCAGTAAACCCATGAAAATCACCACTTCCTCAGCTTAGTTTAAATAATTATCAGAGCAAAGCTCTGGGCCCTAACTTAAGCTATGGTTACAAGGAGAGACCCATTGTCCTTGGATTTTTCCTGAGATACTCACCTTCCAGGAACAGTTTGTCAAACCTGAGACAACACTTACTTGGTCACCATGGGTGTCTATTTCAGCAATCGGTTCAGACCTTTGATCATATAACATGTGGGATACACTAACAACGGTCCAAACTGATGACTTGAAGTCTGTCAGGAATCGACTATTAGTAAATTTCATGTTTGCAAATTGCTGCAAACCCTTGTTATTCAAAGTGTGGTGTGTGAACCAGCAGCAGCAGAATCTCATGTCCCAGACCTACTGAACCTAAGATCCACATTTTAACAAGACTCCCAAGTGATTCATACGCACATTAGAGTTTGAGAAGAACTACTGTAAACTGTAAATTGCAATATAGATGTTAGGTGCATTATTATTAATGAAAACAAAAAGCGAATAATAATTTCTTAATCTGTTTTCAGAGACCTTCACATTATCACCTCATTTGGTTTTTATAGCAATACTAAGAGTTAGAATTTTTTTTGTTTTTTTTTGGCTGCATTGGGTCTTTGTCGTTGCACGGGGCTTTCTCTAGTTGCAGCGAGCAGGGGCTGCTCTTCGTTGTGGTGCGGGTGCTTCTCATTGTGGTGGCTTGTCTTGTTGTGGAGCATGGGCTCTAGGCGCGCCGGCTTCAGTAGTTGTGGCTCGTGGGCTCTAGAGCGCAGGCTCAGTAGTTGTGGCGCACCGGCTTAGTTGCTCAGCGGCATGTGGCATCTTCCCGGACCAGAGCTCGAACCTGTGTCTCCTGCATTAGCAGAAGGATTCTTAACCACTGAGCCACCAGGGAAGCCCCAGAGTTTTAGAGTTTTTAAACCCCGGTTTATAGAAGAGGAAATGAGATTCAGAGAAGTAAAGGGAAACTTATATTGAGTTTTGATTAGTCCTGTAGTTAGGAAAAAGATTGCCAATTCATTGTTCAGATACTCTTGTGATTTTTCAGTGATGCAGACATTTGATGTCTAGCCAAACTGGGAGGTAAACAATAAATGCTAGAGAGGCTATGGAGAAAAGGAAACCCTCCTGCACTGTTGGTGGGAATGTAAACTGGTACGGCTACTATGGAGAACAGTATGGAGATTCCTTAAAAAACTAAAAATAGAGCTACCATATGATCCAGTAATCCCACTCCTGGACATATATCCAGAGAAAACCGTAATTCCAAAAGATACATACACCCCAATGTTCATTGAAGCACTATTTACAATAGCCAGGACATGGAAGCAACATAAATGTTCATCAACAGAAGAATGGATAAAGAACATGTTGTACATAGATACAATGGAATATTACTCGGTCATAAAAAAGGATGAAATAATGCCATTTGCAGCAACATGGATGGACCTAGAGATTGTCATACTGAGTGAAGTAAGTCAGACAGAGAAAGACATATATGATATCGCTTATATGTGGAATCTAAAAAAACAGGCTACAAATGGGAGGTAGGCCCCTGCCATCCCTTTGAACATCCTTTTCCAGTCTCTGCTAGGATTGTGCTTCTCTCTCAATGTCCAGGACCATCCTCTTCCACAGGAGGAGACAGATGACAGTCCAGTTCATGTGGCTAGCCCCTCTTGTCTGCTTATCTGGGGCCCAAAGTGGTCTCAGCCTCTGTGTGTGGGGGGCAGGGGAGTAAGGGGGTCTGAGCCCAAGGCTGAGAGTTAAGTAGACTCAACAGCCAGTATAACAGGTTGCTGGTCTGGGAAGCCAGATAGGTCCTTACATCAGCCCTGCAAGGACTTTTTAATTCTAACTCCAATTAGAATGGCCCATTCTAATCAGAGGACCAAGACCAGGATGAGATTAGGCTGTGCTTGAAAATAATTCAGGATTAGTGAGAAAAGAATAGAAACATTTATTTCTCAAGAAACCTAATTATTATTTAAATCTAAGAGTTTACTTTTTAAAAACAAATCATCACGTCAAATTATTTACTTGGCTATTTAATGGTTACTTTGTTTAGCTCTTTGATGAAGGGTTGGAGTTCTGTTTCAAGAAAAGATGAGGAAGCATATTGCTTTCTAGCTCAGTTAACTATATCTCCAACTTAAGCCATGTATTCAGACCATATGAGCTCAGAACAGGAGCAGCCCACCCTGACTATTAGGAACCTAAGATGAAAAAGAGAGTCCTGAGGGCGAAGCTCACAAGGTGAAAATAGCCATAATACATACTAAGTTCTTCCTGAGTCAGGTGATCCAGTTTTGCATTTTTCATATTAAACAAAAATCTCATGTGCAATGATAGAAGCATTTTGGAAGGCAATTTGGCTATTTATCAAGAATTATAGCAGCTGTGTCTTGGGTGAGGCTCACTGCTTTCAATATTTCTTTTAATGAGTTATTCCATTCCTGAAAATTTATCTTCAGGAAATAATCTAAGGCATAGAAAAAACTCTAGCCAAAACAGCTCACCACAGCACTATTTTAATTTTTTTTTCCTATTTTTTGGCCATGCTGTGCGGCGGCATGCGGGATCTTAGTTCCCTGACCAGGGATCGAACCTGCGCCCCCTGCAATGGAGGCACAGCATCTTAACCACTGGACCCCAGGGAAGTCCCACCAGAGCACTATTTTAGATATTCAAGCATTGAAAACCCATAGCATCTGAGAGCAAGGAAATAGGTAAATGACCTACAGCATGTCTACCTAATGATTTATTAAGTAGCCATATTTTAAATGATGCTTACATTTAAAGTACATTTGGTATTGAACTGGATTGTCCCTCTATTGCCTTTCATCTACTATGTGAAAATGGTTGAAACAAAGTTAAAAATGAAAGTTTTAAGACAAAGACTATTTGTAAAGTACTAGCTATAAAATTTGGTCTAAGATATATTAGGAAGGTTCTGCCCAGACTATCATCATCTTCTTTATCCATCCAAACCCAAAGTCCAGCCATTCTTCAAGTCCTGTGCTGCCTCCACATCCCTCCCTCCTCACCTCTCCCTCCTCACAGCTCCCACAGTACACATTGGCCCGTGATAGACTACCTCGTGCAGTTGGTGTTTTCATTCAGTATGTATCTCTCTCACTGGGATCCTTGACATCAGTGACTGGGTTTTAAACCTCTTTTATTCCGCACAGCACACAGCTCAACCCCTGCACCCAATCAGTCACAAGTCCCATTGATTTTACTTCCAAGCTTTCCTCAGCTCTATCTTTTCCTCTCTATCCTTTCAACTAAGCCTCATCTCTCACGTGGGCTCCTGCCACATTGTAGCAATCAATGCTGTATCAGTTATGGTGCTTTAGGCTGCAAGTAACAGAAAAGTCAATGTGGAGTAGCTTACACAATGAGGAAAGTCTGTTCTTTCTATTTGAGAGAAAAGCCCTTTCCAGAAAGCCCCCCAGAAGACTCTCCCTCGGGGCCCACTAGCCAGCACTGGGCCACACATTCATGCCTTAGCTGCAGGGGAGGCTGGGAAAGCCATCATTTGGCAGTTTCAGTCTCAATAGTGGGATGCAGGCTCTGCCAGCAGGAATGAGAAGAGCGTGAAGAGGCAGTTTCTATTAGGCTAGGGAACCAATAGTGTCAGCCCCAAACTTCCTGCCTTGGGTGTCCCCACCCCTTTAATCCATTCCCAACACTGCCACTATTAATTCACTCATTCATTTAATTAATGATTCATTCATTGTATTAGGTTTGGCTAGTTTATGTTCCAGCAACAAACAGCAAGGGGGAAGAGAGAGCACAGAGATTGGCGCCGGCTTTTACCTGCTTCCGCCTAAAATGGACCTATGTTTAACCCATCGTCCCCCAACCCCCCTCCCCGCAACCATTAGTCTGTTCTCTGTATCTATGAATCTGTTTCTGTTTCATTATGTTTGTTTGTTTCGTTTTTAGAGTCCACATATAAGTGAAATCATATGGTATATGTCTTTCTCTGTTTGACTTACTTCATTTAGCATAATACCCTCCAGGTCCATCTATGTTATCACAAAAGGCAAGATTTCATTCTTTTTTTAACCATTCATCTATGGATGGACACTTAGGTTGCTTCCATATCTTGGCTGTTGTAAATTATGCTGCAGTGAACACAGGGGTGCATGTATCTTTCTAAATTAGTGGGTTTGTTTTCTTTGGATAAACACTCAGAAGTAGAATTGCTGGTTCATATGGTAGTTATATTTTTAATTTTTTGAGGAATTTCCATATTCTTTTCCTTACTGGTTGTATTAATTTACATTCCCACCAACAGTGCATGAAGGTTCCCTTTTCGATTCTGCTTACATTTCATTGGCTAAAGCAAGTCCTGTGGCCACACTTAACTTCAAAAGGGCACAGAAGTGAGATCATCCTTCATGCAGGGTAAGCCGCACGAACGGTTACCAAATCCAACAAATATTTATTGAGTGTTGGCTATGTGCAAAGAGACGTGCAAGAGATGTATTGGTAAGAAAAACAAAGTATCTGTTCTGAAAGCTTTTACAGTCTAGAAGCAATAGTCTACCCCTTCCGTTATGTGCTCAGGCTAACATTTAGAGACTTCATTTGTATCACCACTTACATTTTCATTGCATTAAAAAAAAATGCTTGGCTGTCTTCCTGAATAGGCGGTAAAACCTCAAAGATGTCTTATCCCTTCTTGTAAACCTCATACCTAGAATTGTGCCTAGTACTAGTAGAAACTTCATGTTTGTTGAATGATGTATGAGATAGGATGGGCTCAGCTAGGGTTTGTATTTTAACATTTAGTGAGAAGTCTAACAGCCAGCAGCTGCTGGGGCTGATTTCTCTGTTCAACAATGTCATCCAGGACCCAGACTCTTTCCAGCCTTACACTTTGATACACTTGGCTTGTTGGCTTTTCCTCCCTGTGACTGTGCTTCATGATCATAAGACTGCTGCCACTGCTCCACATAATATATTTTTAAGGCAGGAAAAAAACAGAAGGGGCAGCAGCAGGGGGCTGTCCACTGGTAACTGTCCCTTATAGCAGGGAACAGAAACTTTCCTAGAAGACACCCGGTAGCTTATGTCTCATGGGCAAAACATGTATCACATGGCCACCCCAAACTTCAAGCAAGGCTGGGAAAGAGAATATCGGGATTTCCAGTCTCTGTGGTTGGAGATGGCTAAGAAGGGGCTGGGAATGGTTTGGGTTGCCAACCGAAAGTTTCACCACCAATGAAGAATATGTGCTCAATAAGTACTTATTGGTGGAAGTTTAGATTTTTATGATCTGGTTCTTTATTGATTTTTAATAACATATAAAGAACACTCATCACTGCTGTGTCTAACCAGTACTGAGTGCATCTTCTGTTCGTGCTGGGAACTATGGAATTTTCTCATTCAGTCTTTGCAACCCCGTGACAGAGGTATTATCAATCTATTTTACATATGAAGAAACTGAAGCAGCTTGTTCAACATGCTCACTTACCAACTAGTAAATGATGACACAGGGGTTTGAATTCCAGTGTCTGAGTCCAGAGCCCATGATCCTATCCTAGAACTTGAGGTCTAGAGGTGAACAGAGAGCTCATCAGACACAAGCCCTTTATTTCATAGCGCTGAAGCCCAGGATGGGAGGTAACCTGCTCAAGGTCGCACAGCAAGCCCAAGTCAGAGCCAGGCCCAGGACCCAGAAGTCCTGACCCCCAGGCCACGGTTCTATCACTCTGGGCTGCCTCTATTTAGAAACCTCACGTTAGTTCACTGATCTTTAAAAAGACAAAAATGCCAAATGGGATCCTGTGGACAATTCAGTTTTTTAAAAAAATGTATTTGACCTAAGTTTTGGCAAATTAGAACAAGTTGTTTCCTTTTTTGGAGTCAAAACTTAGCGATTAGTTGGTTCAAACTCTTCTACCCATCTCAGTGGAAAGTCTAGTCTGTACAAAATTTTTCAGTTCTCAAGTGATAAAGAGGAAGGAAAGAATGCAATGATCAGAGCCTCAGCTGGGACTTACCAAGATTACTTTAAATTCCAAGCTCATGACCCCGAAATGCCTTATTTGTGGTGTTTAAACATGTTCTATGTAACACTGCCTTGGGAAGTCTCTTGATAGAGTAAAATGTGTAAGTTTTGAATCACACTTCTACCACCAACTAGCTGCGGGAACACATGACCTAGGCCCACTGTGAGAATTGAGTGGAGCTAATGTACAGACAGCATCTGGCACAAAATGGGACAAACCAAGTGTCATTTCCCCTTCCCCTGTCCTCTGGCACTTCCCCTTCAGACTTGGGGCTGAAACACCTCTAGCACACAATTTAACAAGGAGTGCCTGCCTTCCCACACTGCTTCCTGTTTCAGAGGGTCAGAGTCCCTTTTGTTGACAGGACTCAAACCTTTCAGGGGAAAAATTTTGCTTAAATTGAAAAGTCATTTTTGTGTTGCATTTACGACCCTAGAGCATCAAGGTTATAAGCATAGGCTCTTGAATCACACAGAGGCTCCGTCACTTCCTGTGTGTGTAGTTGTGTAACCTCCTTGTGTCTCCATTTCCTTCTCCATACAATGGGGGTAATAACAGTACCAAGCTCAGGAGGCTGCTGTGGGGATTAGATGAGGGAATGTGTGTCATTCTGTAAGCATGTCATACGGGTTTGATGGAGCCTTGTTGGATCCTTCAATCTAAGATAGGCTGGGACCTAGGACCCCCTACCAGAGCGACACAGTACAAAGAAACTATAAGGGACTAAAAACAACTATATACATGCACAGTTGGGGCAATTATGAAGAATAAGGCATAAAAAGGCCATAAACCTACTGCTATTTCTGAGGTGCTAGGAGAAAAACAGGGTGAGCCCTGTGCATGACTCCTGCACACAGCACCACCGAGGGGGTGGGCAGACCACCTAAGCTACCCCTCTGGCCCGACCCACCAATCCGCCCCTACCATCACCCCATGTAAGGGACCAGCCCACCCTCCTAGGAGAGTGAGCATGGGAACCCATGATTTGTTTTTGCTCCCAATAAAGCCTTGCCTGAATTCCTCGTCTGGCCTCTTATCAATTTCTATGGATTAAAGAGTCCAAGGACCTGAACTGGTAACAAATCTCTTCCACAGCGTTTCTCATGAGTGTTCAGTGTGGGTTAGACAAAACATTTTCTCTCCTTTTAAGGATAAGGACAATTGGGCAAACGACAGCACAGCGGGGCAGCATAGCAGACAGTAGGAGAGAACTCAGGACTGCAGGCAGGATACTGGGTTCTAGTCCTGGCTCTGCCACCAGTGCCCATGTGTCCTTCTGTTCCCTGGGCTTCAATTCTCTGCTAATCACGGCTATTCAAATGTCTTCTTGGAAGCCTTAAGTGACCAAGACTAGCAGGAAACAACAATTTGGTAAAGGTTTAGAATTCTGTAATTTGGGCTCGAGAATGAAGAACTCTTTCAAGATCTTCTACCAGAACAAGAAGAGGCAGTTAGGAAGGAACAGCAGCATTTTCCTTGGGCAAACTTGAGGAGTCCCCCGCTTGTCCTCCTCACCCTTCTCCCCCTCCTCTGTTCCTCCTTGGACACAATGTGACTTCCATCCTCCACTTTGCCCCCAGATACCACCATAAACGAGTTCTCAGATCCTTCTCCACAGTCTGAAAGAGATGCATTCAGCAAACATGCACATTTACCTTGTCAGCCCCACGAGGGCAGGGACCATGCCTCAGTCCACTGCTCTGTGTATGGACTGAGACACAGAGCAGTGGACTGAGGCACGGTCCCTGCCCTTGTGGGGCGGACGTACTATAGGGGCAGACAGAGGCAAGCAAAGTAAACAAGTAAAATATACAGTGGAGCAGGTGGAGCTGGCCGAGAGCTGGATTTAACTGGGCTGGAGTTTTGCCAAGTGAGTACAACCTAGAAAGCTTGAGGTACAGGAGGGGAGGCTGTAGACAAGAGAAGAGTTGTAATCACTAACGATGGAGTTGAGGCAGGGAAAGGAGGGGAGAACGGATTTCAAGGGGACAGTGAAAGGTAGTGAGATCAGTGGACTACGGGGCCCATGGGAGTAAAGGCTTGAAGAGAAGAGCTAGAAAGAGCTTTGAACATGGGACCTTCAGAGGGCCTAGGGCTTGAGTGTGGGGCTGAGTAGTGAGCCAGGGAAGATAAGATCACCGGGGGAGAGGAGGCCATGGAGCAGGGAGGCCAAAGCATCAGTGGATCGGGCAAATGGATGGTGAAAGCACTGAGCGTGGTGGCAGGACGAGTGGGACAGAGGACAGTGAGGTGGGAGTGAAACTGTGTGGGACACTTTAGGACCTCTCGGTTGTACTAGCCACCCCTCCCATGTTCCCCATCTCTTGAGGTAAAAGGCTTTGCTTCAGGCCCCCTCTCAGTTTCAAAAGTCTGGCTCAAGAGTTAAAGATTAGGAAATTTGAACACACAGAAACAAAGAATAACTGTTGGGCTAGGAAACATAACAATTTAGACTATAAATCAGGCACATAGCAGAGTCACTGAATTCCCAGTTCCCTGAAAGATATAGATAACGAGGTCTGACACACATTCCTAAACTGTTTTTACACAAACCAGACTTCTCCCACTTCCAACCAGGAAAACTGCTGTCCACAAGCACATAGACCCCCAGGCCAGTTGGGACCAGAAGGTTGATGATGTTGATTCCCAAAACCTCACCCTGTTACCTCACTACCAACCAGCCAGAAGAATGCAACCCACACCCTTAATATTGCCTTTTAAAACCCTTCCCTGAAAGCCACTGGGGAGTTTGGGTCTTTTGAGCATGAGCTGCCCACTCTCCTTGCTCAGTGCCTTCAATAAATGCTGTACTTTTTTTCACCACAACCTGGGGTCAGTAGATTGGCTTTGCTGTGTGTCAGGCAAGCGGATCCAAATCCAGTTTCTGTAACAGGAGATAAGACCTTCAGATAATTCATAAATAGTGACAGTGGTGAGAGGAGGAGTTTGTAAAGTCATATTTAATAGTGTGATTTAATGTTACATTTGAGTAAAACCTCTTTTGTTTTACTGTAAGAACTATAGAGAAGGAGAGAGCTGCTCATGGCATGAAAAGCAGGACTGAGCATTAAAAAGTTGACAAAGACCTGGGAGTATCTCATTTCATGAAGGATCAAAGCTGTCAGCCTAAGGGATATAGCTCTACTTGTGCAATCATAAGCAGCCCTAAACTGGTGGGAAGGTATTTAGTTTTTTATGGGTAAAGGACCTTCCTTTATTGTTTGTTTGTTATTTTATTTTATTTTTTAAAATGAGCACGTTATTTTTTTATTTTTATTTTTTTGGGGGGGCCATGCCGCACAGCTTGTGGGATCTTAGTTCCCCTACCAGGGATTGAGCCCACGCCCTCGGCAGTGAAAGCGTGGAGTCCTAACCACTGGACCACCAGGGAATTCCCCCAAGGACCTTCCTGTCATCCCTAAAATACCAAGCAGAGAGCCACCATTTCAACAGAGGCTTGAAATAATATTATAATGATAATTCATTAGTGTCATATATTAAAAGCCATTGACTGAGAGCCAGTGGTATAGAAAAGTTAAGAAAGTGGACTCTGCTTGAGTTTAAATCCCAGCTCTGCTACTTACCACTCATTTAACCTCATCTGTATGAGGGGAATAATAATGTCTCAGCTTCTGAAAAGTAAATGAGCTGAGAGGTTGCCTGGATTGTGTGAGGACTCAAAAAGTGTTGGTTAGATATTCTGATCTTTCTAATCTTTGTTGGCAAATAAACAAGAAAATAAGGCTTTAGTTCTGTGTACGGAAAAACAGCCAGAGAGTAAGGCTGAGACAAGGGTCCTACCTCAGCTAATTGCATTTCAACAGCCCCTGGGAGGCAGTGTGGCCCAGGGGTAGTGAATCTGTGCCGGGAGTCAGAAGTCCTGGGTTTCTGTTCCTCCTCAGCCTGAGGCCAAGGCCAAGTATGGCCAAGGGCAAGACAGGGTGTCTCTGAGCCTCAGCTTATCCACCTGTAAAGTGGGGACGATCATTCTGCCAGGCCCACACACAAGGTCGTTTTGAGGACCAAATGAGGAAATGTTCCATGAAGATAAATGGTAACTCAGTTCACCTGTGTTGAGTGCCCACCTACTGTGTGCTGGGCACAGGAGAATGAAATTAGGCCTGCTCCCTCCCCAAAGAAGTACCCAGAAGACAGGACATGTACCCAGACAGCCAGAGTCTATGGGAGAAAGTGCTAAGGGAGTCTGATTACGGAAGGAAGAAGTATCTTTATGGTTGAGTCTATGAGCAGATTCAGGGAGGATGTACTGAATGGTGCCCAGTGCACTCAGCAGCTCCCCTTCTAGAGCCTCATCCAGCAGATGTACCTGCTCATGCCAGACGACCTGAGGTCAAGGCTGTTCACTGTAGCATGCTTTATAGCTGCATAAATTCAGACCCCCCTAAAACACCCACCAAAGAGAGAATATGTGGGCTCTATAGCAGAATAAGGAAAAGCTCTTTGTGAACAGACATGCCAATTTGGGCTTCCTTCCCCTTCCTCCAGATGCTCTCAGACCCTGAACTTGCATCTACCATAGTCATTTTCATGGGCTCCTTGAATTAGAAGTGTCCTTGATAACAAGGAAAGCTATGACCTGCAAGTGCATGAACATAGGCCCCACTGGGCCCCAAGCCCCAGAGAAGGGTTACTGTCCTCTTTCTATAAAGAAATGAGGCCCAGGTTTGCCAGGGCAGCACAGCCAATAGATGCTGGGCTGGGATTTGTCCTACGACTGACTTCCTGGCTGTTTTATGTATCTGTTTCCCCGCCCCCTTTGAGATTATTCATTCTGTAAGGGCTGTGGTCAGTTTTCTTATCCTCTCCTTCAGGGCCAGGCAAAGTCCACCCCCTTAGGAAATACTAATTCTTGAGATGGGGATGGTCAGAAGAAGGAGATGCCAGGGTAGAACCGTCCCTAAGGAATTTGTGTGTGGGGGGGCGGGGGGGTGGAGTGTAGGGGTGAACAAGTTGGTTCTGGGTTGGTTCAGAGGGAAGGGGGTAAGGTGAGCATCACCATCTGAGAGAAAACTGTGGTGGTGAAGCAAGACAGGACAGATACAGTTCCCATTTTGGGAACTTGGGGAATTAAGGGAATTTGCCGGAAGCGGACAGGTCATGGGCCAGAGGGGAGCAAAAACCATCTTCCATTTTCATCTAAACGCCTCAGAAGGTCCCTGTGTAAGAAACCTACATATAGACTCCCTCAGGTACAGACACAATTTACCATCTCTATACAAAGCTATTCATTGCACAATTGACTGTAAAACAATGGAGCCAACTCAATGTCTATCAAAAAGGAACTGGTTAAATAGTCAGATTTCCATATGATGGAACACTCTCCAGTCCAAGAAAAGAGGAGGAAGTCCTTACCGCTCTGATACAGGACAATTGCCAAAATATATTTTAAGTAAAAAAATTCAAAGTGCATAATCAGGGAAATAAAAAATTTAAACCACAATGAGTTATGATCCCACATGTATCAGCCTGTAAAATTTTAAAAACTGATAATTCCAAGCATCGGTGAGGGAGTGAAGCAAAGGGAACTCTCAAACAGCTGGCAAGTATGTGAACTGACACGACCACTCTGGGAAACAGTTTGCCCTTATCAACTGGAGTTGACAATAATGTGTGTTCCCTAGGCCCCTGCAAATGCCCCACGGAAATCCTTACCCCAACCAACCCCCCAAACATACATACACACCAGGAGAAACAATTAAGAACATTCACGCCAGCACTGATCCTAGCAGCAAAAAATTGGAAGCAACCCAAATGTCCTTAAATAGTGCAATGAAAACTTAATTGTGGTATCTTCATACGATGGAATTCCATACCACAGTGGAAATGATTGGCATCACTCAACTGAACCTCAAGACCCTTAAACTAATCGTGGGTGGGATACAAGCAAGCTGTAGAAGACTGCAGGCAGTACACTTCCTTCCCTTCAAAATCCAAAAAGGTGAGACACTACCCCATACTTATTGTATGGTGACATGAACATATGGCAGGACTATAAAGGAAAAAAGGGCATAATAGCATAACACTTAGGACAGTATTTAGGGGAAGAAAAGGTGAGGCTGGGAAGGGCCACAAAGAGGATTTTAAAGGCCCTCTTTCTTTGTCTAGGAGAGGTGGTAGGTACCAGGTGGCTTATTGTATCATGTTTTTTTTTTTAATAGATATATATTGTATAACTACTATTTTTATAACTAATCAATATTTAATAAAAACAATTTAAAAAAATGAGGGCTAGACCAATGTGAACGGTGTGCTACCATTTGTATAAAAAAAGGGACACACACACCCACAGACACACATGTGCGCACGTGCACACGTACGCTGATATTAAACTACCTCTGGAAAGTTACATACGCAACTGGAAGAATCAGTTGCCTGTGGGAGGGGAACTAGGAGGCTGGGGACAAGGAGGGAGACTTTCCTGAATATTTAAATTTTCTGAATCACTTAAATCAATTGGAGTTAAAAATAATAAAGAATAATAAAATTTGAAGAGAGACAGAGAGGGAGACACAGAGGGGAGGGAGAAAGGGAAGGGAGGGTGTGAGGAAGGGAGGAGGGAGGGACAGGGGCAGGAGGAGGAGGAATGGCGGGGCTCTGGCCGCCAAAACCTTCCAAAACCTTGGGAGTGTGTCCAAAACCATAAGTGGACCCAGAAGCCCCACTGGACAGCCCAGGGAAGCCTGTGTCCTCATCCCACAGCTTGGCCTAGACCCCAACACGTTCTTGCACCTAAGGACAGGGCTGGCTTCACACGATTGCCCACATCAATTCGGGCTCTGCAATCTTTTGTTTCCAGAGCTTTGTTCCCAAACAAACAAGACTCCCTCTCTGGGCCTCTTCCCCTGACCCTATGGTCTTATCTCAGACCTTCACCCACCTGTGATCTGAACAATTCCTCTGAAGTCGATTTAGTGAGCCGTCATCCTTGATGGCTCTGAAATGTGTGTCTGTGTCACCAAGGTCAGCCAAAAGCAAATAGGCCCTTTTCATCCCCTCTTTAATCCTCCCCTCAAGGACCCGGTGTCCTTTGCTCTACTGCCTCATCAAGACCTGCTCACACATTCTTTATCACGCTGGGATACCAGTAATTCAAAGGAAACCAGGGCCACAGGCATGTCCCCAAGGATCACGGCCTTGAGAGGTAAAGGCATGAAGTGCTAATGGAATTTCAGATACCAGCCAGTGGGCGAGGAAGGATTTGGATACAATGTGCAGGGGATGCCTTCTCCCCTGCTTGTATCCAGGATGACTGAGGAGTGAAGTATTGGCAGTGTGGGTCTGTATGAGAGAGGGAGCCCCTGAAGCTGGGCTCAGTCCCCCAGAGTCCAATGGCCAGGGATGAGGAGGAGGGGGCCAGGGAGGATTGTGTTACTCTGAACTAAGAAGTTCCTTATTCCCCAAAGAGCCAAAGCAGGATCTGGGTGGCACCATAGTACAGAGGTAGGTGCTAAGAGAAGGCTGAGCCACACAGGACAGGATCAGTTCTTCCACCTCACCCATCCCCTCAATGGGGGGTTCCCTAGTTGAAAACACCTTGGCAGTTCATAACTCTCCCTTGGGAGCAAGGTAGTGTTGTACAGGAAGAAAGAAGCCTTGCTGTATGATGGCTCTTAGCGGAAGTTGTTCAACAAGCAGGTCTAGAGCAAACATCATGGGCTGACAATACTAAGTGCTGGCAAGGATATGGAACACCTGGACTGCCATTCACGGCTACAAGAGTGTAAATCATCCAACCAATGGAAAACTGTTTGGTAGAACTACTAAAACTAAACACACAACCAACCAGTGACCTAGCAATTCCACTCCTGGGGATTTTCTGAAGAGAAATGAGCATTGTGTCCACCAAATGACATGTACAAGAATGTTCATAGCAGTGTTACTATGGCAGCTCAACATAGAAACAACCTAATGTCCACCAGCACAAGAATAAACACACTATGGTATATTTGTACAATAGAATACTACTCAAAACAAGCTACAGCTACGTGCATAACAGGAATAGAGCCCAGAGACATGATATTGAATGAGAGAAGCCAGACAAAAAAGTACACACACTGTCTGATTCCATTCATATGAAGTTCAAGAACAGGCAACACGGATCTATGGTCATAAAATCCTGGAAAATAGTTACCCTTGGGGGATGGGGGGAGTAGATATTGACTAGGATGGAACATGAGGAACTTTCTGGGGCACTGGAAATGTTCTGTATTTTGATCTGGGTGGTGGTTTCATGGATGGTTACAAATGTAAAAATTCACAGAGATTCAAGGTTGTGTATCTTAATTACTGTATGTAAAGTTATATCAAAAACAACAAAAATTGTTTCTGGGTCTAAAGCTCTGTTGCTCTGGCCCTCTGACCCACCTACTCAGCAGCTGGTTTTGCACTCAAAAGAGTTTTGTGTCCACCTTGGAATGACCTTTCATGCCAGGTGCTGGTGCTGTACCAGAGGGCAGAGAGTGGGAACTTCTCAAGCTGAAGAAGAAAGTATATGGCCTTTTGGGGGCCACCTCGCTCACAGGTGTTTGAACATGGGGTGGAATTTGGTCCAAGACTTATTTCCATGAAATGTACCCCCAATAGCAAAAGTTCTTAGGATGGAGAACTATAGCTCTCATTCAATTTCAACTGTTAGAGTCTACCAATATCTTAGCAAAATGACGGGAACAAGCAAACAACAATAACAGGCAATGGTTGGCACAGACCAGTTCATGATACTCAGCAAGTGAGGAAAAGTTAAACTTGGGCAGAAGAGCTGTTGGGCCTTGTGTTCCAGTCATGCTGAGAACTTCTGCAGTGACTGCAGACAGCTATCAACTGATTTCCCACAACCCAGTACAAGAAACTAAAATACATGCATGCTCTACCTAGAAAAAATGAGACAGTAAGGAATTACATTAAAATGGTGGAAATGGTTATTTCTAAGTGGTTAAAATAGTCTTACTTTCTCCTTTGCACTTAAAATTTTTTTTTCCCAAATTAGATAGCAAATAACAAATTTTATATTTTTTTGTGACCAGCTCAGATAAAATCCTTCGGCAGTCTTCTGGACTGTGAAGCTGGGGTGGGTGGGGAGGGCCTCCTCTGGACCCCTATGCATCCTGCACTCTTGCCCACCAGGAACCATCAACACTGCATCCCCCCAACTATCTTTACGGCCCCAAAAGAAGCCAATACAAAGCAGAAAGGAAGAGGAAGGAACTCAAACACTGCTTCAGAAGTGAGGGGAGTTAGACTGAAACCCTCCACTTCCAACCAGCCTTACAGGTGCCAAGCAAAGGACACACAGTGTTCTTTGAAATAACAACACAACAACCCTTTTGAAGTTTGGGGACAATTCGCTTTTTCTACTCCATGTAGTCTGTGAGTCCTGGCCCTCTTAAGAATATTAAAATTGTAGAGAATACTAACATATATGTAATTATATTGCAATATATATAATATATAATATAGCATGCAATATATAAGTAAATACAAACACATCTTTATCTTTTCTTTCCACCCTTTAAGGCAAAGGACAAGCAGAAGGGAACCCCCAAGTGCCAAGGTCAAGTCAGAGTTCCCCTCCAGCTCTGGCCCAGACACACACCTCCTTGGCCCCTCTTCTCCACCACACAGTCAGGCAGAAACTTCTTCCCCATCTTTTGAAGAAACTATTTTCCTCCTTCAAAGACCTCCTTCCTTTGTTCCTGGTAAAGGCCAGACTGGCTGCAGTTGGCAGGACCAGATGTTCACACTACTTGCCCTACAGATACTGTGGAGAGCCTGCAGAGCCAGGGGCAGACAAGGCTCCCATACTCAATCTCCCTTCAGCACCTGTCCCAGAGCCTAGCAGTCCTACCATTCACCCCCTCTTCTCTCAAAGCTCACAGCCTGGCCAGGTCAGAAGAGTCTATCTGAAAAGCAAATTCACACTCAAATGTTAATGGCAACTATTACATTAATGAAAGTGGCCAAGCTGACCAGGGTTTTGGCAAATGCTTTTAATGATTTTTTTTTTTTTTTTTTTTGCGGTACGCGGGCCTCTCACTGTTGTGGCCTCTCCCGTTGTGGAGCACAGGCTCCGGAGCACAGGCTCAGCGGCCATGGTTCACGGGCCCAGCCGCTCCGCGGCATGTGGGATCTTCCCGGACCGGGGCACGAACCCACGTCCCCTGCATCAGCAAGCGGACTCTCAACCACTGCGCCACCAGGGAAGCCCCTAATGATATTTTTTTAACTTGCTAGGAAAGTGAGATTTTCTTTTCCTGGTCGGAGTGCCTCCACATGCTCCAGTATCATATTTCAGACTTGAAGCCATGAATTTTAATAACAGCAGTGATCAAATTAATTAAGGAAAAGTCTACTCACTTCCAGGGCTCTGAATATGTGGGTATGGAAAGAGTAGAAAGTGCTGGGTTCTGGATTGCGATCCAGCACTGCCTCTTCCTGCTCTGTGATGCTGAGCACACCTGACCTGCCTCTCTGTGTGAAGTGAGTTGGTGGGGGGGTGGGTTGGTGGCTAGATGATCCTTAGGGCTTGACATTGTGTCAGGCCCTCCCTGGGGGCCAGATACCTCTGAAGGCGCTGTCTCCATCCTCTGTCCCCCAGCCCCATCCTCTAAACGTAAGAGGCTTTCCTCAGCTCTGCCCTTCCCCCTCCCTCCCCTTGGCCATTCTCCTAACTACACTGATGGGCTTCACTGGCTCCACAGTTCTGTCATCTGCTCCTACCTTCCTCTGGAACTCCAGGTGCAGTTCCATCTGCTTGTTGGGGGTTTTTCAGATGTCCTGGGCTTCCCTGGTGGCACAGTGGTTGAGAGTCCGCCTGCCGATGCAGGGGACACGGGTTCATGCCCTGGTCCGGGAAGATCCCACATGCCGCAGAGCGGCTAGGCCTGTGATCCATGGTTGCTGAGTCTGTGCGTCCAGAGCCTGTGCTCCGCAACGGGAGAGGCCACAACAGTTAGAGGCCCGCGTACCGCAAAAAAGACAAACAAACAAACAAAAACAAACAAACAAACAGATGTCCTGTAGGCAACATAAACTCATCAGAAACTAAACTCTTCCTCCCTCCTCACCCAGCAAACCCACTGCTGGTCCCTCCAGCCACACAGTGACCCTGCCATAACACTCCTTTTGGACTCTGATGTCTAATTAGTTGCCAAGCCGCAATCAAGTTTCTTCCCTATTCAAATCCTTCAATAGATGCTGCCGCCTACCATGTACTAATGCCTCACCCTGGCTTCGGGGTCCTCTATTAAATCAGTCTGAGAGAGGCTCAGAGAGGTCCAGTACCATGCTTGAGGTCACACAGCAAGTGAGTGACAGGGCTGTTAATCCCAACACACTGCCTCACTCCCTAAATTGTTTCCAGTCAAAGGGGATGGCAGTTGGTCACTGGAGTTGGAATACACACCATACCTCCCAGAGGCTGCCCTTTGTTTAAGCTGCTTCATCTATTTACAATGACTTCTTTTTATCCTCCTCTACTAAAATCCTACTCATCTGGTCATTTTTCCTTTATTTGCAAAATGTTCTATAGGGTGAGCTTGTAATTTCGCTCTAAACTGCTTTTGTAATTCAAAATATAAATTCATATATAGGTATTTTTAACCCCACTTGAATTAATTGCTTCATTCTTCTGGAAGCTTTTACAGAGTTGTCTGCAATGTGTCTTATAAATCAGGTTGTTAACTTCCTGGGATTAGGAGTGTGTAGCTTTGCACTCTAACACATAATATAAGGACTATCAGTACATTAGAGATACTTTGTTAATGTTATACTAGATTGACAGACTTTACACTTCAGTGACTTCAGTGATAAGAATTTCAAAGGCCCTGTGGAGGAGGTGATCAGGAGACTTCTGTGTCCTCCAGCCACACACTGAGATACGTAACTCCCAGCCAAGCACAGGAGCCAGGCAGAACCAGAGAGAATGGGTCAGGGAAAAGCTATCCTAGGCCCAACAGTTTGTCCCAGGGAATACTCCTGCTTCTGCTCAAGATATCCCTTTCCAGAAATGTTGGAGCCAGAGCCACAGAGAGGGGAGGGAGGCACCGAGCAGGCCAGCATAGCCTTGAAATTCTATGGAGCCCACAAAAAAAGCCTTGGCCAGATCGTCGTCCCACAATTCTGCCACCGTTTCTTGGCTGGCTGACCTTGGCCAAGTTTTTTAATCTTGCTGGTCTGTTTCCACATCTGCAAAATGAAGACCAGGTAAGCTCAAGGCTCGCTTCCAGCTCTAAAAGGAGTCAGGCTCATGTTCTGACTGTGTGTTCCGGCTCCCTCCCTCTCTATAGAATGGGGATGGCAATAATGTCAAAGGAGGTGGGAGCAGCCTAGACTCTCCAATTCTGCAAGCTTGGTGAACAGGTGCCCGAGATGTCCAAAGGGCCACTTCTCCCACTGAACAAGGAGCAGATGCTCCTAAAGGAATGGGGCTACAGAGCAGCCAAGGCATGGGAAGTAGGCTGGACCTTCCACAACTCCCAAAAGGCAGTGCTGTTGGGGAGGAAAACGTCAGAAATCATTCTTGCACCCCTCCCAGAGGTCCAAGAGACAGACAGGCAGGCAGGCAGACAGAGAGACAGAGCCCTGTCCAGCTGGGAGTCTGCAGCAGCTAGACAACCCCATTCTTAATAGGCCCTGGTGTCTTGAAGAGAGGGAGGGCTGCAGAGATTAGGAAGAGAAAGGCAGGCCCCACTGACGACATCAAACACACACAGCAACTGCTGCCCATTAGAACATTTATTTCTCAGAGAGAAAATAAGTTTAAGACAGTCATATTACAGTAGGTAAAATTAACTTTTGTATTCTTTACAAGCATAGATTTTTCTCTGTTTATTACCTCTCTTATACCATCTGTTATAAACAATTCTAGAAAGCAAATAAAGTCACTTTCTACAATAAATAGAGCATCGTGTGCTTCACAGCAGACGCGACTGAGACACATAGGCCCCATGCCACAGCAGGATCTGAGCCGTTTCCCGTTCTAAAAGAGCAGTTTTAAAAATGAGACTCAGAGAGAGACTGAAAGATTCAGAGACTGAAAAAAAAAAAAAAGGGAGAGAGAGAGAGAGAGACTAAGAAAGAGAAAGTGTTGGGGGGAAGAAAGAGACAGACACAGAAAGAGAGAGGGAAAGCCCCGAGATCTTACAACACAGGTTGAGACGAAGGTCACATAGTCCACAGCCGACCGACTACCTGGGGAGGGGGGACGCATTGGCTCCTTTAAATAAACCACACTGTGTGCATTTAAAATACTCAGCCACACAATGGAGGACTCCAGTAATGGAAACTATAGGCCTGAATAATTTAGAACAGTATTTTACAACTATATACACTATGTCCTTCCCTAGCCATAGGCTGTATTGTAGTATTATTATTGTACAAAATCCAAAACCCCATCCTTTACGTTATAGAGAGTTTTGTTGGTTCCCTTTTAAACTCTGGCTCATGTCCCAAACGTATAAGAAGTCGTGGCGGTTGGTTGGTTGTATTTTTAAAAAGTGTGTAAAAATGGCAGTGATCTCCCCAGTGACTTTGTTTTGTCCAAAGCTCCCCTATGAAAAATTTAAAACAATTAAAAAGAACGTCAGGTTAAAAATCAACATGGCAATCAGTGGCCTGCAACCTGGCCCTGCAACTTTGGTGCTTAAGAGGTGAAAAGAAACATCCAGAGAACAGACATCGAAGCCTCTGAAAGTTGTGTTGGTTTGTCAGTCAGCATTCCCGTTTCACAGTTTTTTTTCCTTCTGTTTTTGAGAAGGTAAAGGTGGAGAGGGGGTTGAAGGAAAAGAGGGCAAGGGACAGAGGGTTTGAAATCAAAGACTGTGTTCCCTGGAGTTCAGAGCAGCAGAGGCTGGGCAGGGCAGAGCGCAGGACAGGAAGATGCTGGACTGCAGGCCCCACGCCATCCCTAGTGGTAGAGAGAGGCTAGAGGCTGCAGGTGCAGAAAAGGAAAAGCCCACGAGGAGACGCTAGGAGGAGTGAAAGGGCAGACCCAGCCAAAGGGCACAGCTTCACCCAACAACCCTCAGAATCCACGTGGACAGATGGACACTGACACAAGCAGCCTGGTCTGCTGACAGGAGCCCGTCCAGCCTGAGCCCACCTCTCTGCAAGACAGAAGAGGGCTGGAGGGACCCTGCCTCAATCTAAGCGGGCAAGCTCTCACAGGCTGGCCTCAGCTGTTTGTCTATAGCACATGTAAGGGGGTGGGGAGGTGTGCTGGTGAAGGGGTCACCCAAGTGGTAGGCTAGCAGCTGGCCTCAAAGGGAATGAGCCATAAAAAGAAAAAGATCAGTTTGGTGATGGTTTCTGTCAGTTTGGCACAAGAGGAAGTCGGGAAAGGAACAAGGGAAAGAGACTGGGCAGAGGTGCAGAAGATGGGACAGGGAAGAGGTATGAGGACGGGTGATGGAGAGAGAGGGTGAGCTCCGTGAGATTCCCCGCGGGACCCTAGTGTATCCACAGCACCTCTGGGGTCAGTGTCAAAGCCTCGCTCACCCTGAGGTGTAGTTAGTTGGGAATGGGTTGGAGGGGGCCAGGCACACCCTTGAGAAAGCCTAAGACCTCTTGCTTTCTGGGGCCAGGTCTATCTCCTCGGCTGGGCCCAAGCCTCACAGCTGTTTCTATTTCTAACTGGTTCTTCGGTGGACCAGCCCGAGGGAGCTCGGTGGACCAGCCCCTGAGGGAGCTCAGGTGGGAGTTTTTGGCACACAGCAGGCCCACCAGGGGAACCATGCAGTTAGTCAAAACTGGGGCCTTGTCCTTGGGGAGGATACAGCCCAGTCCCTGGCCTGCCATGGAAGGGGCAAGCTGCCAGCCGTACGTCTGGCTGGGGTAGGAAGAGGCTTCTCTGTGCCCCACAGGACGGAGGCAGGGCAGGCAGATGCAGGCCAGGCCCTGCCCTTACAGGTAGCTGGAGGTGACAAAGGAGTGGGGTCCCCGCACTCGGCTCAGGTGGATCATCGCACGGTCGTAGGCCACCTGCACTGACTTGCGGATGCTGGTCTTGCGGCCTTCCAGCATCTTGAGCTTGTCCACAGTGTCTTCCACACCCAGGGGCAGGACTTTGTCCCTCGGAAGCCACTGCCTAAAATACAAGCACAGTAAGAAGGCTGGACCGTGGTGGGTCCCAAAGGAGGCTCTTCTGGACCCACTTGCCCAGGGCCAGCAAAGCCAGGGGGAGGGGACAGGGCAGAGGGAGGCAGACTGGGATGCCACAGGCAGGAAGCCACCAAGGGACTTATTTTGCAGCCAGGCCCTTGCCTGGGCCCAGAACACTCACTCAGCTTAGACGGTTGCCAGAGGGAAGCCCGTGTGCCCCCAGGGAGACTAGCTGAGTCATCTGGAGGGCTCTGAGCCTCACCCTGCCTTGCGGAGTCAGGGAGCTACAGCTAGGAAGTGGAGCTGATGCCAGGAATCGATGAAATGATCTCTGGTGGGGCCTGCACCTGGTGTTTTTTAAAAGGTCCCTGGGTGAATATAACATGTGGCTAGGAGCCCAGCCTTTGGAGCCAGATCTTGGTTTGTATCCCAGTTCTGGCTATGGATTCTTGGCTTTCTGAGCCTCAGCTTCCTCATCTGCAAAATGGATTGGGAGGGGATTAATGAAGATTTAAATGAGGACCAAATGAAATCATGCATGTAAAGCAATTTGCATAAGGAAATAGAGAAAATGCTCAATAAATGATAGCTATTAGCTAGTCCTACCTCCTCACTCTACAGAAGCAGAGGTGAAAGAATCCTCCTGCTGGTGTTTGTAAGTCACGAGCAGACAAGCCCCTTGCGGTGGATCCTGCACTGCCCAGAACTCTCCGCCCAGGACTGAGACATGCTTCCCTGCAGCCGCTGGGAGTGTTGGCAGATTACAGGCTCTCAAGTGAGTCCCGCTCCAGGAATCAACCCCCATCAATGCCACCCCCCTCCCCAGGCGCAGCCAGCATTCAATGACTGGTTGACATGGGGGTACAAAGGCACAGCCCCAATCCCTGACATCTCTAATGAGCCACCCAGCTCCAGAGCTCCAAACAGGATGAGGCTTGCGGCAAGCGCACTGCAGTTCAACTGTTTCCTCTGCCCAGTGCTGCGCCCCCTCACCCTCACAGCTCCTCCCAATGACTCCTAATACAAATCTCCATCTCAGAGTGTTTCACAAGGAATCTGATCTGCCATACCCCTTAGTTACTATTAACACCATTAATCAGTGTTATTAGTAACACCAGGTTACTGTTAACATGGCAAATGCAGACCAGCTGCTGGCAGGTAACCCTTCACTTCACCTGGGTGGAGGCAGGGTGGCCGAGTCCACAGCCCCTCTGTGTACCTCTCCGGCACGTCAGCATTAGAACAGCCACCTGGTTGGGCCCCTCAGCCTGCATCCTGGTGCACCCTCCCAGCAGCAGCACCCACTCACCAGGTGCGTTTGTTGTCAAAGAAGAGGACAAGGAAGAGCTTCTCTCCAGCCTCGGCCTGTTTCTGCTCTCCCAGCTTCAGCACATCCAGTGGGGGGACGGGGATGGGGACGCCATTGTGCAGAAGGCCCTCCCGGGGCATCTTGGGATCGATGATCTGGAAGCAGGAGACAGCATTCAGCGGCGGGTGGACGGGGTGACCAGTGCACTCTGCTGTAGGACTAACCACTGAACCACCGTACACCAAAGCTATGCAGGGGATTGGCTCTGCCCACAATGCAGTGGTGGAGGGGCTGACCTCTTCCAATGACCCTCAGTACCCCAAACAGAAATTCTGACTCTGTTTCCCCAGGTATTGTCCTAATCCTTTGGCCCTTTCCAATCAGACCTTCCGACAAGGGAGCTTGCTCCATCAACTGTCAGGCCCCAGAGCTGAAAGAGAAGTACTGGGAAGCCAGGGTGGGGGGTTTCAGAAGTGAGTGGAGCATCTCTGACATCCAGGCCAAATAGACAAACGCCTTCCTCCCAATGTCCCTTAGGGGAGAGGAATGGAGGCCATTTTTTCCCCTGTCAATTTCCCTTTAGAACCTGTGCAATTCATTTCAAAATCTCAGGGGCTTCCTAGACACCATGGCTGTGAAGAAGGTCCTGAATCGGCCAGAGGGCCCATCCCTTTGGTTCTACCTAAACAGATCTCCTGGTTACCCACCACCTTCCTGTCTGACAATAATCCTTCCTGGTGCATAGACCAGATACAATTTTAGCACCTCCACGGTAAAATCAGAGAGAAGGCAAAAGACTGAGTGTGGAGGGTTGCTGAAGAGGGGAGAATGATGTGGTCGGAAACAAGGGCCACTGGAAGAATGAGTCCTTGAGGCTGCAGGCTCCACAAGGGCAAGAGCTCAGCAAAATGCCTGGTGGCATCAACACAACAATAATTCTCCAGCTCTGTGGAGCACTGACAAAGTTACCAAAGCTCCTAATTATTCACACATCATCTTATTTCATCCTCTTGCTGATGCTGAGAAGTCTGCTGACAAGTATTAGCTGACAGAGGAGAACGCCAAGCACAGAAGGATGTAGCTGGCTGGGACTAAAACCAGGCGCCTGGACAAGGCTTGGGCCTCTGCTGCCCACTGCCTCCTACACAGCCCCTGCTTCCAGAGCAGCTGGCTGATAATCTCTGTGCACCAAGGCCAGGGAGACTTTGAAACTTACGGAGGAGGCAGCTTTCTCCAGAGATGGAGCAATCTTAATTCCTATACCCTGCCCCAGGGAGCCTCTTATAATAATACATTGCTCTATTTACTTCTGGGTGTCTGCCAGCTTCCCTGCATCCTTCTCAAGATAAGCAGCTAAAAGCAGGTCCTCTAGTTAAGAGTTTACTCTAAGGAAGAACCACCACTACCCTGCCCCCAGCTGTGTGATTTGGTAAAAAGTCTAACTCCCAGCCTGTCTGTCCCTCCTGGGACTGAAGCTAAGGGTCCTAATGAGAACCACCAGACAAGCCCTCCTGAACTTCCTCGATTATCCACAGTGGGGATAGTGCCTGGCTTGAAAAGTGGGCAGACTGTGAAAAGTGTCCCCCCAAGGGCAGAAGCAAGATGGGCAAGCCTGCCTCTTAAGGGGAGCTCGCCTCCCTTTTTAAAGAAGACAGAGGCAAATGTATCCCCAAATAATAAATAATGGTCCATTCACTCAAATGTCATGCAGATGTAAAACAACATGGAAATAAAGTCTGCGATAACATTTAACACATTACATAACAAATGTGTACACACAATATTGTTACAGCTATAATATATAAACGATAAATAGAAGCAACAATACAAAATGCTTATAGATGATGTCATAATGTTGCGATTTGTGTTGATTTTCTCTTTTTCCAAAGCTTCTGTAATGTAGATATATAATTTTTACAGAAAAACAAAAAACAGTTTTTTAAAGAACAAGAGCCTCAGAAATTTAAAAACCGTATAGTCACTATATGCACAAGTACATATTTAAGTATGCAGAGGAAAACGACTGGGAGAGCATAAACCAAAATAAAAACACAGGTTGTATTCAGGTGGTGGGTTTTTTCAGGTGGTGGCTGAATTTCTTTATCACAAAAGAAAATGTATGATTAAGAAGGTAATTAAAAAGGAAAAAAAGAGGGGCTTCCTTGGTGGCAGAGTGGTTAAGAATCTGCCTGCCAATGCAGGGGGACACGGGTTCGATCCCTGGTTCGGGAAGATCCCACATGCTGTGGAGCAACTAAGCCCGTGCGCCACAACTACTGAGCTTGTGCTCTAGAGCCCACGAGCCACAACTACTAAGCCCGCAAGCCACAACTACTGAGCCCCCATGCCACAACTACTGAAGCCCACACGGCTAGAGCCCATGCTCTGCAACAAGAGAAGCCACGACAATGAGAAGCTCGCACACCCCAACGAAGAGTAGCCCCCGCTCACCAAAACTAGAGAAAGCCCGTGCACAGCAACGAAGACCCAACACAGCCAAAAAATAAATAAATAAATTTAAACAAAAAAAAGAGAAAAAAAAAAGAGACTAGTTTTAGACTGGCTTTCTTTGTATTGTGAGATTAAAAAAAAAACAAAACTAAACCTGCACAGTCTTAATCAATTCTTCAACAACTAAGCTGGAGGTCTCACTGACAGCTGGGCATGGAGCCTGTGAAGGCAGCCCCAGGTCCAACCTCCTCAGTGCTGGATCACAATGTGGATCTCCCACCTGCCACTGCTAAGCAGGGGGTGAGGCAGGTAGCATGGGTTCCAATATGACTCCAGCAAGGCGTATAACCTCTTGGAGCTACAGTTTCCTCAGCTGTCCAAAAAGGATCAGAGTTCCTGCACTCTTCACCTTAAGAGGCTGCTGTCTATGAAAAGAGCCATAGACACAAATGCGCTGGGAGAGGCTCAGAGCTCTGTGTGCACGCATAGGCTGGCAGGGCGGTTCTCAACACCCACTATAGATCAGCTGGGGAGTGTTAAAAAAATTCATAAAAAAAGAAACAAAAATATTCACGCCTTGGTCTGGCTTTAGAGAGTCTAATACAGTTGTTCTGAGATGGCGCCCCAGTATCTACATTGTTTAAAAAATTCCCCCAGATGATTGTGACATGCCCCAAAGGTTAGAATCAGTATTTTCAGGGCCAGATGGATATTACCTCCCTAATATAGAAAGAGCCCTAAGACATAACAATCAGGGTGGTAAAAATTAGAATTTTTAGCTACTGCTACTATGGAAAAAATGGAAATTTTAGCTACTGTTGGTGGGAGTATAAACCGGAACTCATGTTCTAAGGGGCAACTTGGCAATTTGCATCAGAATTTTACATAGATGCCCCAAGAAGGCATTCCTAAGACTTCTTCACTGTGAAGAAATAACCATGGATGCGCACAAATGTTAAGCTACAGTGATGCTTACTGCTGGCTGTTTATCATAGTGAAAAATTCAAAATGATCTAAATGACCAACTAGGGAACGGTTAAAATAAGGTACACGCATACGACTGAAGATGATGCAGTAATGAAAGTGTTGCTGATGAAGAATGTTTAATGGCGTAAGACATGCATGCTCATGGTGTGTTGTTAAGTGAAGGGGAGGTTAAACAGAGTATGGTCTCATATTTATGCACATTTATGCGTTAAACAGAAAAAAAAGGGCTGAGGATACACATCAAGAGGTAATCTCTGAATAGATGGGACTGTGGGTGATTTTGAACTCAGTGGCTCAGAACACAGGCTTTGACATCACACACTTTGTGCCCTGGGCTCAAATTCCAACCCTGCCGCTTAATAGCTAGATGACCATGGTAGCAAATAGATCTTCAGTTTTTTCCCCTAAAAAATGAGAATAACCATACCTTCTTCAGCATTTCAAGAACTTAGCATGACAGACATTTAGTAAAACACCTAAGCATTATTAACAGCTTTTACAATTTTCTACAATGAGCACATATTAGTTTTATGCATAATAATAGATAAATTTTTTATTTAGCAAATAAATACATGCTATTAAATCGCTAAGAGCCCTAGCTTCTGTCTGCATACTTTAACCTATTTTAAGTGCCTTAAGCAGGGAGTCTAGCTGGTGTGACCCACCCAGGCTGGGATAAAACCTCCCTCCCCTTCTGCAGCTAAAGGCACCCTGACTCCCAATCACACTCTCCTGGCTTGATCCAATCAGATAAGCCCCCAAGGCAAGGCAGGGGCCAGACCACCCAGGGGAGGGAGGAGGATCAGGCAGACTCACCAAGGCGGGGTAGGAGGGATAACCTCGGCACTTGGCCCACACCAGCTCCAGGGGCTCCAGGTCTCCACGGTCTTCAAAGGGCATCAGGAGGCTTCTGCCTGGGGGTGGGGGAGGGGAGGAGACAGTGCCCAAGGGGGCATGGAATGGTGCCCAGGAGGCCTGCCCGGGGCCTCCATTTGACTGGGGCAGCCCAGGAATGAGTCAGCAACATCCCCTCCACCCTTCCTCTTCCCTACCCTCTCCTTAGTTCTTAAGACTAGATCAGGAGACGACAAACTTGTTCTTTAAAAGGCCAAATAGTAAGTATTTTAGGTTTTGCAGTCTCCACTGCAACTACTCAACTCTACTATTGTAGCATGAAAGCAGCCATAGACAATTGGTAAATGAACAAGCACTGCCGTATCCCCATAAAACTTTATTCCTGGACACTGAAATCTGAATTTTGTGTAATTTTCATGTGTTACAAAATATCATTCTTCTTTTGATTTTCAATCATTTGAAAATGTAAAAAACATTCTTAGCTCGTGGGCCCTACAAAAACAGGCAACAGGTTACAGTTTGCTGACCTCTGAACTAGAACCCTAGGTTGATGTTCCTTGGAAAAATATAACTGCTTCATCACCAGGACACCAGGAAGAAGGACTATAACCCATCTTGGCAAAGCCACAGACTGCTCTCTGGGCCTCCCTGACTGGTGGGCCTCATGGAAAAAGATGCCTGGGATGGACATCCCAGTAAAACTATTTGCTAAATGAGTTCTTTTCTGACAGGGCCATACCTGGCTATCCAGGACACCTGGCTGCACAGCACTCAGCAGAGCCAAGCAGGTCTGCAGATTCTTTTCTTGCCTGTTTTGTCAGAACCTTACACAGGGTGTCCTGCCTGGGGCAGGCACCTCATCTCTTCGGCTTACTTTGTTCTGCACCTAATGCATTAGCACACATGGATGGGTACTTCACAAATGTCTCTGAACACACAGAGGAACCTCCCTTCCCCTCCCCAGTCTATAAGCTGGCAACAGGGAGGTGACCACACTCAACTAAGGAAAAGATCCAAACTCCACAGAGTAGAAATTATGTTCCTAAGGAAACATTACCGTCTACATATATAATTTTTTATAAAGTGTATTCCTGATAATGAGGTCTTGTTTTCTGTCTATTAAATCCATAGCAATAACAACAAAAAGACAAAATCCAATACTGAAGAGGCAGGCTGTGGGGAAACTGGTGCAATCATATACTGCTGAGGAAATTGCAGACCAGTCTAATCCTTTCAGAATATAATTTGGCAGTAAGTCTCAAGAGCCATTAAAAAAAAAGTATGAACAATCTACTCCAGTGAATTCTTTCCCTGGGAATTTGTTCTAAGAAAAATAACTTTTAAAATGAATAAGAGGCTTTTGAACAAAAATATGGGTTCACTACATTATGTATAATGTTAAAAGTTGGAAATAACCAAATTCTAACAATGAAACAAGTAAATTATAATGCATTGATTGGAAGATAACATTGAAAAAAGCAGAATATGAAAGAGCACGTGTTTTGGATTAGCATTTTGTTAAAAATGTGCCTGAAATAAATAGAAGGCAACATAGAGAAATGAAGACAATTGTGTTAAGGTGATGGAACAGTGGAAGGTCAGTTTCCTTTTTAAATTTCCTTTGGCATCATTTTAATAATTACGTGGTTTTAAAAATAAGAATAAAATGTCACCACCAGAAGCACAAAGTACGTGCCAATCCGCTCCCAGTTTTGCACTAGATGCTGTACAAATTAACCTAGACATAAGCCCTGCCTTCTGGGCACTGACAGTCAGACAGTAATGAAACATGCAGGCATGCATTCATCAACACACATATGAAAAAGAAACTGATGCTAAGGGAAAATAAAGCGGTTGGAAAAAGGAAAGAGGGGAAGAGAAGCCCTGAAGGCTGAGTGTTAGATGGAAGCTTCAAAGACAGGGCATCCAGAGTGCACACCCCCCATAGGAGGGCTGGACAGAGGTGTGCTCAGAGAACAGCCAGCCCTGCACCTGTTCCACCTGAGCACCACCCAGTCCTCTCCTTTGGCTCTGCCCTGTCCTTTATTCCTTCAGTCCCAGGAGATAAGATCCATGTGTTTTACTGTTTGGACCTGCTGGAGTAGAATGGAGACATTCTACTCCAGTAGAGAGTAGAAGCATTGGATCACATGAAATTACAGGGTTATGTGTGAAATTGAGTGACACAGGATATCATATTACTCCTGTGAGGGCAGACTGGAAATATCTATCAAAATTACAAATGCATACTTCCTTCAGTACAGCAATAGAGTATATCTATAGATATACTCCCCAGGAATACAAAATGATCTTTGTACAAGGTTGCTCACTGCAACACTGACTATGACAATTAAACGAAAACAATCTAAATGTCCATCTGCAGAGGGCCAGCTAAGTAAATGATAGCACACCTATGTAATGGGACATTAGGCAGCCAATAAAAAGCACAAAAGAATCTCCAAGATATATTATTAACTGAAAAAAGGCCTGGTTTAGAGGAATGTGCAGGTTAGGCTTCTCTGCTCACTCTTTTAAATATACACACAAGTTTTTGGTTTGTGTACGTATGGATTACATCTGGAAAGACACAAAAGAAACCGCTAACAGTGGCTATTCTAGGGAGGGGAGAACTGGCTTTTCATTATGCACCCTTTTGTACGTTTCTGATTTTTGTCACCATGGTATGTGTTACTTATTCAAAATAAGATGAATTTAAAAAAAAGAAAAAGGAGTATGAATGACCTGGGAGGAAGGGCCATTTCCCTGACCAGTGCCCCCAGGTTTGGAGGAGCTCAGGGTCTGGCTGCAGCCCGCAGAACTGGTTCTCTGGAAGGCCTGGTCCCCCAAGATGCACCTTGTACATCACTCCTCACCTGAGCCGTTGTAGTCAGAGTCTCCGTTCATACCTTCCAGGAAGGGCACTCGAGACAGGGCTGGCTTCCCTCGGCTGCGTTTGGGGGGTGTCAGACCACTGCATATAGAGCAGGGAGGGAGAGAGGAGCGAAATGAACAATTTCAATGAGTAACACATCCACTCCTGCTCTCCCATCTCTGCTAGGAGCAGAGCTGCAAAAACCCTTCAAGGAGAATGGTTTCTCACCTTCCCCTAAAAACTCATATTAACCCATGATATACTTCTGACCAGAATGTTCCCACGAGGCTTAAGGAAACATTTCATCCATGTGGAAGGACTGAACTTGGAAAGAAAGGCCTGCTCCCCTGCCCAGGGACACTGGATTTCATCCAGAGGGAAGGTCACCCAGGCACTTGTCAATCCTTCCAGAGTCTAAGCAGCCTGGCCATGAGGAGGGCCTGCCTCACATCTGCCCAGAATTCTTAACTCTCTGGTTCACACTGCTTCTCTAGAAACCAATTTATTTCTGAGGTACAAAAATCTGCCTCTTCCCCAAATTTTCTATAATGGACATGCCTTACTTCCTTAATTAGAAAAGACTTTTTAAATTGGAAAAACAATCCACTTCTCACTTCTACTTTATGTGTGTGACGTTTTTCTTAGACAGAGATGGATTTTTTTTTAACTACCAAGCAGACCGTTTTTTTTAAAAATATGGCTACTGCAAAGAGATAAAAAATATATAGTAGACAAAGACTAGAAGGTAATAGGCAAAAATGAGAACAGTAATACAAGAATAATGGTATAAATAGAACCCACCCAGGCATCAGTATTTTTAAATTGCTCCCAATGCAATTCTAATGTACAATCACAGTTAGAAAGCCTCTGGGCAAGAATGATGTGGCTATGGTTTTTTCCCATTCAAACTTTAAAAAATATTACTGCTATATAATTATTTCAACAAAAAAAATTGCTTAAAAGACAAGTCAACAACCTGTAGTAGAGCAAAAATGCTTAAGAAACCCCTAATGGGATACGAAGAGGCCAGGGTTAAGACTGGTTGGAGAGTAGGGTACTCCTGCATTACTGAATCATAACTGACTTTATCATGGTCTTATACAGAAAACCTGGCACAATGAGAAGCTGATGAATCATAATCCTTCAGTTACTAGTAGGTTGGGAGCTTTCTTCCTGCTAGTCAAAATTAGGACCTGTTGGGGAAAAAACAACACCCAGTTCACATTCAGGATTCAGTTCCCATGCACCCTACAAAAATCTGTCACTGGACTTAAAGAATCTGAGTCCTTATAAAAATGTAAGGTACTGGTAGTTCTATTAGGAACGCCTCTCCAAGTTCACATCATGGATCTGGGGAGACATCTCCAAATACAACAGAGGAGGGCACAACCAAGCAGTTAAGAGAGAAACTCTGGAGCCAGACTACCTGGGTTCAGAACCTCACTTTTCTACTCATTCATTCTGTGACCCTGAGCAAGTTAACCTCTCTGAGGCTTGTGTTCCTCATATGTTGCTGTGAGGATTTAATGGATTAATACACAGAAAGCACTCAGTACAGAACACACCAAGTATTCAATAAATAGCAGTTATACAGTAAATATTATTATATAAACGGCAGTAAATTTTAATGTCTCACTTGAATATTATAAACTACCAACATTATACTATCAGAGGATGAGCTCTGAGAAGGTTGAGCTCAATGAAATAGGATGCAACACCAAAACGAGGTCCATATGTTCCTGTTTCATAGAAAAACGCACAAGTGACTCGATCGTGGCCTGCATTTCAGCCCTCTCTCTAAGTTACCCAGGTCTAAGCAGACAGCCCAATCTATAATTATTTTGCTTACTGGCTTAACATTTATCTCTCCCTTCTAGATGATAAGCTCCTTGAGAACACCTTATCAGGGCTTAGAACAGTACCTGGCTCACCATAAGTGCTCAATTAATAATTGAACGAGTGACCCAAAGAAGAGGGTGCAGCTCCAAACTGCTCAGAAAACCATGAGAAAAGATAAACCCAGGGACAGGATGGGAAGGGGATGGGATTAGTGACCAGAAAGTCTTTCAAGGTTCTTTATTCTGCGATTATATGATTCTGGTCTAATTAATAAGATCTTCCTTTATGTACTTACCCCCACAATGTAGGAAAAAAGAAAAGAAAGAAAAAGAAAAAAAACCCCCTATAGTTGAAGTTCTGAATCTCCTGTTGTAAACCGCGAAATTCTACTGAGAACCACTGAGCTAAAGAGGAAGCACCTTCCAAGGGCATTGTTCCCACACTGAGCAGGGCCCCAGAGAAATTGGTGGCTTTGGCATATTCTGCAGAAAGGCAAGTAGTCTGAATGGGCAGGCTAACCAGAGCCTGGCCTGGTTTGCTCCTTGCGGCTCACAGCTGGGAAGAGCACCCATTGTGGAGGGAGGGGCCGAACACACCTTCTACCTTTAGTCAAGGACTAAGAGGGGACAGTTTGATAACCCCACTCCTACCCCACCCCAGTGAACTGGGTTTCCAGGCACCTTATCTTTGAAGGGAGTCAGGAACTCCAACCCGGGACCGGGCTAGAAGCATCCTGTATGATTTTGAAATCTCTGCCTCTTCTCTATGCCTGGTAACTGTGTTTTCCCATCCACTCCTCCTATATCTCTAGAGCTGCAACATGGAGGGAGACAGCTAGGACATTTCTGAGGCTTGGTGGGGAAGAAAATCTCTAAGGAGCCACTGAAAGCTGGGCCCTGCTACAGCAGGGGAGCAGTCCAGGCCCAAGGGGCCATCTGGGGGCCTCCAAGAGCCCAGAACCAGTGTAGAGTGAGAACCCAATAGAACCTACACCCAGCCTGACTTTGAAGCACTTCAAACACAGACACATAGTATTTTGGTGTTGCCCTGGGACCTCTCCTCCCCTGCTCTGAACCCAGAATCCATCCAGTAGCCATGTGGAGGGACCATGAGGTCAGCCTTCAGGACAAGTCATTCTTCTTCTGTGGCACCGAAGGTCTCCCATTTGCAAGAGTCCCACACTCCCTGGTGTCTTGCAGAGCATACAAATACAGAGCAGAGATTCAATAAATTCTTAGTCGTGGAAGAAAGTTGAAGGTTCTGGCCTCGGAAATCCTCCCTTCAGGTGAAAGAATGGGAAAAGAAACCCATCCCTTCCCAGCTCAAAGGTGGTAGAAGAGCTGGGGCCTTTGTCAGACTAAAAGCCAATTCCAAATTTCCTATCTGCCCATTTCTTATTCCTACACCACACTTCTAAAGAGGCCACTGCTATGAAGCCCCGAAAGGCAAAGGGCGAAACCATGTCTATCACTGGGTTATCTAAATGGGCCGGGGGTGGGGGTGGGTGGGGATTGGCTCAAATGCTAACTTCACTGGGCAATACAGAGGGTGTCCCCACCCTCTGGAGCCAAATTCAGCTCTACAAACCCTGTAAAGCATCAGCACCACTCCTCCCCCCTAGTCAGATCAGGCCTGGCAGTCAAGGGTCACAACGTTTCCTAGGAGCTACCAGAGTCACAGATGAGAGGCTTCAGGAAATAACAGGAGTGCGGGAAGAAAAAAACAGATAAGCAGGAGGAGGTTCAACCTGCAGCTGAAAGGAAAATAAATGGAGAGGTGGCAGAGCTGCGAACACGGCTTTGGGACAAGTGTTCTTACCTGCAAGCTTCAAATGCCAGTCCACCACTGAGACCCAAACTACATTCTGAGTCAGACCCGCTTTCAGTGTGTTTTCCAAAGCCGTTGGTCACACCTGCCAAGGACACACAAAGTGAGCCTGAGTGTAGAAACCCCCCCACCCCTGACACATGCTGCAGTGTGAGGCAGCCACCTTGGGAGGGCTCAGCAAGGAGGGGTGGAGAGGATGGCTGGTCCCTCCTCTTGGGAAATGGGTCTTGGGTGGTGGAGAGAACCTGATAAAGGTTTGGGGGAAATGTTGGCTAGGGCAGTGAGCAGACACTGCATTTACCTTCCCATCCTTCTGGGTTTATTTGAAGGAAAATAGCCCATAGCTCATTCCAGTTACTGTCATTTGACTACAGTGAGAAATACCAAGACTACCTCACTCCGGCTGGCTCACAAGTCCCTGGATCTGCTTCTAATTTCAAGCCTCAATTATCAGGGAGTCTCCTCTGCCTCTTGGGAAGCCCACCCACCTTGCCTCTTCAGATAAACACTCACACACTCTATCCATCACACAGCTGGCAATAGCTAGCTTCATTCTTTTGGGATGGTGTCAGGGGAGGTTGGAGCCGGATAAGGACTGTGTCAACCACACCCTGAGATATCTAGCAGAGCTAGTCAAAGTTGAGGATGGGGGAACTTTTCAGCAGATCTAAGGCAGACCAGACCTTCCTGGGATGATGGGGAGTCAGACTCCCTGGGTTCTAGACTGGGCTCTGAAATATGGGTCCCTTTTCCTCTTTAAGCCTTGGCTTCTACTTTCGTGAAGTGAAGGTAATACCTTCTTACTTATGGAGGATGCTATTAAGTATGAATGAGGGAAGGTCTGTTTACAGCAGGGAGCCCTTCAGAGGCACGTGAAGACTGTCTGGTCATCCCAGGGACAAGACTCTCACCTGCCGTGAAAGCTTCAACTCTCCTCTCTATCTATCCAATTCCCAACCACCATCCAGAATCCCACAAGTCTGACAGCTGAGCCAAGAGCTCAAGAGCTCTAAGTCACATATACCTTAGACAGAAAACTGTGAGGCAAGTCACACCTGTAAGAGCAGGTGTCTGAGCCAACATATCTGGACCCTAACCTGGCTCTGCCTCTAACATCATGACCTCAATTTAAATCACCAAAGTCTATTGTGCCTCATCTACAAAGGATTAACACCTGCTTTTAAGAGACCCCACTAAAGTTGTGCAAAAATATTCCTGGGTACCAGGTAGCTGGGATGGTGGAGGAGAAACAGATTCTAGCCCCCAAGCGGTGGGCCCTCTCAGGTTGGATGAGCCTGATGTCTAGACCTATTTCCCAACAGCAGGATTTTTCATTTTTAGTGCTCAGTGCTGTTTGGCTGTGCCTGATATAACTGAGAGGATGACAATAATAAATGCTACCAACTACTGCTATATACCAAGTGCTTTATATAGGCTACTTCCAATCCTTAGAGCCCCACAAGGAAGGTGTCACTAGCCCCATATTAGAAATAAGGAATAGGCTCACAGAGGTTAATTGATAGGCCCCAGGATACACAGCTAGTAAGAAGATGGGATTTGAATTCAAGTCTGCCTAACTCCAGGCCTCAAGCTCTTGACTCCATATAAACACCCTACTGCCCTAATACAGGGAAGCTTGGACCAGACAGGAAAGGAAGGTACTGCTGGAAACAAAGTATTAGGTAGGAAGACAGAAAAGCAGAGAAAAGCATGTGCTGACCACACAGCCCAAAGCCACCACATAACAGGACATGAGGAGCAAAAGCCAAGAGCAGGCCCCTCCCTGCCAAGTGAGCTGGCCTTCCATATCCCACCAAGACTAAACAACTCTGTCTGGTGATGGAGGCCCTGCATGTCCAGGTCCACCTTGCCCACAGCATTGGCTCCTGATGCCCCTCTTCGCTTTGGAGAGGGAAGCCCCTCTCCAAACTGTCCCTCACAGGGACTCTGTCCTTGTTTCTACACACCTGGGCCTGAGCCCTTTGTTCCTTTCTAGTCTGTCCTCATCCCCAGGGCCAGCTTAGGCACTGTCTACTCATGAAGCCTTCCCAACTCCCCCAGTTCCTATTCCCTGAACACCTCTAGCAGTGCTGTCACCTGGCACATAACCACAGACTGTCCAGCACTGGGATATCTCTGCACCTCAGGACGCCACCTAGTCTCCCCACTGGACGGTAAACTCTCAGATTTGGACCTGAGTCTGATTTACTGCTCCCCAGTGACCAGCTTGTGTTGGACATGCAGTAAGGACTCTTTAGTGACAAGCCCCTATTACCACCTCTGAGACCCCATCTCCTATGATCCCTTGGCTCACTCTGCTGTGGCCACACAGGTTCCCTCACTGTTCCTCAGATATGCAAGCATGTTTCCACCCCCATGGCCTGTGCACTTGCTAGTCCATCTTTTTGGAACGTCTTTTCCCCAGATACCCAAAGAGCTCACACCTTCAGCTCCTTCAGATCTTTACTCAGAAGGCCTCCCCTGGCCACCCTCTCTAATATCACCTCAGCATCCCCTCTCCCCACTTCCCTGCTGGACTTTTCTCCACAGCTTCTAATATGAGATACAATTTACTTATTTGCTTTTAGTCTACCTCCCCTACAAGAGAAGTGACTTGTCTGTTTTATTTACTGATTTCCCCCCCTATACTTTAGTGCCTACAATAATGCCTGATATAAATATCTGATGAATAAATGAACTAAAATGAAGGTAGGAACCATTTTTATCATATATAGCTTTATACGCTGCTCAGGGTCAAAGAGAGCCCCAGACACAAGCTGGCCCTCTCAAAACACTTGCTCAAAGCCCATTTCCCCAGGCCACTACTCGTGTACCAGGCCCAACTGTGAGCTACAGAGCCCTCAGTGCTACTACTGGCATCCACAGGGGCCATTAGGGAGGCAGCTGACTGGGGAAGGTGCTGGCTGGCAAGGCAAAGCAGGAAAGCAGATGAGAAGCAGCAAGAGAAGTCACAGGCGAGGTCACCTGTCTCCTCCTCCTGCTGGGGGGACCTCTCCCCTTCGCTCTCACTACAGCTCCTGCTCCTTGGCCGCTTCCGGGAGTGCTGTTCATCCTCGATGCCGGTGGGAGACGCAGGAGAGCCCACTGTGCCATGGTCCTCGCCGTTCTCCAGGGCCCTGTCAGGGCTCCTCTGTAGCTTAACCCCATTCTTGGCCTTCTTGAAGAGGACTGATGTGCGACGGCCCACGCCACTGAGTGGGGCGCCAGCGGGGGATGTATCGGGGGTCATGAGGGACACTCTATTGATGCCATTGTCACTGAGCAGGCGTTGCAAGGGCTCGCTCCCTAGCTGCAGAGGTGATTTTTCCAAAAGCTCATCTTCTTCCACTTTTCTTGGCTTTGGGAATCGGCTTGGAGGTTTGCTATCATTGATGGGTTTCAGAGTGGGGGGATCTGGAGGGGATTCTTGCTCAGACAAGGAAGGCGCAGGCCCAGTAGGCTCCAGGGTTGGTGGGGGAGGCATTTTGGAGTCATCTGTTAGAGAAAAAGAGAACCTGCTTGAACATTTTAGAAAAAGTCTGCCCCTACAAGCCAGATAATGACACTGATAACTAAGAACCAAGAGCATAGGCTATTAGAAGGTTTGAGACGCGTCTCAGGTCTAAGGTGAAGAGAAGGTAGGACTAAGTTGTTCCTACACTAGTAGTTCTAAACCCTGGCTATGTATTAGAGTTACTTAGGTAGTTTCTTAAAAATTCCAATGCTGAGGTCCCACCCCAGACAAAATGAAACCAAATAGCTAACGATGGATTTTTTTTTAAAAGCTTACCAGGTGAGTGTGATGAAGTCAGGGTTATAAACCACTGCCCTACACCCAAGAAAGCCCAAAGCCCCCTGCTTAATCAATAATTAGGTAAGTCTCAGCCTCACAGATTAGGGGTCTACAACTCTCTTTAGACCCAGGTGTTTTCCCATCTGTCAATGTATCTTGTTTCATATCACAAGTGAAGCAAGAAGGACAAGCAGAAAGAAGCAGCTTACAGATATGAAAAAACGAGAGCAAGGAAGTTAAATCAGTGGTTCCCTAACATGTCTATTCAACCTCCACCTTAAAAAATGAGACTTTCAAAACAGAGCTCAGATTTCCCTAATCTGAATTTCTGGGAGATGAAGCCTAGAAATTTTTTGAAACCTCTAGAAGCTGCTGCAGCTGGTCCACTGGGCATGACTCTGCACTGCCTTAGCCCAGGAGTGGGGATGGATATGAGTGGCATGCTGACTGCCACATGGGAAGCTGGCAAGGGTCACAATGGACACGAAGCCCTCTAATGCTAAATCTGACCTCTCAGCCACATCCCCGCTCTCCCCCAACCTAAAATAAAATGGGCCATTCCCTGCAATTTGGCCCCTTTTCCTCTGGAGATAATTCCCAATCTTCTTGATTGTGTGGATGACAGGCCCTCCTGAGCTACAGGCTCAGATCCAAGGGCTGGTAAGAGGGAGACAATTCTGTCCCCAAAGAAGCGGAGAGGATGGAAAGCAACTCAGGTAAGGCACCTGGATCTCTGAGAATCACTTCCCCCAGCTGTCTTTTGCAGTTCTGGGCTTTTCTGCTTGGAATGGGCCTGTAGACTTGGCCAGCTGGGGTCAAAGCCATGAGCCCAGACCATCCTTAGGGTCTTTCTTTCTTTTCTATTCCCCCACACCACAACCTAACCTGCTCTAAGAGCCTCTCTACATGATGGTATAAGTTGAACTAATATTTAACTGGTATGTGCAATATGGCCATACCAGGTGCAAAATATTGAAATACTTCTTTACAAGTTAGTAAACAGCTACTGGGCCCTGGCGTCTGAAACTCCCTGAACCCACTCACAATCCAACAACTAAATATCTGAATCAGAGGCCCTCAGGAGCCCCCTCCAATATAACAGCCAACATCTACTCTGACGGATGAATTTTGGTCTCTATGTATTGTTAAATATTTTGAGTATCATCCCTGGGTATGCATGAAAGTGTGACCCCTCCCAGGGCTTTTGCTTGCCCACAAGGGTCACACCTAGAGTCGGGGAAGGATGTTCCCACTACGGGATTTCAGCTTAACCCTCCCTTACCCTGGCCCGCAGCCCCTGGCCTGCCCGTGACTGTCTCTCACCTCTGTCCCCATCGTCTTCTGGCTCCTCCTGCGGGGCCTGCTCCAGCACAGCCACATCCCCCCGGGGCCCTGCTGGCAGCTCCCCATTGGACACAGTCTTGTTTAGCGATGCCAGCTGCGGCGGTGGCGGCTGAGCCAGCTTCTGCCGAAGGGCATTGATCTCCCGGCGTAGCAGGCGGACACGGCGGGTCCGGGCCCCACTGGAACGCATGGCACTCACCAGGTCCAGTTTTTCGAGCAGCTCCTTCAGCTGCACCTCTGGGGACAAGTGGGCCCGGTTCTCTGGGATGAGGATGTTGTCCACTGCCAGGGAGAAGGGAGGACAGAAGAAGGGGCTGAAGGACCTGACCAGCCCAGGGCAAAGGGAAGGGCAGGGGCCAATTCCTTCGGATGCAAAATATTCTCCTGGAGTGCCTGGGCCAGTGGCTTCCAGCAGCATCACTGTGGGGCCTTGGCCCTGGCAACACCACTCCCAGGAGGGCAGCCACAGGGACAAGGTCAGAATCTGGGAAACACCTGCAGGAAGCAGTTCACAGTCACGATTATGGGCTCCGTGGAGCAGGCACAAGGCAGCTTGGCAATCCCCCAGCCTGAGTGACTGTTTGGCTGCTGCCATTGAGAAGCAGAGAGCAGGGGCAGGCAGAGTAGGGAATTACAGAGGCAATTCCATTTTTCTGATGCTCTACCTGCACTCTTCTGAATGAGCCAGACATACACCAGTACTGCACTCCTGCTGCCCATGCTCCAACGCCACACAGAGGGAGTCCAGGAAAGAAAGACCCTTGGTGAATCTTTAGCTTTTCAGACAGACAGCTAGTACCTGATTCCCCTTATCCTACTATTCAAGAAGTGCTCAGGGAATTGACTTTAACCCTCGGAACTATTCCAGCCACAAGCACAGGTACCCCAGCCTGTGCCTGTCCCCAGCTTTGCTCCTGGAGTCCACCCTATAGCCCCAAGGCCCATCCTGATCCCTGGCTCTCTGGGCTCTATCCCTGTGCCTCCTCCTGGCCCCTCTCCTCCCTGCCCGTCCAGGCTTCTCACCGTCTTCCCAGGAGAAGCGGTAAAAGTCCTCCAATTTGGGTGACTCGGGCAGGTGGGTGCCCCTCTCGGGGTCATAGCCGATGTTCTCTGCCTGCCGCCGGGCGTGCCGCAGGATGGCCCCTCCCAGGTCCCGCAGGCGGACAGCTGCTCGGTGGAAAATTGTGTCTTTAGCATTATACTTCATGCAGTTGGTAACTATAAGGTTAAAGTCCTCCTCAAACTCCTCCAAGGTGCGGTACAGGTGGGACTCCAGCTTCCGCCTCATAGTAGAAAAATCCATTGGCTTGGATATGAATTCCAGGTAATCTGGAACCTAAACATATAAAACCTGTACAATTACAACAACCATTTACTAGCCAAACAGGCGCACCCTTCAGCGGCACTCTTGCCACCCCATTTTCTGGCTTGGCCATGCCAGGCTCACTCACAGCCCCAGGGCCCTGGCCCACCTTGGCCTGCTGAGCCCTCACCGTGGGCAAGTCTACTAGCCTTGCCAGACACCCCCAGGTTTTGTATACCCTGTGGCCCAACCCCTTCCTAGCCTACTCAGACCCTATTTCCATTTCAGGCGGGGCTCACTGCTCAGGAAGTAGGGGGGGAACTTGCCTCACTCAGGTTGACGGGCTCAGCAAAGATGTGTGCGGGATCCTTCTCCTGCAGCAAGTCCAGTGTTGTCCTCAGCAGAACGTTGAACGGCATAAGCTCCAGCTCCATGGCGGCCTGCTGGACCTTGACCTGTGGGGGAGGTGGGGAGAAATCAGGACACCCCTCAAAGAGGCACCAAACTTTTGCTTGATAACTTGACTTTCGCCAGTTGTGTACAACAAATTTTCACAAGATAGTAAGCTGACCACTATTTGAGGAGTTATCACTGAACTTTTAGCCTAGAAATGATGATACCAACAGCTACCACTTTGTGAGCATTTCCTATGCATTCAGCGCTATATCAAAACTTACAGTAATAACAGTTAATACCTTTACAGTCCTTACAAAGTGCCAAGTAATGTTCAAAATAGGTACAAATGAGGTATTTTACCAAGAGGAAACTGAGGCACGGAAGGACTAAGTAAGTGACTGGCCCAAGGTCACACAGCTAATAAGGGACAGATTGGGATTCACAGTGTGTGCTTTTGACTACTATGCCACACTGCCTTTCTACTTGTATTACCTCAGTTAATCATCACAATAACCTCGAAGGAGAAACTGTTGTTATCTCCATTTTACAAATATGGAATCTGAGGTTTGAAAAGAGTATGATGAGGAGTTACTAACCCAAGGTCACCTGGCTAGAAAAGAACAGAGACGGGACTTATACCTAGGTCTGACTTAGTCCAAGAGGCACATTGATGATATAAAATGTCCCTTGGGCCAGAATTCCCAACTAATTGGCCCTTGGACCACCTAGGTCGGCCTAGCGTGACCAGGGCCTCAAGGCTCACCCCCTTGGGCGGCAAGCAGCCTGACATATTTGCAGCAATGTGCTATACAAATGTTATTTTCCATGTGTGCCCTAATGTAAAAAGGTTGGGAAGCCGTGTATTAGACTAGAAGTTCCTGCCTCTTGGCTACATCAAAACAGGCCTGCCTGCATCCCCTGCCTGCTTCCTTTTCCCTTACATTTCTCTGGACCAGAAATGGGAAGAGAAGCTCAGCTGTGGGACCAGGCCTGGGACGGCACAGACAGTTTGAATCCATAGACAAGGTCCTGAGATGTCCTCCATGCCCACCTGTGCTAAGTATGGCAAGAGCTGCCCAGTCTCAGCGGTGGAAACTCGGGCTACGGGACCGTGAGAGAAGGGCTTGTGCTGGGGCTGAACAGTGTAGCAAAGTTCGGAGAAAGAGAGAAAGAACATCTTTAACCCAGGCCTCTGAAGCATGAGAGTAACAGCTGCTATTCCTGGACCAGAGAGAACAGTTTTGGCATTCAATTAATAGTTTTTGCTCACTGTCATGTGCAGAGTGCTGCCGTAGACACTTCAGGGAGGCAAAGAGTATCAATAATGATGATGATGATAGCAGCTGACACTTCTATAGTCTTATTATGTGCCAGGCACTGTTCTAAGCTCTTTATATACACTAAGTCATCTAATCCTCACAATCTTATGAGACGGGTTCTATTATTACCCCCATTTTATAGTCAAGGAAACTCGAGGTATAAGGAGATAAAGCAACTTAATGTCATACAAGTAGTAAGTGGCAGAGCCAGGATATAAACGCAGGCTGTCTGAATAAAGACGCAGACATAGAGAATGGACTTGAGGACAGGGGAGGGGGAAGGGTAAGCTGGGATGAAGTGAGAGAGCGGCATGTACTTCTATACACTACCAAATGTAAAACAGATAGCTAGTGGGAAGCAGCCGCACAGCACAGGGAGATCAGCTCGGTGCTTTGTGACCACCTGGAGGGGTGGGATAAGGAGGGTGGGAGGGAGAAGCAAGAGGGAGGGGACATGGGGATATATGTATACGTATAGCTGATTCACTTTGTTATATAGCAGAAACTAACACACCACTGTAAAGCAATTATACTCCAATAAAGATGTTAAAAAAAAAACAAAAACACGCAAGCTGCCTGATGCCACAGCTCATATTCCTAATTCCTAGGCTACACTACCTACCTCAACATTCCCCATGCTCAGAGGCTTAGAATCTCCTTGAAGAGAGGTTGGAAAATTTAAATGATTCAAGACTATAAGGGTTTAAAGGCCAAGTGAGAAACCCCAGAAGCTCCCAGGTCAAAGGTGATACTCGTAAGAATGGCTTGAGAAGCTCTCCAAAACATAAGGCCAGGCTCCCCCCGCCACCCCAAGATATCCTGAATGAGAAACTCCAGGGATGGGCCCAGGCATAGGATATTAAGCTTATGCCTGAGGCCACCAGGAGCTAAACTCCCTAAGTTCGAAGCCATCAGCAGCACCACACCCAACGCAGAGTAGGCAGGCCTTGGAGCCCATAGTGCTGGGCAGGAAGGTAAGAAAGCTGACACCAGGCAGGGTCTCCTGGGTCTCCTGAAGCCACACTGACAGTAGGAGAAAAAGATCTTGAACAAGAGCCCTGGAGGCTCCTACTCACCTGCTCCCGCTTGAGCTTTTCTCTTTTCCGAATCAGCTCAATCAGCAGCCGTGCCCGCTCCAAGTCGTGCCGGAGTTTCTGCCAGTATTTCAGCTCTTCCTTCACTGCGTTTGTCTTCTCGTCCTGCTCCCGCTGCAGGAGGGAAGGGAAAACATAGAGGAGCTGTGGGCCTCCTTCCTGCCCAGAGTCTGCTCTCTGCTCAAGCCTCCTGGGGCCTCAGCAGGTAAGAGCCCCATCCCCTTCCTGGACCCATGGTCCCGGAGAGCCCTTCCACCACCTCTACAACCCTTCCTCCAGTGCTTCCCCAGCCTTATAACAATGTTTCTTCACTATAGCACAATAACCATTGCTGGTGTGAGAGCTGGGACTGCTTCTCCTTACCCCCAGGGACACCAGAGAGCAGCTGTGCATCCTCAGGGCTGGAAAGAATTTCAGAAGGAAACTAATAGACACCTCAGGGTGGAAAGAATTTCACCCTAGAGCTTCGACTTGGCTAGAAAACAAAGCGAAGTTTTTACTATGAGCTTGTGCTTACTGACTTGAACATACTTTAAACCACCACCACCACCACCAAAAACGTGATTCCTGCCCTAAAAGAGGTTACAGTGTAGTTGAGGGAAGAAAGAGGCCCAGGGTTTGATACACAAGGGCACAGCAGCATAAAGACAACAAAAATTGATTGGATAAACTGAATATAAAATGCTAACAGGACATAAAATAGAGAAGATCTCAGTGGATTGGGGTTAGGTCAGGGATTCCTGGGGCGAGCAATCTTACTAGGGTTTCACATGTAATGATGCATGTGGATGAAGAAAGCAGTAAGAAAAGCCTCTTTTGGAACCGAAGGGACCACAAAGCAGAAGTATGAAGGCAGCATTAGTGATTCTTTGCTTGTTGAGAAAAACGGGCTGGCCAGAGCAGAGAAACTGGAGAACCACAAAAGCCAAGGAAGACCCAGGATCCAGCTGGCAAGAAGCTTCAAATGCCAGGCAAAAAAGCCTGGACGTGGCCTGCCTGGAGAGGGGGAATATATTCCGGAAAAGGAAATGACAGGATGGAAAATGGTTAAGTGTGTAAGACAGTACCAGCTGTAAAGCAAAAAAAGAATTAGAGGCTGGAGACCACCTAGAAAGCTACTGCTGAAATTAAGGGGGCATGGGTGAGCATGGTAGCTGTGGAATGGAGATAAAGGGCCATATACTGATAAATCCCCCAAAACAGATCAGGGGATGATTAACTGCAGCTCCTTATGGAGGAAAGAGCCAAAAGTAACTCCAAGGTGGGCAACATCTGAGGTCAGGAGGAAGAAGGTTCCATAACAGTAATGGCGAAATACATTTACGGAGATGAAGGAAGATAATGAATTCAGTTTCCAATATCTGAGTTCAGGAAACAACATCTACACGGACATCTATAGTTCCTCTGCCCCAGAGGGACCGAGGGCAGAAAAAAGGGAGGGGACAAGACAAGAAACCTGGAGCTACTGCTACACAGTTATTGACAACTACGAGAGTGGACAAACTCTCCAAGCCAACAAGGAGGCAACAGAGCCCCTGGGAGTGTTACCATTAAGGGGTAAGAATTAGGATCAGCACAGGGTACAGTCAGTGGGATAGAAGGGGTGGGAAATGGTGTCACAGAGAAGCTGTAAGACAAAGTGATCGTGGTGTCAAATGCAGTCCAACAGTCTATAAAGTGAGAATCTGAGGAAAGACTTGCTTGGCTGAAGGGGTCACTGATGTTCTAGAAGAAGCTACAGGACAGCAAGCAGACCATTTCAAGGAGAGATTGGATATACACTTTCCCTTCAGGACTTCAGTTACAAAAGGCAAAAGTAAAATCAGACAGAACAGAGGGCACCAGAGTCATGGGAAGGCTTGCCTCGTCTCTGGAGTAATGGTGTGGGAATATTTAAAGGCAGAAGTAATGGAACAAGTGAAGAGGCAGAGAGAACTAAATATGTTTTCTAAAAGTCTCTCAGGAGGCCTCCACCATCTCGGAAAACACTAAACATGCAGCAACTCCAGCTGCTAATGTCTAAAAGATCACCCCAACTGGGCAGGCTGTGCGCTACAACCTAGATGGTTAGTGTATTTTTTATGGAACATTTAGGCAGATGGCAGTATAGTGTCTTAAGGAAAGTATGCCTTTTCCTAACTTATACAACATGGTCACCTGACTCTCACTCAGCCCACTTCTTCCTTTCTGCCATATCTGAAGGGTTTTCCCCAAGTAGAGGGAAAGCTGGGCTTGCTTTACACTCTCCCCTAGAATTTGCTCCAAGCCAAGCCTCTCTCATCTAGAAGGGCTGCTGTCTGGTCTGAAGAGCTCCACAGTCCTGGAGGTCACTCCTGGGATGGACCACCTAGAGAGGTGATGGCTATAGGCAAAGGCCCCGCAGAGGGCTCAGGGAGGGTTGCCCCAACCATCTCTCCTTCGTCACTCTCCACCTCCCTCCACTGCCCTCAAATAACTACTTCACCTACCTGCTCAGCATTCCTTTGGGACTGCAGGTGGGAGTGCAGGCGCCGTATGAGGGGGACACCGTTCCGTGCCTGCCGCTTCAACAGCCAGTAGTTGTGAAGCCGCTGCATGAACTGGTTTTTCCTCTGAAAGGAGAGACCACTACAGATCTTGTTCAACCTTGAGTAGAGGCAGAGGGAAGTGAAAGACAGGGTCAGTGGGCAGCCCAGATTACAGCCTCCTATTCAGACCCCCTGGTTCATTTCTGAACCTTATAGAGGAAGACAGAATAAAGTAGCCAAATGCCTCACCTCAGAGAAAGCCTTGAAAAGGACAGCAAAGTTAAGCAGCTCAGATTCAGCATGGGATATTTCACTTGATTTTCCACCTCCTGCCTTGCAGTCCTGATCCTCCAAAAGAACCCTCCCTCAGGAACCCTGACCCTATAGTCCTGGACTCCCGAGACACAGGTCTGCGCCCCAACACCCCCACTCTTCTCTTGATAAAGGCAGCAAAAGAGAACAGGAACTTGCATAAGCTGTGGGCAAAGCGGTCACTATTTCCTGCCCCCTATAGTTAAGGGTCCCACCAGACCAGGGAGTAGTCCACAGCCAAGCTGGAAGGAAAATTAGTAGGAATACAGCAGGCTACTGCCTTCTGAACCCAAATACAACCCTTTGGAGTTGTCTGACCTCTGGTTTTTCATTAAAAATTTCAGTAGCCTAAAAATGTCTAATTTTGAACCAAATGAAAAAAAAATGGATCTAAAGATGTAAGAGGATAGAGAATCTGAAAATTCAGCTGGCTAGACAAAGAAAGATAAGTACTGTATGATAAGGCTTATATGTGGAATCTAAAAAAGACAACAGGGGAATACCCTGGCAGTCCAGTGGTTAGGACTCGGTGCTTTCACTGCGAGGGCCCAGGTTCAACCCCTGGTCAGGGAACTAAGATCCCACAAGCCGTGTGGCGTGGCCAAAATAAATAAATAAATAAATAATACAACAAGCTAGTGAATAGAACATAAAAGAAGCAGACTCATAGATATAGAGAACAAACGAGTGGTTACCAGTGTGTGGCAGGGGGGTGGAGGGCAATACAGGGCTGGGGGAGTGGGAGGTACAAACTACTGGGTGTAAGATAGGCTCAAGGATGTATTGTACAACACAGGGAATATAGCCAGTATTTTGTAATAACTACAAATAGAAAGTAAGCTTTAAAAATTGTATGAAAATTAAAAAAAAATTTTTTTTAATTTAGCTGGCTAAACTGTGCCAAAAGAGAAGTCTGGAGGTCAGTGTTCAAGCCAATAACACGTGGCGGGGGAGGAGTGGGAAGGGAATTAATGAGCTCCCACAGTCTCTACCATAATGCCCAAACTTCAACGTGGGTCACATTATTCCATGTTACAAAAGATGGAAAGGCAGCTTAGGAACTGAGGCTGAATACATTGTCAAAGTCACTAATGCAGCTAAAAAGATGGTGAAGCTGGGCAGGATTTGAACTCATGATCTCTCTGCTACAACATCTGTGTTCCGAAATTGGTTGAGCAAGGCCTCAGTGCTCCTGTGGCGTTTCCTCTGCTTCTTCTCTTCCTCTTACTCCACTGAAAGGAAGACAACTGTGGCTAAACAAGAAGGTGGAATCTAAGAAGGATGTTCATGTTGGGCTAGACATTGCTCACCCAGGCCTTGTGCCTTTCCATGGTCAGACATTCCTGCCCCAAAGCCAAGCTTACAAAATCAAGGCCTAGGCCTTTGCCCAAAGGACAGATCCCCCCAACACCCATGCCAAGCACACCTGCCCAGATGCAGGCACCCCCCTCCCTCTACAACCTCTTGGCCATGGAGGGTCCCAACGGCATTTGTACAGGTGGGGAAAAGAATAATAATCAAATAGCAGTAGCAGCAGCAGCCACCATTTATTGAGCGCTTACTATTTGCCAGGCACTGTGCTTTACTTGTATTATCTCATCTATTTCTCCCAACAACCCTATGAGGTAGGTTCACTTACAAATAAATAAACTAGGGCTTCCCTGGTGGCGCAGTGGTTGAGAGTCCGCCTGCCAATGCAGGGGACATGGGTTCGTGCCCCGGTCCGGGAAGATCCCACATGCCGCGGAGCGGCTGGGACCGTGAGCCATGGCTGCTGAGCCTGAGCGTCTGGAGCCTGTGCTCCGCAACGGTAGAGGCCACAACAGTGAGAGGCCCGTGTACCGCAAAAAAAATAATAATAATAAATAAATAAATAAATAAATAAATAAATAAATAAATAAACAAACTAAGGCTGAAAGAAGTTAAGTGACTTGCCAAAGATCACACAGGTAGTTAGTGACAGAAGCAAGATTCAAACACAGGTCTGTCTGGTTCTTAGCCAGCATGCTGTGCTGGCCCCTGTAAGAGACCACCTACAAGAGCAGACCTGACAACCAAAAAGTCTAGCCCCAGGGCATAACCACCCTACAGATGGAGACTAAGCATGGACCCACTGACCTAAGGGAGGAGGGGAGCCTAGAACAGCTCTGTGACTAGAAGGCCCATTTCCAGTTGACTGAATCTAACTCCAGCCATGGTTCACAAGAGCCTCTCCCTCTGGATCTTGTCAGCTCTTGTGTCTTCCTTCCAGACCAACAAGTCTGGTTGCCTATTTCCCTCATACAACTCACTCTCCACTGCCCTCTAGTACTCCTTTCTCCCTATCCCTTATACCAAGAGAGACAGACAGCAGGAACAGAACCTAGAGGCATCACAAGCCCCAGCTTGTCCAGGGTCTGTCGCTTTACCCCTGGTTCCTTCCAGCCCTTAGAACAGGACTTGGCATATAGTAAGTGCTCAATAAACATCTCATTGAATGAATAATGGAGTGAACAACTTTACCTCCTGTGACCGCAGTTTCTTCATCTGGGGGTGTGGGAGAAGGTGCAAGGACTATGTTAGATGAATAATCTCCAAGATTCCTTCCTGCTCTAACACTGTATTCTTTTTAGTGAACATCATCAATGAGATGGGCCTCCGCTGGAAAATCTTCCCTGTCTCTTGCTTGTCTGCCAAGCTCCCATCCCTCCAACAGCGCCAGCTACCTCTCTGATGGTTTAAAACAGGCACAATGGTTTCTCTACAGATTCGGTGGGAGCCAAGGCTGCTTAGTTACACAGCAGAGCTGAGTGATTCTCAGGAGGAGACATAGCATATCTTCCCCACATGACCACCCCCTTACACAAAGTCCCCATCATTCCCAGGACAGAGCTTTCTGGAGAGCAGGTACCTATACTGACCCCTTGAAACAGTGGTTCTCAATCGGAAGTAGTTCTATCCCCATAAGGTTACTAGAAACATATGTAGGGAGGATCTGAGGTTGTCACACAGAACAGGCAGTGAGGGAGGGGATGCAAATGGCACTTACAGACAAAGACCAGGGATGCTAAACATCGAGAAATGTACAGGACAGCCCTAATAATGAATTACCTCCTGTCCAAAATGCCACTTGTGCCCTGTTGAAAAATATTACCTTAGACATCCTGTCACCTGGGTTCCTAAGCAACTTAAGTGCCTGTCTCACCTTGAATCAAAGGAAATACATTGCTTTGAAGGGCACAGTCAAAACCACAAACCAGGCCAGGCGAGCCCATGGTCTAAAGGAGAAGTCTAAATTTGAGAGCACAGAAGAGAACAGGTATTCACCAACCTTGGGGAAAGAAGCCTGGCTCAGGGCCAACACCAGCCCGAGAAGAAATCATGAGTCCCTAGGGAGCCCTCCTGGGCAGGCTCACCTGTAAGAGGGTATCTGTGGGACAGTGACCATGGGGACAGTGGAGGGTGTGTCTCGGCCCACTTCCTCTGGCTCCTTCTTGATCCTTTGCTTCAAAGTCATCTTGTTCTTCTTGGACACTCCCTTGAGGGGGCCGCCTACCCCACCTTGGCCTTCATCTTCCTCCTCCTCTTCTACCTCTTCCTTCTCTTCTTCCTCCCCACAGCCCTCCTTCAGCCCTTCTTCGTCCCCAGCCTCACTGAGACTTCCTGGGGAGTCGCCCTTCTTCCTAGCAGTGGCGGCACCTGGCGGCGAGTGGGCCTCACAGTAGGCGGTCTTGCGCACTGTGAAGATGGTGCCATTGAGGCTGGTCTCACGCATAGGCTCAATCTTCATGAAGAGCCCAGCCCGCTGTGCACACGTCACATGGAAGGCCGTGTAGCAGTTCACCTTATGACACTGGATGGCTGCACCCAGCCCCTTCTGCTTGCAGATATAGCAGGTTAGTTTCCAGCGGGCAGGTGGGATATTGTCGATGCCCTCAATAGGCTCCAGGAACACGGTGTTAGCAAAGCAGACTTCAGGGATCCAGATGGCACACACCACGTGGGCCCAGTGCCCATCGCTGGTCTGTTTGAAGGCGCCACCCTTGTTGGGGCAGAGGACGCAATCCACAGGCCGGGAGGGAGACTGTAGGCAGCAGCGGCATAGCCACTGGCCCTCAGGGATGTAAGGGACGCCATAGCACTCCTGGTGTACAGCCAGGTTGCAGATGTCACAGAAGAGAATGACGTTGCTGTTGTGGCATTCGTCATCCAGGCATACGCAGCAGAAAGCATCTTCGTCAATGAGTGACTGTTGGGCCCCACTGCTTCGACTCTCCAAGTATGACTCCTTCTCAAGCCGGTCCACCAGCAGCTCAAAGGTATCTGCCGACACCAAACTGTGCCCATCTACTCGCCGCTTCTCATTTACCATGTCCAGCCAGGCAAGGTCCTCCTCATCCATGTCGTACTCTACTTCTGCATCCAGATCTTCAGGTGGCTTCTCAATGTAGCGGTAGTAGGCAGCAGGCAGCGGGGGTGCTTCTGGTTGACTGCCTGAGTCCACCATGCGGAAGCTGGGTTGCGGGAGGTGGAAGGAAGTGCCGGATGCATGCTTGGAGCAGGACTCCTTCTTCTTGCCCTTGGATGAGGGTTTTTTGGACTTGACAGGGAACTGAGGCTGCTCACTGTTTTCCTTGTTACTGTTGCATTCGGTGATATCCTGGGCGGTCAACTCATCCTCTGTGATGATCTTGAGCGGGTCATAGATGCTAATACGATGCAGACGTCCATCAATGTCCACCTCGACGATCCGCTGGGCCTGGGCATATGTCAGGGTCTCCCGAGTGGGTGAGCACTTCAGACTATAGGGGGATGGGGAGCGCCGGCCCTCGGCATTCTGCCGTGACTTCCGGCGAGGCTTCCTCATGGCACCCGGGAACCAACGAGACAGGCCTAAGGAGAGGAGGCCAGGAGACTGTGAGCCAGATGTTCAGGCATGCATGCATTCATTCACCCTTCCATCTGATCAAGTGGCCACTGAGCAAACTGGCTATTCCCTCTGTCTGAACATCCTGCCCCTCAGGTATCCACATGGCTTGCTCTTTCACCTCCTCCAAGTCTTTCCATAAACAGTGTTTCTCAGTGAGACCTATGACCATTCTATCCAAAATTGCAAATCCTTTTCCCCCACCAGCAATCTTTCTCCTGCTTTATATTTCACTATAACACTCACCGATTTTTACTGTGCTATGTAAGTTATATATTTATCATGTGTATTTGTTTCCTTCCTCTAGAATGTAAGGTCCATGAGGGGAGGGATTTTTGCCTGTCTTGTTCACTGCTGTAACTCCAGCACCTGGAATGGTGCCTGACTCCTAAGTAAGCATTCTATAAGTGTTAGCTGAGTGAAATGAGAAATCAAACACTCATGATCCCTGCCCTCAAGGAGCACTGTCTGATTGAAGAGACAGAAAAGTAAACACAACAGATCACTACAGATCAATGCAACATGGGGAGAGAGCTAATGTTCTAATGAGGTACATAAGGCTGTGGGTCAGCTAACTATGGAAAAGGGGGCTGGTGGTGAAGGCTTAGGAAAGGAGTAAACAAGAACAGCATCCACTTAAAGCTCTACACATGACCTGTGACCCCATGGGGGATCAGAAATCCACAGATCTAGAGCCCTCTCCCAACCCATCTTACCATGATCCATGATCCGAAACCCTATCCCCAACCATGCCCAGGGGTGAAGGGGTAAGGCACCTGAAATGTCTATCGCATGTGGTCTAAGGACTTCAAACTACAATGTGCAGGGTATTCTCTGCAAAAGGCAGCACTCAGGATGCATTGGCTAGTACATCTCTAAGCAGAAACCCTGGAAGCTCTGGGAGTGGCCCCAAGTGGCCTGTGTGGGACCCTCACTGGACCTAAAGCCAAGGTAACTGGGGCAATATCTGGGGTAAACTCTCAATGCATCTGTTACTTCAAAAGCCCCTCTCCCCCAAAGTACATCCAGTCCACCCTTGTGCAACAAAAAGAAAGCTCTAAATTTTTCCCATTGTTCTCTGGGATGGAGGAAATTATGACAAGCTCACAAGGAGCTGCGGTCACAGTTACTGAGGCCATCAATACTAAGAAAGACCTTTGGCGATATGGTGCCCTGAGGTGCGGGCAGAGACTTGGAAGGGTATGAACAGGGAGACGATTTCAAGGAGAAAAACAGAATTTGTTACCTTGCTTGCAGGATCTACCATCTTTATAAAGTGGAGATGGTGATGATAATGTAGCACTCTTTCACAAACTACAAAGCCCTTTTACTTTTAACAGTTTTCACAACTACCTTGGAAGGGAGAATAGATATCCTCATCTCCATTTTACAGATGAAGACACAGAAGCTCAGAAAGGTGTCACTCCCCCTAAAGCTGGTAAGTGACAGAGCTACGATTCAAACCCAGATCTTCTGATCTGCTCAAGCCATCTCACTAGGACATAAGAACACCACAGAGATGCCATGGTCTGGTACAAAAAGAGGCTCTGAGGCAATCCAGGTTCTTATCTTGGCCCTGCGTGACCCGGAGAAAGACACTGAAACGTTCTGTGCCCGCACACTCCATCAGTAAAATGAAATTAATAAAATTTATTTCTTAAGGGTTGCTATTTGTTAATAAGGTATTCTTAACATCCTTATTTTAAAAGCCTTCCAATCCCAAAGTCTGACTGAAAGAAACAAACAAAAAACAACTTGGCTGAGGCACAGTGCCAGGCAGGCACAAACCCTATTTGGAACCAAAGGAAAGAGAATCATTCGCAGAAATTCTGTCCAGGCTCCAGAGACCCTTGGCCACTACATGCCTGACAAATGCCAACTCCCTGGGGGTGGCCCGGGCCAACAGACCTGCTTTATTATCCCCACCCTGTCAAGGGCATGCAGACCCTTGCAGAGGTGTAAAAATCTATCTCAACAGTAACTTGAAATGGTTCAGAAAGGGGATGTAGCTCCTCCTTTGTCAAAGCCACGATATATTCCTCCTCCCTACCCGCTACCTCCTAGGCAACTGGAGTATCTCTCAACCAAGCAGCAAGTATCTACAGAGGCCTCTGCTGTCTTATCCAAGCCTCTAGACACTGGGGGGCCAACTCCAGAGGGGGAAGGGCTGCTGCTGAGGAAAACGAAATGAGTTTCGCCCTCAAGGAGCTTACAGTCTAGTTTTTTGGCGGGAGTTTCTCATCCCACACAGCCCTTCCCACATACACAGCTCCAAATACCTCCAACACCCGCAGAGGTCTACCCGGCATCCCCTGAGCCCCCACTCGCCCACCCCACCCAGGTCCGCGAAGAATAAGGAGTTTCTGCAATTAGACTGTTCCCCCTGCACCCCACACGAGATACTCATGAGACAAGTAAGGACCCCAGCCAAGGCTCCCGCCCCTTTAAAGGGGCACCTCTTCCAGAAAAATCCTGACCCTTCGGAGAGGAAAGGAGGGAAATAACATCTCCTCACCAGAGGGGAGGGAGAGAGCGTGCCTGAGGCAGACAAACGCGGAGTCCGACCCTCAGACAGAGAAAGCTAGCGCCTGCGAAGAAGCGGGGCACAGAGGCAAGCACCCATTGGCTGCCTCACCTGCCCGTCTGGAGGAACCGGGGGCCAAGGGACGCTCAGGGGGTGGAACTCTCCTCTGGCCTGACCAATTGGAGAGAGTGGCGGGGGCGGGGCTCGGCGGCTCGGCTTCCAGGGCCAAGAGGGGAAAAAAGATGGCGGCTGCGGGAGGGGGTCCTCGCTTTTCAGCTCCCCCCTCACCCGCCTTCTCCTTCTCCGCTGCCACTCTGGCTCCAGGAAAGAGCTTTCGCGCCGCCCCCGCCCCGCTCGGGAAGCCCCTCGCTTCCCTCCCCCATCCCGCGCAGTCCCTGGTCTCCGTAGGCCCCGCTGCCCCCGCCCCCGCTCCGTCCGGCCCCGCTGCCGCCCCCATTACCTCAGCAGCCGGCCCGGCCCCACCGTTCGGGGCTCCTGGGCGCGGGCGGGCCGGCCGCCTAGCAGGTCAGCGCGGCCCAGGGAGCGGAGCGCGGCCTCCTCCCGCGCTGGCCTCCGTGGCCACCGCCGTGCCCCCTCCCGGCCCGCGCTGGGGCCCCGGCCCGGCCGCCGCCGCTCCCGGGGGAGGAGGGGGAATGGAACCGCCGCCGCCGCCGCCGCCGCTGCCGCCACGGAGCCCGGCCGAGGGGAGGGAGGGATCAGCCCCCAGGCAGGATCCGCCCCTCCGGCCTCCCCCCCTCCCCCCGCCACCTCCACCCCTTCCCTCGCTCCCTCTCTGGCTCCGCGGGCTCTCCCGCTGAACAGGAGCGAGAGCGCGAAAGAGAGGGGAAACAAGAAAAAAATCCCCCCGCCCGTGCCCGGCGCGGCGGCGGCCGGGGCGGCGCGGAGAGGAGCGCGGAGCCGCTGCCGCCACAGGGCACCGTCCCCTGCTCGGCCTCACGGTGGCGGTGCGGACGCGGCAGGGGCGCGGAGCAAAGGCGGGATCTGCGCCCGCCGCGGCCCCGGCTCACGCCGACCTGGCTCGCCACGGGGAGAGTCCGACTAGAGAGCTGGGGGGCGTTCGGGTCCAGCTGGGAAAGACGGGGTCCCTAACTCCTTAGAGTGGTTAGTCATCCCCTCCCCCAGCCCTGCGGGGGAGGTGGCTAAGGTTTGGAGCAACAACCCCCCTCCCTGAGCTAGAGGGTCCCTCCAAAGGCTAAGTCAAGAGCAGTCATTGAAGACAAAACCGTTCTGTAGTTTCTTGGGGGTGCAGGTGCCTGCAGTACTCCCAGAAAGTCGCCCCCTTCCCCCCGTGCTCCAGTCCGGAGGACAAAGGTCTATCGATGTCCATACACTTCCCCAGTGAGGACAGCCGGGGAAGACCTGCCTCTGTTGTGTAAAGGTGAGCCTCTTATTCCCCACGAGACGTCTTTCTTAAGAAACAGACTTGACTTTTCGTTGTGTGCCATCCTCTCCCTTCTGTGTTTAAAAAGAGTAAACATAAAAGAGTAAACAAAAGTTTGACGGTCTACTTAAGAACGTCTGGTAACTCGCTTGTCAACATAGACATGGGAAACACTGTCTCCTTAAACCTTATTTGGCTAGGAGTCGGTTAATTTAATGCAAAAGCCGCTTTATAAAAGATGTTTGACAAATGGCAACTTCAGACTTTCAGATATAATCAGCCTGGCTTTTGCTTTGGTAAATAAATTTAAGAAGAGAAAAGGGCTCCTTTGCCACCCCTCTTTTGCCTATAAATTGGAAAGCTTACCTCATATGACTGAAGTCTTAAGCACCAGTATTTAACGATGTTTATAAAGGATGTATGGATAGACTGCCTTTAAATGTGAACATGAATGACATGTTTTGAAAGCGTTTCCTCTGCCCGCGCTGGTGGTGTAGCTTGGTAAGACTCACAATTTCTTGCTTGGTTCTGATCATCAATGACACAGATTGTAGAGTCAGAGGATGAGGGTAAAGGCTTAGGATCCAGGTCTTCCAAATGCTTAAACTTAACGAACTGCTACTTTTGAAGTATAGATGTTCATTATCCTAAGGAATTTAAACATATTGTGTTTTGGATTTGAAAGTTTGATAAAAGTAAGGAAGCTAATTTGTATGACAAAGATGTTTTCCTGATTACATGGTAGCACCTTCTGGCAAAATGATAGAAAAAATACTTCATGCACCAATTTTTTTTTTAAAGAAAAAAGGACTGGCTTGTGAAGCTAAGCAAGGACAGGGCATTGTTTTGAAAGCTGTGAAGGTGAAATAGTATGAATTAACGTCAAAAGGCTAGGGAGAATAATCATTTGGAGGGAAGGTGTAGAAGGAAAGATGATTAATTGTGGAAGGGAAAGCCCCAGAGGCAAGAGAATATTACAATTACTTTTAGTTAAAGAAAAAAAAAAAGACTAATAGAAACAAGAACACTGAATTTCATTTCTTGTTCTTTTAAAATGTGAAATATAACCATTTCTACATATAACTAGTAACTTTTATTTCTTGATGGATGTTCTCAAAATTTATTTAGTACAATTCCCATTTGTGTGATTGGGAGCTTTTTCCACTAAAGTTAATGAATAAATACTTTGAGGAAAGGTATTGGTTTCCATTTGTAACAGTAAGTCAAATAATTATTTAAATGCTGTTGAAAATGCATGTTAACCTGATACATATGATTTCCAGGTTTTTCTATTCAAAGCTTTCATAGAAGACCTTATTCAGCCTAAATGTTTTTCTTCCATTTTCAACTTCCATTTTCAACTTCCACTTTCTTAATGGTAACTTTACAGTTGTCCTCGCTTCTATTTTTGACATTTGGAATTGGTTTCTGTTAGTATAACTGCGCACATAGCCAGTTCACTATGATGTAATCTTAAATGTAACATGGGACAATTATGTCATTAAAAACAAATTTGAGGGCTTCCCTGGTGGTGCAGTGGTTAAGAATCTGCCTACCAATGCAGGGGACACAGGTTCAAGCCCTGGTCTGGGAAGATCCCACATGCCGTGGAGCAGCTAAGCTCGTGCACCACAACTACTGAGCATGCGCTCCAGAGCCCGCGAGCCACAACTCCTGAGCCCGCGTGCCACAACTACTGAAGCCTGTGCACCTAGAGCCCGTGCTCTGCCACAAGAGAAGCCACCGCAATGAGAAGCTCGTGCACCGCAACAGAGTAGCCCCAGCTCGCCGCAACTAGAGATGGCCTGTGCACAGCAACGAAGACCCAACGCAGCCAAAAATAAATAAATAAATTTATTTTTTATTTTTTTAAAAAACACAAAAAACAAATTTGGAACATGTATCAAAAATCCCAGAGGCACTAAATTTAATTCACTTTAATCTTTAGGTATTGTAAATAGTTTAAATTCACCAGCCCTTGGCCTTTCCATTAAACCATTCAGCAATTCAGTTCAGCAGAGGCACAGACCTTTGATTCCCAATAGTAGTTTTTAAAATCCTCTATTTCTAAGTAGACACTAACTTAATTTGGAGCAGGAGACTATTTTACCACTTAAACCCAGAAAAGGAAACATGAGTACAAAAAGTTTCCCCCTCAATTTTTTTTTCAGCATCTCAGGATATCTTTGTCAACAATTTACTATTATCATTAGTTTACCAAGGCAAGAAACCTCTGAAGGGTCAGATGCAATACCCACTGGATTAACAAAAATATGTGTAATGGGGCCTCCCTGGTGGCGCAGTGGTTGAGAGTCCGCCTGCCGATGCAGGGGATACGGGTTCGTGCCCCGGTCTGGGAGGATCCCATATGCCGCGGAGCGGCTGGGCCCGTGAGCCATGGCTGCTGAGCCTGCGCATCCGGAGCCTGTGCTCCGCAACGGGAGAGGCCACAACAGTGAGAGGCCCGCGTACCACAAAAAAAAAAAAAAAAAAAATATGTGTAATGAAAAGAAAGTAGACTTTGAGTAATGGTTGAATGTTTTTCTTTTTTTTTTGCGGTATGCTGGCCTTTCACTGTTGTGGCCTCTCCCGTTGCGGAGCACAGGCTCCGAACACGCAGGCTCAGCGGCCATGGCTCACGGGCCCAGCCGCTCCGCGGCCTGTGGGATCTTCCCAGACCGGGGCACGAACCCGTGTCCCCTACATCGGTAGGCGGACTCTCAACCACTGCGCCACCAGGGAAGACCTGTTGAATTATTTTTAATAGAATACTCCTTCCTTAGACTTTGGCTAAAAGAATTCTAAACCATACGTAGGAAGAATATGGGAGTTTGAAATCATTGTGATATTTTTATGCTTTAATGAAAATGCTGTAAGAATATAGTTTGCTTAGAAAAAGGAAAAAATTTATGCTAACAACAGGCTTTAAATTGAATACCACACCCTCTAAATTTAATTGCATTCATTTATTCCTGTAATAGACATTTATCGAACATCTGTGTGTCTAACACTGTTCAAGTTGCTTTGGAAAATAATGACAAAATCTCAACGTAGGGCACAGTGATCATATGTAAATGTAGAATATATTTTTCTTTGCCTTGAGTAGCGTACAATCAAGAAGCAACCTAGAAATAACTAGAAGATACATGTAGGAGAAATCAGATAAGGCAGTGAACAGTGTAGAGCCACCGCTATTCAAATGGAGGAGAGGGGACTTCTTTTAGCCTGGTTTTAAATAGTGATGGATGTGAATTGGCGAAAAGAGTGTGGAATGACATTATTAGGTTGGTGACAGGGCAGCCCAGGCAAAGGGACAACATGCAGGGACTAATAAGTAAATTACCCTAGCTGGTCTGTATGGGAAGTTATTAAGAAAGAAAAAGTTGAATTGGATATGGCAAGGGTATAGGGATAATAAAAATAATACCTAACACTTATGTGCAAGGTACTGTGCTCAGTGCTTTACCTACTGTATTTATTAAAAATCTTTGTTGCGCTTAGAAAACAAACTAGTTTAATTAATAAAGAAAATCTATTGATTCTCATAACCAGAAGGTCCAGGGGTGCATCTGGTTTTAGGTAAGGTCAAGTCAAGAGATTCAGATTACTTCATCAGGACATAGTTTCTTGCAGTCTCTCAGCCAACCCGAACTAATAGCTGTGGCCAGAAAGACATGATATTCTAATGAGGTGTGGTCATTGTTCACTACCAGAATCAGAGGACACGGGCAGGAGATGATTCTCCAAAGATATAGTGGGCACTTGCACAAAGTAGGTCCAATATGCATGCTATATCTCATTTATCAATTTGTAGCTCTGTGAAATTATTATTATGGTCCCCATTACACATAGGATAAACTAGAGCAGGAACAGTATTAGGTAACCCAGGAAGAATTTATAGTATTTGTTGTGAAAATAAAAGGGCATTAACCAGAATGGTGGAAGAGACTGTAGAGAAAAAGGAAAGGGTCAAATCAGAAATCAGAAGACAAACAGTTTTATGAATGATTGGACATAGGAACAAAGGAGAAAATCAAAGATGAATCTAAGCTCAAACTTAGGAGGTTTTGACGATGCTAGTATGGTCATTGCAAATTAAGAGGTGGCAAAGGGTTACTCCGGAGCTCCTTTTGGGTCTGAGGGCCTGAGGATTGAGGAAATGATAAGTCAGCCCAAGTTATCTGGAGCCCCTTTTAGTCACACTAAAATACATATTCATTCAATAATTATCTGTGAGCTGCAGGTAAGGTTGTATTTTATGCCTGTAAAGACCACAAAGGTGAAAAGGCTATGCTGTCACACTTGAAGTCACTTAAAATCTAATCACAGGAATAAAGCAAGTATATTAGTAACCGGAACATGCAATGGCATATAAGCACCTCAAGAGAGATGCAAGCAGAGTGGCATGAGAGTTAGAGATGAAAGAGAAGAGGGGAAGGCTCCATGAAGAAGGTGCCAATTGAGCTCCACCTTAAAGCTTGGGTTGAGTGTTAACTAGGAGGATGGTGGAGTGTGGTCCAGGCTGAGCACCATGAGCAGAGAAAGGTGGGACACCATAATATTGATTCAGGGGACAGTGGGTTATCCCGTTTGACCAAAAATGAGAGATGTAAGAGAAAAGACTGGAAAGATAAAGTCCGAGCATGGAGTCTGTTTTATAAGGAACTGGATGTGGTAGTTCCTCATGATTTTTAGAACAAGGAAATGGCTTGAATAATTCATGCTTGAAGATCCAGTCAGGCAAGAGAGTATGGTACAGTATGGTTTAAATTATCCACCTAGTATGGCTTACATTATCCTCTTTGGACTTGAATTCTGGCTAGAACATTTTACCATATTCTTAGTGAAACGTTAAACCACAAACCTAAAAGTAAATAGCATGTGGCAAGTGTAAATTGTTCAACCTGATTTAATGTCCTTTCATTTCAACCTTTAATTAGCATTTCTGTTAAGTCCTAAACTTTTAATCATGCGTGAAGTCAGGACACCATAAAATATGTTATTTCCATATTTTAACAAAAGAACTGACCCTGCAAGTAGCCACCTATTTGGTATAATTTTACTAAAGAGAGAAAATGAACAAAAATAATAGCACCTAAAATAAAAAATAATAGCATCTGCCAAACCAGAACCTGCATTTTAACAAAATCCCCCTAGGTGATTCATATATGTGATGGTTAATTTTATGTGTGAAGTTGACCGGGCTAAGGGATAGCTGGTAAAACATTATTACTGAGTATCTGTGAAGGTGTTTCTGGAAGAGATTAGCATTTTAATTGGTAGACTGAGTAAAGAAGATCACCCCTAATAGTGTGGATGGGCATCATCCAATCTGTTGAGGGCCTGACTAGGACAAAAAGGTAGAGGAAGGTTGAATTCGCTCTCTGGTTGAGCTGGGACATTATCTCCTCCTGCCCTTGGACATAGGTGGTCCTGGCTCCCACGCCTTTGGACTTGGCTAAGTTATACCAGCAGCCATCCTGGTTCTCCAGCTTGCAGATGACAGATCATGGGACTTCTTGGCCTCCATAATTGCTTGAACCAATTCCTATAATATCTATTTATTCTGTTTCTCTGCAGAACCCTGACTAATACAATGTTCATATTAAAGTTGAGAAGCAGTGGATTAGAGGATATTAGACAATTCCAGGATTAAAGTGTTTTAAGGTCCTTGCATTGTCTGGGAAAAGGGTAAAGCTCAAGAATTAATATTTGCCTTTGATTAGTCAAGAATACCTGTTGTAATGTATGATTCCATTTATTTGAAATTCTTGAAAATGCAAACTAATCTATAGTAACAGAAAGCAGATTGGTGGCTGCCTGGAGGTAGAGGAGTGTACTGACTATAAAGGGGCATGTGGGAACTTTTGGGAGTGATGGAAACATTCTATAAGTTGATTGTGGTGGTAGAGAAACATTTGTCAGAAGTTATCGAAATACTGGGATAGCCGTCATGTATTTTACATAAATTGTACCACAATTAAGTTGATTAAAAAAAGAATACCTGTTGTAATTTTTAGACTAATCATTAAAAGAATGAACAAAAGAGTATATAACTCACAAACTAGTAGAGAGGAAAAAAGAAATAATAAATATTCAACCAATCAAAAAGAAGACAAAGAAAAAGGAACACAAATAAGCAATAAGAACAAAAATAAGCAATAAGATGATGGCAGATATAAACTCAATCTACAGTCTAAATGGTAGAATGAACAATGTACAATGAGAGGGACATTTTGGGGAAAGTTTAACGACAGATGGTTAAAATGTGTGGATTGAGCACATGCATTTATCCCCCAAACTTCACTTAATATGTTAATAAAGGATTAAAGAAAAACCCTGCAAGATAATAAAATCCACAAGAACAGAGAATGGGGGGAAGAAACAACAGCAATTGAGAACTGTCAATAAAATTTTGGAGAATGGAAGTAGATGGGGGAACAAATCAGAGAAAGTTAAAGGCTGCAAGGAGAGCCGGTAAAAATCAGCTGATTCACATTAGACCACTAGAAAGGCTTAGAAGTAGGAGACTGCAGGTACTTCTGAAGAGATGTATGTGCTGCGGGGCAGGGGGTGGTGGTGAGGGGGTGGCAGTGGCTTGGAGAGTAGGCCTGAAAGTAGGATTGGCTGAAAAACCTGTTAAAAGGGTGGTTAGATGCCATCAGATCTCCCCACTACTCCTTGGAGATTTGCCATCTCAAGAAATTGAACTAAAGAGATCTGGACTTGGAGATTCCAGGCAGGCACCAATGAAGGCGGGGACAAAGTGCCATTCTGAAAATGGCAATTAGAATGAAACTCTACATACTGAATGGTGAGACACTCCATCCCCACCTCATTTCCCTTCTCAGTGCTGATAAAGAGGAAGGGAGAAGCTGGTACAATTTGATGGGATCTGGTGGTCCAGAAGGGGGCTGAGGAAAAAATCCCATGAAAATATCTTTAGCCAGCTTATCCTTTCAAGTGGGGAATTGAAAAAAATGTTTTCTTGATATCAAAATCCTCAGTGGCCCAGCCTCTTCCCCCACCTCACATTTTAGAACACCAGGATCCAAATATATTAGCATCTTGCTATTCAGATTGTTGCCCAAGAGCCAGTAGTATTGGCATGCCCTGAGAGGGGGTTAGAAATGCTGACTCTCAGGCCCCACTTCAGACCTGCCAAACCAAAATCTGCATTTTAACAAGATTCCCCCAGGTGATTTATTTATTTTTTTAAATAACTCGTTTTTTTAATAGATTTTATTTATTTATTTATTTATTTTTGGCTGCGTTGGGTCTTCGTTGCTGCACGCCAGCTTTCTCTAGTTGTGGCGAGCGGGGGCTTCTCTTGTTGCGGAGCACAGGCTCTAGAGGTGCAGGCTCAGTAGTTGTGGCGCACGGGCTTAGTTGCTCCGCGGCATGTGGAATCTTCCCGGACCAGGGATCGAACCCATGTCCCATGCATTGGCAGGCGAATTCTCAATCAGTGCACCACCAGTGCATGTTTTGCATGTTAAAATTTGAGAAGCAGCGGATTAAAGGATATTAGAGAATTCCAGGATTCCTCTCTGAAAGTAAGTCCTATTTACAAATATTTATGGAGGAACATCCTCAGTAAAAAAAAAAAAATTTCAGTTTGCCGCCTTTTGCCTTATATTGAAGCCTACCAGATACCAAAATACCCCCTCCCTTTGCCCCAACACACACAATTTTAAACAACTTTTTATTACCTCACTCAAAATTGAGTAGACAGTCAAGAACCAACAGATATGTGAGGAAAATCTCACGAACGTCATAGCCCAAAACAAAGGAACAGGGGAAACAGTTAATGTAGAGAACCACAGAAGTTTTAACAAACAAAAATCTCAGCCTCAAAGAGTAACATCCATGAAATGGGAATGTGATAATATTAGAAAAGAAGGGAGGGAGGGAAGGAGGGAGAATGAAAAGACGCAGTCAAAAGATTAAAAACTCTTGAAAATTAAAAATAAGAAAATATGAAAGATTTTAAAAAGATACAATGGAAGATTTGGAAGGTGAAGTTGAAGTCTCCCAGAGATTAGAGGGAAAATAGGAAAGTACAGAGAAGAGAAAAGAGAATTTGAGGATCAATTCAGGACACTCAACATCCCATCTATAGTAATTCTAGAAAGAGAAATGATAAGTTTTCCCAGAAATGAAGGTCTTGAGTTTCCATAATGAAAGACTCCCCCAGTGCCCTGGTACAATGAATGCAAAAAGATCTAAACTAAGAACACTAGTGATAGAAAAAGGGAGGATCCTAAAAGCTTCCAGAGAGAAAAAAGCAGGTCACCCAGAAAAGATTACGAATCAGAATGATACCAAGTTAGAAGACATTGGAATAATCCCATCAAATGCTGAGAGAATGTTGTTTTCAATATTCAAGTCTATGCCTTGCCAAAGTATCAAGTGTGGGAATAGTATAAAGACATTTTCCAACTTGCAAGGTCTCATTTATCTATTCTTTCTCAGGAAGCAACTGGATGACGTTTTCCACCAAATGATGGAGAAAAAAATCAAGAAAAATAGAAGTCACGGGGTCCATGAAATGGGATCCAATACCAGAAAGAAGCAAAAGGCATCCCCAGTTATGATGAAGGGAAATCCCAGGAAGAGTTGTGTGGCAGGCTTAGGGTGCAACCATTGGAGTTGGAGGACTCCAGAAACAACTGGAATGGATAATTTACCATATACATTTGACCGTATGAGAGGAGGTTTTCAGTACTGATAGAGAGTTTAGAGATGGATTTAATGATATGTGTATAGATAATTAAAAATTTAAAACAGGCTATTATTAATTCCAGGAAAGACAACTCATGTGAAAAAGAAATATAATTTCTATATATTTCACAGTATAATTTCTATAAGCCTATGTGACTCATTTGCAAACATTTATATAATCATAATAATAAAAAACAATAGAGATTTAACTAAAAATTATGATAAAACTTTTTTGAGAATATGAGGTGAGTGATAGGAGATATAAGAAAGTTAAATCCTCATTGTCTGTAGTTGAAAGGTAATAGATAATGTGTAAAGTTGAAAAATCAAGAAGTAACAGTAAATGCGAGTTATTTAGAAATGAAAGATAAATACTGGAAGAAACTACAAAAGAGTTTGAAAGTGCTGCTTATGGATTAGGAGAGCAGGAATTGGGGTGAAGCAGAGATCTCTGGTTTTATTTTTAAGCCTCAGAATTACTTGACTTTTTATTTCTTTTAAAAAAATTTGTTTATTTTATTTATTTTTTTTTTGGCTGCATTGGGTCTTCGTTGCCGCACGCGGGCTTTCTCTAGTAGCGGCAAGTGGGGGCTACTCTTCGTGGCGGTGCACAGGCTTCTCATTGCGGTGGCTTCTCGTTGCGGAGCACGGGCTCTAGGCGTGCGGGTTTCAGTTGTTGTGGCTCGTGGGCTCAGTAGTTGGGGCTCGCGGGCTCTAGAGCGCAGGCTCAGTAGTTTTGGCACATGGGCTTAGTTGCTCTGCGGCATGTGAGATCTTCCCAGACCAGGGCTCAAACCCGTGTCCCCTGCATTGGCAGGTGGATTCTTAACAACTGCACCACCAGGGAAGCCCTGACTTTTAAAAAACTATGTAATTTCATAAAAGTTGATATGAAATATACTTAAAATTAAATGATATAATTTCAAAAGTAAGTGAATGGATTGAAAAGTGGCTGTAATAAATTAGCTTTCCAATTCAGAATGGCAGGAAGAGTGTGCATCATACAGAAGAGAGTTAACATAGCAGGCCTGACTGCTGTCCTTTGAAATGCCTGCTTACATGGGTGGCATCTGGGAACTTCCTGGATTTCAGGAAGGTTCTCACCACCCTCACTGATAAGAGTGGTTCACTGTGCTTAAACTATTTGTGCAAACAATATGGTTTACGCTAGACAGCTGCTTTACTTCTGGAGTACATGCCACCAGGCAGAGGGTGCCTTTGTAACCAGCCCCCAGTAAAAACTCTGGACAGTCTCTAATGAGCTTCCCTGGTAAACAACTTTTGACATGTGTTGTTACAACTCATTGTTGAGGGAATTAAGTGCATCCTGTGTGAGAGAGGACTCTTGGAAGCTTGGTCCTGGTTTCCTCCAGACTCCACCCCATGTGCCTTCCTTTTCTCTTCGCTGATTTTACTGATTTTGCTCTGTATCCTTTCTCTATAATAAATTGTAGCCATACATACAGCTGCATGCTGAATCCTGATTCTTCCTATTGAATCACTGAATTGGGGGGTGGTTTTGAGGACCCCAGACACACATTTTACTTCAAATACCCGTTAAAATAATAGTGTAATTACAGGATGCATGTTTGCAAGCAATAAAACCCAATTCTAGCTGTCTCAGGAAAAAACAGAATTTATTGGAAGGGTTGAAGTGGGGCTGACAGAATTGAAAGGAGACTGGAGGAGCAAGCTAGAAATCAAATATAATCTAGCTAGGACATTGCCACCACTGCCTATACTGTAAGTAGTATCTTAATATTTCTTCTTTTACTTACTAGTATTGGAAATACAGTTTATTGTTGCCTGTTCATCTTATATTTAGCCACCTTGCTAAACTTCTTATTATTTCGAATAATTTGGTTGGTTCTTAAGGGTTTTCTCTATAGATAATTATGTTATTTGTAAAGAATAGTTTTGATCTTCTCTTTTCAAACATTCCTTCCTCCCTCCCTCCCTCCCTCCCTTCCTTCCTTCTTTCCTTCCTTCCCCCCCCACCCCCCCTCTCTCCTCCTTACTGACCTTCAGCACAATGTTAGATAGAGGCAATAGACATCCCTGACTTGTTACTCAGTTTTAAGGAAATGCTTCTGACATTTCCCTACTAAGAATGATGTTTGCTTTTGGTGTTATGTGAGATACCCTTTAACAGATTCAGAAAGATCATTTCTATTCTCACTTTGCTAAAAGTTGTTTTATCATGATGAGTGTTGAATTTTATCAAATGCTCATTCTGCATCTATTAAGATGATAATTGGTTTTCTCCTTTACTGTTAATGTGAAGAATTGGTTCTCTAATATTAAACCATTCTTGTATCTCTGAAATTAGCCTGACTTTGTCATGATTTATTACCTCTTTTATACATCACTGCTTTGGTTTGCTAATACTTTAATATGTTTGCATCTAGGTTCACAAGTGAGATTACTGTAATTTGATAGCTTTGGGAATTAAGTTTTATTAATCTCATAGAATGAATTGGAAATATTTCCTCTTTTTCAGTTTTATGGAAGAGTTTGTATATGATTGAAATGAACTGTTTCTTGGAAAGTTGGAATATTTTTCTAGGGTTTGTTCATCTGAGTTTTGCAAAATGTTTTCTTTTGAATCTCTGCTACATCTATAGTTATGTTCCCTTTTGCATTACTAATATTTTTTTCTTCTCTTCTTTTCTCTCCCCTTTACCCCCACCCCAATCAATTTTATTAATTTTTTTCCCCCAGATAGCTAGCTTTTGGCTTTGTTGATCATCCTTAGTCTTTTTTTTTTTTTTTTTTTTTTTTGCGGTACGCAGGCCTCTCACTGCTGTGGCCTCTCCTGTTGCGGAGCACAGGCTCCGGACGCACAGCCTCAGCGGCCATGACTCACAGGCCCTGGCGCTCCACGGCATGTGGGATCTTTCCGGACCGGGGCACAAACCCGCGTCCCCTGCATCGGCAGGCGGACTCTCAACCACTGCGCCACCAGGGAAGCCCTCTATTTTTTTGACTGTTGCTCTAACCATTTTAATCTGCTTCCTTCCACTTTATTCTGTCATTTTTCTAAAAGTTTGGGTGCCTAGTTTTTTTAATTTTCAGACTTTCTTAATTTCTAATATAAGCATTCAAGACTATAAGTTTACCTCGAATTACCACTGTTGTTTGTTTGTATGTTTCTCAAGTCTTGATACATAGTATTTTCATTATTGCTCAATTATAAATATCTGTACACTTCTCTTATGATTTTATCTCAGATCCAAGTGTTGTTTTGAAGTGTGTGTGTGTTAAATTTTTAATTTTGAGATAATTATAGTTTCACAAGCAATTATAAGAAATAATACAGAAGGATTCCATGTACACTTTATCCAGTTTCCTCCAATAGTAATATCTTGCAAAACTATAGAAAATATCACAACCAGAATATTGACATTGATGAGAATTCAGCTGTTAATCTTACTGAGGATCTCTTATATGTGATGAATCATATCTGTCTTGCTGCTTTCAAGATTATCTTTGTCCTTGGCTTTTGACAGTTTGATTCTGATATGTCTAGGTATGGATCTGTTTATCTTAGAGTGTGTTGAGCTTCTTGAATGTGTAGATTCATGATTTTCACCCAATTTGGGACATTTTGGGCCAAATTTTTTTTTTGTTCCCTTCTCTCCTCTCCTTCTGGGACCTCCATTATGCACATGTTGGTACACTTCATGGTGTTTCACAGGTATCTGAAGCTCTGGCTCTGTTCATTTTTCTTTGTTCTTTTTTTTCTCTCTGTTCCTTAGACTGGAGAATCTCAACTGACCTGTCTTCAAGTTTTCTGATTCTTCTTTCTGCCAGCTGGAATCTACAGTCATGCTCCTCTAGTAAAAAATTTCATTTCAGTTATTGTACTGAAGTTCTTTTTTTTTTTTGGCCTCGTTGCGCGGCATGCGGGATCCCAGTTCCCCGACCAGGGATCGAACCCAGGCCACAGCAGTGGCGCCAATTCCTAACTATTGGATTGTCAGGGAATTCCCGTGAAGTTCTCTTTTTATATTGGTATTTATATTGGTTCTTTTTTATAATTCTGTCTCTTTACTGATAGTCTCTATTTGGGGAGACATACTTTCCTTTAGTTCTTTAGGTATGATTTCCTTTAGTTCTTTAAACGTATTTATAATAGATGATTTAAATTCTTTGTCTGGTGAAGTCTGTCCATCTGAGCTTTCTGAGAGACAGTTTCTATTAATTGCTTCTTCCCCCCCACTTTGTGTATGTCCTGTTTTCCTTTTCTTTGTATGTCTCATATGTTTTTTGAAAACTAGACATTTTAAATAATATAATGTGGCAACTCTGCATATCACATTCCCCTCTCTTCCCAGGGTTTATTGGGGTTGCTGTTTGTTGTTGCTGCTGCTGCTTCTGTTTTTTTAGTGACTTTCCTGAACTAATTCTGTAAAGTCTGTATTCTTTGTCATGCGTGGCACTGATAGTCTCTGCTTGGTTAGTTTAGTGATCAGGTAATGAATGGACAGCTATCTCCTTACATGCCTTGAATTAATGTCTCCTGGCCTTTGCCAGGTGTGTGTGTGTGTTTGTGCGTGCGTGTGCACATGCGTGTGGTGTTAGGGTATATCTTCAAGACTCCAGCACACTGTGGACAACTCTGCTTTAGTCTTTACTTCCTGCTTGTGCAGAGCCTAAAGGTCTCCCAGCAGTGAGTGAGATTAGGGTCTTCTCAGACCTTTCTTGGGCATGCACACGGCCCAGCACATACATGTGGTCTTCTAGATATCCAAGAGTATGTTGGAACTTTTCAAAGGTTCCTATAGATACCTTATTCCAAAGTTTTTCCTTTTAAGCTTTTTGTCAGCTTCTTTCTTGCCCCACACAATTGTTATCGCCTAAGTCACCTGTGATGTTAAACAATTGCCCCTGGTTATTTTCAGTAAATGCTCCAGGGAAAAGGGTATTCACAGTGAATGAGCTCTGAGTCAGTTCAAATAAACACAAACCCTGAGAGTGGTGGTTTACAGGGAACTGCCAGACAGGTCAAATAATGACAGTTATTTGGGGATGGAGCCTTTGAAAAGCTCCAAGCCTATTTTGGCCTCTCCAGTGACTGCTAGGCTGCTAGTCTTCATGGCTGCCATGTCTGCAGGGCTGTTGGTTTCCAAGGCCACCATGGAAGGAGAGAGAAGACATGAATAGGGCAAATTAAAATGCTACCAAGTTCTTTGTTTACTGAGATTCAGCCATTTTTTGTAATAAGTACTCTTCAGACTGTTCTGAGCCTTTGATTAATTTTCAGAGTTCGGAAAATGTTGATTTTGACAACTTTGCCAGTGCTTTCATTGCTTTTATAAGGAGCAGTTTTCTAAGGTCCTTGCTCTGCCATTTTGGAAGGGTCTCCTGTCATTTTGACATTGATACAGTCAAAATAAAAACAATTCCAACACCACAAGGATCTCTTATGTTGTCCTTTTATAGCCACATCTGTTTCCTTCCTGTAGCCCTCTTAAGTCCTGGCAACCACTAATCTGTTCTCTGTTTTATAATTTTGATATCTCTAGAATGTTATATAATTGGAATCATACAGTATATAACCTTTTAGATTGTTTTTTTTCACTAAACATAATTCTTTGGAGATTCATCCAGATTGTTGCCTTTATCAATAATTTGTTCCATATTATTGCTAAGGAATAATCCATGATATGAGTATACCACAGTTTGTTTAACCATTTACCCATTAAAGGACATCTGAGCTGTTTCCAGTTTGAGGCTTTTATGGATAAAGCTGCTCTGAACATTCACATACATGTTATTATGTGAACATAAGTCTCTCTCTGAGTTAGAAGCCCAGGAGTGCAATTGCTGAGTCATATGGTAATTGCATGTTCAGTGTTTTTATTTTTTAATTAATTTGTTTATTTTTGGCTGTGTTGGGTCTTTTTTGCGCGCGGACTTTCTCTAGTTGCAGTGAGTGGGGGCTACTCTTTGTTGCGGTGCACGGGCTTCTCATTGCGGTGACTTCTCTTGTTGCGGAACACGGGCTCTAGGCACTCAGGCTTCAGTAGTTGTGGCTCGCGGGCTCTAGAGCGCAGGCTCAGTAGTTGTGGCGTGTGAGCTTACTTGCACCGCGGCATGTAGGATCTTCCTGGACCAGGGCTTCAACCTGTGTCCCCTGCATTAGCAGGCAGATTCTTAACCACTGTGCCACCAGGGAAGTCCTTTCAGTGTTTTTAATAAACTACCAATCTAGAAGACATAAAAAATGGAAAAATACTCCATGATCATGGATTGGAAGAATTAATGTTGTTAAAATGTGTACACTGTCCAAAGCAATCTACAGATTCAATGCAATCTCTATCAAAATTCCAATGGCATTTTTCACAGAAGTAGAACAAATGATCCTAAAATCTGTATGGAACCACATAAGAACCCCAAATAACCAAAGCAATCTTGAGAAAGAAGAACAAACTGGAGTAATTATGCTTCCTGTTTTCAAACTATATTAATCAAAAGCTGATTTCAAAGCTATAGTAATCAAAAAAGTACAGTATTGTCATAAAAACAGACACATAGATCAATGGAACAGAATAGAGAGGCCAGAAATAAACAATGCATATATGACTAATTAACTTATGACAGAGAGCCAAGAATATACAATGAGGAAAGGACAGTCTCTTCAGTAAATGTCCAGTTGGGAAAATTGGACATCCACCCGCAAAAGAACAAAACTGGACCACTATCTTATACCATACACAAAAATTAACTCAAAATGCATTAAAGACTTGAAACTCTCAAACTCCTGGAAGAAAACATAGGCAGTAAGCTCCTTGACATCAATCTTGGCAATGATTTTTTGGATTTGATACCAAAAGCAAAAGCAAAGGTAAATGAATACATCAAAGTAAAAAGCTTCTGCACAACAAAGGAAACCATCAACAAAATGAAAAGGCAAACTACTGAATGGGAGAAAATATTTGCGAATCATAGATCTGACAAGGGGTTAATATCCAAAATATATAAACAACTCATACAACTCAATAGCAAAAGACAAAACAATCCAGTTTTTAAATGGGCAAAGGATCTGAATGGATATTTTTCCAAAGAAGACATACAAGAAGCCAACAGGTACATGAAAAGGTGCTCAACGTCACTATCATTAGGGAACTACAAATCAAAAGCACAATGAAATATCACTTCACACCTGTTAGAATGGTTATTATCAAAAAGACAAGAAGTAACTAGTATTGGTCAGGATATGGAGAAAAGGGAACCCTGCTGCACGGTTCATGGGACTATAAATTGGTACAGCCATTATTGAAAACAGTATGGACTTTCCTCAAAAAATTAAAAATAGAACTACCAAATGATCCAGTAGTTCCACCTCTGGGTATTTAACCAAAGGAAATGAAATCACTAACTTGAAAAGATATTTGTATCCTTATGTTCATTGCAGAATTATTTGCAGTAGCCAAGACGTGGAAACAACCTAAGTGTCCATTGACTGGTGAATGGATAAAGAAGATGTGCTGTATAAGTGTGTGTGTATATATATATATATATGAATATTATTCAGCCATAAAAAAAGAAGGAAATCCTGCCATTTGGGACAACATGGATGAACCTCGAGGGCATTATACTAAGTGAAATAAGACAGAAAGACAAATATTGTATGGTATCAATTATATGTGGAATCTCAAACAAACTCACAGATACAGAGAATAGACCGATGGTTGCTAGAGGTGGGGGTTGGGGTAGGCAGAATGGGTTAAGGGGGTCAAAAGGTACAAACTTCCAATTATAAATAAGTCCTGGGACTATAATGTACAGCATGAGGACTACAGTTAATAATACTATATTGTATATTTGGAAGTTGCTAAGAGAGTAGAACTTAAAAGTTCTCACCATAAGAAAAAAAATTTTGTAACTGTATCGTGATGGATGTTGACTGGACTTATTTGGTGATCATTTTGCAGTATATACAGGTATCGAAGCATTATATTGTACACCTGAAACTAATATAATGTTATATGTCAATTATATCTCAATTTTTTTAAAAAAGCGTTTTCCTTGTGTTACAGGACTAAGCCAGTGGCACACAGTTATCCATGAAATCAGGTAGAAGGTACAGGCAAGCAGTGACTGGTACATGGATAAGTCCTCCTGAACAATATAAGAAACTTAGAACTCTTTTACTCCAACTACCTGGCCTTCTGATTACATAATATAATTTTGTAGTATTTTAGAACTGTTCTTTTGAATTTAATTTTTGTGGCTAAGTAATAAATTCATAAGATTCAAAAGCCAGAAATATAAAATGGTATATAGCAAAAAGTCCCATCCCATATTTGTCCCCCATCCGTTCAGTTCTCTCTCATAGGAAATTGCTGTTCTTAGTTTATGTATCCTTCCAGAATTTTATTATGCACAAACACAAAGTAACATAGATTTTTAGTACTTTACCTCTCCTTTTTAATAAAAAAGGTAACGTGCTGCATTAACTGCTCAACGTCTTACTCGTTTGCACTTAGTATATCTTGGAGACCTTTCCGTATCAGTGCATTGAGATCTAATCAGTGCATTGAGATTATTATTTTTTTTAAATAGCTATCCATATTTCATGATATGGATTACTATAATTTAGTTACCAGTCCCATACAGATGAAATTTGGGTTGTTTCAAGCCCTATTATTGCAAGCAATTCTGTAAAGAATAACTGTATACACATATTGTTTCATACATATGGAAGTATGTCTGTGGGATAAATCACCCAAAGTAGAATTCCTGTGTCAAAGACTCACATGTGGAAGCGTGATAGCGCTCTGTAGGGACTGTGCCAGTTATGCTCATATAAGCCATGTGTGAGAGTGCCTGCTTTCCCACAGCTTCATCAGTGGAATGTGTTGGCAGACTTTCAGAGTTTTTGCCAATCTGATAGGTGAAAAAAATGATATTTTGATGTAGTTTTAACTTGAATTTCTATTATTATGATATGTTTAAAGCCATTACCCTGGGAACTGACAAGAGTAAGAATGTATTAATTTGTATATACATTTGTTAAAACTGGTGGAACTGTACAGTTTAAATCTGTGCATTTCACTGTATGTAAATTATACTTCTAGTATCATTTTTCAAAAAGATTTTTCTTTCTCTATTTAATGACTTTGTCAAAAATAATTTGACCAATATGCGTGGGTCTATTTCTTGACTCTGTTCTATAAAATTGATCTATTTGTTCTTTTGCCAGTGTCACACTGTCTTGATTTTCTTTGCTTTGTAATAAGCTTTGAAGGCATGTAGAATAATTTCTCCAAATTCACTTTCCTTTTCTAAGGTCATTTTGAGTATTCCATGTCCTTTGCAGTTCCACATAAATTTTAGAATCAGCTTATCAATTTCCATAATAAAGCTTGCTGGAGATTTTCATTGGGATTGCATTGAGTATATCAATTTGGGGGGAATAGCTTAACAGTATGAGTATTACAGTCCATTAATAGAATATTTTTTCCATAAACGCATGTCTTTAATTTCACTCAGAAATGTTTTATAGATTTCAGTGCAAGGGTTTTGTGCATTTTTATTAAATTACCCTAAAGTATTTTCTGTCTTTTAATGATCATATAGATGATCTTTTGCTGGCTATTCTTGTTTTTTTCATACCTATTTTAGGATGAAATTGGTTTAAAAGAGAAAAAAAAGATTCTTTTTTAAAAGATTTTTTTGATGTGGACCATTTTTTAAGTCTTTATTGAATTAGTTACAATATTGCTTCTGTTTTATGTTTTGGGTTTTTTTGGCTGGGAGGCATGTGGGATCTTAGCTCCAGGACTGGGCCTCCAACCTGCACCCCCTGTGTTGGAAGGTCCAGTCTTAACCACTGGACCGCCAGGGAAGTCCCAAGAAAGATATATTTTTTAAAAGAAGTCATTTGATATTTTTAAAGGGAAAATTGAAACCTCTTTGATATTGTCTTACTATTCAACAATAGGTCTTGTTTTTGCTCAAGTCTTTTGTGTGCTTCAATAATGTTTCAGGCTCCCCCGCCCCCCACCCCCACCCCATGCTAGGTCTTACACATTTCTGGTTAAGGTAATTCCTGAATATTTTATATTTTTGTTGCTGTAATGAATGGGACTTTCCTTTCAGTGTATCTTCTGATTATTGCTTGCATATGCGAAAATTACTTATGTTCATATATTAATTTTTTATATTTTACTTTACTGGATTTTATTATTGTTTATAGTAGTTTTCAGTTGATTATCTTGCGTTTTGCATGTGTATAGTCACATTATGCAAATAGTAATAACTTTACCCCCTCCTTTCCAGTTTCTATACTTCTGAATTTTTAAAAATCTTCACCAATTGTGTTGGTAGTATCTCTAGTATAATGTTTACAGTCATGGTAGTAGACAGTCTTTTCCCTGATTTCATTGAAAATGCTCCTACTCTTTCCTCATTAAGCATCATATTCATTTTGGGGATAAAATTAATTTATTTTACAATGTTAAAGAAGAATCTATTCCTCCTTTTTAGAGGGTTTTTGTTTTAATTTAATTAATTTTATTTATTTTTGTCTTCATTGGGTCTTCACTTATGTGCGTGGGCTTTCTCTAGTTGTGGCGAGTGGGGGCTACTCTTCGTTGCGGTGCACAAGCTTCTCATTGAGGTGGCTTCTCCTGTTGCGGAGCATGGGCTCTAGGCACACGGGCTCAGTAGTTGTGGTGCACAGGCTTAGCTGCTCCATGGCATGTGGGATCTTCCTGGACCAGGGCTTGAAACTGTGTCCCCTGCATTGGCAGGCAGATTCTTAACCACTGCGCCACCAGGGAAGTCCTTTAGAGGGTTTTTATTTTAATTTTAAATTTTATTATTTATTTATTTATTATTTTAGTTTTGGCTGCATTGGGTCTTCGTTGCTGCACGCATGCGTTCTCTAGTTACGGTGAGCGGGGGTTACTCTTCCTCGAGGTGTATGGGCTTCTCATTGCGGTGGCTTCTCTTCTTGCGGAGCACGGGCTCTAGGGGAACAGGCTACAGTAGTTGTGGCTCGAGGATTCTAGAGCGCAGGCTCAGTAGTTGTGGTGCACGAGTTTCGTTGCTCCGCGGCATGTGGGATCTTCCCAGACCAGGGATTGAACCTCTGTTCCCTGCATTGGCAGGCGGATTCTTAACCACTGTGCCACCAGGGAAGCCCCTTTAGAGGGTTTTTAAATCAAGGATGTTTGTTGAACTTTATCAAAGCTTTCTTAATATCTGTGAAAGTTATATTCTTATATTGAACTATCTTTGTATTTTTAAAATAATCTTACTCGATCATAATGTGTTGTCTTTAATGTATTCCTAGTTTTTGTTTGCTATATTTTACTTAATGTACTTAGGCAGTATTTTGTACCCTTTTATGATCCCCTTCCCTTGAAGAAGGTAGGCAGGTCCTATGAAATATAATAGGGTATATCACTCCCGTGATTATGTTATATTATGTGGCAAAGGTGAAGGGATTTTGCTGATGTAATTAGGTCCCTAATCTGTTGACTTTGAGTTAATGAAAGGGAGATTACTACTTTGGATGAGCCTTACCTTGATCAAGTAAACCCTTTAAAACAGAGTTTAGGGCCTTCTCTGAGCTCAGAGAAGCTATCCTGCTGGCTTTGTCAACTGTCCTGAGTTTACTGCCACAAAGAAATGAATTCTGCCAACAACCATGTGAGCTTGAAAAAGGATGTGAGCCCCGGATGAGAGTGCAGCCTGGCTGACACCTTGATTGTTACCCTGTGAGACTCTGAAAAGAGGGCCTAACTAAGCTGTGTTCAGACTCCTTAATCCATGGAAACTGTGAGATAATAAATGTATATTGTTTTAAGCTGCTGTATTTGTGGTAATTTATCACACAGCAATAGACAACTAATAGTATTTTTGTATCAATACCCAGAAGTGAGATTGGTCTGTAATTTCCTTCCTTCTTTCCTTGTCATATTTTGGTACTAATGTGATACCTGCCTTATAGAAATAACTTGGAAGTTTTCTTCATTTTCAATCCCTTGAAATAGTTTAAAAAACATTTGGGAAATAAGCATTGGATGGTTGTCTGTTTCTTTTTTTTTTTTTTTTTTTTTTTTTTTTAGTTTCTGCTTTATAACAAAGTGAATCAGTCATACATATACATCTGTTCCCACATCCCTTCCCTCATGCATCTCCCTCCCTCCCACCCTCCCCATCCCACCCCTCCAGGCGGTCACAAAGCACCGAGCTGATCTCCCTGTGCTCTGCGGCTGCTTCCCACTCTCTGTCTACCTTACGTTTGGTAGTGTATATATGTCCATGCCTCTCTTTCGCTTTGTCACAGCTTACCCTTCCCCCTCCCCATATCCTCAAGTCCATTCTCAAGTAGGTCTGTGTCTTTATTCCTGTTTTACCCCTAGGTTCTTCATGACATTTTTTTTAATTCCATATATATGTGTTAGCATACGGTATTTGTCTTTCTCTTTCTGACTTACTTCACTCTGTATGACAGACTCTAGGTCTATCCACCTCATTACAAATAGCTCAGTTTCGTTTCTTTTTATGGCTGAGTAATATTCCATTGTATATATGTGCCACATCTTCTTTATCCATTCATCCGATGATGGACACTTAGGTTGTTTACAGCTCCTGGCTATTGTGAATAGAGCTGCAATGAACATTTTGGTACATGTCTCTTTTTGAATTATGGTTTTCTCAGGGTATATGCCTAGTAGTGGGATTGCTGGGTCATATAGTAGTTCTATTTTTAGTTTTTTAAGGAACCTCCATACTGTTCTCCATAGTGGCTTACCAATTCACATTCCCACCAGCAGTGCAAGAGTGTTCCCTTTTCTCCACACCCTCTCCAGCATTTATTGTTTCTAGATTTCTTGATGATGGCCATTCTGACTGGTGTGAGGTGATATCTCATTGTAGTTTTGATGTGCATTTCTCTAATGATTAATGATGTTGTCCGTTTCTTAAAGGCCTGGTAGAACTTCCTTGTGAGACCTGGGACTGATTTTTTTGGTAGGGGCATTCTTTAAAAACTATCACATTTTGATTTTCTTCTTATTTGGGAGTTTGTTTTTTTTGTTTGGTTTTTTTTCCGGTACGCAGGCCTCTCACTGTTGAGGCCTCTCCGGTTGTGGAGCACAGGCTCCGGACGCTCAGGCCCAGCAGCCATGGCTCAGAGGCGCAGCCGCTCCACGGCATGTGGGATCTTCCGGGACCGGGGCACGAACCCGTGTCCCCTGCATTGGCAGGCGGACTCTCAACCACTGTGCCACCAGGGAAGCCCTGGGAGTTTGTTTTGATAAATTATATAATTCCTCAAAAGTGATGCACTTCATACAGGTTTTCAAAATTGCTTGCATAGGGTTAAACAAAGTATTTTTATTTTATTTATTTATTTTTGTTCACACAGCTTGTGGTATCTTAGTTCCCTGACCAGGGATTGATTTAACCTGGGCCCTCGGCAGTGAAATCACAGAGTCCTAACCACTGGATGGCCAGGGAATTCCCAGCAAAGTAATTTTTAAATGATTCTCTAAACTTTTTTTGTTTCTATGGTTATTTCTTATTTTTGTGTATTTGTGCTTTCTTCCATCTTTTCTTCATTAGTTTAAGTTAGGATTTTTTTCTTCCCCACACCTTTTCCATTTATTTATTGGTTCTTTCCTTCTTGTTTTCTAACTTATTAATTTCTGCTTTTACTTTTTTTTTCCATATTCCATCTCCTGTTTTCTTGCCATCTCTTCCTGATTTCTTGCATTTCTGCTATGAAGCCTTTCTTCATTGAGGTAGTTGCTTGTTTTGTTCTGTTTATAGTTAACTTGTGGTTAGATTTTTAATCTGTTTCTTATCTGATTCTTCATCTCTTAACTTTGCTGTTCCTTCCCACCTTTTGTCTTACAGTATCTTTGTAATAATGATGTGCCACTTCCTTTTTTGTTACTCTTTATTCAATGAGTTGGATTTTTCTGGCCCAGCCATTTGTAAGAGATTCCTTCAGTGAGTGTATTATGTGGGCATTTTCCAATATCTGCCACCTCTGGGTCATTTCTCTATTCTCCCTTTATCTTTCTTGTACTTCCATCCACATAGCTTCTGACCAGTTGCCTTCTGCCTGGTGATTTCCAGCTCTCTCATCTCTTGTGGTGTGTAAAGGATGTAGGTTGCTCACTTCAGGGTGAACCCTGTACCCACAGGAAATGTAGTTTTACTAATATTTTCTGAGATCTGTCACCTCTGGCCTCTTTCTGTTCACTTAATCCCTGTGGTATCTACTTGATCTCCATGCAGCTTCTGTGATGCTTTTGGCAGCACTTAATGCATTTTTGAGTATACAGATGATACCTGTCACTCAGTTTTCCTGAAAATAGAGTTAACTGGTTTTTAATCCCCCATATTTCTTGCAGTTTTTGCAAGACAACTTTAAGAAGAGAGAAATTGCTCTTACCAACCCCCTTTTACCACAAGCCTTGACCTTTTATTAAGCCTACATATTAGATATTACAAAATGTTTGTTCAGATTTGCCTACATTTCTACTGGGTTTTTTTTTTTTTTAGCCTTCCTTTCTTTCTTGCATCTCAAACCTTCTGACTGGGATCTTTTTCCTTCTATCTGAATTGTATCCTTCAGAAATTCTCAAAGAAGGCTAGTTGGTTTTTGTTTATCTGAAAATATCTTTAGTTCATAATTTTTCTTGAAAGATAATTTTCTGGTTATAAGTTTAGGTTGATAGCTGCTTTCTCTCAGCACCTGGGGCAATATTCCAGTAGTCCAGAATTTACTGTTGCTGTTGAGAAGTCTGCTGTTAGTCAGTTTGTTGTTCCTTTGTAGGTGATCTGCCTATTTTCTTTAGCTGCTTTTGAAGCCTACTCTTTGTCTTTGATATCCTGAGTTTTACTATATTGTGCTTAGATGTGGTTCTTTTTTTATCTTGCTTGGTGTACATTCCGCATTCTTATCAGAGGATTCAAGTCTGGAAAATTCTCAGTAATTGCTATTCCAAACATTGCTTCTCTCCAGTCTCTTTGCTTTCTTCTGCCGTGACTGATTAGATTACATTAGACCTTCTCGTTCTATCCCCCATATCCCTTAAACCCTCTTTCAGAGCTTTTCACCTTCTTATCTCTTTGTATTCCAATTTGGGTCTTGTTTTTTCACTCATAGTATGATGGCATTTTTATTTCTTTAAACATTTCATACATTTAAAAAGATTCAAGGTCTTCCCTGGCATCGCAGTGGTTAAGAATCTGCCTGCCAATGCAGGGGACGTGGGTTCAAGCCCTGATCCGGGAAGATCCTACGTGCCGTGGAGCAGCTAAGCCCGTGTACCACAACTATTGAGCCTGCGCTCTAGCGCCCATGAGCCACAACTACTGAGCCCGCACGCTGCAACTACTGAAGCCCGTGAGCCTAGAGCCCATGCTCTCCAACAAGAGAAGCCCCCGCAATGAGAAGCCTGTGCACCACAACAAAGAGTAGCCCCCGCTCGCTGCAACTAGAGAAAGCCCATGCACAGCAACGAAGACCCAACACAGCCAAAAATAAATAATAAATTTTTTAAAAATTTTAATAAATAAATAAAAGACTCTATGCCAAGCGAAAGATGCCAGACACAAAGGGGTACATAGTGTACAAGTCCATATAAATGACATTCTGTAAAAGGCAAAAGCATAGGGTTAAAATTCAGATCAGTGGTTGCCAACGACTGGGAACTGGGGGGAGCAAATTGACTTCAAAGGGGCTTGAGGGAGTCTTGGAGGTAAAGGAAATATTTTATATCTTGATTGTGGTGGTGGTTATATGACTGTACACCTGTCAAAATTCATTGAGCTGTACACCTAAAAAGGATGAATTTTACTATACTAAATTATACCTCAATAAACCTGATTTTTAAAAATTGTATAATTAACTACAACTTACATGCCAAATACAAATAGTGGAAGTGGGGAAGAGGGAGAAAAAAATTCATTAAAATGTATAAATATATACACAACAATGAAAGAAATATGGCTAGAGGTGACAGTCTTTATTCTGTAATTGCTAATGAAGATGCAGTTGGTATGTATGACTTTCCCCTTCTGTAATTTATGCCACATTCCCTTTGCCTTCACACAGGCACTCAGTGAGCTGGGGTTTCTTAGTAAATTTACCTTCACAAAAGATCTAGCCCTCGATAATTCTGTCCTTTGGGGGTGTGGTGGTCTTCCATTAACTTTTTCCATTGGATGTGGTAGTATAAGACCTGCTCTAGAACAACAGATCTGAGTTAAGATTCTCTCATGCCCACTTTGAAGCTGCAACATTTCTATCTTGATTGTCAGTATTATTCAGGATCAGTCACCCCAGTTAACACCATGACCCCTCTTTTGCCTAATTATTTGTGGTATAAAAGTCCAAAATGACCAACAATGGAAACATTGTTTTTTCCCCTTGAGTAAGCTCTTGTATCCCCAATCCCAAATCAGCAGAGTCCCAAGTCATGGAGATAAGCAATTATTTGGCAAGTCATTTCACTTAATATTGAAAGGCGCTATCCCACTTCCACCTCATCGTTTCCATACCCGCAATTAGGAGAAGCAATGTGTGCAGATACATTGGTTCATGATTTCAAGCATATAGTACATCCTGCAGGCCAGCATCCAATACTTCATAGGTGTTGTCTCAGTTGGAGGTTCACCTGGATCCTCAAAAGGCCACTCTGCTCTGCTATAAGGCAAGCTGCTGGTTGAGGCATGGAGAAAGTATGAGATACCACTTCACACCCATTAGGATGGGCACTATCAAAAAAAAGAGAAAGCAACAAGTGTTGGTGAGGATGTGGAGAAAATGGAACCCTTGTGCACTGTTGGTGGCAATGTAAAATGGTATAGCCTCTGGGGAAAATATTATGGTAATTCCTCAAAACATAAAAAATAAAATTACCATATGATTCAGCGATTCCAAGTCTGGGTATATACTGAAAATAATTGAAAACAGGGTCTCAAAGTGATATTTGTGCACCCATATATGCATAGCAGCATTATTCACAATAGCTAAAATGTGGAAGCAGCCCAAGTGTCCATCAGTAGATGAATGGATAAGCAAAATGTGGTACATACATGTTATTCAGATTTTAAAAGGAAGGGAATTCTTCAGTATGTGACAACATGGAAGAACCTTGAGGACATTATGGTGAGCAAAATAAGCCAGTCACAAAAAGACGAATACTCTATGATTCCACTTGTATGAGATACTTAGAGTAGTCAAAACCATAGAGATAGAAAGTTGCCAGGGTCTGGAGGGAATGGACAGTCATTGTTTAGTGTGTATTTTACCATAATTTAAAAAAAAAACTGGAAAAAAAAGCAACAGAAAAATATCAATATTAATCCTATACAAAATTATTATAATAAAAAGGAATAATATACAGAATAACATTCCTTCAGCTAATGAACACATGCCAGGACAAGCTCAAACAGTAGATCAAAGCTGTAACCTATTATTTTAAAACAAGCTAAAAGACATTAAAATAAAATAATACATGGCATGAAAAATAACCCTAAATCAGAATTAGAAATTCTGAGGTGACGGAATTCAGAAAGTAATTAGAAATGAAAGATCATTCCATAAATGAAGACCTAATTAAAAGAAGCACAAGAGTGGGAAAACACAACAGATGATACCTTAAGAGAAATACAAAGTGACAAGAAAGAAAATTTTAAGATAAAGTGCAGAAAAAGATTTTTTAAAGGATTTTAGATATAAAGCAATTCCAACAAGCAGGGAGAGCATTCCTAGGACATCCTCAGATCAGTAGCCAGTACGTGGCCACCCCAACAAGAGCCTCATTTCTCTCTAATGGGTACATCACTTCACTTGCCTAGTATAAGTTCCACTCAGGGTCAAACTTTCCTCAAGTGTCCCTGAGCTGGAGCAAAAGATTCGCAGCCTCTCTCCCTCCAGAGAGACTCAAGGGACTCTGAGGTCTTAACCCCCTTGGACTCCCAGGGCTCTTATGTGACACGATAGAACAGCCAGTGCTTTTTGAGATTTGAGCAAATGGTTGAGGGAAATGCCAATTGATAATATAGATGAGAAATGTTTACCAGACACTTGATTAGCCAATAACGAAGCAAAACAAACAGAAAAAGAAGCAAAAATTAAAGGTATAGCGAGTGCGTAGCCTTCTATAACTTGGCTGGTGACCAATTATGAGAGCTAGTCCAATACATCCTGCTCACGTTCAGCTGTGATTATCTTTTTTTTTTTTTTTTTTTTTTTTTTGCGGTACGCGGGCCTCTCACTGTCGTGGCCTCTACCGTTGTGGAGCACAGGCTCTGGATACGCAGGCTCAGCGGCCATGGCTCACGGGCCCAGCCGCTCCGCGGCATGTGGGATCTTCCCGGACCAGGGCACGAACCTGTGTCCCCTGCATTGGCAGGCGAACTCCCAACCACTGCGCCACCAGGGAAGCCCAGCTGTGATTATCTTGCTTTTAACTTTTACTCAGTCACTTTAACAATTTCCTTTAGTTAATATTGGGGAATTGGGATCTTTGTTTTCCTCATTCTTTTGGGGGGTCTGAAGACAAGCATATTTCGACCCTGCTTCTCTTTGAAGGTTTAGAATAGACACTCTCTCCATCTGAAGCAGCCCTTCTTCACAGCTATAACCACATACCACACCACCACCACCCCATTTATTCTTCCTAAAGCACATTTTGTCCTGTGTTTTTCTTTCTTTAGCATATCAACTTTGAATTTGATGCCCTAGGCCTCTAGCATGCACTCTCATGTTCCCCAAAATGATATGTTGAAGTCCTAACCCCTGATACCTGTGACTGTGACCTTATTTGGAGGAGGGTCTTTGCAGATGTAGTTAGTGAGATGATGTCATGCTGGAATAGGGTGGACCCTAAATCCAATGACTGGTGTCCTTATAAGGAAGACGGAGATTTGAAGACACAAACACTCAAAGGGAAGATGGTCATGTGAAGATGGAAGCGGAAGCTGGAGTGATATAGCTATAATCCAAGGAATGACAAGGATTGCCAGTAACCACTAGAAGCTAGAAAGAGGCCAGGAAGGAATCTTCTTCTCCCTATAGCCTTCAGAGGGAGCATGGCCCTGCCAACATCTTGATTTCAGACCTCTGGCCTCCAGAACTGTGAGAGAATAAATTTCTATCGTTTAAAGTCACCCAGTTTGTAGAAGTTTGTTACAACAGCCCTAGGAAACTAATACACACTCTCTGCCTCAGCTTGTTTAAGTTAAACATGTCAGACAAATGTGAATGATTTAGTGGTTTATCTTTGTAAAAGCATACTTAATCATCAGAGCAGTCATTTATAAAAATTACCTAACAAGTCCATCAAACACATTTCTTACTGCTATTGTTTTCTAATGAAATAAAATATTATTAGAACCTTTAGGAACTTAAATTACTCAATTACAAAAAGAAAAGACAAATGGGAAGAAACCAATATGTTTTTCCTTTTTGATATAAGAGATATTGTCAGTTTAAATTCTGTAACTGAAATTTTTTCTTATAGAGGTTTCCTTGCTAAGTGTGCAAGGGAAATCAACAAAGAAGGCTGTTAATTAACAAATGAGCACTGGATATGAATTTAGATCAAACAGGCTGGAATTACAAAGTTTGGGAAGTGTTTGCTCTTTCATCTCCTGAGATTGGTTCTGGGAACTAGCAAATGCTACCTCCATATCATTTGCTTTCTTTCCTTTTAGACCTCTATGGCAGTGTTTTGAGGATTAAAGAGTGCAGTGATGGTTGTCCAAAAGTCAGAGAACACAGCTATGAGATCAGAGACACTAGAAAACTGAAAAAGTAATTGGCTTTTACTGACTTGGGGAGATGATTGCCCAAGAGGGAAGAAAACTAGTATCTGAGAAATAAAGGATTCAGAAATGTGACTGCTGAAATAGGGAAAACTAGAAAATAGCACAGAAACTTCTGAGATGAAGTCAGAAGAGGGTTGTACTGTGAAGAAGAATGAAAAAGCCAAACATTTCAAGTCAGGTGAGTATATAATATAGGAGAAAATCTAGGTGACCTTGGGTTTAGTGATGAGTTTTTAGATACAACACCAAAAGCATGATCCATCAAAGAACAGATACATAAGTTGAATTACATTAAAATTGAAAACTTCTGCTCTGCAGAAGATACTGTTGGGAGAATGAAAAGATAAATCACAGACTGGGAGAAAATATTTGCAAAGCATATATCTGATAGAGGACATGTATCTAAAATATACAAAGAACTCAAAATTCAACAATAAGAAAACAACCAACCTAATTTTTTTTTTTTTTTTTTTTTTGGCTCTCACCGCGTGGCTTGCAGGGTCTTAGTTCCCAGACCAGGGATTGAACCCAGGCTCTCAGCAGTGAAAGTGTGGCGTCTTAACCACTGGACCACCAGGGAATTCCCCAAACAACCTAATTTTTTTTAATGGGGAAAAAAAATCTGAACAGTCACCTCACCAAAGATGTCCAGATGGGAAATAAGCACATGAAAAGATGATCAACAGAATATGTCATTAGGGAATTACAAATTAAAACAACAATGAGATACCCCTACACAACTATTGGATTGGCTAAAATCCGAAATACAACACTAAAGGCTGATGAGGATGTGGAGCAACAGGAACTCTCATTCTTGGCTGGTGGGAATGCAAAATGATGCAGCCACTTTGGAAAACAGTTTGGAAGTTTCTTATGAGGTTAAACAAAGGCTTACCATGCAATCCAGCAATTGTGCTCTTAGGTATTTACTGAACTTAGATAAAAAACGTATGCTTACACAAAAACCTGCACATGGATTTATAGCAGCTTTATTCATGATTGCCCCAAACTGGAAGCAACCAAGATATCCTTCAAGAGGTGAATGGATGAATAAATTGTGGTGCATCCAGACAATGGAATGCTATTCAGTGAGAAAAAGAAGTGTTATCAAGTCACGAAAAGACATGGAAGAACTTTAAATGCATATTGCCTAATGAAAAAAACGATGTGAAAAGGCTTCCTACTCTATGAGTCCAACTATATGACATTCTGGAAAAGGCAAGACTATAGAAACAGTAAAAAGATTACTGGTTGCCAGGGCTGCAGCAGGCAGGGGGTGGGGGTGGGATTAATAGAGCACTCAGGGCAGTGAAATTATTCTGTATGATACTGTAATTGTGGATACATGACATGGTGCATTTATCAAAGCTATAACAACTATACAACACACAGAGTGAACCCTAATGTAAACTATGAACTTTAGTTCATGAGTATATCAGCATTGATTCATAGATTGTAACCAATTTACCACAAGATGTTAATAATAGATGTGTGCCTATGTATTATAACCAAGAAGGATTTACCATTGGAATCTAAGGATAGTTTAACATTAGAAAATCTATTAGTAGATTCATTATATAAAGAGATTTAAAGGGGAAAACATGATAATTGTCATAGAAAAGACATTCAGTACAATTTAACAGTCATGCAACTTTTTTTTTAAAACACTAGCAAATTAGAAAAAGTCAACTTCCTTAACCTGATTAAATGTATCCACCAAAACCCAGTAAACATTCATACTTAATCACAACATTAAGTATTTTAAAAGCACTTCTTTTGAAACAAGGCAAGGTTGCCCACTATCTTATTGTTGTACAGACTAGGTATGACCTCTGCCCTTCCCCAGTGCTCATTATTAGAGGAGCCAAAATAACAAGACATCCCAAGGAGCACTACCTTCAGAAGTAGAGGTATTCAACAGATGAACCAAAAGTTTACAACAAGCATAATAGACATTAAAATAGCTAAGGGAAGGGCTTCCCTGGTGGCGCAGTGGTTGAGAGTCCGCCTGCCGATGCAGGGGACACGGGTTCGTGCCCTGGTCCCGGAAGATCCCACATGCCGCAGAGTGGCTAGGCCCGTGAGCCATGGCCGCTGAGCCTGCGCATCTGGAGCCTGTGCTCCACAACGGGAGAGGCCACAGCAGTGAGAGGCCCGCGTACCAGAAAAAAAAAAAAAAAGCTAAGGGAAGATGTTAGTGATATGAAACACAAAATAATGAAATAGATATATTGGGTATGTTCTGTCAGTATGCATGCGTTTTGAAGCTCTGTTATTAGGCACACACACGTTTATGATTGTTATGTCTTTCTGATGAAAACTGACCTTTTCATTTTATAAATGTCCCTCTTTGTCTTCAATAACTTTGTCCTGAAATCTTTTTTGTCTCCTATACTGTAGCCACTCAAGCTGTCTTATGCTTAGTGTTTTCATAGTCTATGATTTTTCATCCTTTTACTTTCAATCTACCTGTGCCTTTATATTTAAAGTACTTCTCATGTAGACAGCATGTTGTTGGGTCTTACTTTTTTATCCTTTCTGACAATCTCTGCTTTCCTTTTTTTTTTTTTTTTGCCTCTCTTTCGCTTTGTCACAGCTTACCCTTCCCCCTCCCCATATCCTCAAGTCCATTCTCTAATAGGTCGGTGTCTTTATTCCTGTCTTACCCCTATGTTTTTCGTGACATTTTTTCCCTTAAATTCCATATATATGTGTCAGCATACAGTATTTGTCTTTCTCTTTCTGACTTACTTCACTCTGTATGACAGACTCTAGGTCCATCCACCTCATTACAAATAGCTCAATTTCGTTTCTTTTATGGCTGAGTAATATTCCATTGTATATATGTGCCACATCTTCTTTATCCATTCATCCGATGATGGACACTTAGGTTGTTTCCATCTCCGGGCTATTGTAAATAGGGCTGCTATGAACATTTTGGTACATGACTCTTTGAATTATGGTTTTCTCAGGGTATATGCCCAGTAGTGGGATTGCTGGGTCATATAGTAATTCTATTTGTAGTTTTTTAAGGAACCTCCATACTGTTCTCCATAGTGGCTGTACCAATTCACATTCCCACCAGCAGTGCAAGAGTGTTCCCTTTTTTCCACACCCTCTCCAGCATTTATTGTTTCTAGATTTTTTGATGATGGCCATTCTGATTGGTGTGAGATGATATCTCATTGTAGTTTTGATTTGCATTTCTCTAATGATTAATGATGTTGAGCATCCTTTCATGTGTTTGTTGGCAGTCTGTATATCTTCTGTGGAGAAATGTCTATTTAGGTCTTCTGCCCATTTTTGGATTGGATTGTTTGTTTTTTTGTTATTGAGCTGCATGAGCTGCTTATAAATTTTGGAGATTAATCCTTTGTCAGTTGCTTCATTTGCAAATATTTTCTCCCATTCTAAGGTTTGTCTTTTGGTCTTATTTATGGTTTCCTTTGCTGTGCAAAAGCTTTGAAGTTTCATTAGGTCCCATTTGTTTATTTTTGTCTTTATTTCCATTACTCTAGGAGGTGGGTCAAAAAGGATCTTGCTATGATTTATGTCATAGAGTGTTCTGCCTATGTTTTCCTCTAAGAGTTTGATAGTTTCTGGCCTTACATTTAGGTCTTTAATCCATTTTGAGCTTATTTTTGTGTATGGTGTTAGGGAGTGATCTAATCTCATACTTTTACATGTACCTGTCCAGTTTTCGCAGCACCACTTATTGAAGAGACTGTCCTTTCTCCACTGTACATTCCTGCCTCCTTTATCAAAGATAAGGTGACCATATGTGCGTGGGTTTATCTCTGGGCTTTCTATCCTGTTCCACTGATCTATCTTTCTGTTTTTGTGCCAGTACCATACTGTCTTGATTACTGTAGCTTTGTAGTATAGTCTGAAGTCAGGGAGCCTGATTCCTCCAGCTCCGTTTTTCGTTCTCAAGATTGCTTTGGCTATTCGGGGTCTTTTGTGTTTCCATACAAATTGTGAAATTTTTTGTTCTAGTTCTGTGAAAAATGCCAGTGGTAGTTTGATAGGGATTACATTGAATCTGTAGATTGCTTTGGGTAGTAGAGTCATTTTCACAATGTTGATTCTTCCAATCCAAGAACATGGTATATCTCTCCATCTATTTGTATCATCTTTAATTTCTTTCATCAGTGTCTTATAATTTTCTGCATACAGGTCTTTTGTCTCCTTAGGTAGGTTTATTCCTAGATATTTTATTCTTTTTGTTGCAATGGTAAATTGGAGTGTGTCCTTGATTTCACTTTCAGATTTTTCATCATTAGTATATAGGAATGCCAGAGATTTCTGTGCATTAATTTTGTATCCTGCTACTTTACCAAATTCATTGATTAGCTCTAGTAGTTTTCTGGTAGCATCTTTAGGATTCTCTATGTATAGTATCATGTCATCTGCAAACAGTGACAGCTTTACTTCTTCTTTTCCGATTTGGATTCCTTTTATTTCCTTTTCTTCTCTGATTGCTGTAGCTAAAACTTCCAAAACTATGTTGAATAAGAGTGGTGAGAGTGGGCAACCTTGTCTTGTTCCTGATCTTAGTGGAAATGCTTTCAGTTTTTCACCATTGAGGACGATGCTGGCTGTGGGTTTGTCATATATGGCCTTTATTATGTTGAGGAAAGTTCCCTCTATGTCTACTTTCTGCAGGGTTTTTATCATAAATGGGTGTTGAATTTTGTTGAAAGCTTTCTCTGCATCTATTGAGATGATCATATGGTTTTTCTCCTTCAATTTGTTAATATGGTGTATCACGTTGATTGATTTGCGTATATTGAAGAATCCTTGCATTCCTGGAATAAACCCCACTTGATCATGGTGTATGATCCTCTTAATGTGCTGTTGGATTCTGTTTGCTAGTATTTTGTTGAGGATTTTTGCATCTATGTTCATCAGTGATATTGGCCTGTAGTTTTCTTTCTTTGTGACATCCTTGTCTGGTTTTGGTATCAAGGTGATGGTGGCCTCGTAGAATGAGTTTGGGAGTGTTCCTCCCTCTGCTATATTTTGGAAGAGTTTGAGAAGGATAGGTGTTAGCTTTTCTCTAAATGTTTGATAGAATTCACCTGTGAAGCCATCTGGTCCTGGGCTTTTGTTTGTTGGAAGATTTTTTATCACAGTTTCAATTTCAGTGCTTGTGATTGGTCTGTTCATATTTTCTATTTCTTCCTGATTCAGTCTTGGCAGGTTGTGCATTTCTAAGAATTTGTCCATTTCTTCCAGGTTGTCCATTTTATTGGCATAGGGTTGCTTGTAGTAATCTCTCATGATCTTTTGTATTTCTACAGTGTCAGTTGTTACTTCTCCTTTTTCATTTCTAATTCTGTTGATTTGAGTCTTCTTCCTTTTTTTCTTGATGAGTCTGGCTAATGGTTTATCAATTTTGTTTATCTTCTCAAAGAACCAGCTTTTAGTTTTATTGATCTTTGCTATCATTTCCTTCATTTCTTTTTCATTTATTTCTGATCTGATTTTTATGATTTCTTTCTTTCTGCTAACTTTGGGATGTTTTTATTCTTCTTTCTCTAATTGCTTTAGGTGCAAGGTTAGGTTGTTTATTCGAGATGTTTCCTGTTTCTTAAGGTGGGATTGTATTGCTATAAACTTCCCTCTTAGAACTGCTTTTGCTGCATCCCATAGGTTTTGGGTCGTCGTGTCTCCATTGTCATTTGTTTCTAGGTATTTTTTAATTTCCTCTTTGATTTCTTCAGTGATCACTTCGTTATTGAGTAGTGTATTGTTTAGCCTCCATGTGTTTGTATTTTTTACAGATCTTTTCCTGTAATTGATATCTAGTCTCATAGCGTTGTGGTCGGAAAAGATACTTGATACAATTTCAATTTTCTTAAATTTACCAAGGCTTGATTTGTGACCCAAGATATGATCTATCCTGGAGAATGTTCAATGAGCACTTGAGAAAAATGTGTATTCTGTTGTTTTTGGATGCAATGTCCTATAAATATCAATTAAGTCCATCTTGTTTAATGTATCATTTAAAGCTTGTGTTTCCTTATTTATTTTCATTTTGGATGATCTGTCCATTGGTGAAAGTGGGGTGTTAAAGTCCCCTACTATGAATGTGTTACTGTCGATTTCCCCTTTTATGGCTGTTAGTATTTGCCTTATGTATTGAGGTGCTCCTATGTTGGGTGCATAAATATTTACAATTGTTATATCTTCTTCTTGGATCGATCCCTTGATCATTATGTAGTGTCCTTCTTTGTCTCTTCTAGTAGTCTCTATTTTAAAGTCTATTTTGTCTGATATGAGAATTGCTACTCCAGCTTTCTTTTGGTTTCCATTTGCATGGAATATCTTTTTCCATCCCCTTACTTTCAGTTTGTATGTGTCTCTAGGTCTGAAGTGGGTCTCTTGTAGACAGCATATATATGGGTCTTGTTTTTGTATCCATTCAGCCAATCTGTGTCTTTTGGTGGGAGCATTTAGTCCATTTACATTTAAGGTAATTATCGATATGTATGTTCCTATTCCCATTTTCTTAATTGTTTTGGGTTCGTTATTGTAGGTCTTTTCCTTCTGTTGTGTTTCTTGCCTAGAGAAGTTCCTTTAGCATTTGTTGTAAAGCTGGTTTGGTGGTGCTGAACTTTCTCAGCTTTTGCTTGTCTGTAAAGGTTTTAATTTCTCCAGCAAATCTGAATGAGATCCTTGCTGGGTAGAGTAATCTTGGTTGCAGGTTTTTCTCCTTCATCACTTTAAATATGTCCTGCCAGTCCCTTCTGGCTTGCAGAGTTTCTGCTGAAAGATCAGCTGTTAACCTTATGGGGATTCCCTTGTGTGTTATTTGTTGTTTTTCCCTTGCTGCTTTTAATATGTTTTCTTTGTATTTAATTTTTTTTTTTAATTTTTATTTATTTATTTATTTTGGCTGTGTTGGGTCTTCATTTCTGTGCGAGGGCTTTCTCTAGTTGCGGCAAGTGGGGACCACTTTTCATCGCGGTGCGCGGGCCTCTCACTATCACGGCCTCTCGTTGCGGAGCACAGGCTCCAGACGCGCAGGCTCAGTAGTTGTGGCTCACGGGCCTAGTCGCTCCGAGGCACGCGGGATCCTCCCAAACCAGGGCTCGAACCCGCGTCCCCTGCATTGGCAGGCAGACTCCCAACCACTGCGCCACCGGGGAAGCCCTGTATTTAATTTTTGACAGTTTGATTAATATGTGTCTTGGCATATTTCTCCTTGGATTTATCCTGTATGGGACTCTCTGTGCCTCCTGGACTTGACTGACTATTTCCTTTCCCATATTAGGGACGTTTTCAACTATAATCTCTTCAAATATTTTCTCAGTCCCTTTCTTTTTCTCTTCTTCTTCTGGAACCCCTATAATTCGAATGTTGGTGCGTTTAATGTTGTCCCAGAGGTCTCTGAGACTGTCCTCAGTTCTTTTCCTTCTTTTTTCTTTCTTCTGCTCTGCAGTAGTTATTTCCACTATTTTATCTTCCACGTCACTTATCCGTTCTTCTGCCTCAGTTATTCTGCTATTGATCCCATCTAGAGTATTTTTCATTTCACTTATTGTGTTTTTAATCATTGCTTGATTCATCTTTAGTTCTTCTAGGTCCTTGTTAACTGTTTCTTGCATCTTGTCTATTCTATTTCCAAGATTTTGGATCATCTTTACTGTCATTATTCTGAATTCTTTTTCAGGTAGACTGCCTATTTCCTCTTCATTTGTTAGGTCTGGTGGGTTTTTATCTTGCTCCTTCTCCTGCTGTGTGTTTTTCTGTCTTCTCATTTTGCTTATCTTACTGTGTTTGGGGTCTCCTTTTTGCAGGCTGCAGGTTCGTAGTTCCCGTTGTTTTTGGTGTCTGTCCCCAGTGGCTAAGGTTGGTTCAGTGGGTTGTGTAGGCTTCCTGGTGGAGGGGACTAGTGCCTGTGTTCTGGTGGATGAGGCTGGATCTTGTCTTTCTGGTGGGCAGGTCCACGTCTGGTGGTGTGTTTTGGGGTGTCTGTGGACTTTTTATGATTTTAGGCTGCCTCTCTGCTAATGGGTGGCGTTGTGTTCCTGTCTTGCTAGTTGTTTGGCATAGGGTGTCCAGCACTGTAGCTTGCTGGTCGTTGAGTGAAGCTGGGTGCTGGTGTTGAGATGGAGATCTCTGGAAGATTTTCGCCGTTTGATATTATGTGGAGCTGGGAGGTCTCTTGTGGACCAGTGTCCTGAAGTTGGCTCTCCCACCTCAGAGGCACAGCACTGACTCCTGGCTCCTCAATTTGGGATAATTTGTTGTCTATTCATGTATTCCACAGATGCAGGGTACATCAAGTTGATTGTGGAGCTTTAATCTGCTGCTTCTGAGGCTGCTGGGAGACACTTCCCTTTCTCTTCTTTGTTCGCACAGCTCCCGGGTCTCAGCTTTGGATTTGGCCCCGCCTCTCCGTGTAGGTCGCCGGAGGGCGTCTGTTCTTCGCTCAGACAGGACAGGGTTAAAGGAGCAGCTGCTTCGGGGACTCTGGCTCACTCAGGCCGGGGGGGAGGGAGGGGCATGGAGTGCGGGGCGAGCCTGCGGCGGCAGAGGACGGCGTGACGTTGCACCAGCCCAAGGCGCGCCGTGCGTTCTCCCAGGGAAGCCGTCCCTGGATCCCGGGACCCCGGCAGTGACGGGCTGCACAGGCTCCCCGGAAGGCGGGCGTGGACAGTGACCTGCGCTCTCACACAGGCCTCGTGGCGGCGGCAGCAGCCACAGCGTCCCAAGCCCGTCTCTGGGGTCCACGCTTTCAGCCGCGGCTCTTGCCCGTCTCTGGAGCTCCTTTAAGCAGCGCTCTTAATCCCCTCTCCTCGTGCACCAGGAAACAAAGAGGGAAGAAAAAGTCTCTTGCCTCTTCGGCAGGTCCAGACTTTTTCCCGGACTCCCTCCCGGCTAGCTGTGGCGCATTATCCCCTTCAGGCTGTGCTCACGCCGCCAGCCTCAGTCCTCTCCCTGCGCTCCGACTGAAGCCCGAACCTCAGCTCCCAGCGCCGCCCGCCCCGGCGGGCGAGCAGACAAGCCTCTCGGGCTGGTGCGTGCTGGTTGGCACCGATCCTCTGTGCGGGAATCTCTCCGCTTTGCCCTACCCAGGTGCTTGGGGAGTTTCTTGCCTTTTGGGAGGTCTGAGATCTTCTGCCAGCATTCAGTAGGTGTTCTATAGGAGTTGTTCCACGTGTAGTTGTATTTCTGGTGTATGTCTCTGCTTTTCATGTGAAGTGTTTAGGTCATTTACATTAATGGAACCATAAATATGGTAGGATTTAGGTCTACTCTTTGTTACTTCTGTTTGTTCCATCTGCTTTTTCCTTGCCTTTGTTTGGGTTAATTGAATGTTTTACTCATTTTGTTTTAATTCTTGTTTTGCATTATTTTTCAGTGGTTGCTCTAGGGATTACAACATGCATCCTAAACTTATTGTAGTCTACTTGGATTTTTTTTTTTTTTTTTTTTTTTTGGTGGTATGCGGGCCTCTCACTGCTGTGGCCCCTCCCGTTGTGGAGCACAGGCTCTGGACGCACAGGCTCAGCAGCCATGGCTCACAGGCCCAGCCGCTCCCAGCCGCTCCCAGCCGCTCCCTGCCGCTCCGCGGCATGTGGGATCTTCCCAGACCAGGGCACGAACCCGTGTCCCCTGCATAGGCAGGCAGACTCTCAACCACTGCGCCACCAGGGAAGCCCCTTCTACTTGGATTTTAATTTTTTCTTTTAAATTTTTTGGCCATGCAGTGCGGCATGTGGGATCTTAGTTCCCCAACCAGTGATTGAAGCTGTGCCCCCTGCAGTGTAAGCATGGAATCTTAACCACTGGACTGCCAGGGAAGTCCTCTACTTGGATTTTATATTGTCTTACATCACATGAAATGTAAGAATCTTACAACAGTAAAGTTCCATTTCCCCCAACTTATCTTTTGTGCTATTGTCTTCATATTTATTAAATATACATATATTATAAACTCTACAATGTAGTGGTATATTCTTCACTTTAAATATTCATCTCTTTTAAAGAAACTATGAGAAGAATATACAGTTGACCTTTGAACAACGCAGGGGTTGGGGCACAGACCCTCTGTGCCGTCAAAAATCTGCATATAACTTATAGTCAGCCCTCCATATGTGCAGTTGCTTAGTATCCACGGCTCTGCCTCCACGGCCTCAGCCCGCCACGGATCATGTATTACTGTATTAAGCCTATCTAGTCAATTTTTCATGTATGGTTTTTAATTCTAGAATTGCCACTTTTTTTATAGTTTCTAGTTCTCTGATAAATTTGCCTGCTTACTTATTCATTATGAGTACATTTTTTTAAGGTTCTTGAACATATTTATTATAGCCACTTTGAAATCTTCACCCACTAATTAAATATCTGAGTTATTTCAGAATTGGTTTTTATTGACTGCCTTTCTTTTGGCTATGGTTCACATTTCCGTGCTTACTTGCAAGTTCAGCATTTAAAAAAATATTTTAATACAGGGCATTGTAGCAGATACATTGTAGAAAATCTAGATTCTGTTATCTTCCTCTAGAGACTATTTATTTTTATTAGGCAGTTAACTTGGCAGGCATAAAATTCCAAATTCTGTGTCCCTTGAGATAGGCAGCAGCTAAAATTTCTGCTCAGTTCATTTATTTTCCATTTGTCTTTTTCTCATTATTTTCTGCTGGGCTCCTTGGAGTATCCCCTGCACATGCACAGGTCAGGAGTCAGCCAACGTTTTGGTCAAATTTTATATGCATTTTTAAGAAGGCTCTGTGCCTTCTTCCTTTCTTGGATTTCCTTTCTAAACTTGATTCTCTGACTTGTCAAACTAGCAACTGTACGCTTGAATTCTGGCCATTCTATGCTATGTTTTCTGGGTAGTGCCTTCAGGCAAAAATCCTTATAATCACAAGTCGTATCCACTGCACCTCCCTTCTATCAATGGTTGACTCCCTTCCAGTTTATTCCTGCTTTTATTCTCTCCAGTCCCTTCAAATCATTGTATTCTTTTATTTTATCCAGAGTCCATTATTATTATAATACGATACAGGCTACTCCATCACTACTAGAAGCAGAACCTCCAACTTTTGTTTCAGAACACTCAAATGAAGATGTTGACTTGTCTGAAATTTAAAGGAAAGATCCAAGGTAGATATATACATTTGCTATTCATTGACATATAGATGGTACTTAAAGCCATGAGAATAGATGAGACCATTAAGAGATGAGCATAAATAGAAAAAGGAAACAAGAATAGAGTTTTTTTAAATTAATTTAATCCTCATGAAATTAAAAGTAATAATAGATCCTATTTATTGAATACTATGCAGAAGACTTTTTTTTTTAATCTTTTGATTTATTTATTTTTGGCTGCGTTGGGTCTTCGTTGCTGCGCACAGGCTTTCTGTGGTTGAGGTGAGCTGGGGCTACTCTTTGTTGTGGTGTGCGGGCTTCTCACTGCGGTGGCTTCTCTTGTTGCGGAGCACAGGCTCTAGGCGCACGGGCTTCAGTAGTTGTGGCACACGGGCTTAGTTGCTCCACAGCATGTGGGATCTTCCCGGACCAGGGATCGAACCCATGTCCCCTGCATTGGCAGGTGGATTCTTAACCACTGAGCCACCAGGAAAGTCCCCTGTGCAGAAGACTTTCTATGCATTTTATGCATTTCTCATTGAATTCATCCAACAGTATCACCAGATAAGAAATTAAGGCTCAGACGGAAGTGGTTTGCCGGTAGTCACATAGGAGGTGGATGAGAAGAAGAAGGAGTGAAGGAGACTATTGAGAAGGAGCAAACTGTACAGTAGCAGAAAAACCTTGGGGTGAATATTTTAAACTCTCAAGAGTCCCAGTTTCCACATCTGTAAAATGGGAATAGCAATTATTTTGTCATTAGTGTGAGGATTAGAAACGATATACGTAAAGTACCCAAAACAGTGCACCTAGGAAACATGCAACTAGAGGATAGCTATAATGCCTATAAATGTTTTATTTGTTGTATTTAGATTTATTATTTCATGCAAATAGAATGAAGTTTCCCCCAAATTCCTTACCAGGAGTAGGTGGACATAGGGATGGAAAAGACGGAGAGGATCAATAAGGAAAAAGACAGACAAGAGAGGGAAGGGCCTTCAGGATGGTTATCCAAAGTGGACTCTGGATTGACCAGCATCCAAATGGGAGAAGTGGAAACTGTTTCCCACTACCCCTAGGACCCTGTGTGTCTGCAAGATTGATGAGTGGACTCTCCGTCTGGCTGTGGGCAGTACCTCCAGGTCCTTTCAGGGATATGGGCTCAATCTACACAAAAGGAAGAAAACCTACAGATCAAGTCAAAAGGTAAAGCTTTTATTATTTTTATTTTATTCTGTTATTTATTAGATTATAACCCAAAGTATAAAATAAATATCCATGAGTCCATTCTGGTATAAATTGCTGAATAAATCTCCCATACAGGGGAACTCCAAATAATTTTTGTAGATATTCCCTTCTCAAGGAATGGCAGTGAAAAAGGGGAATGAAAAGGGGGAAGAAGTAACTTTATAGTGGAGAAATCTGGCTAACATAACCTTACCTAGGTAATCAAGGTTAACACTGACAGTGATAAATCATTTTGATACTATATACTCTTTATTTTTTTTGGCTGCATTGGGTCTTTGGGTCTTCGTTGCTGCGCGCAGGCTTTCTCTAGTTGTGGCAAGCTGGAGCTACTCTTCCTTGTGGTGCGCGGGCTTCTCATTGTGGTGGCTTCCCTTGTTGCGGAGCATGGGCTCTAGGCGCACGGATTTCAGTAGTTGCAGCACGCGGGCCCTAGAACATGTGGGCTTCAGTAGTTGTGGCTCACGGGCTCTAGAGGGCAAGCTCAGTAGTTGTGGTGCATGGACTTAGTTGCTCCATGGCATGTGGGATATTCCCAGACCAGGGCTCAAACTCCTGTCCCCTGCATTGGCAGGTGGATTCTTAACCACTGCACCACCAGGGAAGTCCCTGATGCTATATACTCTTGATACAATGTGATCAGAATGACATTTTACCCATGTGGTCTTAGTCCACAAAACACATTATCCCAGTCTTATCATGAGAAAACATCAGACAAACCCTAATTGGAGACATTTTACAAAATACCTGACCAGTAACTTCAAAATTGTTAAAGTTACTGAAAATAAGGAAAGTCTTAGAAACTGTCACAGCCAAGAGGAGCTTAAGAAGACATGTGGCATCCTGGATGGGATCCTGGAGCAGCAAAGAATAGGTAAAAATTAAGGAAATATGAAAGTATGGATTTTAGTTAATAATATATCAATATTGATTTATTAGTTGGATAAAGGTAGCGTACTAATGTTAGGTATTAATAATAGGGAAACTGGGTGTGGAGTACATGGAAGTTCTCTGTTTTATCTTTGCAGCTTTTCTATAAATCTAAAACTAAAAGTTTATTTTATATATTTAAACAAATAAATGTTAAGGTACAGCTTGACACTAGACACAGAGAAGGTTTTTTGGAATCATTTTATTCCTAATTCTTAAGGAGATGGCTGAAGTCATGGTTTCATTGTAAAAAAAGGATAGGAAACAGGGACTTCCCTGGTGGTCCAGTGGTTAAGAATCTGCCTTCCAATGCAGGGGACGTGGGTTCCATCCCTGGTTGGGGAACTAAGATCCCACTTGCCGAGGGGCAACTAAGCCCACGTGCTGCAGCTACTGAGCCCATGTGCCGCAGCTACTGAGCCCATGTGCCGCAGCTACTGAGCCCACGTGCCACAACTAGAGAGCCCATGCACCGCAACTACTGATCCTGTGCGCCTCAACTACTGAGTCCACACACCGCAACTACTGAGCTCATGCACCACAACTAGAGAGACCACACGCCGCAACTAGAGAGCCCATGTGCTCTGGAGCCCAAGTCCCACAACTAGAGAGAAGCCCATGCACTGCATTGAAGAGGCTGTGTGCTGCAATGAAAGATCCCGCATGCCACAATGAAGATCCCACATGCTGCAGGTAAGACCCTGACACAGCCAAATAAATTTAAAAAAAAAAAGGGAAACAGGAGAGACAGGTGTGGATAAAGGCAAGCAGACTCCTGGACAGGTAGAGAAGGGTGCCATTGGAACAATGGAAAGGTCTCAGAGACAGGCAAAGAGACCCATATATCATCTCACCTATTTTTGAAAACTCATACCTAGGCTGAGCTGAACATATTAGAAGAAGTAGTTGAGCATTGGCTTAAAAAAGGGAGTGAAAAGAAGGTAGGTAGGTAAGAAGGAAGGAAGGGAGAGAGGGAGGGGGGAAGGAAGAGAGGGAGGGAGAGAGGGAAGAAAAGGAAGGGAGGGAGAAGGGATAGGAGGGAGAGTAGGAGGGAGGGAGGAAGAGAAAGAGGAAGAGAAACAATTTCCATTTTAAAAAATTCATCTTAAAACAACTTTCTGGAATGTTAGCAGTATTTCACAATGCAGTCATCTCATTTTGGCAGCTTGATTGATTTCCTGATTTCCAGGAAAACTGAGCTGTCATCTGGTTCCTACTTGGCTGTTTACCGACATGAATATGCAGTTCTCACAAAATGTGAAATGGCTGCTGAAGAAGTGAAATATAATTCTCTCTGACGTATTGCTCCAAGCCCTCCACTGTCTCAAATATAAAGAAACCCAGTGGAGAAACTTTCCTCCTCTCCCCATAAAAAAGAGAGTGAAGGTTCATTTCTTTGGGAGTTTTTCACGTGAACTAAAGGTTCTGAGCCAGTCTGTTGTGTGGGAGCAGATGGGAGTAGCACAGGGCATCCCTGCATGACTCAGCCGAAAGCTTGAGAGCCGCGGCCATGGGCCATGGCGTGTATTTCCCAGTACTTCCAAGAGGATTGCCATCATCGGTGTGTTTTTGAGCACCTCCTGGTACAAGAACTAACATTTACTGTGCACTCTCTATGCACTTACCCCTCACCAGTCCTGTGAGGTAGACCCTTCTATTACTCCATTTTAGAGAAAGAAAATGAAGCTCAGAGGAGTAAATACCCTGCCCTCAAACACATGGTGTGATGGTTAGTTTTATGTGTCCATTTGGATAGGCTGTGTGGCCAGTTGTATCCTTAAACACTAGTCTAGATGATGCTGGAAAGAAATTTTGTAGATGTGATTAACATTTACAATCAGTTGACTTTAAGTAAAGCAGATCACCCTCTATAATGTACGTGGACCTCATCCAATTAGTTGAAGGCCTTAAGAGCAAAAACTGAGGTTTCTTAGAAAAGAAGAAATCTGCCTCAAGATTGTCATATGTATGGAAATTCTGCCTGAATTTTCAGCTTACTAGCCTGCCCTACAGATTTCAGACTTGCCAACCACTCCCCACCCAGTCACTGAGCCAGTTCCTTAAATCCATCCCCTTCTCTCTCAACCCCAGGTCTTTTCAGACGGAAAGCTCACATTCTCAACTCCACACTCTGCTGCCTCCCAGACTCTGCATGAGAAGCTGCAGATACCAGGGTCATAATATAAGCTGTAGTATAAGTGACTGGGGCCAGGTCTCTTGAGGACCTATGAGGGAAGATTTAACATGAAGGAGACCAGGTGAGTGGAGAAAACTGCTGTTGAGAAAGAGGAAATGACAATGTCTGGAAGATGGGGTAATCAGGGAGGGAAGAGGATGTGGTAGAGAAAATAATTAAAAATAATAATTAATGCTTGGTGAGCACTTCCCATGTGCCAGGTACTGTTCTGAGTGCTTCCCTTATGTTAATTTCTGTAGTATTATTATCCTTATAGATGAGGAAACTGAGGCCCAAGGTCACACGGCTGATAAGTGGTAGAGCAGCAGGCAGTATGCCTCCAGAGCTCAACACTTAACCACCTTAGTAAACCACATAGGGAAAAAAGAGGGTAAGACAGAGGTGCCACTCTTCTGACAGAAGATAAAAAGGAGAGGCTGGATTAAGCTAAAGCCAAGGCTGTATCCTGCTTGGCTGGAGGAAATCCACCCAGTCTTTATTGGGGTTCCTCCTTGGAATTATACGAAAGTTCTGGGATCTTATGGACCCCATAATACGAGGAAAGTCCCTCTGATCATCAGTCTGTACTTAAAAACACTGAGCTGCTGCATCAATTAAGAATGGTGGGCTATCCATAGGAGAAACCCTGAATAATTTCAGCCAAGACCAGGAGAATTTGCTTAGGGTCCAGCCTCCCTGAGCATACCCAGCAGCTTCCTCCTGAGTTTTGCCAGGGTGTTAACAGGGAACTGGACATAGTCCCAAAAGAATGTGGGCATTAATGGGCTTCTACCTCCTTCCGGTCAGGAGAAACTGCCTAGCTAAGCCACACCACTTCTCAAATGCACTTCCCTTCCTCACTCCCTCACCTTTTCCCCTCCCAGAGTCCTACCAAAATATTCTCAAGGGTGAGACCTTTAAGAAAACGGAGAGAAACAAGTGTGCTTCTGGGAGTTTCTTCCCTTGGCCAGTTAACACAAACCTGTCTCAAAGCCCTGCTACTTTTGTGTCCGTGATGGTTGGGGGAACAGGGACAGTAATGCAGGGAGAGAAGAGCATGCATTGACCTCAATATGTGCTTGTGCCACCGTTGCAGTGGAAAGAACAGTGCAGTGGTAAATAGGAGACCTGGGCCCCAGTCTCTACTCTGGGCCCAAATGTCTTCATCAGTAAAATTGTTTAGAAGGAACGCTGTGGGGTGGGGATGGGAGGATTCCACCTAGTTGAAAACTAGAAATAGAGGCCTCAGCAAATTCCCTAGCGAAATGCCCCAGTCAGACCCCTTCCTACCTGGACAGTAAGGTTGGGAAACACAAGAGAATGGTTGTAGGCATCCAGGTGCAGATCTGGGCATTTCCAGCCTGGCTCCATGATCATGCAAGGCATGTGGGGGCACAGACGGCGGTACAATAGTGGGGTTGGCTAAGACGTAGCAGAGGATTCCAAAAGTCACATTTTAGTATCTGGGACAAGCGTTTTTAACTGGGGTCCACAAACCATAGACTGTACACTGGAATTCAGAGGTCCATGAATTTGGATTGGAAAATATTGGAAATATTGGAAAATATTACAACTTTTAAAGGCAGCAAACTACAGTTGAATTAGCAGGGCCAGTAGAAAGCAGTACTTTTCATTTCCCTTTACAGTTGCTGCAGATATCTTGAAACATCGTTTAAACTCATTTCTACTTCAAGTTTGCAGTAGTTTGTTGGGCTCACCCCCTCAATCCTGTTATTTAATGTGTTAATAAAGAAACTCATGTACACCAAACATCACACCCTTAAATATTTTCACAACTGTATTTCAACATAACTAGCTTCCTTTGTGATCCTGTGTATTTTATTTTATGCATAGGAAAATATTTTGAGAAGGGATCCATGGCACAAAAAAGGTCAGGAGCCCCCAGACGGGGCGGGGTGGGGCCTTGTTGACACTCTGGCCCAGAGTGAGCATGGCTGCCCCGCTGAGCACAGGCTCGCACAGGAGGAACCAGGTCAGAATCCCAGCAGGCACTGCTCCGGCTCCAGGAAATCTTGGGGGAGGGGTGTGAGGCATGACAGCGACATCTTCTTTAGCTTGGTAGAGTAGCCTTGTGCCTCTGCTGCCCATTGTGAATAAGGGGAAAATCACCAGCCTCTTACCTTAAATCACAGGGGGTTTAGGGAGAATGAGGACAGAAAATGTGGGGAAAAGAGGAAGAGATTCCTCTCTCCCCAGCTGTGGTTGTATCTCAGCTCAGGGACATGACTGTCCCACACCCTCCTAGAGAACAAAAGCTATTTCAATGTGCCAGGTGCAAGTTGAGCCAAGCCCTCTTTCAAGCAAGCCTCTACCCTTGCAGGCACTGGGACATCTGTGCACACCGCACTCTCCTTGCAAGGGCAGTTCCTCCATCTCTGCCTTTCCATGTGCTGCCCCTCACTGGGAGCAGTGCCACCCCCATTTCATGCCAGGCTAGCCCTTCCCCAAGTGACACAAATTGCCAGGCCCCAGCGATAGGTCCAGGCTGCCTTGGGAGAGGAGCTGTGCCTTTGTGCAAAGACACCCTTCATTTCACAAAGGAGGGAATCAAGGGCATGATTGCTGTTACTGACCTCTCTCTAGTTCCTGAGTCTGGCTTCCTTATCTCTGTCAAGACCTTTTCAGCTGCCCCACTGGCAGGGCAAAGCTCAACCCTGTCCACCAAGGGCCAGGGGCAAAAGACCTGCAGGCCAACTGTGAGAGTAACTGAGCCCAGAACCCCAAGCTCAGCCCCTTTCCCCCACCCAGCCTGAGAATGGACTCATTTCCTGTCACTCTGGCCAGGTGCCCACAGGGTAAGGCAGAACCCACGAACCCCTTCACACTGCTCAGCACCTTCACCTCCCTCTGGAGAAACTTCCCAAGTTTGAGATAATTGTAGAGAAGGGGCTGAGGTGACACACACGTTTAATTCTGGGTGGGGGATGGACTGGAGGACACTGAGGGATGATGGGGAGAGGCCTGGGAGTCTGAGAGCCTGAGATTTTCAGGGGAAAAACTCTAAGGTACAGGCCAAGGCACCCACTTCTGCTTCCTGCTGGGTTCTCTGCTGCCCTGGATACCATGCTGGTCTGATCTGGGCAGAGGAACGACCAACAGGCCCCTGGGACATCATTCATTCATAGATGTTTGTTTCAATCAGGGGCTCACAGTGGGCAATGGGGAGGGGAAGCAGAACCATACACACTGTAAATGCTGTCCATAGAGGGCCAGGGGCAGAGGGAGGAAGCTGCCCATTCTCTGATGGAGGGTGATGGAGAATGACTTCCTGGAGGGAGGCCTGAGGCAAAGTCTTGAGGGAATAAGGAGGAGAAAGAGGGAGGGACTTCTCTGCAGAGGCTTTGAAAGAAGCCCAAGCTCCAGGCCTGCTTGGGGAAAAGCAGTATTGGGACCTGCATACTGGGCTGCACTAGGCAAAGAGGCTTCTGTGCGTGCTGGCCGTCAGGAGAAAGGGGGTCCTGCAGTTAAGCACACTTGGCAAGTTCTGGATTAAACAATGTTGAACAGTTCTCCTCACTGTAGGACTTGTCAGAAACTTTAACCTGTTAATGAGCCTCATGGTGTTGTATCCCAGGGCTGGTGTTGCTCGGCAGGCCATGCTGGCATAAGGAAAACGGGAGGCAGCAGGAGTAGATGAGTTTAGAGAATGCAGGGGACTTTGAATACCAGGCCAAGAAGGCTAGACTTTCCTTGGGGCTACTGAGGAGTCTCAGAAGACAATTCACTGAAGGATTTAGATTAAGGGGACTGGTGGCAGTTTAGTCACCAGCAAGGTCAGAGCCCCTCCCTCGATCCACTCCTCCCTCCTGGATAGGAGGGCCACTCCTTGGGAGAGAAAACAGGGTCCTTGGACACAGGCAGCAGTGAAGAAGCTCAGAGACAGGCTAGAAGGGTGGGAAGGCTGGCAACCCTTGATTCCAAGCTTGGGTTGACAGCCTTTGGCACAGTGTTCGAGGCTGCTGTGGTTCAAATCCTGACTTTACCACTTTCTCACTGTGGGTATCTCTCTGGAGCCTCAAGCTTTTTCTTCTTCTTTTTTAAAATAGACTTTTTTTTTTTTTTTTTTTTTTGGCGATATGCGGGCCTCTAACTGTTGTGGCCTCTCCTGTCGCGGAGCACAGGCTCCAGACGCTTAGGCTCAGCAGCCATAGCTCACGGGCCCAGCCGCTCTGCGGCGTGTGGGATCTTCCCGGACCGGGGCACGAACCCATATCCCCTGCATCGGCAGGCGGACTCTCAACCACTGCACCACCAGGGAAGCCCAATAGACATTATTTTTTAGCGCAGGTTTAGGTTTACAGAAAAATTGTGCCAAAAGTACAGAAGGTTCCATATACTCTCTCCCTCCCACCCCCATGGTTTCCCCTAATATTAAATATTAACATCTTACATTAATGTGGTACATTTATTACAATTGATGAACCAATATTGGTACATTATTATTAAAGAAAGTCCATAGTTTACTTGAGCGTTCACTCAATGTGTTGTACAGTTCCACTAGTTTTGACAAATGCATAATGTCGTGTATCTACAATGACATCATTCAAAATAGTTTCACTGCCCTAAAAATGCCCTGACTGAACCTCAGTTTTAACATCTCTAAAATGAGAGTGTGAAAGTCATCTAAAGCCCCTCAGTCTTCCCATCTCCCCGTTTCTAATTTAGGCCTTTTGACAAATTAAGTGGTACTGAAATCAACTAAATGTTTCTCTAAATGTGGTCAGATATTCATCAGAATCACTGGGCTTGGGTTGAGGTGAAGGAGTCCTCATTCAAACGTCTAGGGTCTCAACCCCAGACCTGCTAAATCAAAATCCCAGGGGCTGGGCCCAGGAATCTGCATATTAACCAGGCCCTGGTGCATAGGGAAGTTTGAGACCTGAACAGAGTTTTCAAAACTGAACAAAAGGATCCAATCCATTGTCAGGTTAAAGCTCAGGAGAGATGTACAATTCCCAAAAGGGGGAAGGAGTAGAACCGTTTTCCTGGAAAAAGCCCATTTCTGCCTTCTGCAGCTCCCAGTCAACAAGCCTGCTGTTTCATATCTTGATTGCTGATCACTCACCCAAAATAACCTGCATGCAATGTCTCACCAGCTGCAGCTCTCTCTGCAACTCCCTTAATTTAGCAGCCAAACACGTTTGGCTCCACAACAAAGGGGCTCTGGGATGGGGCCCCTCCCTCATGGCCATCTGTAGTGGGTTGAAAAATGTGCCCCCAAAATTCATGTCCACCCAGAACCTCAGAATGTGACTTTATTTGAAAATGAGATATTTGCAGATGTAATTACTAAGGATTAAGATGAGATCACACTGGATTAGGGTGGGTCCTAAATTCAGTGACTGATGTTCTTACAAGATCAGCCAAAGACAGAGATACACAGAACAGAGAAGGCCATGTGAAGACAGAGGCAGAGACAGGGGTGATGCAGCTATAAGCCAAAGAACACCAAAGATTCCAGGAGCCATCAGAAGCTAAAAAGAGGCCAGGAAGGATTCTTCCCTAGAACCTTCAAAGGGAACATGGCCCTGCCAACACCTTGATTTCAGACTACCAGCCTCCAGAACTGTGAGAATAAATTTCTATCATTTTAAGCCACCCAGTTTGTGATAATTTGTTACAGCAGCCCTAGCAAACTAATACACCATCACTGCCGTAGACTCCTGCCCCAGTTCAGCCCCACTACAGCCATGAAGGTAAGGACCCCACACACAGGCGATTCTCCAGATGGGTGCTTTAAATATGGCCAGTTATGATCATAGGTATTTTCTCCCAACCAACACCTCTGAATTCTGCATCTACTAGGCCTGTTTCCTACACAAGGACAAGGGTCCTCTGTCCTCTGCTTGGAAGGCTATAATCCAAGACGGGTTAAAACTTCAATAAATAAATATTGGTCCCAGGGGCAGTGCCTGGCAGGTGGTACCATGTGGCCATTCCTGGGCTCAGCCGAGGGTCGGGCTAGATGGGTCACTGCAGCTTCATGCCACTCCGGCGCCGAGAGTCCTTCCGGGCGATGGGGCTGAAGTTCACAATCTCCTTGTAAATGTGATCTGAGAAAGACAGGGTGGTTCAAGGGGTAGGGGGTGCTGAGGGCAAGAGAGAGCCCCCCCCTCCCAACAGACATAGTGTGGAGCAGGAAGTCAGCTCAGCGCAGGGAGAAAGAAGTGCACACAGGGGACAACACTCGCTCAGAGAGAAAGAGGTGATAGTCTCCAGGAAGGAGCTGGGACCGGCTGAGGGCAGGCAGGAAAACGAAGCAGACAGAGGAGAGGGATGCTGCAGGCAGAGAGAGGAAGAAGCCTGAGGCCCCGAGCCCTTACGCTTCCATTCATCCACTGTGAGCTCCTCCTGTTCTAAGAAATCATCAAATGGCTGCTGGGCCTCTGTTTCCTCCTCAGGGTCCCGGCAGGATTCAAAGAAGGGGTGGGTGAGGGCCTGAGAGGCAGTCAGGCGCTTGTGTACGTCCAGCTCCAGCATCTTCTCCAGCAGGTCTGCAGCTGCAGTCACAGAGTGTGAGCCTCACACGCCATGGAGAGCCCGCCCGCTGAGACAGACTGCAAGCCCCAAGACTCACCCTGGGGGCTGGCACGCGGGAAGAGCAGAGAGAAATCCTTCTTGGGGTTTTGTGGCAGGGACTGGATGTAGGATTTGGCCTGGAAGACAGAAAAGCACTGAGTAATCCCCAGTTGTCAGCCCCTCAGGGCTTAGGCCATGGGGTATAGAGAAGGGACCCCAGAAAAGCCCCTGAGCAGGGCTGAAGGCTCAGGTCGGAATCCAAAGTGAGATGAAGGCAAGAGCCCTTGCCAGGGCAGAGGGGAGGCGCAGCCTGCAGCCCACCTGGCCCTGGTCAGCCAAGCGCACAGCCCTGGCCAGCCTGGGCCCATCTGCCACTCACCGCTTTGTCATTCAACTTCTGCACAAACTCAGCGTCCGGCACCCCCGTCACTTTCAGGATCTGCGTCAGCTGGTCCAGGTCTTGGCAGCAGGTTAAGGCTCGGCCTCACTCCCTGTGGGTGGGTCTGAAGCTGCCCTTCCTGCTGCCCCTCCATCAGGCCCACCCAGCACTGTGGACCATCCAGGTTCCAGACACTCACCTCCTCCTGCTTTTAGGAGGGGAGGTTCATCCTTCAGGACTCAGGTCTCTGGAAGGCTTCCTACCTGCCAGGCTGGGTAAAGGGTCCCTCCCCACAAATGCTCCTGCATGTGCCACCTTCCTGGCCTCATCCCGCTCAGTCACCTCCATCCATGTATTTGTGTACTCCCCCCCACCACACCCTCGCACTCTGAGTTTGGCAGGGAGACCCACATCTTCTCCTTAGTCCCTGTGCAGCACACACAGGCGCCCAGTTCAGGTGTGTGGTGCCAAAACGTCAAGTATTTTCTGCATGGTGTTGGAATGACAGGTGACTAGTTTTCATCACTTTGCTTCTCTGTACTTTAAAGTTGTTCCACAGGGAGCATGTATCACTTTCACATTAAGAAAAAAAGAGAGATTTAAATAATAAAGTGTCTGTTGAAGGAATGAATCCCTGGATGCAGTTTGGCTTTTCCAGCAAAGGATACAATCTTTCCCCTTGAACAGAGTTTTCCCTGTCAGCATCTCTGCCATGATACAGCCCACAGACCAGATGTCCACTGCAGAGGGAAGGGGAGGAAGTGTCACCTGGACCAGCTGACCAAGACCCGGCAGTCATCAAGAGTCAACCCAGAGTCACCAAGACAGCCTTGAGGAAGCTGTCAGAGAAGAACCCCAGCCCTATCCCCCTCCCCCGGGCAGCGGACCACTGACCAGTCTGGTTGTAGCGCATCCAGCTGAGGATCACCTCAGGGGCCCGGTACCAGCGGGTCACCACATAGCCAGTCATCTCTGCATCTGCATGCCGTGCCAACCCAAAATCCAAAATCTATGACTCGGGGCACATAGGAAAAAGGAGCTCGCTTAAGAGAGGCTCCCCGAGCAGCTTCTGGGGGCTCCTATGGGAGAGGGGCCCACCCCAACCCCAGGCTGACCCTGCCTGGGCCCACTCACCTTCAGCTCACAATCCTCATTCACAGCAAGGTTGCCTGGTTTCAGGTCCTAGATGAGAGAAGAGATGGAGCACTGGGCAGAGGCAGAGATGGGAGCTGTCCCCACTCGGCTGCCAGCCAGCGTGCGACCTTGGCCAGGCCCCTGCCCCTCTCTCTGGGTTCTGGTCTCCTGAACCACCCCTTCTCTCTCTTTCCCTCCCTGTGCAGAATGAGGGTTGGACTAGGTGTCCTCTAGGGCCCATCCAGCTCTAAAATGCCTCTTGGAGCCTGAAACACCCAGCTCAGGGCTTGCTTTGTTGGCAAAATTTTCCCAGAAAGTTCCCCAGAACACAGCAATTCTTCTGAGCAGGTCTTCCTGGGCCAAACCTAGATCTGAAAAATCCACTCTCCCTGCTTCCTCCACCTCCTGGAACCCCCTAACCCTAACCCTAGGCCCCAGGGGTGGGTGGGGCCTCTGAGGATGTAGCAGAGAAAGCACTCACCCTGTGGATGACCCCAGCTGAGTGGATGTACTGTGTTGGGGAGAGAAGAAGAAGGGTGAATCCGGTGCCCGGCTTTTGCACCAGGTGTTTCAGGCTGGCTCAGAGATCTCCTCTGCCTTGTCATGGTGTGCTCTCCCAGCCTTCAAGGTCTAGCCTCCCCCAGACCCCAGGTCTCAACACCAAGCCCCCCTCCCCTGCCATCTTGCAGGCTCCCACCCACCTTAAGACCTTTGAGCATCTGATACACCAGGTACTGGATCTTGTCCTCACCGAACTCCATTCCCATGATCTTCTGCAGGTCCGTCTGCATGAAGGGCATCACCAGGTAGCTGCAAGTCATGAGGACTTCCTGAACAGTCCCCAGCCCCACCCAGCTCCAGGTCCGAGCTCAGAGGAGGGCAAGGGGCTGGGCAGAACAGAGGACCAGCCCTACCACAGCCAGCCAGCCAGACCCCCATGCAGTGGGCCTCCTGACTCCTGGCTCCCAGCCTGGCCCTGGTGGCTGCCCTGTTGGCAGAGCTCAGGGTACGTATTTCAGCTGGAGCTGTGCTCAGGGAAACCAAATGGAGCAGTGCTCCCTCTCTTCAAAGGTGCCCTCTGCTTGCCCTCCACACCCCACAGAAAGCCACTGCAGTGAGTCAGAAACATTTGCCAGTGTTTCCTTCTGCTTCTGTACAAATATTTCCTCCTCCCCCAGCGGGTCATGCCCCCGCCAACATGGCTCCTCAAACATACAAAAATGTCCTCCTTCCAAGAAGGAAACAATAAAACAGTTTCCAGGAGGGTGAAGAAGGAAGAAGGAGGTAGCTGAGCCAACACACCCTCTTAATGGGATTGCACAACAGGTCGAAGTCAGCAAAATGTAACTGTGACTCAAGGCAGTAATAGCGAAGTCCAGAACAAAAAAAGGATAAAGATTTAGGAAGGAATTAAAAAAAAAAAAAAAAAAAGGATGTGGAGGCCATCTCCCTGAGCCTGTGCCTTTTGAAGTCTCCCCTCACCTGACCGCACCCCCGCTTCCCTCCTCCACACCCCCCCAGGCACGGGGACCCTGCTCCATGCACAGACCCTTCCCCACCTTTGTGTTTCACCTCTGCGTGGACCCTGATTCTTTCTTCTCAGCTGACAAACTTGCTGAAGTCTCACTGTGATACAACCACCTTCCCTTGCTTAACCTTGTTTCTTCAAGTAACCACCCCTTCTCTCTCTTTCCCTCCCGACCAAACTTCTAGAACGAGCGGTCCTCACCTCTTGATCCCACTGCCTTAACGTCCAGTCCCCTGATAACTTGGCATCTGTTCCCACCCCACCAGCCCAACACAACACCCATGGCTCCCTTTCTTTATATTCAAAGTTTTGCAAAGCCTGACACTCACTCAAAATTCTCTGCTGCTTCTACCTCTAGTCAGGCTCTGTCTGTTCATCCTCTTGTACCTTTTCTTTAGTGTTGATACCTTTTTTTTTTTTTTTTTTTTTGGCTGCTCCGGGTCTTAGTCTCGGCACACAGGATGTTCGTTACAGCGCGCGGGATCTTAGTTCCGGCATGCGGGCTTAGTTGCAGCATGCAGGCTCTTAGTTGCGGCATGCATGCAGGATCTAGTTTCCCGACCAGAGATCGAACCCAGGCCCCCTGCATTGGAAGTGCAGAGTCTTAGCCACTGGACCACCAGGGAAGTCCCTTTAGTGTTGATACCTTAATGAACAGTATCGAATCATGTTCTACACTAGCCTGTCCCTGGGCTTTGGCTATCATCCACTGGTGATTATTCTGGCTCAAATCCACATCCCTAGCCCAGACCTTCCTAAACTCCAGGTTTATTTGCAACTGCTGATTAAACACTGGAATGTTCATAGCCTCTTCAAAAATGAAGTGTCCAAAATGGAGCTCATTATCTTTCTCCCAAGATCTGTTTTTCCTCCACCTTGTATTCTGAGCAGGAACCTGGCATCCCCTGACCTATGCCACCTCTCCCAGCCACTGCATCCCAAGGGGTACAACATTCTGACAGTCCTGCCTCTCGATGGGTGTCAAGTCTGCTCTCAGGGCCCCATCACCTCTACTTTATTTGGATCAAGGTCGGGGTCTTGAACACTACCCTCCAGGTTTCCTACCTCCCAGAGCTGCTCCCTGCTCCTTTCTTGCTGCCGCCAGAGGGTATCCCCCAAATCTGATCTGACCACATCACAGCATCTCCCTGCTCAAAACCTCCATAGACGTGAGGATGCCTGTAGGATCAATTCTGGACTCAGCCTGACCAAACCAGCCTCTGGCCTCCACTAGCCACACTGCACTTGTCAATACTGCCCAAACGGCCCAGCCTCTTTCAGGCATCATGGCCTTTGCCCATGCAGTTCCTTCTACCTGGGCTGCCTTCAGCCCCTTCTACCTCAGGCAAATGTCAACTTATCCTTCAGGACTGAGTTCAAAGTTTTCTCCTCCGCGAAGCCCGCTGAGGCAGCTTGCAATTTCTGGCTCTCTATCCAGACCTAGAGTACTGACCACCACTGTCAGTATTCACTACTGTCAGCCCCCGAGGTCCACTTTAAATTCCCAATGCTTGGGCTTTCCTGGTGGCTCAGTGGTTAAGAATCCGCCTGCCAATGCAGGGGACATGGGTTCGAGCCCTGGTCCGAGAATCCGAGATCCCACATGCCGCAGAGCAACTAAGCCCTTGCGCAACTACTGAGCCTGCTCTCTAGAGCCCACGAGCCACAACTACTGAGCCCATGTGCCACAACTATTGAAGCCCGTGCACCTAGAGCCCGTGCTCCGCAACAAGAGAAGCTACCACAATGAGAAGCCCGCACAGCGCAATGAAGAGTAGCTGCTGCTTGTGGCAACAGACCCAATGCAGCCAAAAATAAATAAATGAATTTATTAAAAAAAAAATCCCCAGTGCTAAGCCCAGCAGCTGGCATTATAGGGGAAAGAAACCCATTCAAAATCACTGCACTAAACTGAAAACGAAAGCATCCTAACAAAGAGACCTGCAGCTGCATTTGAAATAGGACTGAAAAAAAAAATCCACCTTCCCAAAGCTTCCTATATTTTAGACCAGGTACTGCGCTAGCAAAGCCATGCATTTAGCAATTAAATTTTCTCATTTTGTGCGACTGTGACAAACATCCCATCAGCCAGAGGTAGCCAAGGCTTCCTGATCCTCGCTTCATGCTAGGAAGAGCCCCAAGGTCCAGATCCACACCTGTGCCCCCAGGAACTGGTGAGGTAGGTTGATGCAAACCCTGTGGGGACTGGCAACAATGTCTCTGTGGTGGTAAAGCTGGGTAAAGCAATGCACATGAGCAGACAGCTCTGTGTCAGGCAAGGTCCATATAAAGCCCCTCCCACCTCTTCCTGCCGGCCTTTCTCTCCACCCTTGGCTGAAAGAATCTCTCCACAGCCCAGAGGCACAGGGACTCCTGGGGCAGGAAGCCCCCCTACCCAGAAGAGAGAATCTGGACCCTCCCCTTACTTGCTCCCCAGTGTCAACTAAGGCCTGCAAATGTCCTGGAACCCAGCGCAGCCCGACTCACAAATCATGAAAGTTGCGCAGGGAAGAGGCTGAGGTGAAGGCATCCAGGAGTCCGATGACCTGGGGAGAAGGTTGCCAGTGAGGACTGGGCAGCCGCTGCAGCCCTCTGCTCCCCTCCTCTGGGGCCCCAGGCCTGCACAGGACCACCTGCCCTTTCCTAAAACACCATCTCCAGCAGGAGGCAGGTTCCCAGCCTTCTGGGAAGCAGTAAAAGGGGCAGAGGTGGAAGAGGAATTCCTCTAATTGGGAGGGAGTTTGCAGTGCACAGTGATGGAGAGTCAGGCTGGGGAGAGGGGGAGGTGGACACTCCTGTGCTCACTGACCCCAAGTCTGGTGTTCAGGACAAGCAGCACAAACCCACTCTCAACTCAAGCAGGGAACCACAAGTGGTGAAAGGAATCAAGGAGGGAACAGAGAAGGGGTCTTACAGCCAGCAGGCTCCCTGCCCTTGACCTAGGGTCTCTCGCCACATCCAACCTTACCTGCCAGAGGGCTGGTTCAGAGCTGGGGGCAAGATTACCCCGGCTGGAGGCCATGGGGAGGGGTTTGCTGAAGAGGAATTGGGCTTAAAATGTGAACAATATTTTGAAATCATTATGTTAAATGCTTACCTTCCAATCTAGGTATCCTACAGAAAAGCCTGGGCTCCAGGCCCAGCACTGGGTCATTAGTCTTCCTGGCTGTTTCAGTCAGACAGGGTAGTCCAGAGGTCAGGCACTGGGGCCTGGAGCCAGGTTGGCTAGGGTCAAATTCTAGCTCTGCCACCGACAAACCATTTAACCTGTGAGTCTTTCTGTGCCTCAGTTTCCCCATCTGTATATGGGGGTAATAGTACTTATGTGACATTGTGAGGATTAACAAGTTAGTTTATGCAAAGTTCTTAGAACTGTGCCTGGCACATAATAAGTGCTCGTAAGTATCTATTATTCTTGTTGTTATTATGTGGAAACAACACTAACCAGGATTCTGGGCACCACCTCTTAGATCTAGAACAACTACGAAGTTCCTCTGTGCCTATTTCCTCATAACAGTGAGACAGTAAGTTCGCACCTCACCGAGTTTGTTCTGCTCCACTGCCAAAAATTCCCTTTGCACCACCCTTCCTGGGAAGTAGGCAGGGTGGGTCCTGGCACCTGATTTTAATAATTAGGTGAGGAACAAGGATCAAAGGAGCAGGGGGGAGATTCCCCTTCTGCTGGCCCTGTTATGAGTTCCCTGCACCCTCGTGGGCCATCACCCGTGTGCGACACACACACACACACACACACGGAGGGGCCTGGTCAGGACCATCTGTGGGGCTGCCCTCCACTCCCTGCCTCCCAGAAGCAGCCCCCAGGCCCAGCCTACGTTCTCATGCTGCATGTGCTTCAGCAGCAGCAGCTCGCGATAGGCCCGCTTGGCAAAGATCTCAGACTGGAAGGGCCGGCTCAGTTTCTTGATGGCCACCTTCTCCCCTGACTGCTTGTCGATGGCTGAGCTGTAGGGTCAAAGGCAGGTCAGCAGGCAGTGGCTCCCCATCACAACCCTGGGACTCCAGATCCTGGGTGGCAACTACCAGGCCATCTAGGAAGCCATGGCCATCCTCACCCCAATCCCTCTTGGCCAGCAGTCTAAGCTGGGAGGAACTGATGATGCCCACCACCTGGAATGTGAGTGAGCAGCTGACAGCACAGTGGAGCTGGGAGAAGGGGGAGACAGCAGGCAGAATCTGAGAGAGGTGCACTGCCCCTGGGTCAGACACAAGTTAATGCCAACAGGATCCTGAGCAACTTGGCAAGTCACTTCTTGTTTGGGCCTCAGTGTACCCATTTGTAACAATGGGGATTTGCCCGAATGAACTCTGGGGTCCTCTGTAAGGTTCAAGTCCTGGAGAAACAGATCCAGTCCTAATTCAACCCACAGAAACTCCCACCAAGCCGGTAAGAAAAGAGAGATGGCGCCTGGAGTGGCCCTAGGCCAGCCTCCAGAGCCTGAGGCCCCTGCTGCTGCTCCACTTCACTGCCCAGCTTGCCGCCTCCTCCCAGCTCCAGGCCTCTGCCTCGGAAAGGCACCCGCGAAGTTCTTCCAAGCCCGCAGGTCTCTGGGCCTTGGGGTCCTCCATCAAGGTGGTGGGCGCACAGCCTCGAGCGCCAGCAGGAGAGGCGACACCGGAGGCGGGTCCGGGAAGGGGGCATTGGCTGGGCCCCGGCTCTTCCGGAGGCTCCACCCGCGTCCCGGTGCCTGGGCGCCCACCATAGGTCCACCCCGATGACCCAGGCACCGCCCCCCCGTGCCCCCACGCCGGCGCACAGGCCCGGGGGTCTCACCACACGGCGCCGTAGGCCCCGCTGCCTACGTGCATCAGGGACACGTAGGTCTTGGGCAGCTCCCAGGCGGTCTTGTTGACGTCCTGCTTGTAGAAGCCCTTTTTCCAGGTGAGGTTCATCCCGGGCACTCAATCTCAGCGGCCCCAGCGCGATGGCTACGTTCGCGGCCCGCGAGGCTCCCAGCACCCGCCCCCGCCCGCGGTCCCCGCGGTGCCCGCCCCGCGCCGCCCGCTCCTCCCCACCCCGTGCGAGGGCGGGGGCCCCGGCCGGCCCCGCGTCCCACCTGCCGGCTCGCCCAGGTGCGCCCCGCAGCCACGCCCAGGCCTGCCAGACGGCAAGCTGGGGAGCCCGATTTCCGCCAGCCCCGGAGTTTGGCGCCCGGACCACAGACCAGCTAGAAGAGGCAGGTGAGCCGCCCTGCAGGGAAGGGGTGTTTCCCGTCGTCTGCTGGGGTGGGGCTGGGGGCCCGACAGACCCGAGGGGCTCCCACGGATGGCGGAGGGCGGGAAGATACAGCCTCCCAGATTCCTCCAGCGCGGGACTCTGTAGGAAGATCTCCCCGGAGATTCTGAAGACAATTTTGGGAAAAAACAAAGCAAAACAAAACCCCACGTCTTTTGATTATGGAAAGTTTCAAACATATACAAAAGTAGACAGACTAGCTCAGTGCTTCTCACATTTGAATGTGCACACGAATCCCCTGGGAATTATATTTTATTAAATACAGATTCTGATTCAGTAGATCTGGGGTGGAGTCAAGATTCTGCATTTCTAACTAGCTCCTAGGCTCCGAAGATCTCTGGACCACACTTTGATAGGGAGGTTCTAATGACCCTGCATGGCCCCAATCCCACAGCTTCAACAACTACGTCAACTCCTAGTCAGTTCTGTTTCCTCTACATACTTCCTCCCCCATCATTTTGAAGCAAAACCAAGCATCATATCATTTCATCCATAAATATTTTTTGTATCTCTAAAAGATAAGGATTATTTTAAAAACACAACTACAGTATCATTTTTACACCTAAAATTAATAACAGTAATCCTGTAATAACAACTATCCAGTCTAGGTTCAAATTTCCAGTTTTGAATGTAGTTTTTGCTGGTTTCCTAATGCCTCATGAGGGCAATGACAAGCCAAGGCCTTCTGCCACCTGTGTCTGGTGGCTTGTGTGTCCTGGAGAAGATTCTGTGCTCAAATTAAATTACCGAGAACGCCCAGGAACAGGGTCAGGGGTGGAGAATGGCTATAACGGGTCCAGATGCCTGGCCTGGGAAGGGGATTGTGGAAGGGATGGGGACCGCTTGCTTCACTTTGTCAACAGTAGAGAAGAAGGAAAGGAACTTGCTCGTGGCCTGCAGAAAGCTGGGGGTCCTCCCTAGAGAGTCTTCTGAACCCAAACCCTATGCCACAGCCCCTCCCACGCAGTCCTGCAGCATCGGGCACAGCCCAGACCATTGGGAGTTTGGGGGAGGGAGACGCAAGGATCCCACAGAAATGCCCAACAGGCATTGCAGACGGGGAATCTGCCTTACGCATATCTGGCACACAGTAGGATGTGTTAAACTATATGGAGAGTGAATGGAAGAGTCAGCCCATTAAAAGTGAAAAAATATTTATTTAATGAACCCTCGTGTTTGCCACATACCAGTCATTATTCTAAGTGCTTTACACACACACCTCCCTTAATCCCGGTAAGAGGCCTATGAGTCAGTTGTAGTATTATCCTCATTTTAGAGATGAGGAACCTGAGGTACAGAAAGGTTAAGTAACTCGCCCAAGGTCACACAGCTGGTAAGGGACAGAGCTGGGTTGAAGAAGCTAAGACCATCTGGTTTGAGACTCCAAGGCTATGCATTGTCTCTGGGTTGAGAGGCATTGCTTCTTAAAGGAGATGGCCTGTGTTTCAAATCATCTGCCTCACCCATCATAAGGACACATCTACTGATCAAACCATGTCTCCCTCATACATCCTGCCCTAGAAATCTGACATGCTTCTCACCCTCTCCCCTGCCCCACCCCCTACTCCAGCCCTGAGACACTATAGGGGGAGAAGGTGAGGGGCTATGAGCCTGGGAGGGCTGCAGGAGTGTTGGGTCTTGGGGGTCGGTGGCACCAGTGGAAGGCACTCTGCTTCTGAAGCTGGGGCAGGATCCTGGAAGGCAGAGTCTAGGGCTGGACACAGGCAAGAGAGAGTTGTCCGGGAGACTCAGGTTTCCTTCTGGATTGAGGATCCAGTTCTCCAGGGTAGGGATGGGCCTTGAGCCTCTGTGCTGTGTGTCTCAAAAACCTGAGTGTGGCAGAGGTGAGCCCAGAAAGGTAAGGAATACCAGGGAAGTGCTCATTGCCCAAGTGGGTGCAATCCTGCAAGGGCACGAGCTGGCCACTCAGGTTGTGGCTCTGAATGCCTCTTAAGCAATGGTCAGGAAGTGACTCAGGCCCCAGACTCTGCTGACACTGACCCCACCTTGGGCCTCCGCTAGACCTGTGTTTACTCAGCAGCCAGGCAGCCTTGGAGAGATGGCCTTGGGCGATCCTGTCTGGGAAGTCACGAATGGGAGAGGAAGAGGAGGGGTCACTGAGGACCTCCTGGGTGCCCCCTCCCACATTCCCGGGGCTCTCTTCTCTTTGAGTTCTGAGGCCCGTCTGCTCTCCTCCTCCCAGACACTGGTCCAGTGTGGTCGGTTTTTGCCCTGTCAACGTCGAGGTGGGGGGTGAGGAAACCAACTTTGGAATGGAGACCTGTGTTTCCATCCTGCCTCTGCACTACCAGCTGTGTGACCCTGGGCAAAGTTCCTTCCCCTCTCTGAGTTTCAGTGTCCTCCTTGTAAAATGGAAATGATATTAAAACGTGATAAGTATATTTAAAGGGTCCTGGGAATGCTTCATTCCAAGTGCAGTAAAACAATAACCCAATGAGGTAGGGACTGTCAATGCCTCTAGCCAAAGATCCCCAGAAACACACCTGTGGGTGAACAAGCTGGGTTTGTCACTCACTACATTGAGGGGAGAACATGCACGTGGGAACCGGGGGCGGGGGAGCGGGGTGTGTGTCTCAGTAAGAGGATGTTGGAAAGGACTTATTGTAAGGTTTGGGCTTGCGTTAGGTAATTTGGTAGAGGGTATAAGGAAGCCGGACTTTGTTCCAGAGGTGCCATCAGAAAGTGGAGGTGATTCTGTGATTAGGTGTCTTAAGAAATCTTATCTGGAAGGACGGCCAACTAGGATGAAGAGAGAGCCGTAACTGGTAAAGCAGCAGCCTTCACTCAGGGTAGCTAGATGGGGTGTTTGGTCACGTTTGTGGTTTGGACAATACTCGTGTTTTCTCTGTGATTAGAGTGTCTTGCTTTTGTCTTGATCCGTTGTGGTCACAGATGGCCTTGTCTGCATTCAACAGGAGCACATCAAGATGAGCAGTGCTAGGCCAGCTCCGAGCAATGCCAGGGCCTGGCTGATGGGACTGGGCAGCTCCCAGGTGTCAGGATACCATTATTTCCCTAGTACAGATGGAGAAACTGAGGCCCAGAGGCATTAAGTAATTTGCCCAAAGCCACGCATGACCAAGAAGGTGGTGGACGTGGTTTTCAAACCTGGTGTCCTGCTCCAGAGTCTATACGCTTAACCACCAGCCGGGCCACCTGGTGCCCAGCAAGTGCCTGTTCTTGTAGTGCTGTCTTCCTAGCGAGCCTGTGAGCCTCTGGAGGGCAGGGACATGGTTTTGGGGTTGCAGACTGACTTCTTAGAAACTGAGATAAAAGCCCCACATGATTATGAGGTTGGGTGCCCATCCTGGCCTCCCAGACTGCATCTTGACTCAGAAATATGGCAGCTCCTCCAACACTACAGTCCTCGAGGTCCCAAACAGCAGGGCCAGCTACTCAAATTCTCACCATGATTGGCCATGAAGCCTCTACAAAAAGAGAAATTATGACCTACCTGGGGTCTTGCAAGCATGAAACAGGAAGGCAGCCTGAGAGCTCTGGCCCCAAATCTGAGAGGGTCCCATGCTCCTTAGGGGCTTTTGAAACTCCACAAAACAATCAAAATTGCAAGGAGTTGAGGAGATGCAGAGGGAAGGCCCCCTGCACGTGGGGGCTACTCTGTGGCTTGTTAAGTTAATTAGTGAGCCTTAGACAAATTATTTAGCCTCGCTAAACCTTAGTTTCCTCATCTGTATAATGGGAGAGTAAGTGACACTACCCACCTCATGGGGCTGTCATGAGGACTAAAAGAGACGACAGAAGTGTCTAATTCAGTGCCTGGCACATAGTAGGTGCTCGCCAGATGCTCCTTCCCCAGTGCTGTCCAGCTTTGCCTCCCTGGCCCAGGTACCCGGCTGCTCTGCCCTTTTGCTATTCAGTCCCAGCTGCAGAAGCAGCTCCCTAGTTAGCTCCAACTCACGTCCAGCTCCTTTATCAAGTTTTTTTTTTTGCCAAATACCCAGCCCAAGGATTCATACACCCATTCATTCAACATTTACTGTGTGCCAGGGACTGATCTAGGTGCTGAGGATGTAGCAGAAATGCAACAGGTAGGACTTCCCTGGTGGTCCAGTGGTTAGGGCTCTGCTCTTCCACTGAAGGGGGCCCAGGTTCGATCCCTGGGTGGGGAACTAAGATTCCACGTGCCACACAGCATGGCCCAAAAAAAAAAAAAGAAATGCAACAGATAATAATCCCTACCGGGTGGACCTGACATTCTGGTGGGGGAGGCAGATGAAAGACCAGTGAACAAATAAATATACAGTATTGGGTTGAACCATGTGGCATTGCTGATATTTGACAATTTTATATGGCTCAGTCAAATGTAATGCCAGGTAACAGTAAGTGCTGTGAAGAAAATACTGCCAAGTAAGGATATAAAGAAGGGCTGTGAGTACTGTTTTTAGATGTGGGAGGAGTGGGAAAGGCAGAGAAGGTCTGTATGAGGAGGTGACATTGGAGCAGCACCTGAATGAGCAAGGGAGCGAGCCAGGCAGATCTCTGGGGGAGGAGCGGGCGCCTGCCTTCCAAACGCTTCCGCTCTCTTCCCACATCCGACCTGCCCTCCAGCCTCATTTCTCCTGTGCTCCCCCTCCCCACCCCAAAAGTCTCTGGTAAGTCCTCCAGCTCAGCACACCTGGGGGCAGCTTACTGGCCTCTGGCTTACTGGGCCATCTTCCCGCAGTACCTCTTCCCCTTCTAGGGAACTCAGGGCCAGAACAGAACATCCATCCCAAGAACAGAACATCAGCTATGCCCTGCTCACAGGCACCCCTCCATTGCAGAGCTGTTCTCTCAGCCTCCCCACCCCTTGCCTTGACCTGGTCCTCTCTCCCTGCCTCAGCGCTAGCACCCCCTGGTGGAAGATGGGGGTAGGGACAGCGCTGCTAGAGGGGCAGCTCCCTGCACAGCCTTCTTGGGACCCAGAAAGCACACCTCCCCTCTTCACACCCTACACCGCGCTGTCCTTCACGCCCCCTCTCCTCCACCCAAGAGCCACCTCCCTTCACCCAGCCTACTGGACGGGCCCTCCTGTCCTTGACCCAGTCCTTTGAAGACGTGGCCTGGGGTCCGTCTGGTGGAATATTCCAGCAATGTCGAGGCCTCCGCTCCCTCTGATCTCTGCATTGTCCTTTGTAGCATTCACCACACTTCTGATTAATCTGCATTGTCCTCTGTGAGGTGTCCGTCTCCACAAATGGAAAAATGGCTCCATGAGGGCAAGGACAGTGTCTTGGTCACTGCTGAGCCCCCAGCACCATGCTGGCCCACAGTAGGTGCTCAGTAAAGACTTAGCGAAGGAATGAACCAAAGATTTTTGTGTCTCTTGTGGGTACAAGAGGCAGTGAGGGGATGTGGTTTGAGGACCCAAACGGTGGACCTGAGGGAGCAACAGTAGGGGAAGGTTCTTGGTATCCGTCTACTGTGAGGCGTCTGGGGAGTGGTCTCTGTCAGTTGGGCACCTTCTGTCCTGGAAATTTGGCTTTCACTGTTCTCTCCTTGTTTCCTGAGGTGAGGCCCATGCATGTTATGCTGTGTGTGCAAGGCTGGACCTCTGTGTGGTGGTAAAAACCTCTTGATTAAAAACCAGGGTGCACAGCCCAAACTTGGGGACCTCTTTTCTCCCCAAGAATTTGCACCAAACTTGATTCCAAAGCAGGCCTCTCCCTGTCTATGGCCCTCACTGCTCCCACTGAGGTTCTAGATACGACAGACCCTCCACCCTTTGGAATTGCCCTTCCTTCCTGGTCTTCAAAGTTCGGCTCTCAACTCACCTCTTCAAACAGGTGTTCCCGAGTGAACGGCAGACCTGCTTACCCCAGGACCCCTGTACATACCCTGCTGACCCGATGACCCCAGCTGCTCCCCACCACGCACCCCCAGGCTTTGTGACATCCACGCTCTTGGGTGGGCTTGTACTCTTCTGAGCCAGTGGAGAGTAGCCGAGGACTGGGAAGCAGAGCTGGGTTTGAATCTCATGCCAACACATAGAGCTGTGTGACCTTGAGCAGGTGAGTGCATGTCTCTGAGCTTCCTCACCAGTACAGTGGGAGAGCGACACCCACCTGGCAAGGAGGATTTAATGAGACTGTGGATGGCAAGGTTGCAGGCCTTGTGCGTGGTGCTCCCTTCCGTCCTTCAGGACCGCCATATGTCACCCCCTCTGAGAGTGAGTCCTCCCTGACCCATCACAAGCCATGCCCCAACTGCCTTTCCCGGCCTCAGTTTCCTTCAAGACTTTATTTATTTTATATATACGCTTCTATGCGTCAGGCCTACGAGGGTAGGCGTTTTGTCTATTTTGTTTGTTGCTGAATCCCAAGTTCCTAGAGCTATGCCTGGCATACATTAACTGACTGAATGGCAGGTACGTAGTAGGGGCTTTATAAACAGGAGCTGCTGTTATTACCATACATCTCTGTCTTATTTGTTTGCAACTGATAGGTTGGCCGAACTCACCTTCATGCCTGGGGTGCAGTCCTGGCTTGAATGACCTTACGAACGAACTTCGGTAATAGGGTCGCTGTGCTGCCTGGGCTCCTGTGTGACCTGCCCCAGGAAGAGGAGGCTGTGTACCCAGAGGACACCTCAACAGCCTGCTCTTCCAGGGCAGAGGCCACTGGGTCTGCCTGCTCCACCCTTTCTATGTAAACATCCAACGCTGGGACACATGGATCATCCCCACAACACTTGTCAGGGTCAAAGAAATCCAGACAAGACTAGTAGGGATGATTCCAACTCTGCCTCTAACTTGCTGTGTGACCTTAAGTAAGTCACACTGCCTCTCTGAATACTTAGTTTTCTATTTTATGTATCTAACAAATATTGACAGAGCACTAATTACTTGTCAAAAATTGTTCAAAGAGCTTATGTACATGTAACTCATTTCTCTCAAGAACCCTATGAAATGGGTTAATAATACCCTTCATTTTACATACGACAAACATGAGGCACAGAGAGGTGAAGTGACTTGCTCAAGGTCACACAGCTAGTAAATAAATAGCAGAGCCAGGATTCAAGCCCAGGAGTCTCGCTGCAGAGTCAGTGCCAGTAACCACTATGCTCAGCTGCACTGGATGGTGCCTATGAAGGGCCAGCCTTTACCTGTTTGGAATCTGAATTTCTTCTCCTGACGGTGCCTCCATTATTTGGCAGACACTCATTTTCCTAAAGGCTTCATTTGGCCTCCCTAAACAAGAATCTCCTGGGAGTTCCCTGGCAGTCCAGTGGTTATGAGTCCGCGCTTCCACTGCAGGGGACACAGGTTCGATCCCTGGTCGGGGAACTAAGATCCCGCCTGCTGTGCAGTGTGGCCAAAAAAACCAACCAACCAAACAAACTCCTTTCCTGCCATTCTTCAAATCTAATAACTGAACCCCCGTGACTTCCAGAAGGAAACAGCCAGTGGTATGTGGGACAACCAGCGCTGGGGGCTGCCTAGTGTTTGTCGATCTCTGTGGTATAAATACCCCCACCATGGCCAAGTTCACGCTACCAACCTGACATCAGTGAACACAGAATTGAGAAGAGGTACATAAAATCAGCCCCCAAGAACTACCACGAGCAGCTCCAGTGCACCTGTGTCAGCCCAAGCAAAGGTCTGGCAACAGGGATGAGTAAGGGACTCCTCAGGTACAAACCACTAGCTGGACCCCCTGGCCCTGCCTCACAGGCCCTGTCAGGCCTCCCCTCCCTCACACTTCCCTGAGGCCGCCCTTCCTAACATGCAGGGGGCTGGGGCTCCAGCTCTGGTCACCTGGAGAGGGTGCACCAGTTGGGCGGCTTGAGAGCCAGGCTGAGCAGGTGTGACAGGCGAACCAGCTGTGACTAATCTTCCTGGTTAGAGCAGCATTGCCTCCTCGTCACTCCCCACCCTGTCAGCTCCCAATTGCCTTCGGGATAAAGTTTAAACTTCTTAGACTGTTGGACAAGGATTGCCCCCATCTGGGCCTTGCCTTGCTAATCAGATCCTCCACGGCATCTGTGCACAAACGACCTCTATTCTAAGTATCTCACACACATGCCTTACTCACCTCTGTCACCACACCTTGGCTTGAGCTGTTGCCTGCCTGGAATGCCATTTCTCTGCTTTGCCCAAGATGGGGCGGACCCTCGTGCCTCAAGACCTGGCTCAGTAGCACCTCCTGGGGCTGGCTTTGCCAGGCTGCTCCTGCCCGCGGACGCTCTCCCTTCTCTGACTCCTGTAGGATCATGGCTCAGCAGGCCTAGACTTGAACTGTCAGTTAACTTTCAAACAAAACGAAACTGTAAGTTTCTTGAGGGCATAAGTGTCTTAGTTTTCTCTGTTCTCTGTACATACTCAGCAATGTGTTGTAAAGCCTTAATCCATTCCACCAATGAGCACCTATCAAGACATGGAGGAGACATGGATGGATGTCATGTATCCTGTCCTCAGGAAGCTCATACCCTAGTGAGGGAGGCAGAGCAAACAAGGAAGTGACAACACACTGTCACCTGCAGGTAGGAGCGTAAATTGGTACCAGCTGTTAGAACTGGTTGGCCATTTGCTATCAAAAGGGTGAAAACGTGCACCTCATTTTTCCTGATGATTCCATTATGGGTGGATTTAGTCTACATAAAGCAGGCAAGGGGGCACACACTATCACTGTATTGTTTATCTTCTATATCAATAAAGAGACGTTTCCAGCATCGTGAGAAAAGAATAAAGAAAAAAAAATGCCTGGATGGATTGTTCCAGATTTGGAAAGCTGGTGCAAATTATTCCCATATGTGCTTTTTACTTGTGCTATATATGCATGTATCTATAAAAATATCAAGCTAGATAATTCTGCAATTTCCTTTTTCACTCAAGATTGTTGGCGAGATCCACCCATGTTGATTTAATCTAGCTTAGACTTCTCAGCCTTGGCACCAGTGACATTTACATTTGGGGCCCAATAATTCTTTGTGTGGCGGGGGTGAGGGGCTGCCCTGTGCATCAGAGCAGCGTCCCTGGCCTCTGCCCACTAGATGCCAGTAGCTCACCCTCCACTCCCCAGCTGTGACAAACAGAAATGTCTCCAGACATTGCCAGTTGTCCCTGGGACACAGACGAAATCTGGGGTGGGGTCGAGTAGCAGGGGAGAGCAGAGGCAAAGTCATGCTAGTTCATTTGTTCTCACTGCTGTGTACTCTTTCGTCACACGAATGCACTACAATTTATTTTTCTATTCTGTTTTTTGGCCGTGCCATGGGGCTTGCAGGATCTTGGTTCCCCAACCAGGAATCGAACCCATGCCCCCTGCAGTGGAAGTACAAGAGTCCAAACCACTGGACCACTAGGGAATTCCCTTTCCTATTCTCCTATTGATGGACTTTGAAGTTTGTTCCAGGCTTTTTTTTTTTCTCTGCTATTACAGATGATGCTTAGTGAAAAGTCCCCATACTCATTTCCTTGAGCCCATATGGGAAAGTTTTTCTAGAATAATTACCTAGAAGTAGAACACAGGGTCATAGGGATGTGTAGCTTCCACTTTTACTAAATTCTGCCAGACTGCTTCCAGTGTATGAAAGTTTTACAGTGTTTGTGTAGTCAAAATCACTAGCCTTTCCCTTGTGGCTTCTGGGCTTTGTGACATGCTTCAAACGCCTTTCTCCATTTAAATCTTTGATTTGCCTGCAAGTGATTGTAGCTAAAGGGAGGAAAGGAGGTGTCCAGTTGTCTCAACACCATTTATTGATGCAGATGACTGAATTATATGCATCTGTGTTTATAAAAGTTATATATTTTTACAGATTTAGGAAATTTTTTAGGAGTTACACCAACCTGCCAACAGCTCTTATTTCCGGGTAGTGGGCTAATAGATGTTACCTAGCTACATTCAAAATTTTTCAGCAATAAACATGTTTTACATGTGTCGTGAAAGAATAATATGTAGTTAGGAAAAGTACAATGGTAGGTGCTTTGACACTAGTCAGCTTGGTGCAAGTTACAGAAACACGTGGAGTGGCTACCTGACTCCCATGGAGGCTGGGGAGAGGCTGGGTGGGGTGTGGAGCGGGGTGGGACTTGTCGGGGGAGAGAACAGCTTCCAGATGGGGATACTCCCTACCACAAGCACTTTGTCAGCAGCTATTATCAGATAGGCAATGCCTCTGTCACCAGGCAGAGCTGTGGGTTCAAGTTGGGTCACGCCTGAGCAATGGTGGGGCTGAAACGGGCCTTCGTGCACTGGCACAGACAATGACATCACCTCACGACCGGCAACAGACGGCTGCGTTGGCTGCCCTGCAAGTGGAGCCAGCTGATCAGGTCACGGTAACACCCAGGACTCCCACAAGAAAATCCCACTCCCTGTCTGCTGAGTGCCATGGAGGTGAAATCAAAGGTGCATCTGGCCCAGAAATGGCCACCAGCAAAAGATGCCCAGAGGTTTTGTTCTATGGTGCCAGGGAAATGGTACAGTCATTGTTTACGAGTCTTTCCCCATTGGAACGTCAGCTCCAGGAGGGCAGGAATCTAACCTTTATTTTTTTCCCCATGTTCTCAGTGCCTGACACATCAAAGTTACCCAGTAGCTCTTTGTGGAATGGCTGAATGAGGGTGCAAGGTACCCTAATGACTTCCAATTCCCCTTCTTTTTCCCTGATATTTTCACTTTAAAGTGGCAGATGGATGGGGAAACAAATTATCTAGATCATGGCCCTTAGCCATCTTCAATAATCTTTTGATTCTTGTTCCAATTCATTAAATTGCTGTGCATCCAACTTGAATTACAAGGCAAGATGGAGCCAAGAGAATCAGAAACCAATTCTAACACTTGTCTCTTCTTAAGCTGGGAACTTGCACACAGCAAGGTTTCTTAGGGCAGATAATCTTTACATATTTGGTTTCTTTCTTTGGATGGTCTTTGCTACTGCAGACTGTGAAACAGGAAAAACAGGAAACAGGACAAGATGATTTGCAAGTGATTAAAAGATGATAGTTATTCACTGACTCAGTCAATAAAGATGAGATGCCTACTGTGTGTCAGGTACCATGCTAGGTGATGGGGACACTGTACTGCACAAGAGTTTGTGCCCTCAAGGACATACAGCCCTGAGCTAACTTATTGAGCACTTACTGTATGCCAAGGGCTTTACGTATCTTGACTCATTTCATCCTCACAATGAGGATTGTGAATCTGTGAGGTAAGTTCAGAGAGAAAAATAAGTTGCCCAAGATCATACCAATAGGAGATGGAGAGGCTGGGATTTGAACTCAGGCAGACTGGTTCCAGAGTCTGTGTCCTGAAGCTTCATGTTTTTTCTCTTGAGCAAGTGATACAGACACCAGGCAATGACAAAGCAATGTGACAAGTGCCACCACTGATCAATGCAGATGAGTACCAAAAAAAAAGCACACAGAAGCCACACCTAATCCAAGCTTGGGGATGCTCAGGGAAGACTTAGAGGGAGTGATAGGGAAAGTTGGCCCAGAGGAGTGAGGCAGGAGAAGGCAGGGCGTCCTAGGCAGAGGGAATATCATGCACAAAGACCAGGAGACAGAGAAAGCAGTGTGCATTTAGAGCAGTGCCACAGAGAAGGAGAGGAAGTGACGTGAAGCTATGGAGAGAGGCGCTGAAGAGAGGCTGAGGGAGGGAAGAAGGTAGCTGCTGTAGCCCTTCGTTGGCCCGCTTCTCTCCAGAGGGTGGAGGTGTGTTTCTATACCAGATGATAAGGAAGCAGTGGAGGGGGGCTGGGACCTGGGCGAGGCCCAGCGTGTGCTGCACGAGATAAGGCACCAAGTGCCTATCCTACCCATTCTAGTCTTCTTAGTCTCTAATTGATTATATTGTAAGCAATATGACAAATGACACAAATATAATGCAGATTAATTGCAATAATTGCAAATCTAGCAAAAGAGTGGATTTGATGAACTTGACAAATAATGCTAGAAAACTGCTCAAATCTCAAGCAAAGCCACTGAAAAATGTGGATCTGGCAGACTCAGAGGATGACAATAAAGGGAGAGGTGATGAGGTGATCACCAAGGTGATCACTTATAAAAAAGGACAATGTGAATATCAAGAGAGGATGACAATAAAGGGAGAGGTGATAAGGTGATCACCAAGGTGATCACTTATAAAAAAGGACAATGTGAATATCAAGAGATTGAGGTTCACAGGAAAACAGGAAGATCTCAATTTTTTTTTTTTTTTTTGCCACGGAGTGGCATGTGGAATCTTAGTTCCCTGACCAGTGATTGAACCTGTGCCCCCTACAGTGGGAGCTCAGACTTTTAACCACTGGACCGCCAGGGAAGTCCCAGATCTCAAATATTTTTGAAAAAATTCCCTCTATGATTATGCTGTAAAAATCAGATGGGAAGAATATTGTAGGATACTAAACATGGTTTCACTCGAAAAACAAACACTTGATCCTTTGTTATAAGAATATTTTTTAAATTACAAGCTTTTATAATTTCATTCGGTTTTCATGATGGAAGTCCCCATTAGACTTCCTCTCTCCCCGAATCCCCACCATATACAATGAAATTCTGGTCCCCGTTTTAAGTGGATTCACTTTTAGGTGAGCTTTTTCTGGTGTCAACCCTTTCCCTGAGCTAAACAGGCCCTTTGCTCTCAGCAGCCTGGGAGGAAGGTTGTGTCACAGTGCTGATTCTGGTATGGGAAGGCAAAATATTTCCTACCATTGTCTGATCCTTACAGGGGCTGATGTATCACATGTCACAACTGGGTCTCTTTTCTCTTACCCCCTTAAGAAGTCACTGAGGACAGAATGAAGACAAGAGCCTGTGCTTGGTTTGCCTTCTATCCCTGCCATCGTTCCCAGCTGCCAGCCAGGGACCAGACAGCACAGGACAAAACCCCCAGCTGCACACTCTCAACATCCTCACAGGCTGGGCCTCACAACCCACCCTGGGACCCCTGTCAGTCGGCATTCCGGGGCCACTGAGGAAGGAAGCACACCAACACAGGCCCTGAGAACAGCTGTGAGACCTCGTGACTCTTTAATCTTGTGATGCAATCCAATAGTTTTGAAGAATATTGTTGTCAAGGGCCATATGATGAGTCATCAAATACATTTGCTCAAAAGTCTATAAACAATGTACACATATAACCTTCTCCCTACAATTATAAAATAAAAGCATAACTTTCTACAGATAGTCTTGGAATGTCAAAGCTGAAAAGAAGTCAAGCATATTTAAACAAACTTTATGTTTCAGATGAGGAATCTGAAGTCCTAGGCCAGGGGTTGGCAAACTTTTTCTGTAAAGGGTCAGAGAGTAAATAGTTTAGACTTTGTAGGCCACATGGTCTCTCTCGTAACTATTCAACTCTGTTGTAGCACAAAAGCAGTCACAGACAATACATAAACAACGTGTGGTTGTGTTCTGATTCAACATTTATTTATGGGCACTGAAATTTGAGTTTTACATTACTTTTCACATGCTACAAAAATACTGTTCTTTTGACTTCAAGCATTTAAAAAGGTAAAACCCACTTTTAGTGGGCTACACAAACAGGTGGTAGACTGGATTTGGTCCCTGGGCCATAGTATGCTGACCCCTGTCTTAGGCCACTCTGACACCTAAGTGTAGCCTGTAGTGTTATACCTTGTTTATTTGCTCTTTGCTTTGGCCATCCACATCAAAGAGTCTGACCTGCTTAACCATAAAATGTACAAGCAAGGAGCTCTATAAATGTTTTCTACATTTTAGGAGTAATATTAAGATCTGTCAGAAACATATGCCAGGCCACAGTTTCAAGACAATTGATAATAATGCTATATTGTGTATTAAATAAAAACAAGAGAAAAATATAATAAATTTGAGAAACTCACTACATTTGAAAAATAGGCTTTATTTTAACCAGTGGTATTGTATGACATCCTATATGGCATAAATGAATACAGCCAACTTCATGAGTACAAATAAAACAGAATTTTCCCTCATTCTCTCTTTCGTTTTCTGTTCAGAGGAATCAGGAGATGGAAGCATCATGCTCAGAAACCAAGGAGCTCTTCCACAGGCTCCAGCTGAGTCCAGGCTCCTGGCGCATTCAGCCTCTTAACACGTATATGGTCTCACGTGCAAAGACCTCTATGAAAAAAATATTCAGAGCAGTATTTCTGTAGGAAATCACACTAGCATTTACAACAAAACATGGCTGATAAAATTCATCCTGCTGTGGATCACGAGGATTTGAACTGCATATAAAGGAGATGAGGCCTCTGCGTTCATTTTCCTTTAAAGAGGGGGCGAATCCCGGGTGACTCCCGGGTGAGGTGTGATCACCATCAGCTGCCTCCTTCCTTCTCGCTCCAGTCCACTTGGGGGTCCTACCCTGTCCCTCTGGAGTGCAGGTATCACTGCACTGTAACAGAGAAATGGAAACACCTTGGCCCCAATACAAGATTCTGTCACACAGCCAACACTGGAAGTGGCTCTACACTTTCTTCTTTCACAAAAGGTTTAAATATATGGGCCCTTACGTAGCACAAGATGCCTGAAATTCAGAAAATTATGAAAACAACTCTTCTCCACCCCTGAGGATAGTTCATCTTTATAAAGTTGAAAATACAAAATATTAAAATAATTTGCCCTTTCTCCCCATCAAAAGGAATCATATTCTCAATGGATTCCTGCAATATAGAAAATTCTGAAACAAAATTTATTTCTCCACAAACCAAGACCAAGAAGTCAATGTTAAGCTGCCAAGAAGACCCTTTTCCAAAGAAGGGTGGAAAAGACACCTCATTGCTTTAAAAAAAAAAAAAAAACATATTTAGACAAAGATAGCAAAAGGAGTTTCTGGCCTCATGAGCTTTTATTTTTCACTTTGATTTTCAGCATTTCTTAGCATTGGTTATTGGGAGTGAAGAGAATGACTTGTTCTCCAAAGTCTGAGATATTCCTGGGACAAGCCCTGATCTTTCCTGGTTGACGGCTCCCCCAAAATAGTCTGTTGAAAACCAGATGGCAAGAATGGAAATGCTATACATCCATCTGTTCCATTTCTTCATAGTTTTCACATCAAAAGCACCTGGAGTATCACTTGTGTTCAACACAAAATAGCACTGGGGGCTGAAGAGAGGATGACATCACTTGCCCATAGCATCAGCTGAGGTGACGTGGATTCTGAACTACCCACAAGGTCTTCACTGGCAAACTTGCCTGGCACCAGGGCCTCCCGAAGAGAACAGGACAAGCAACCGTGCATGCTCAAATAGCAAGACGTGCAAAACACATCACCACTCTGCTAGGAATAAAGAGCACGCAGGAAGTACACTGAGAGCAAGAACCAGCTTCTGACTACTGGGGCCAGTACTTAAGAAACCTCTGCACTGAAGGCGGTGGGTATGCAGAGAAATGGCAACAACACCTGGGTGGGGGTGTGGGCGTGAGGGAGGAAAAGAGAGAAGCACATATACGCACGCTCACACATGGTGCCTCCGAAGGCTCCCTGGTCACTTCGGGTTCACAAGTGGCCGTCCAACAACCTGACTACTTGCCTGGCTCAGAACTTCATCCGCTGCACTCTCCTAACCAACTACACTTTCTTCCCTCCTTTTAAGGCACAGACATATTTATAGTTTCAGGTACAGCTGTTGAGTTCTGAGAATCACACTGAGCAAGTTAATCACAGACTAGTGCACAGAAGCCAGTTGGTCCTTTTTGGCTGATGCATCGCTGAGGGACAGCTCCAGGTGTGAAGCAACCAGAAGGTGTGAGCCTTCTCTCTATGCCACTGTGGGATGTGGTCAAGTCTAACCTCCACCGTCAAGGTGGGGCCACAGGAGAGGCCAAAATGGCAAAAGCATGACTGGGGTCTGGGATGTTTAATATTTTTCACTTTGCATTTAACAAACCCTACAAGATGGCAGCTCTTGCCCGCCTAGCTGACTCTCACGAACAAGAGCAAGCAGAGGCTGCCACAGAGCATCTGTCACTCCACGTAAAGTCACTGTGATAGTTTGCTCATAATCTCTTACCCTCCGCAAAGTCAGACACACATAACACACACACACACCCCTTCCACCATGGAGGAAATCTTTGCAACAAGAGGCACTTGAATGATATTTGGAGAGTTCCCATGAAAAGGCCTTCCCCTCACAGTGAAGTGGGATCAACGGAACAGAAACCAGATACTCAAGACTCCATCTCTTCTTGGTCAAGGGGTGGTGGCACAAAGCTGATGACTTCATCGTAGGTCAGGCCTAGAAATTGGGAAGGAAGAGTACGATGTGAGAGTTTAGACTATTCACTTTGCCGGCAAGCACCCTAACTTCTAAGCTCAAGGTCCTTCCTCCCTGTTCAGGCCGCTGGTTCGATGGGCTACTTCAAATAATTGCCTCATTGCTTGTGTGTAATATCCTAATGGAACATGTGATTACACAGAAGTTCAAGGATACATATAAAAGAACCATTTTTCTTGTTTCTTTCACCATCTAGTGCCTCCTCTTTAAAGCTCTGGAGAAGATGCTCAAGAGTAGCAAAGCAATCCCACACGCTACAGCAACAGATAATCCTGGCTTTTGGGATTTAACTCGAGTTCTGAATTTGTGTTTTATGGAGAGAATATGAGATTGGGCATGGGAGACCTGGGTTCCATTTCTGGCTGCATCCCTAACTATGTCTAAGGTAAGAGATATGATATAAACTCTCTTCGCCCCAATTCTATCAATTGTAAAAATTCCCTATTCCCTACTTAGCTCAGAGAGATGGTATAAATGCAGAAATTCTGAGAACCTCAAAGCTCTATGCAGACGTGAGGGGCTGTGCACAAAATCAGACCAGACAGAAGCATCTCAAAGGTCCAGAGTGTCGACATCTACAACAGACAGTTTCCATCAGAGGAACATACTCATTCTGCATTAGAGACCCTCATTACAAGTTTTAACGAGTTGGATATAACCAGAAAAAATTCCACCACCCCCCCACACAGCTTTTGGATAGTGGTTCACCTAGGAAAGATTTTTAAATCTAAGTTCTCAAGCTAGATGTTCATCCTGCTATGACTTACTTTTCCATTCATCTATAAGGAGGTCCCTGCTTTCGAAAGACTGATCGTAAGGATCAGCCACTGGTTCATCGTCAGGATCATGGTACTGGGCAAAGTAGGCATGTGCAAGGGCTTGGGCTGCTGTAATTCTCTTATCTGAGTCCAATACAAGCATCTTCTCCAGCAAGTCGACAGCTATCAGTACCACAGATTGGAAGGAAAAAAAGAAGAGTTTTTAACACGTTACCAAAAATTTATGCCTTATTAAGCAAACACACAGTTTTGACCCTTCATACCCAAACAAAGAATTCTCCAAAGTATCTGATCTAGGATATATTACTCCTTTCCTCCTTTAAACATATACATGTGTGTGCATGCTTGCATGCGTGTATGGATGGGTGGGTGGATTTTGTATTTTTTAAGAATATATTACTGGGACTTCCCTGGTGGCACAGTGGTTAAGAATCCACCTGCCACTGCAGGGGACATGGGTTCGAGCCCTGGTCCAGGAAGATCCCACATGCCACGGAGCAACGAAGCCCGTGCACCAAAACTACTGAGCCTGCGCTCTAGAGCCCCCGAGCCACACTACTGAAGCCCGCGCGCCTAGAACCCGTTCTCCGCAACAAGAGAAGCCACTGCAACGAGAAGCCCGCGTGCTGCAACTAGAGAAAGCCTGCGCGCGGCAGTGAAGACCCAGTGCAGCCAAAAATAAATAAATAAATAAATAAACAAACAAACAAAACCGCCAAAAAACTAGAGAAGAATATATTAGTAAAGAAGAATTTTAAAAAGTAACAGATTGTGTTTGAACAAGCTTTTGTGGAATGTCAGTGTCAAACTGCTACCACTATGGTCAAAATGTCAGAATGAAAGCCCATAACTAAAGTAATCTACAAGAGGTAAGTAGGGCCGGTTTCTTACTGTTTTGTCCCTTCTGTTTATTTACTAACATAAGGCAAGTGAATATTCATCTAATGGGTCTAATGAACAAATTGAGGATTTTTTATGGGTGTGTGGATGAGACGTGGTATTTGGATAAAATCATTATGAGCAATTTCAGTATACAAAATAATAGGACAGTGAATAGTCAGTCATATGCCCACCACCAACAATTAACCTTCTGTATTTCTTTACCTATATATACATATATTTTTTGCCAAACCATTTTAAAATAAAATTACAGACGTGAAACTTTACCTCTAAATATTTCAGCATACAGATAGCTTCCTACACAATCATAAAACTGTTATTACATATGACAAATATATAATTCCCAAATATCATCTAAAATCCAGTACATGTTAAAATTTCAATTACCCTAAAGTTGTTTTTTTATACCTAGTTTGTTCAAACCAGGATCCAATTAAGGGCCATGCAATGCATTAGATTGAGTTTCCTTAGTCTCGAAATAATCCCCCCACTTCTAACCCCTATTTTTTCCTAACCTGACCTGAAAATACCCACCCCCAGTTGTCTTGTGCTCTCATGTACTTACACCCTTGTTTTCCTCTATTCCTTGTATTTCCTGAACCCTGTTAGATCTGAAAATTTGGTAAGAATTGGGTTATAAATATTTTTGGAAAGAATATTTCATAGGTGATGCTATGTACTTAATGGTACATTAAAGTCATTTGTCCCATTAATAATGATGCTAAATTTGATCACTGGGTTAAGATGTTTCTTTTTTGCCCCAAGAAAGTACCCTGTGGGACACAGTTTCTTTCACTTACAGCTTTCAGCATCCATTGATTTTTCCTTCCCAGCAACTATTTCATTAGGGGGTCACAAAACAGTGGGTTTTTGTTTTTTTTTTCTAACTCTTACAAATGAGGATGTTTTGAGTTTCAGAACGGTGGCACTTGGGAGGACAAATAGTGACATTTCGACAGTTATCACTTTGGTGTAACAAAGGCATTTGAGGCTTTGCAAATTATCGATGTCTCCTTAAATGTGGAAGGGGGCAGGGATGGGTAGTGAAGGGGAGGACTGTTTCCTGAAGAGATCCATGCTGCATACACTGGAGGATGTAAAAGACCCCTGTCCTGCAGCCTCAATTCCAGAGTAATCCAAAGGAGAAATGTGGGTTTCAGAGGAATACAGGAACAAAGTGAACATTTATGTGTCAAGTTCATAAGTTTACACTTTAAAGCATTAGGAAAATTGCCTAGATATATGTTCTTCTTCTCTACTTAGAAAGAATAACCTTATTAGGTGTTGTTTGGGTCATATGATGAGTCTTTGCCACCCCAGGGTAAAAAGAACCATGTCCTTATAACCAATACCTTGATAAAAAATAAGATCAAGGTTAAGAAAAAGATTCCTCTAAGATCTTGACAGATACAAATACACACACTCCATCAAAGGGCAATTTAAGTTTTACTTCATGTTTTGAGGATAATGGTGAAACATGAAGTCAGTAATGGACAAAATAGAGCTGTCAATATTTACACTGTTAGTATATTCCTTCTCAGTTAATATGCTGGGCACAAGTTCCTGGTCAGTAACACCATGTTCTGCCTGCAAAAAGAGACTCTTTATATGACATCACTGGGCAGTGGACTGATAGGTCTGTTTAAATTCTGAGAACTGCCGTGCTGAGCAGTAGATGACTCAAAGCCTCCTTCAACTCACTAGCAGCCTGCAGTACTAAGTGGTATCCAGTTCTTTTGAATGCTTAAATGTCATGATTCCAGAGAAGGGGGACACCTATCAGGGTAGATGTGACCCAAATAAACTGCTGGGACACACACATATTCCCCCTTCCTTGGAAAAATGAATTAACAAATCTCTTTGAGTCAGCCATCAGGAAGTCAAACAGTAAGCATTGCCATGTCAAAACGTGAGCTGATATGATGAAAAAACTCATAACAGAATGACGGACAGGGAAGCGACCAGCATACAACATAATTTCCCAACATCCTACAGTACTTATGACTCAAAGAGAGCTTCTCACAGACCCTTGAACTAGATAACACAGTATAAACAAATCATACAAAGCCAACCAGAGCATACCAGGGCAGATGCAAACCCAAGCCAACCCCGGCAGAGTTCTGTATACCCCTGATGAGTTTGTGGATTTATTCTCAGATGTGAGAGTGATACAGCTGAGACCTGACATACTCTCCATCTCCAAGGCCGACATGGACTCATCTATAGCTGCCTAACACTTCAGAGTGCGAGCAACTCTGCTATTGTAAGAATTATCACAGTAACACTAAACTGCTCTCAAACAATCACCGTGGATGAAGTACTTAAAAAAGTAAAGCCACTTAGCCTTCACTCCAACTTCTAAAGAGGCTGTCATGGGTGTCAGCTCTCAGAAGGATAAAACTAAACCTGAAGCCCGCCTGCTGGGACCCTTAAGCAGAGGGATGACCAAAACTGAGATTTAAAAACATACTACTAAGGGACTTCCCTGGTGGCGCAGTGGTTAAGAAGAATCCGCCTGCCAATGCAGGGGACATGGGTTCAAGCCCTGGCCTGGGAAGATCCCACATGCCGCAGGGAGCAACCAAGCCCATGCACCACAACTACTGAGCCTGTGCTCTAGAGCCCGCGAGCTGCAACTACTGAGCCCGTGCGCCGCAACTACTGAAGCCTGCGTGCCTACAGCCCGTGCCCTGCAACAAGAGAAGCCACCACAATGAGAAGCCCACGCACCACAACAAAGAGTAGCCCCTGCTCGCCGCAACTAGAGGAAGCAAGCACGCAGCAACGAAGACCCAACACAGCCAAAAATAAATAAATAAAATTTAAAAACAACAACAACAAAAAAACATACTACTAAGATACAATCTTCAGAAAAGTAAGAAGGTTGATTGTACTATTATCACAGCATTGCTCCCCTCCTGTCATAGGGAGGTCCTGGTCTGATTTTTCTGTGTCTGTCATTAAATAGCACTGTCCCCTGTCTTCTCCTAGCGTCAGGGAATTAGAGCCTCAGGCAATAACACTTTTGGGGACCAAAAAAAGTATACATCAGCCCCCGGTTTTAAGGAACAAAGCAACTCTTTTTTTTAGCCAAGGCAGTACGCATCCTGCAGCTGCCACTGTTATGTCCCTTTGCCAAAGATCCTGGAAGTGATGGTGGCAGGAAGGAATATGGAGCCATTCCTTAAAGTCTGGGGTGGCAAATTAGCTTCGCAAAGAGAGAATGGTTAAGTCTCTAAGGGCAAAACAAGAAGAGGGGGAGGGAAAAGTACCTGAGGATGACGGGACCTGTAGGTAGAGCAGGGCACACTGCAGGGAGCGCCTGGGTGGGTCTACTAACCACCATCTGTGCTTCGGTTGTTTTCTCCCTCAGTGAGGCACACCGCAGAACAACAGCAGTGGGCTTCCCTGGTGGTGCAGTGGTTAAGAATCCGCCTGCCAATGCAGGGGACACGGGTTTGAGCCCTGGTCCGGGAAGATCCCACATGCCGCGGAGCAACTAAGCCCGTGCGCCACAACTACTGAGCCCACGCGCCACAACTACTGAGGCTGCATGCCGCAACTACTGAAGCCCGCGGGCCTAGAGCTCATGCTCCACAACAAGAGAGGCCATCGCAATGAGAAGCCTGCACTCTGCAACGAAGAGCAGCCCCCGCTCGCTGCAACTAGAGAAAGCCCGCGTGCAACAACGAAGAGCCAACGCAGCCAAAATAAATTAAATAAATACATAAATAAATTTATTAAAAAAAAAAACCCCAACAGCAGTGGTGAACGACTCACAAGCTTTTCTCTGTTCCTCTTTCTTCCTGTATCCCTCAGTCTGTTCTCCTAGTGTTCCCATTACTTCCTCTCCTTTCCTCACTGTCCCAGCCTATTTCCCCCATCAAATTCTGTGATCATATAAATATATAAGCATGTCATGAGACTGAAAAAAAAAACACCTGACAATACAAACACGGATAATAAATGGCATTATTTACCTCCTTCCAAGATTTAATTAATGGTACGATATTTAGTCAAAAGGAAAAACTCTTCTTCAAATCCCTAACTTATGTCATAACCAATATTGAATATATTGATATTGAACCCATCAGATGAGGATATGGTCAACTTACCCAAGGGATTGGCACCAATAAATACATTTGCAAAGTTCATCTTTGGCATCTGGGTCAAAGACTGAATGTAGTTTCTTGCCTGTAAAACAGAGGGTTTTCAAAATGGCTTTGTTCAGTATTGTTGCTGCTCTCAGAGTCTGGGTCGTGTCAAAGAACGAGTGTTAACTGACAGGGTCTGCTAGCTTCAATGTTTATGAATGTCACTGACATTCTTTAAATACTTCTCTCTTACTGCCACCCTAACCTCCTGATTTACGACCAGCACCTTTATTTACTCCTGCTATCACTCACAGTTAAATTTCAAGTGAACAAAAATGCGAACCAATTAAGTTCCCTTTCATTAGCATTCTGGTCACAGCATCAGAAGTTTAAAAAGCTATCTAAGAAGCAGACCTTTCTGAGACAGCCTTCCTAAAAAAGCTGCAGTTGGCATAGGGATTGGTATTCCCAAAGAAAGTCTAGGATCAACCGTCTTTTGATGGTGCTGATCTCAGTAGGTACTCTTAGTATATGAGAAGGATATCAGTATTAAGCCTTGCTAACAAAATATTCATGGTGACAAGAAAGTAAACGTAAGCGTTATATATATTATTCTAAGAGGTTCAAACACATTTTAAAAATACTAAACCAATTTAATAAGAGTAATAAAGAATAGTGAATAAGTTACACAGCCTAGGCAGAAATCCTTCCCCTCACCTATAAGATACATCTTCTTGGGCAAGTCTTAACTAGCATGTCAATTACCTCATCTGTAAAATATTAGTATTACTATTAGATATTAGTATTTGGCTTGCCTATACCATATGGTTATTGTGATACTCAAGCAAGATAAAACTCATGAGAGCTTCCGACTAAAATTTTGACACACAAAAATTTATATACCAATATAGGTTTTATAAGTTTGATCCTTGGGGTGGGACAGGCCTGAGTTTGAATCTTGACTTTACCACTTTGGGTGAATTACTTATTCTCTTTAAGTCTTCAGTTCTTCATCTATAAAACAGGGTTAGTAACAGTGCCTACCTCACAGGGCTGGAGTGAGGACTAGCGATAACAAAGCAGTACCTCCTTAGTGTGGTACTTGGTTCAGAGGGAGAGCTCAAATAAACACTAGCTGCTATCACTGTTGCCTTTAGAAAGGAAAGCTTGACAATTTCTGGACTTCATTCTAAGGAACTTAAGGTGCTAATAAATACTTTCAAGGACTGACAGCTCTAATCAAGGCAAAACCAAACACTGGTCTTGAGAATAATCATATAAACACAAATGTAACTCATAAATGTGTGTTTCAGATATTAGGTATTAAAGTAAGTTTATGACCTTCCCTGTTTCAAAGAATAAATCCCACTATCAGTCCATCTGAGTAGCTAAGGTAAAACTTCTTTAAAGATATGCATGTATAGTTATGTATGTATGTATATACACACACATACAAGGTTAGAAAAAGTTCTAGCTGCTAGGGCAACTTCACCTTTTTAAAATTTATATATATATATATAAATTATATCTATAATATTAATACATATAATACAATATTATATTAGTTTCAGGTATATAACAGTGATTCAAATTTTTATAGATTATATTCCATTTAGAGTTATTTATAAAATATTGGCTATATTTCCTGTGCTGTATAACCTATCCTTGTAGCTAATTTCATACATAGTAGTTTGTACCTCTTAATAACTTCACATTCTTAGTCATTGTATGCAGAGCAAGCAGGAGAGGCCCACTTTGAAAAGCAGCTGAGAATCTTTCTGATTTGAAAAGAAAGCTCTAGGAATTGAATTATCGACATGCCTGTTATCCCTTCCTACTTGAGCATGTAGATAAAAGAATGAAGGGAAAACAGAGTTAAGAGACCTGTCTCATGCAGAGAACAATCTTCCCTATAAGATAAATAAAAAGACTACCTTTTGTGTATATAATAATAAATAAAGCTGTGTTGCCAACCTGATTCCCAAAAAGATTAAGGGCACCTTAGAAAGAAGTGCCCCAATCATCTCTGATGATAAAACCAGAGTTAGATTAAGTAGTTAAGCATTGGTAAAAAAGGCACCTAACCCTATCTAAGTGTTCAAATTTATTTTATATTATTTGCATATCTTCTTTTAAATGTAGTACTTGCTAGCATTAGACATTTTTTAGGTTTGTTTGTCTTTTCTTTTTAAATGAAGACTCTTCTTTTGGTCATTAAAAAAATGGATGAATAGGAAAGGATGTTAATGGCCTTAAGTTAATACACCTCCAGCTGAAAATCATTAGATGGTAGCATACCCTGACTGTAGGCATAGAATACTAGGAAAACACGAACTTCCTCTTGAGCACTAAATTCATAAAACTCAAATATAAAAGTAACATCATTTTCTAAGTACAAGCCTGTAAATTATATTCTCAGTTCACAGGATTGGGTGACGTTTTATCCCAAATGTCAACATTCTGTAATAGCACACAGGCAGTCTTTGCCTTAGTAGCCCTCAAGGCACATGCAAGCATTCAGTGACATTGAAAACTGTGTTGGTTATACAGTGGCAATAAAATGAGAATGCGGCCCTCTGAATTAGATATCCCTGCACAGTCTATTTGTTCTCACCTCATGGCTTGGCATCCTGTTAATGAGATAAGCAGGGGGAGTCCCCGTCAGACGCATAATCTGCTGAAGCTGGTTAATATCTTAGATGCCTAGTCAAGGGCATTGTTAAGCATACAATGCGAAAAATAACTTTCAACTCAAGTTTTAAAAAAGGCCAAAAAGCCACCCCCAAACAAACAAATAGCCTACTTCCACCCATCCCACCCACCCGAGGCCAGAGCCCAAGGCTGCATGTGAAATCATGCTTCTGTGAATGGCATGAGAGTTAGTAGGCATGTGGCCAGTGACTGGCCATGTGGAGAACAAAAACTTTCTTTTGGTTTTAGCATCATCTTTAACATTAAATATTTAGGCTCCCTGGAAAGAGACTGCCCCTTGGATCCAGGATGCCAGCCAGAGAACTGTTTTCAAGTACTGATGGCCAAAACATGTTTGCTTGTGGGGTAAATGGAGGGGATTCAGAAAATTGTGACTCAACTTTGGATATAATAAAATGTCCAATATATCCATTTAAGGTAGAGGTTAAATTTTTGTGGCACAGGTTCAGGTGATTCTCCAAAATACCACCCCTCCTAAGGTAAGACCAAGGTGGTATGTGGGTTGATAAGCAGTGCCAAGTTTCAAAGACAGTAGTTAGTGATACATTTAAAATACATGCCACAAACACACAATGGTAAGTGACAGGGAGATGGGGGGAAAGTTAGAAGCTAACGACAGAGACAAAACAGAAGTCACAAGCTGCTGACAGTATTACAGCGTGCCACAATGATTTCTCCCACAAGTCTCTTTAACAGGTGAACAGACTGACTTTTGCTTAACAAACATCCTGGAGGAAGTTGGCAAAACACTCTGCAAGTATCTGACAAAAGCAGCACTATGAGGCCTTCCAAATGTATGCGCACGTAGGTAGGTTGTACTCTAAACTTCTCTCACCTAGCTGTCCCATCAATTTTAACACAAACACTACAAGAATTGTGAGTTTATCATGTGTTGCTTATTAAAGTAGAGGGATGGGATTTTTAAAATCCTCAACACAATTCAATAAAAGCCTTTTCTATTAATTTCTATTAATTCTATTAATTCTCTCCTTCTGTTGTAGCATCATTTCCAATAAGTACCTGAATCAAGTAATTTCACTTCTTTGTGGCTTCCCTCAATGATTTTTCCACTTTAGCTCATCCTCTGAACTCAGATTCCCTAGTGTTCAGATGACTATAAACACATGTTCAAGGCTGGCTATTAGGAAAGAGCTGGGGCCATGAGCTCCACCCTGCCGTTCATGCTCCCTGGCCCAAAGACAGAAGCCAGCAAATTCAAAAGGTGGTATGAAGTTCTTTTAACATTCTCAATAAAGTTTAGATTTACCTCTACATAAATTACATAACAAACTACTTTGCATGCCAAGAGAAAGAACAAAAGGAGGTCAATAAGTAAACCAGAAATAGGAATACCAGCTGGCTTTTAAATGTTAAAATCCTGTCACCTTTCTCTTCTTTCTTGTGAACAATAACTTGGCCTGCACATTTTCTGTTTTTTTTTTTTTTTTTTTGGTCTCCGTTACTCAAATAGGTTATTATATCCCCTTTTTGTCAGGAAGTTAGGAAGAAAATATTTCCAGAGAAAAATGTGAGAGTGAGTCAGTGAAAGGGCTTTTGCTTTCTTAATATGATTTTTTTTGTCCTTTCACTGATTAGTATAGGTATTGGGTCACCAACAAAAAAAATTCTCTCTCTTTACATCCATCGTGACCCATTTATCCCCCTTCTCATGGCACGTGCTAACTTGTTCTCAGTCAGCCCATCTATTACTGCACTCTCTTACTCAGAATGTCCTATTATTTATTGACTGAATTCCATCAATCAATAAATAATGGCATCACTTCTTCACTACTTTTCAGGAGTAACGAAAATAGCCATTGGCTTTCTCTGTTTACTACATTCCTCCACTAATGAATTTTTAAAATTCACTTTGAAAAGCTTTAAACCATTTTATTCACCTGGCTTTGTTATTTATGCATCATGTGTTCCACGAATCATGTGCTTCTAAGATAAACTAGTACTTGAGCAGTATCACTAACGTCAAATTAATCTTGTCTACCCTTTTCAGTGTTTAAATTACTTTTATGCATTAGCCGTAACTATGCAGGAGAAAAAAAAAACATTTTCTTATTTCTATACTCAATACAATATTACTTAAGCTCTGTATTCTGATACTCAATTTTATTATGCCCAACTCTATACTAGAGCTGTTGAAATGTTTGATGTGCCCTATATTACATAAAATAAAGACATTTCATTATTAGGTCAGGCACTTAGTGTTGTTTCTTTCTTTAAAAAAAAAAGATGGATTAATGACAAACACGATCATTTTACCCACACTTTTTCTTTTAGAAATTCTTGTGACTAACAGCACATACCTATAGGGCAGATGGCTGAGGGTGGGCGAGAAGACTGAGAAGGAGCTGCTAGTGGCCACCCCCAGACAGGGAATGCATTTGCTATCTCAGTCTCATGAGCACTATTCATTAATAAACAGAGTTCCTCCCCAACCCCACTCCCTTGCCCCATGTCCTCTCTATTAGCCAATCTTTCTAAGCAAATGCATTTAAGACAAAAAAGCACCATCTTCTCTAAACATCATCCCATATCTTCTTTGATTCACTCCAACCCAGCTTTCTGCATTTCATAAAGCAAAAGAAAACACTCCTTCAGGCTGACACTGTGGTTGATAACTCTGACAATGCCAAAACAGTGTGCAATCGTGAGATTAAAGTTTAGAACACATTATCAGAACATCTGGGATGTATGCTCAGCTCTGTCAAGTGACTCAGTGCGTGACTTGGGCAAGTCACAGTCTTTCTGTGCTTTTGCTTCCTCATCTCAAATGAAAACAAATTAAAAGCCTGCCTCTGGCTACCCAGCAGTCTTTCCAATTGGGCAAAGGGACCCCTCCAGTCAGAAACGCTGGGAGGAGAATCCAGAAAGGCACAACTGGAACTTGGCTCCACAGCTCTTTTTCCCTTTTATCCAACTGCCTGGCAGCAGACAGAAGGGAAAGGGGAGAAAGACTGGGCTTTCATGATTTCTCTCACGCCTCTGGCCCAAAAAAATGACCAACAGCAGGAAATGAGAGCCAAAGTAAGCCAGAGTCATATTCCCATGGCTTCTCTCTAAATGCCTGCTTAGAAGCAGAAAGGCATTAGCTCCAAAGCTTTTTCTCAGGTTACTCAAACTTGTAATTACAAAGGCAGGCTGTGGGAGAAGGATTTACAACACTACTCCTGTGTATCTGAGGTGTCAGGAGTGGGGCTGTTACCTCTGATGGTCTGGAGACTGGGTAGAGAGGGACCCCTGTGGAGGATAACACCTTACACAAGATGTGGGAGTTGTCTATTCTAAAATAATAAAAAGAAAGTAACTTCTGGAAAAGGGCAAGAGAGTGCAGATAATGCACATTTCATTCTTTTAGTGATAAAGCTAGACTAATACATGGTGAGGCTCATGCTCTGAGGATAAACACTAACCAAAAAGTGAAAGGAGCCCTTGAGTATATGTGAAACTTTGAGAAAGATGAAGTCAGGGCTGGAGAGTGCAGACAACAAATTTTCCATTAATCTCTTGGAATGAATTAGAATCTCAGATCTCATTACTGGCATACTACTGCCCAATACAAGCTCCTATGCTCTAGTATTACATACCCAGACAGAGAGAAAACAAAACACACCCATGCATGTGAGCAGGCAGGTACACACAGACAGACAGACAGACAGACACACACACACACACACACACACCCTTCATCTCGGAAGTCAGCACACAAAGGGCATATGTGCTTACAAACATACCCGGGTCAAAGTACAGACTGACAGAAGGGAAGTGGCAGAGGCTCCCAACAGGGCAGATTATTACAATCAAAGCAACAACTCACAGACTCTGAGGAGATTTTCTTCAAAAGCTCAGCCCCTGGGGTTCCAACGAGTCTTAAAATGAGCTTCAACTGATCAATATCTAATGGTGGACTATAAAGGAAAATGTTGGGACAAAATAAAAATGAAAAACAAACAACAAACAAAACAAAACAAACAAAATACCCCAATAACAAAAATTAAAAACCCCAAACCAAGCCAAAATGGTGAATTCATCTAGGTCAAGCCTTCTGCAGGACGGTCACTTCAAGTAGAACATGCTCCTCCTGTACAAAGATTCAAAATGCGACCACACACATATCCAACTTATATTCATTTTATGCTTCTGTCAACATCCCCTATCAGTAAAGTGAAGCGACTATAGCTGGGTCCTTAAGATGCCAAAGACGGCATGTGAAAACACAAAAGCATCACTCAGTCCATATGCTCAGCCCACACCTACCTCCTTACCTTCCACCAAAGCACCAGTAGCCAGTCAAGCAAAGAGCACCAGTCAGCAGAAGGCCACAGAGAAGAAAGAAGCAGAGAGCATAGGAGCTAGGGATGTACAAGTCTACCTGCGAATATTCCCCTAAGGCTTGATGTAAGGAGCCTGTAATACGACAGGGGCCTGGGAACCTCCCGGGGCCTAACCACTTGAGATGTCCTCCAGAAAACCTCTCTGTCCACACTGACTATGGTAAGCAGAGAACTGTGAGCTACAGACAGCCAGCAGAGGGCCCCACCACCTCACTGCATCTGCACAGCCTTCTGGAGCGCCATAATAACATAGAGCATATGAGGCTTCAACTTTATAAATGCATTAACAAACCTCACGCATCCCCAGAGCTCTAAATAATAGGCCACAATGCCCAGACCTTTATTGTGGCAGCCAACTCTTCTGTGCATATTCACTACGTATGTACATGTATTGACCAGAAGACAGAAACTTTCCATTTATTCTTACTGCTTTTAGCCTTGCCTAAGAAGCTAAAAGGAGAGAAAAAAAAATCTTATAAAATAGCTTTCAATATTCTCTATGAAAATTTGAATAGCTTATCCAAGTCTATATTGACATTCAGAAGGAAAAGGAGGAGAGGGTGACTATCTTCTGATTCCTGTCAAAAAAAAACCTGTCAGGTTTTTTGCATGATTAGATCCTTCTCAACTTCAGGTGTCAGCTTGAACTTCACCTCCTCAGAGAGGCTTCCCCCAACACTCTATGGAAGAAGCACTGCCCTCCCTGTTATTCTCCATCTCAGCACAGTGCTTGATAACGTCACAGTGCTCGTCACAATCTATAATTGCTTAGTTTGCTTATTGTCTGTCACCTCTACTGATCTATGAGGAGAGGGGCTGCTCTGCCTGTTCACCACTTATCCCCAGTGCTTAGCCTAACATCTGCTACGTTGTGGGCACTCAAAATATTTAAGAAGGTACGGCAGGATGGAGAGGAGAGAGAATGCAAGAAACTATTTCTGTTTATGATTATACATATGAAGGCAGGACAGTGTAACTTAAAAATAATGGCCTCTGCAAGCCATAGTTGCCTGAGTTACAGGAATTGGTTACGCAATAATATCCTGCCCCATTCTCTGTTTTTCTCCAGATATGAAACTGGCTTAAACACAACAAAATTCTAGACAGGAGTCAGCAAACCCCAATCTGCTGTCTGTTTTGAAAATAAAATTGTATTGGAACACAGCCATGCTCATTGTTTGTGTATTGTCTGTGGCTGCTTTCAACTTGCACAGCAGAATTGAGTGGTTACAACAGAAACCATATGGTTCCCAAAGCCTAAAATATTTACTATGTGGCCCTTTAAGAAAAGGTTTGCAGAACCCCATCGTAGACTCAAACAATTTATGTTCCATACAAAATAAATTAAAAGCACGTCCCCTCAAGAAGTTACTTCTGAATTAAGAATAGTAGAGAATAGGGCTTCCCTGGTGGCGCAGTGGTTGAGAGTCCGCCTGCCAATGCAGGGGACGTGGGTTCGTGCCCCGGTCTGGGAGGATTCCCACATGCTGTGGAGCAGCTGGGCCTGTGAGCCGTGGCTGCTGAGCCTGCGCGTCCGAAGTCTGTCCACAACGGGAGAGGCCACAACAGTGAGAGGCCCGCGTACCAGAAAAAAAAAAAAAAAAGAATAGTAGAGAATAACTGTAAATCAACTATACTCCAATATAAAATAAAAATTAAAAAAAGAATAGTAGAAAATTTTGTCCTCTGCAAATGGCAAAAATCAATGTGTTCTGGAGGCTAAAATTTCAATACTGATTTCTTAATTCAAGGTGTTGTCAAGAAAACAATTTTAAAGCATACATTAATGGGGATGGAGCAGGCAGTGGGGACAGATACCATCTTGCTCTAAAATAATCAAATTAACTGTATTACAACAGAATTTAGTATAGGATCCTCTTTGCTCATTTGAAATGATTCAGTTTACAAAAATTTAGTTTCCTCACATTCTTAAGGAACAAATTTAACAGGGTAGCTATCGCACAAGATAAAGTATATCACATATGAGAAAAAAAACTGGACTACTTGAATTCTCAAACAGGTAGTTTTACAAAAACTGCATCAAAATTGATCTCTAGAAATAATACTAGTGAGATTGACACTCTTATATAAAAGACTTCTGACTACTGAAAATGAGAATCAAGTTTTATACTCCCTCTGAGGAAGACTCTGGGCAGTTTCTCAAGTGTCTTAACTTCACCCCAACATACCTGAAAAGTATGCCACTTCCACTGGTCACAGTGGTTATGACAACAATGACTTGGGGGACCCCATGTTGTTCTTCTGCCTCAGCCAGTATGAAACAACCTCAGGCCTGAAGAATAAAGCCCCAATTCCTCAGCCTCAAATTCACAGCCTTCCCTGATTTGGCATCAAGACTCTTTTCTGACTCTCCCTCAAACTATTATTCCTTAATGCACTCAATGCTTCAACTCACATCAAATATTCCAGGCACTTTTAAGCTTCCAACTTCTTATTTCTCCAAGTCATAGAGAGGAATACCCTCCAACCTCCCCTCCCCTACCAAACCTTTTCTTTCCCTATTTACTCTTCAAAGTCCTGCTCAAACAAGAACTCTGCCATGAAGTCTTCCTGGATATCCTGAGTTTGAATTAATTTCTGCTTCTTCTCAGTAACTTATTTATACCTCTATTATAGTATTCTTATCACTGCACCTTGTTTTATAAGCAGAGAGCAGACATTTGTTCAAGTGACTCCTATAACTCACTTTCTCCTGAGTACGATCATTCTGGTTTGGAGGACAGGTACCATCTTACCTCCAGCACTTCCCACTGAGTAGCTCAATAAATATTAACTTGAAAAGACTTCCTGTAATATGCTTTCCAACTCAGCTCCACCCCTCTGTCTTGCCCTGAGAAATCTAGAATGACCATACTCTAATAGAAAGTCTATATACAAAAAAGAAGTCCAGAAAAGTTGCTTCATTTCATATGCAAACGCCCCATCTGAAGTGTTTACACCATAAAGAGTATACAAATACAGTGCGATGAGTGTGTAAGGGGTATGGACAAAGAGCTGGTACAGCATGACAGCCAATACTTAGGAGATTAGTAAACACACAATGCAAAATAAAAATCTACTTAGTAGCTAAAAGCACTTGCATGAAGGAAGTCAAAGCATGCAAACCTCATAGGAAATCACCATAGGTTCTCCAAGAGCTGGCAAATCCATTGAAATACAGGTCAGTCTTCCAATAATACCAGCTACTGTAAGGCCACTACAATTTGTCCAGGCAGTTAAGGCCAGAAGGAGCTTCAAGTAGCTATATAAGCAGAGCAAAGCAAAATTTACCACATTATGACAATTATTTCCACAGCAAGCCATCCTTCTTAACAGGTTTAACCCATTTTTCCCTAGATAGCAGATATTTTTACTGTTAGTCAAAAATGTGTTTTAATTGTAATAATCACAATGTCAAAATTTAAATCATAAATCTCCTTATTTTTCCTAAAACAACTTAGGCTTAAGGTTACTCTTTAGACTAGGTCCTCTGTAACAAAAGTAAAAGGTGACCAGAATGAAAAAGGCAAGGAAAAAAACTTAAGGGTAATGGGGTATTTAGAGGGAAAGTAAAAGAGGGATATTCTATTCATTTCTAAGTGTTCTAGGCAACTCCTAGGAAACCTCTGCAGGCTGGAGAGTTGAAAATGAATAAGAGGACCATTTGTAGAACCTACATGAGACTACTGCTGCTTATGAGCTACAGTCTTCAAAAAAAAAAAAAAAATCCATATGAGGCAAAGCTGGAACAAAGACCTGTGGAAATACCCTGGTGACAGACAGGTGGACTAGAATGGGACTTAGCTTACTTCCTTCTCTTCTTGGTCATCAAAATAGGCATTTTCACTGACATACAAGGAAAAAATTTTAAGGTACTTTAGATTTGTGGACAAGCCTGAGAGTTCTAGCCTTTTCAAATGGGGAAATATATTCTTAAGTTAGAGAAGAAAAGGCAAATAACCTAATAAAATATTTTTCTTCTTCAACATTTATTAGGACACTTGCTTTTAGTGTCTGAAGTACAACTGTTATTTTAAAATGAGAGAATGTTTGAAACCAATGTCTGAAAGAAAGGGGTAGATGTGACAGGAAGGGGTATACCAGAAGTTTTAACTCTACTGGCAATGTTTTATCTCATAATCTGGGTCATATAAACATAGGTGTTCATTTATTATTCCTTGTCTTTTTGTATATCTGAAGTAGTTCATAAAATGTTTGAAAAAAATCAAAAGAAGAAATAAATAAAGCAGAATTAAGGAGCCAGTAAACACTAATAAAATTCATAAAAAGTAGGGCAGCAAGCTGATGGCAGGGGCCTCATTATCTTCTAGTTAATGTCGAAGTTAATGATAATGTCTAGTTAATGTCTAGTTACCATTTCTATTAAAATGAAAGAAGGAAAGAAAAGTTTTACACATGAATGAAATTCATTTGATTACCTAGAAAAGGAAAACAATAATAAGCCAAGGCTGAGATGTCTGGAAGAAAACAGTATTTGACGTGCAACAGGGCTAGGAAACTCATTGTCTCTCTTCCTTAGGCTGCAGACTGTCAAGCATTAGTAGTAATATTTTCTAATTGGCTTACTCTTTTCAGAACCAATGGTTTTTGAAATAATACCTGAAGACACATTCTGTGTCCCCACTCTCTTCTATTATACAGTTCTCTCAGGTGTGTCCACTTGATATATATATATATACCCAGTCAACTAGACTTATGAGGAAGGGCTCCATTCTTTAAAAAAAAAGAGTACTATTTTTGAGCTAGTTGGAAGGGTTTTGCAAAGTCACAAATGAGAATAATTTCTAACCTAAAAACATAATTAGCTTTAAGACAAAAATTAGTATATCTTATATATTTAGGGGAACTCCAGGGATTATTAACAACTAGTAACAAAAGATTCTCTCAAGAAGACTAATCGCAAAAAAAAATGAGAAAAAGGTATTATAGGAAGATGATTTGTCAAGATCTAAAACTGCATAGTCCAATACAATACCAATAATCACATGTGATTAAATTTAAATGTAATCTAAAGAAAATTTAAAATTCAGATAAATACACTCATAAAACTATGAGTTTTATGAAACTACAAAACTATTCAGAAGAGAACTCCTTGCCATGATAAAGAGTATTTATGAAAAATGCAGAGCTAAATTATACTCAAGGCTGAAAGATAAGAGCAAGAGAAAGCTGCCCACTTTCACCACTGCTATTCAACATTATACTGGAAGTTCTAGTCAGAGCAATTAGAAACGAGAAAAAAATAAAAGCATCTAAATTGGAAAGGAAGAAGTAAAACTATCTCTATTTGCAGATGCCATGATCCTACATATAGAAAATACCAAAGAATCCACAAGAAAGCTACTAGAGCTCTCAGCTTTCAGCTATGCAAAGTTGCAGGCTACAAGATCAACAAACAAAAACCAGTTGTGTTTCTACACACCAACAATGAACAAACCAAAAAGGAAATTCAGAAAGTAATTCTATTTAAAATACCATCTTAGGGGCTTCCCTGGTGGCGCAGTGGTTGAGAGTCTGCCTGCTAATGCAGGGGACGCGGGTTCGAGCCCTGGTCTGGGAAGATCCCACATGCCACGGAGCGGCTGGACCTGTGAGCCACAGCTGCTGAGCCTGTGCATCTGGAGCCTGTGCTCCGCAATGGGAGAGGCCACAACAGTGAGAGGCCTGCACACTGCGATGAAGAGTGGACCCCACTCGCCACAACTAGAGAAAGCCCTCACACAGAAACGAAGACCCAACACAGCCAAAGATAATAAATAAATGTGACACCTTTATTAAAAAAAAAAAAAGAAGAAAGAAAGAAATAGGTTTGCTATGGGCTGTGGAGGGTACCTACCAAGCAAAAAAAAAAAAAAAAAAAACCATCTTAAAGATGCTAGGAAAATACCTAAGAATAACTTTAACCAAGAAAGTGAAAAACTTGTCCACTGAAAATTATAAAACATTGCTGAAAGAAATGAAAGGAGACCTAAATAAGTGGAACGACATCTCATATTCATGAATAGGAAGACTTAATATTGTTAAGATGTCAATTATTACCCAAAGTGATCTAAAAATACAACACAATCGCGAGCAAAACTTCAACAGCCTTCTTTGCAGAAATGGAAAAGCCAATCCTCAATTTCATACGGAATTATAAGGGAGCCCAAAGAGAAAAAAAAAATCTTGAAAATGAGAGCAAAGTTGAAGGACTTAACACTTCTTGATTTCAAAACTTACTATAAAGCTAGAGTAATCAAAACAGTGTGGTACTGCTATAAGGACAGACATATAGACCAATGGAATAGAAATGATCTTTGACAGAAATGCCAAACCCATTCAGTGGGAGAGGATAGTCTCTTCAATAAATGGTACTAGGACAACTGAATTTCCACATGCAAAAGTATAAAGTTGGACCCCTACCTCACATCGTATACAAAAATTAACTCAAAATGGATCAAAGACCTAAGTATAAGAGGTACACCCATAAAACTCTTAGTAGAAAATACAGTAAATCTTCATAATCTTGAATTTGGTAATACATTCTTAGAAATGACACTAAAAGCATGAACAACAAAAGAAAAAAAATAGATAAGTTGGAACTTCATCAAAATTAAAACTTTTGTAAATCAAAGGACATTATCAAAAAAGTGAACAGACAGCCCACAGATGGGAGAAAATATCTGCAAATCATATATATGGTGAAGGCTCAATATCTAAAATATATAAAGAACTCCTAAAACTCAACAACAAAAAGACAACCCAATTAAAAGATGGGTAAAGGTCTCAAACAGATATTTCTACAAAGAAGACATACAAACGGCCAGTAAACACAGGGAGATACTCAACATTATTAGTCATTAACGAAATGCAAATCAAAACCACAAAAAGATACCACTTCATACCCACTAGGATGGCTATAATTTAAAAAAGAAGAAGGATGGGAGGAAGGGAGGAAGGAAGGATGGAAGGGAGGGAGGGAAGGGGAAAGGAAGGAAGAAATGTTGGTGAAGATGTGGAGAAATTGCTCATACATCACTGGTGGGCATGTAAAATGGTGAAACTGCTTGGGAAACAATGACTGCTCCTCAAAAAGTTAAATACAGAATTACCATATGACTCAACAATTCCACTCCTAGATATATATCCAACAGAAGTGAAAGCAAGGACTCAAAGAGATACTTGTATGTCAGTGTTCACTGAAGCACTATTCACAATAGCCAAAAGGTGGAAACAACCCAAGTGTCTATGAACAGATGAATGGATAAATAAAATATGGTATAGCTCTACAATGGAATAGTATTCAGCCATAAAAAGGAATGAAGTTATGATCCATGCTACAATATGGATGAACCTTGAAAACAAGCTAAGTGAAATAATTCAGACAAAAAAGGACAAATATTGTGTGGTTCCACTTAATATTAAATATTTAGAATAAGCAAATTCATAGAGACAGAAAGTAGAAGAGAGGTAACCACAGGCTGTGGGAGGGAAGAATGGGGAGTTTTTGTTTAATCCGTACAATTTCTGTTGGAGTGATGAAAATGTTTTGAACATAGTGGTGGTGGGTGCACAATTTTATGAATATAATTAGTGCCACTGGACTGTATACTTTAAAAGGGTTAAAATGGTAAATTTCATGTTATGTTTATTTTACCACAATAAAAAAAAGTTAAAATGGCAAATTTTATGTTTATATGCTTAACCACAAAAATATTTTTAATTCAGTTTCTAAGTTTCACTGGCCACATTTTAAGTACTCAATATCCACATGCGGCTGGTAGCTACCAACAGCCATATTGGACAGTACATACATAAACCATTTGTAAGCCTACAGAAAGTTCTATTAGATAGTTCTTAACTAGAAGCTAAAACCGTCAGTTCCAAATGCAAGATAAATAATTGAGGAAAATAGGGAGAAAACTGTGCACTCAAATAAAGAGCATAGTCTAGAGGTTGCCTCAGCATTCAGCTGCATCTTAAAATCATAAATAAGCAGTAGCTGCATGCTTTTCTGGGCAACAGAAGAGTGTGTGGGGCCAGCACATTCTGCAAAGGTTTTAAGAAAATTAGTTTCAGAAATTAGGAGAACAGGCAAACAAGTAGAATATTGGAAAGACACTAATACCTGAGTCAGATCAGAGGTTTGTATCTATCTTTTCTGGGTTCTTAGTTTCCTTATCTATAAAAACAGAGGATTCAACTAGATGTTTTCTAACATCTTTCTAGGTCCCCAAGTGGATAATTCTAGATTCTTAATTTTTCTGATCTCATTGGTACCTTAAAAAAAAATGAGGAAAAACTGCTAACTAAGTAACTTTTTCAGGGTTAGCCTGAAAAATTAAAACTAAAATCCAACCGGGGTAAACTCTAGTTGTACTCAACACTGGCTGCACACTAGAATCAACTGGGAATTTGAAAAAGTAATAGAAAACACTCTCCTCTCCCTTTGTCAGGCAACCAAAGCTATATCCACATAGATGGCAACTGACAAGAAGGGAGTTATGTATATTACAAATACAGTCCTCTGAATCTGAATGTTCCGATCCAGGAGAACATCTGTCTGAAGGAGCCAAGTAGGAAAGAAACAGTGTATTACTAAAATAAGAATTTTGAAATGAATTCTCATATATTAAAAAGAGAATCTCCTAGTAAAAAGTTTAAATGCTAGGTTTTCTACCTAAAGTTCATAGAAGGAAGAGAAGTATGCATAAAAGGGAAGACTTCTAGGGCTTCCCTGGTGGTGCAGTGGTTAAGAATCCGCCTACCAGTGCAGCGGACACGGGTTTGAGCCCTTGTCCGGGAAGATCCCACATGCTGCGGAGCAACTAAGCCTGTACGCCACAACTACAGGGCCTGCGCTCGAGCCCATGAGCCACAACTACTGAAGCCCACATGCCTAGAGCCCATGCTCTGCAACAAGAGAAGCCACTGCAATGAGAAGCCCTCTCACTGCAACGAAGAGTAGCCCCCCCACTCACCACAACTACAGAAAGCCCGCCCGCAGCAACGAAGACCCAATGCAGCCAAAAATAAATAAATAAATAAATTTTATTTTTTTAAAAAAAGAGAAGACTTCTTAGAGGCTGAAAGTTAGCATTTTAAAAGGGTCAAGCCATCAGTAGGCAGCTGTCCTTCAGATAGGACCATAGGACACACACAACTGCTTTGAAACCTTTCTACCAGTAGCCTGCCAAGGGGATCCATCCTTTACTACCTGTTACAGAATTTAAATAAAACAAAAAACTAGCCTTTAAATGATTCACAAGTAGACAATAAAGTGGGAAGATGAAGGGAGAAACTGCTTATCAAAGATCACTGATGAAGATGATGGCTAACATCTGTTGGCAGGCTCTGTTCTAAGTACGTTCCAGATTTCATCTCACTGAACTCTCACAACCACCTTATGAGGTATGTACTATTATCAGTATTTTATAGTTAAGGAAACTGAGAGACAGAGGTTAGACAACTTGCTCAAAGTCACAGAGCTGGGAGTAAATAAGAGCTAAGTAAGATCTCAACCCTGTAAGTCTGATTCCAGAGCATGTGCTCTTAACCAGTATGCTCTACTGTCTGTCTCTCTCTACCACTTTCTGTGTCTATGTAGGTATGAGTGTCCACGACTGACTGTAGATGGAGATACAGATACAAAGAAGAGGAAGAAGAGGGGGAACAGAGGAGAGCATCAGAGCAGTGTGCTTGGGAGGACAGACTAAAGAATGGGACTCTAAGGTATGTACCTGAGGAAAAGGAAAATTACAAATTTTCCCTAATTCTCTTAGCTTGGACTATAATGCATATATCAAATTTCTAAGAAACAAGTATAAGGTAAATGAAGCAAAGGACAAAGGAGAAACACTAGGTATTAAAATTAGAATCTGGGGATGAGGAGGAATAAGGTGAGCTATATAAGGAGACTATACTCTGTATCAATCCAGTAATATTCAGAGGGAAATAAATGGCTGAGGGAAGAGGTTTTTCAGTTCATTAGGAAAGTACACTCTAGCAGAAGATAGAATATGTGGATCGATAACATGAACATCACAGTCACCATAGAAGTATTATCCCAAATGTAAGCCAGTGAACTGACAATCTGGTTTACAAACTCAATGAGTTTGCTTAGGTGAGGTGCTAAAACAGCTTTTAGGTCTCTAACTATGATAGAACACAGGCAATTGCAGCATCTCTAAAAGCTCAACCAAACCCACGGAGGGCTAGTCAAATGAATTTTACAAAAATCTACAAACCTAATTCTGGACATATATTTCAAAATTCTTTCTTGCCTAAACATCTTCCACCAGTGGAACTGATGGGAGTTACAACAAATCACATTTTGATGATATTATTACTAAACTGTGAAATGGGCATGCAGCAGACAGGAAAGGGGCTAAAATAAAGAGTCCATGATAAACCATAAACTAGACAATAACTCTGGAAGTAAATTAAGGTTTGGCTACAATCTGGGATAAAAATAAAGTCATGCTGAGGGGAAAAAGAGGCACACGACAGGGTGACCTTATCTCCTTGCTTTTATTATTTGTTGTTAGACAACAAACAAAACGAGTCAGCAGGTGTATCATTACAAGGACCAAATACAGCCTTTTTAATATGTAAATCAAACATACAAGCAAGATATCTCCGATTTATAAATGGTTATCTTGTGTTCATTGAGCACTGGTGCAACGAAGACTAAACCAGTCATTGAGATCTAGAACTTCTCACCAATACGCTCAGGTTGCAGAAGGGCTATGGGAAGATTAATAAGGAACTTGCTGCAAAAAAAAGATGACATATGAAAGATTTAAAGGGCTTTCCAGATTATGAGGAATTTTTGCAACTCTCAAAATAAAGTGAAGCCTCTTTCTTGGCAAGGCAAGATACTCAGCAAGAGGGCAGATCTCACAATGCATATCTGGACTATAAAAGCAAGTAACTGAAGGCCCTTCCTAGAGATAGGTAAAAGTAATATACTACCATGGACACCAAAATACAGACAAGAAACAAGAACACAAAACTTTTTAAAGGATACGGTCTGTACCAGGAAACAATGTTCTTCCAGTCAACAGCTCAGCCATTATGCATCCCACTGACCAAATATCAACTGGCAAAATTAAAGAGAAATAAAAGTAATACAATGTCACTATTATCATACTTGGCTACAAATGGAACTATAGTTAAGGGGCGAAATACTCAATATTTAAGACATCCGAGGTTCAACAATCATACTCATTTTTATAGAAATAAATAAGCTAAGACCTTTACCACATTAAAGGGCTTCATGGGTGGGCTAAGTCAAAACATAGTTATGGCAAGAGAAATAAGCTGTTCACAAAGGGGCAAAGGTTTCTTACTCGTAGAAATGATGGATTCTCCCAAGTAATATTGAGAGGTTAATATTATAAACCCAATGTCTTCAGGCAGAAGTACTCAGAGAATATGCTGAAAATTAAATAAGTAAAAAGCCAGGGCTTCCCTGGTGGCGCAGTGGTTGAGAGTCCGCCTGCTGATTCAGGGAACACGGGTTCGTGCCCCGGTCCGGGAAGATCCCACATGCCGCGGAGCGGCTGGGCCCATGAGCCACGGCCACTGAGCCTGCGTGTCCGGAGCCCGTGCTCCACAATGGGAGAGGCCACAACAGTGAGAGGCCTGCGTACCGCAAAAAATAAAAAAATAAAAAAATAAAAAGCCAACTGCTAAATCACAAAGTTTGAAAAACCCCACTTTCTCTATCTGAGCAACTGAAATATTTTTCTATTCGTGGACTTAAAATGATCACTGACGGAAGAAAAAAAATGCTTCTTCCTACTCCTGCCATCTCCACTTCTGAGAACCCCAAATACACACAACATAGTATTAATAAGGTCCTAAATACAAGTGCAAGTAGTACCTGTCTGGTTGTAATGCATCCAGTTTAGCATGATCTCAGGAGCCCTGTACCACCTAGTGGCTACATAGCCTGTCATTTCATCATCTGTATGTCGAGCCAGTCCAAAATCCAAGATCTAAGGGAGAGAAGAGAAATCAGGCACTGGAACAAACTCCTAAGGCTTGTAAAGCAGGAGGGAAAAAACTCCAGTGCCTTATAAAAAGTGAGAATATAGCACTTTCATAAACATATTTCCTGGTCCATGCTTAGAATGCATGGGGAACACAGCAAGAACTTAAAAAAAATGAAATTACAAAAAGCAAAACAAAAATGCCACTGCTAGGCATTTATCCAAGAGCAATGAAAATATATGTGCCACAGAAAGGCTTGCACATGAATATTCATAGCAGCTTTACACAGCCCTGAAATGGAATTGAAGCACATGTCTATCAATAGGTGGATGGATAAATAAATTGTGGTATAATCATAAAATGGATCTATTCAGCAACAAAAAGGAATGAACTACTGATACACACAATACAGATGGATCTCAATAATATTATACTAAGCAAAAGTCAGACACACATAGAAAAATACTGTATGATTCCACTTGTATGAAACTCCAGAAAAGATAAATCTACTCTATAGTGTCAGAAAGCAGATCAGTTGTTGTCTGAAGCCAGGGTTAGGGGTAGAGGTGTGGGGACTGGCTAGGAAGGGGGCACAAGGGAACTTTCTGGAGTGATGGACATGTTCTTTATCATAACTGTGTTGGTGGTTACATAGCTATATAAGTTTGTCAAATATATACTTAATGTGTTGGATTTTATTGTAAATTATGTTTCCAAAAAATTGAGTAAAAAAAGAAATGAAACAAAAAATTCCAGAGTTGCTTACTCCTTATAGATTATTTATCTCTTATTTGAATTATTTTGAATAAGTGTGTTTCTGCCATTTTTTTCTCTTAGAAACCCATAAAATCTAATAGTTACTCTTCAAGAGGACTGCTTACTTGATATTCACACTATAATTCTCCTTTATTATAACTAATATATTATATTTCAATTTAACTTTATTTTAGAATGAAAAAAAGACACCTGACGCTACCTTCAATATCACTTAAACTAAAGCTTACTAAATCTCTGGTTTAAATTTCAAAGTCTAATGATATTCCTAAAGACAATAAGAATTTTCAGATTAAAAGTCATGGCTTTATAAACACATCCCCTATATAAATTTGCCTGGTTAGTTAAACATATAGTTACAAGGTGAAACAATTACCACTGTCACTTCATCCTACCTTCAGCTCACAGTCTTCATTCACAGCTAGATTACTAGGTTTTAGGTCCTAGGAAGCAAGTAAGAGAGAACAGGATCAACTTTATGACACATGGTAAATTCTCTTCCTAAAGGTAATGATGAAGAGCTAAACATAAAAGACTTCATCTGGGTTTCCCTGGTGGCGCAGTGGTTGAGAGTCCGCCTGCCGATGCAGGGGACACGGGTTCGTGCCCCGGTCTGGGAAGATCCCACATGCCGCAGAGCGGCTAGGCCCGTGAGCCATGGCCACTGAGCCTGCGCGTCCGGAGCCTGTGCTCCGCAAGGGGAGAGGCCGCAACGGTGAGAGGCCCGCGTACCACAAAAAAAAAAAAAAAAAAAAAAAAAAAAAAAGACTTCATCTAGGGCTTCCCTGGTGGCGCAGTGGTTAAGAATCCGCCTGCCAATGCAGGGGACCTGGGTTCGAGCCCTAGTCCAGGAAGATCCCACATGCCGCGGAGCAACTAAGCCCGTGCGCCACAACTACTGAGCCTGCACTCTAGAGCCGGCGAGCCACAACTACTGAGCCCACATGCCACAACTACTGAAGCCCACACGCCTAGAGCCTGTGCTCCACAATGAGAAGCCCGTGCACCACAACAAAGAGTAGCCCCCGCTCACCACAACTAGAGAAAGCCCGTGCAGCAACGAAGACCCAATGCAGCCAAAAATAAACAAATAAATTTTTAAAAAAAGACTTCATCTAGCTATAAACAATCTCCATTCTATAGTCACTATCTAGTCCTCATTAGCCTTAAATAGGTAAAAACTATACATCTTCGATCTTTAGTTAAACCTAGAGCAAAGTTGCAATCACTCAATATTTCAATGGCTAAAATAAGCTTAGATTAGGATCTTGCCAGTCTCCCCACCCACCAGCACCACAATAATTTAATCAAAAGACAACACCTACCCTGTGAATTATGTCGGCTGAATGTATATACTGTGAAAAAGCAAAAAATCAGTTAGTTATGTCCAGCCTCCTACTGTCATATGACATATTTGAAGTATATTTTTATGAGTCAATAAGAAATGCTAGAATTAACAGCAGGATTAGAAATCAGAACAAGCAATTATCAGTAGTCTGTACATTTATCATAACTATGATTTCCACACCATCAACCCTGTTCACAGAGCTGGAGTATGAGTGAAATAGAGCTTTCAACCTGTTTCCTGGTAGGTGCTCTGGAGCACAATAAGGACTCAAAGATGCTAAATATTAAAGGTGGCTTAATTTAAAAACTGCCCCTGCCACAAATAAATTAGTCTTCTTGAGGATGTTTTCAAAGTTTCAACATGACACTGACCAGATATTAGATTACATCAAGAAATTATTATTATTGTTTAGATGTAATAATGAGGAGTCTTTAACTCTCAGACATGCCTACAGAAGTATTGATGGGTGGAGTGATATGATGTCTAGACTTGCCTTAAAATAATCCAGGGTTTGGGGGAATACAAAAGAAACAAGATTAACCATATGTTGGTAATTGTGGTTGCTGAGTAAACACAGGGGTTCATTATACTATGATTGTACTTGTGATTTCTGTATTTGAAATTTTCCATAAGAAAAGTTTTGTTTGTTTTCCCTTAAGCCCTAAATAGAAGGGAGAGAGGGAGAGAGAGAATTCATTCCTCAAAATTATTACTAATATTGTCTGTACCTTGAGACCTCGGAGAATCTGGTAGATAAGGAACTGAACATGGTCATCCGTAAGCTTCTGACATTTCACAATGTTGTTCAGATCTGCCCCCATGAGATGGGTCACCAGGTACCTAGAAATTAATGGACAGTTACACAATAATCCAGAACCCTAAGAAAGCTCTGATCTTCATAAGACTGTTAGAAGTCCACTCAGTAAGTACCGCAGTGACAGCTAAAAGCTTAGTAGCTACTCATGTGCGGCTTGTTTCCAACATCACTATTCTAACTTTACTACCTGTCGTCTATTTTTCTGAAAATTTTTATACTAGTTCCTACTTGACATCTTTTCCTAGGTTCTCTAAAGAAAAGAAAAAAGAAACAAAAATGGAGATTAGAATGATATATGTGTTAGTATCATTTTTCTTAAAAATGATATTATTGCATGAGAAATACACAGTATAACTAAATGCATGGCCATATTTTTAAATCCGCCATTACATTTTTCACCTCATTATATATCCTCCAAGTTGTAGGGTCTAAAATAGGAGTATCTTCAAATGAACTTATTTACAAAACAGAAGCAGACTCACAGACATAGAAAACAAATTTATGATTACCATGGGGGGGAGGGATAAATTAGGAGTTTTGGATTAGTGATTCAGAAATATATGTATATAAATAAACAGAATATTGCTGTACAGTATTCTGCTGTACACCAGAAACTAACACAACATTGTAAATCAACTATACCTCAATTAAAAAATAAATAAATAAAATAGGAGTATCTTTAAATTTTCAAATTATACCTATCCTTTTTCAGGAATGACTGGTAAAAGGATATTGTTCACTGACAATATTCCTGCATTTACTTTAAAGGAAGGAGGAACACAATTTATCTGCAAGCAAGATAAGACATTCTAGAACTTCTCCCCACAGGTGTGGTGCTGGATATGTATCCTGTCCTTACATCATAAGATTAGGGAATGATTACATTCAAGTCCAACAGGTTCACCACAGATATTCTAGATGCAATGCCTTACTACTCATTACTGTATCACAATGCTATGGGAACATAACAACCACAATCAGTATCAAAGAAGCAGAGTTTTTAAAAATTCAGTTAGGTTTTATCTACTATGAGAATCATTACCCATTCCTGAGGCTGAATAATAATGTATATCAGTTGAGCTATAAAAAATGCTGATTTCATTTCATTTCAATTTTTATTTTTGATAAATTTGGAAGAAAAGAAACCAGGTCAGTAAATTTAAATATACTATTAACGTCTTACATGACTATATATGTGTATAACCTCTCTTTACACACACACACACACCACCACATTTATTACTTTCTTTCCTCAAAGAAGAATTAAAAAATTTTTTTTCTGTTTCCTAATTTCCCTGTTGGGCTGCTACGGTCAGTTCCCAATTTGATGAAGAGCAATAGGACTTAGCATAGATGTAACCTTAAGTTAGATTTTTTAGCCCTTCATATTTTTAAAACTTGCATGTTTACATTGCCTTGAGGAAAGAGTATACTCTAAGTGTCACTTAAAGACTATATTAGATTTTTGGAAATGTTTTCATAAAGGTTGCTCTGATTTAAGAGATGCTCCAAGCTCAACATGACATAATCAAAGGCATTCATGCTTATTCTATGTCAAGCACTATTTATTATGCCCGTGTCTCATACACTCTTCCCAACAACGCTGTAAGGTAAGTTCCATTAGTATTCCCATTTCGCTGAGGAGGAAACACAAGACAGAACGAGTATATATAACCTGCTCAAGGTTAAAAGAGTGGTAATGTCAGGGGCTGAATCCGAAACTGTTTGATCTCAGAGACTATGATCTTAAATCACAGCCCATACTGCCTCCAAATTCTTCCAGTTGACAAAGAATTTAAGTCAAGAGAATGATTTCTTTTAAGTTTTATAAATGTTGCAATATTCCATCCTAATCACAGTCACTGTATTTTTTAACCCCAAATTGATACAAAATCCGAGAAATATGAGAATGTTGTGAATAACTGGTTAATATTGTGAAATCAGAACTTCCCCCAGAAAATCTGGGATAATGGTTGCCATATCCATAATACCAATTATGACAATTTGCAAGGCTCAGGTTGAGGAAGAGGGAATCCAATTTTTGTTTTATAAGACTGTTTTGCAAATAATTACATTTTATGACATTGAATAGTAAGAGGATTATTCTTTCAACTTTCAAAAATATTTTTAAGGAGAAAAGGTAAAATAAGGAAACACTGTTCTGCATGATTCTACCTAGAAATCTACCCTAATTTGTCTTGAAATAAAACCTAAAAATCTTAACTCTCTAATGTCTGTGCTAGTTCACAAAGGTGTTAAGCAGTATTACCAAAGCAAACATAGTAATTTCAAGTCTAAGTATTGTGTTTAAATGGTTACCAATAACTTAAAAAACCCTATACAGCCAGAAGACCACTAACTGCACAGCCTGAGAGAGCGAGCATGTTTTTAGTTAGAATATTCTACCACTGGGCTTCCCTGGTGGCACAGTGGTTAAGAATCCGCCTGCCAATGCAGGGGACATGGGTTTGAGCCCTGGTCCAGGAAGATCCTGCATGCCACAGAGCAACTACGCCCGTGTGCCACAACTACTGAGCCTGCGCTCTAGAGCCCGTGAGCCACAACTACTGAACCCACGTGCCACAACTACTGAAGCCCGCGCGCCTAGAGCCCGTGCTCCACAACAAGAGAAGCCACTGCAATGAGAAGCCCACGCACTGCAATGAAGAGGAGCCCCCACTCGCCACAACTAGAGAAAGTCCACACACAGTAACGAAGACCCAATGCAGCCAAAAATAAATAAAATAAATTTATTTTTTTAAAAAAGAAAAAAGAATATTCTACCACTGTGTAATTCCCTTTAAGTCCCCTCCCCATCAGAGACCACATCCATTTTATCCCTAAAATTTCCAGACACAGGGAGAGACTGTCAAGACATTATATAAGTACATAAGGTTAATCAGTCTATATAGTGATAACTATCAAACATTGCTGCTAGGCTCCAATCAAATCGGCTGAACCACATTATTCATGGCAGATGTGTCTGGCAGGAACTAACCTAATCACTATATGTTGTTTCCATGAAGCCCAAAAGACCAATCCATGAAAACCAATTGTCAAATTCCAACTCATCACATATAGAAAGGTTTTCGAAATAAATTTTGCAACAGTGGACAAAAGCAAGTGTTGTGCAAAGTTCCTGAATGCTTATGGAGACATACCAATTTCTAAAAGTAGTGAACAAGGAAGTGGGAGGAAAATGTCGATGGGCATATTTAATTTAATTAATTAATTTATTTATTTTTTGTGGTACGCGGGCCTCTCACTGTTGTGGCCTCTCCCGTTGTGGAGCACAGGCTCCGGATACGCAGGCTCAGCGGCCGTGGCTCACGGGCCCAGCGCTCCGCGGCATGTGGGATCCTCCTGGACCGGGGCCCGAACCCGTGTCCCCTGCATCGGCAGGCGGACTCTCAACCACTGCGCCACCAGGGAAGCCCTCGATGGGCACATTTTAAATAAGCCAGTCCCAAAAGGAGCATTAATAGATGCCACATAGGGGCTTCCCTGTGGTGCAGTTGTTAAGAATCTGCCTGCCAATGCAGGGTACACGGGTTTGAGCCCTCATCCGGGAAGATCCCACATGCCGTGGAGCAACTAAGCCCGCATGCCACAACTACTGAGGCTGAGCTCTAGAGCCCGTGAGCCACAACCACCGAAGCCCATGCGCCTAAAGCCTGTGCTCTGCAACAAGAGAAGCCACTGAAATGAGAAGCCTGCACACTGCAACGAAGAGTGGCCCCCGCTCACTGCAACTAGAGAAATCTGCACAGCAACGAGGACCCAATGCAGCCAAAAATAAATAAATTAAATAAATTTAAAAAAAACAGATGCCACATAATTCCTACAGTATTAGTCTCTACAAAGCAATTATATTTAATTGCTTAATTAATTACATTTTAGTAAAGACATGCCTATTACTGTCAGTGTTCAGAACACCTCAAATAATTAAATCTGACCAACAGTTGGAAAGCTACCTAGTTCCCCCATCTTTAAAAAGGAATTAAATAAGTAGGACTTTATTAGGTAGAGGGCTGAAAATATGATTTCACAGCCTGATGATACAAATCTTGTCTTCCACTTTTCTTGTGAGGATGGTTTCCTTTAAACTTAAAACTATAAAGAGCATAAACCATCATTTCTCAAAGTAAAATGTACTGTACCAGCAAAAAGGCAGAAGTCTACAATAAGTGGTTTTCAGTACTCAAGACAGCACCCCATTCAGAGCTTCATTTATTAAGCGCTTCTTGGATAACACCCAATTGTCAAGACTCCTACTCTACTGCCTTTTCCTTTTTTGAAGCATAATACAATCAGAAAGAACCTATGTAGAAAAAAATCTCTTCTATATCTATAGTTTGGCATCTCTACTACCGTCAGCCCTATTTGATAAAAATAATTGTCAAAGAGGGCAAAAAACATTTCCATATTAAAACAAAGTATTTAAAATAATCATAGGGATTGACAATTCGTAACCACACGCTTCTGAAATACACCCAGTGATCCTTGGGACTCACTACAGCCTATTCTGAAAACAGCAGAGTGGGGCTTCCCTGGTGGCGCAGTGGTTGAGAGTCTGCCTGCCGATGCAGGGGACACGGGTTCGTGCCCCGGTCCGGGAAGACCCCACATGCCACGGAGCAGCTGGGCCCGTGAGCCATGGCCGCTGAGCCTGCGTGTCTGGAGCCTGTGCTCCGCAACGGGAGAGGCCACAACAGTAAGAGGCCTGCGTACCGCAAAAAACAAAAAAAAAACACACAGCAGTGATTCTGTAAGAATGAAAAATAGACCATGTCACTCCTCTCAAAAGGCTTCCCATTTCACTTAAAGACAAAAATCCCTTCAGCAGCAGATAAAGCTGTACATAATCCAGTATCCTGTCCCCAATTATCTCTCTCATTTCTTCATCTACTTCTCTCCCCTGCTCTCACTTAGCTCCACACTGGCCTCCTTACTGCAGCCACACAGGTCCCCTTGATGCAATTCCAATACAGCATGCAGTCTTCTGCCTCAGGACTTTTGCACTGGCTGTTCCTTCTGCCTGGAATGCTCTTCCTCCAGATATCCACAAGTCTAATTCTTCTACTTCTTCAAATTTCTGCTCAAAATTCACCTTTTCAATGAGGCCTATCCTTACCACCCCATTTAAAATTGCATCTCTCCCCCAACCCTCACACTTCCCTGCTCTATCTTTTCTTCTTGTCCATAGCATTACTGCTTGCTAACATGCTAATTTCCTCTTTTATATGCTCATTGTTTATTGCTATCTATCTGTACAATGCTCAAGGAAGACAGGCTTCTTTTTTGTCCTCTGTAGTATCTAAAGTACCTAAAAACATTGTGTAGCAGATATCAGGCACTCAATTACCACTGAATTTAATTGAATGACCCAGGACAACTCATATAGTATTACTAGTAAGACCAGGCAAGGGCATATCTTATTGGAATACTCATGCCAAAGATCTTATCTGGTAAGCGGACCAGACTGTTCCAATGTAAGGGGTAAAAGCACCATTCAGCAGCCAGGTAGGCAGCTTAGCCAGCTTATTTCACAACAAACTATTCTCCTCATTTGAAGTAAAGATTACTGAAAGGTGCCCTCTACATTACCTGCATCAAATAAGCCAGATTCAATATTCCACCATATGGTCTATATTCCAAGATAAAAACAAAAAAGTTAGTCAAAAGAGAATGCACTGGGCATGCTATCAGACAACTAGATTGCCAACCAGTCATAAACAAGAAAGCACAAGGTTATTCTTTCATTCAGTCACTCCATCAACAAATATTTACTGTTGAGCACTGGGAGTACAACAGTGGGAAAGAAAGATACAGAATTTAGATGAGAGGAAGGCATATACTCATAATAGAGCATAATTAGAGTTATAAAAGTGTACATCAAGGTGCTGGAGAACACACAGGGGAGGACACCAATCCAGACTTAGGAAGCAGTTAATTACAGGAAAATTTCTTGAGAGAATCAAACTCAAAACTGTACCTTGAAGCTTCTTTACCTTTTTACAACAGCTAATCTGAGAAAAAGGGGGCATCTTACTGATACGTCAGACAAAAACTGAATGGTATTTTCTTAAAGGATGTGTAATTTGTTTAGATTTCAAATGTGAGTCAGTGACGACACCTACATGCTTTACCAGCTCTCTATCCTCATTTTAGCAGACCTCTCTGATACGGAAATAAATTGCAAATATAACTGTTAATACAGTTAACTCATTCATCTTTCTCCCAGACTGCTTCTCTTTCTGTATTACCTATCTTGAGCACTCAACCTATTTTCAAGGAAGAAGAATATTTCTGTAAGTCCAAACAGCTGGCTTGGGAATTTCTTTCAGTGATAGAGGAAAGCACTATTTACAAGCAGATAGTGCCTCTTAGCTAAATTAGGAAAACGACTCTCCTCTGCCACCAAAAAAAAAAAAAAAATCAGAATTTACCAAAACACAATTTTTATCCAAGTACAAAAGAAAAATCAACGGTTATCTACTCCTTTAACGGTCTCCATTCCACACAAATCTCCTTTTGTGTATACTTTATACATTTCCTTCATTTCTTTGACTATCTGGAATATATTTCGACCTCTACACCCAATCCTTATTTATCTGTTTCTTCAGATAGAGTTATTACCTTCTTTAGAGGCTTTCCTCCACTAAGCTTCTCTCATATTCTGAGATCACTTAATACCCTGTATGTTGCTTTGATGCTGCAAATTTGACTTGGTCCTTTAAGTTGTTTTAGGTAAGCATTTATTTAGGTAAGCATTTATGAGTTATCTCATTAGTGAGACCACATGCAACTGAAGGCCTTTAGTTTTGACATCTTACATACAACCTATCACAGCATTTACCCAATGAGAAGGGTTAGCAAACTTTCAAATAATAGAACTCTGGATCGAGAAAAATGTGACTAGAAATAGACTTACAGCCAAAAAGACCTAAGATGTGTACAGTTTTTTGTTTTTGTTTTTTTTTTTTTGCGGTACGCAGGCCTCTCACTATTGTGGCCTCTCCCATTGCGGAGCACAGGCTCCGGACGCGCAGGCTCAGCGGCCATGGCTCACGGGCCTAGCCGCTCCGCGGCATGTAGGATCTTCCCAGACCGGGGCACGAACCCGTGTCCCCTGCATCGGCAGGCGGACTCTCAACCACTGCGCCACCAGGGAAGCCCGATGTGTACAATTTTATATGTGCTATTATACAATTCAGTTCATCACTCTCAACTTCTGAGAATTTCTAACTACTAAAGACTCAACAAGGGGACTTCCCTGGTGGCGCAGTGGTTAAGATTCTGCCTGCCAAAGCAGGGGACATGGGTTCGATCCCTGGTCCGGGAAGATCCCACATGCCGTGGAGCAACTAAGCCCATGTGCCGCAACTACTGAGCCCTGTGCCACAACTATTGAAGCCCGCGAGCCTAGAGCCCATGCTCTGCAACAAGAGAAGCCACCACAATGAGAAGCCCACACACTGCAATGAAGAGCAGCTCCCGCTCTCTGCAACTAGAGAAAGCCCACATGCAGCAACGAAGACCCAACACAGCCAAATAAAGAAGACTCAACAAGGAAGAAAATAAACTCCCTGCTCTAATAGAGCTTACAAGCTACAGGGAGAAGACAGACAACAATAAATACATGATGATAAAATTTGCTAAGAAGAAAGTAGAGTAAGGAGTAGACCCTGACAGTGGGGGTAGTATTTCAGCTATGGTGGAGAGGGAAAAAAAAGCTTCTGATGAAATGACCTTTCGGTAGGGTCTTGAAGGAAATGAAGGAACCAGTCATGTGGATATGTGGGGAGAGTGTTCCAGGCCAACATTAGAAACCAGTACAAAGGTTCTACTGGGAATGTGGATGTCTGTATTCAAGGAAGAATAAAGAGGCCAGAGTGGCTGGAGTGGAGAGAGTGAGTGGGAAAAGTATTAGATGAGGTCAGAGAGTGAACAGTAATAAAAATCATGTAGGATCTTCCAGAACCTATCACATTGTATTTTGTTTGGTCATTTAAATTGTTCTTCTCTCCAATTAAAGAGTCTCAAGCTATCATCAGGGACCATGTTTATCTAATTTATTATATTCTCCAGAGACTAGTACTATGCTTAACATAGGATGGGTATTTAAATATTTATGAATTAAATCAGGTTAAAATATAAATCTAGAAACTTCCTTTACCTATTTGGTACATTCAGCAGCTTTTACACTGAAAAAAAAAAGGCTACAGTTAGTGGTTGAACAGTTATTTTTAGTTAGTGGAAGGCTAAATAAGCTAGGTGATTATCTGCCCATTGGCTTTCACTAAAACAATGGCTGCTGACTGACCCTGTTGTAGGTCTTCTTCTAAATCACGGTAGAATCTAAAACCCCACTTCCATATCCCTCTTCAAGAACCAAGCAGAGATAAGGAACTTAAGTATAAGAAACCTGGAATGGGAAGTTATAAAATAAGGGGGAAAATGGCAATTCAGTTTTCCTGAAATTTGAGGAAGTTGTTTGCACTGAGTCTAAAAACTCTTCATTGCCTACTAAGCTTGATCAGAGAAACACTATAGTTAAGAAAAGGCAATGTTGTAGTAGCATGAAGTTGCAGCTTACTCTAGGGCTAGGTTCTAATACTGGCTATTTCAAGATTTTGGATTCCTATTGGTAACTAAATATTTGCAGCATGCATATGGCACATATATGCCACCTCCTGCCAAATATTACCATCAAGAAGCAAGCAGACAGCCTACCTGGCTCTTTGGTGGGGCTGGTGGCGGACTCTGGGAGGGCTCACGCCAAGGAGTGCTTCCCATGACTTTTGCTGCTGGTGACCTTGTCCCCCCGGTGAGCCGCGGCCACCCCACACCTCTGCAGGACACCCTCCAACACTAGCAGGAGTATGGATTACATCAAAGCAGTCAGCAATGGAGCTGCCTAGTGGGTACCTGCTTCACTAAGCTCTACATCTTGGTGTGTGTGTGAGGACCTGACTGTATCGTTAAGGATCCACTTTCCCGGGACTTCCCTGGTGGCACAGTGGTTAAGAATCTGCCTGATGGTGCAGGGGACATGGGTTTGATCCCTGGTCCAGCAGGATCCCACATGCCACATGCAGAGCAACTGGGGCCATGCACCACAACTACTGAGCCTGCGTTCTAGAGCCCACGAGCCACAACTACTGAGCCTTCATGCCACAACTACTGAAGCCCACACGCCTAGAGCTCAAGCTCTGAAACAAGAGAAGCCACCACAATGAGAAGTGCGCGCACTGCAATGAAGAGTAGCCCCCACTCGCCACAACTAGAGAAAGCCCTCGCGCAGCAATGAAGACCCAACACAGACAAAAATTTAAAAAAATAAAAAAAAGAAGCAAACAGAAATGTCCAAATGATATGCAATCATTAAAAAGATCTAGATATATCTTATAAAATTTTTCCAGCTGTACAACCACATCATATCTCAGTCAAGAAAACTTGGTACTGTATTCTCATCTTTTAACTCCACATTTTCCAAACACCAGCTCTGTTAGATTCAGTAACTGCACATTGTTTCTAATGATCAAAACTCACTACCTATCTATTATTCCTTTCTCAAAAGTATAGTCTTACTAATGAATTATGTAGGATGCCTATTAACTAAGAAATTTAAAATTCAGTAAAAACTTGAATTGTATGATAAATGGAAAGTGCTAACTGAAACATAAAGGCACAAATACACATAACACATGATTAAAAGCCAACTATAACTATGACAAGTAATTAGAGATTTTGTTAATTAGTACAGAAAATTTATGTTCAAATTACTGTTTGGGGCTTCCCTGGTGGTGCAGTGGTTAAGAACACGGGTTCGAGCCCTGGTCTGGGAAGATCCCACATGCCGCGGAGCAACTAAGCCTGTGCGCCACAACTGCTGAGCCTGCACTCTAGAGCCTGAGGGCCACCACTACTGAGCCCATGTGCCACAACTACTGAAGCTCACGCACCTAGAGCCCGTGCTCCGCAACAAGAGAAGCCACCACAATGAGAAGCCTGCGCACTGCAATGAAGAGTAGCCCCCGCTCGCCACGACTAGAGAAAGCCCACGCACAGCAACAAAGACCCAACGCAAACAAAAATTTAAAAAAAATAAATTAAAAGAAACAAGCAAACAACCCCCCCCCCAAAAAAGAATAAATATTTTAAACAGAAACAAAAAACAAAATTACCGTTTGCTCTAAACCTGGCAGCCTGTAGAACCACTCTAGTCTTCAGCTTGTTTGATTTGGCCAGAACAGTGGGTCTTTGTCTGTTTATTTTGTTTTAATGTAAATTTGAATGCTTTTAGGAAGTACAGGTATTCTGTTGTATAGCACTGAGCCTAGTTTATGTTATTTGTCTGGCCCTAAAGGCATTGAAATTTGCACACCCTGTAATTGTAGGTGAAGATGTTTGATCTCTTATGCAAATTCTGAAATGACTTTGGAAAACACTGAAATAACCATAGTCCTGGACAAGCACTAATTTTTTCTCAGTGATACATACATCATAAAAAAGTAAACAATGAGGGCTTCCCTGGTGCAGTGGTTGAGAGTCCGCCTGCCGATGCAGGGGACACGGGTTCGTGCCCTGGTCTGGGAAGATCCCACATGCCGCAGAGTGGCTAGGCCCGTGAGCCATGGTCGCTGAGCCTGTGTGTCCAGAGCCTGTGCTCCGCAATGGGAGAGGCCACAACAGTGAGAGGCCCGCGTACCGCAAAAAATATAAAAACAACAAAAAAACAAAAAAAGTAAACAATGAAACATTTTTCCAAAAGGTATCCTTAGGTTCATCATTCTATTTTCAGAGATTCTCTGGGACTGAAAACACTTCAGAAGTGAACCACCCCAATTTTCATCATTTTACACGGAAGTTAACTGGGACCCAGAGAGGAAAAGTGACTTCTTGGTCCAAGGTCTTACAGTCAACTGATAACTTGGTTACAAAAATGTTGTTTTTGTTTTTTTTAATTTACTTATTTTATTTATTTATTATTTTTTGGCTGCGTTGGGTCTTCGCTGCTGCACGCGGGCTTTCTCTAGCTGCGGCGAGCTGGGGCTACTCTTCATTGTGGTACATGGGCTTCTCATTGCAGTGGCATCTCTTGTTGCAGAGCACAGGCTCTAGGCACACAGGCTTCAGTAGTTGTGGCTCGTGGGCTCTAGAGCACAGGCTCAGTAGTTGTGGCACATGGGCTTCGTTGCTCTGTGACATGTGGGATATTCCTGGACCAGGGCTCAAACCTGTGTCCCCTGCATTGACAGGCAGATTCTTAACCACTGTGCCACCAGGGAAGCCCCTACAAAAGTGTTTTGAGGGCTTCCCTGGTGGCGCAGTGGTTGAGAGTCCGCCTGCCGATGCAGGGGACACGGGTTCGTGCCCTGGTCTGGGAAGATCCCACATGCCGTGGAGCGGCTGGGCCCGTGAGCCATGGCCGCTGGGCCTGCACGTCCGGAGCCTGTGCTCTGCAACGGGAGAGGCCACAACAGTGAGAGGCCCGCATACCGCAAAAAAAAAAAAAAAAAAAAAAAAGTGTTTTGAATTTATTTCCCCTAACAAGATTTTTATTTCATCAAAGGAAAGACTAGTGTTTCTGATTATCCTGAGCCTTGTTCTAACACTCTGCTCAGCAAGTATTCAACAAGTAGTACTGAGATTTGCTCCCAAATGGTGAACTAAGTTCTTATTTATAAACAACCATAACCCAAATTACACAATGTTGTACGCCAGTTATATCTCAGTAAAGCTGGAAATAAATAAGCAAACAGAACCCAGCTACAGTTACAAAGAAAGAATAGATTCCTGCTCAGTAGCCATGGTATTTGTTGAATGAATGAATGAAGAAATAAATGCAATTTCAGTTCAGTGGGTATGCTTGTAGTCATTGAGCCTTCAAATGGATAAAGGAGCCAATAGGCACCACAATGGATAAAACTTAACCTCCCAAAGACACTAGCCTTAAATAAGGTCTTTGACATAGGAAAAACAGGCTCATAATCCAGTTCCATATGCCTGATTAAGGCAAAATACAGCATTAGCCTAGGTCAGCAAATTATCAATTCCTTTCTTAAAAAAAAAAAAAAAATCAATCCTCGTCACACCTAAAATTTTGGGCTATAGCTCAATCTTGATTCAAATGTTTTCTAAAGTAATTCACAAACATATTACTTCAGCATTTTTTCCCACATTTAGACAGAATATCAAAACCCATCATTCTTAGGGCAGTGAAAATACACTGTATGATATTATAATGATATGTCATTATATATTTGTCTAAATCCATAAACTTTTCAATACTAAGAGTGAATCCTATGGTAAACTATGGACTTTGGGTAATTATGATGTGTCAATATAGGTCCATTCTTGGTGAAAAATATACCATTCTGGTGAGTGATGTTGATAATGAGGGAAGCTATGCATGTACAGGGGCAGGAGGGTAAGCAGGAAACCTCTGTACCTACCCCTCAATTTTGTTGTAAACCTAAAGCTGCTCTTAAAAAAAAAAATCCTCAAAAAAGTAAAAATTGGGCTTCCCTGGTGGCGCAGTGGTTGGGAGTCCGCCTGCTGATGAGGGGGACACGGGTTCATGCCCCGGTCCAGGAGGATCCCGTATGCAGCGGAGCGGCTGGGCCCGTGAGCCATGGCCGCTGTGGGCCTGCGCGTCCGGAGCCTGTGCTCCGCAATGGGAGAGGCCACGGCAGTGAGAGGCCCGCGTACCGCAAAAAAAAAAACAAACAAAAAAAGTAAAAATTAATGAATTAATGTTAAAGAAAAAACATCATGGCAATATTCTCTTTTCCAAGCATAGCCTACAGCAGGGCTCAACAACTTGCAACACACATGCTTCTGCCTGGGGCATCCAGTAAGGAGGCTTTAGAAGCCTCCACATTCTAGAGACACGCAGGGCTCAGGAAGCACAGCTGTTCTTAGTTACTGCCTTTTTATTCCCCTTTGCTTGAAGGAAGTTCAAAGTTTTTTCTTAAACTTTCATTAGCAGGATCAAGGTTAACGTGGGTGGGAGTTCTTGCACTTAGACTAGATTCTCCTTCTTTCATCTTCGACTCACAGTCATATCATGTTCCAACTAAGTTCAAGTGGTGGGAGATTTTTTTGCTACCTTCCTCCTTCTCTTTCCATTTAATATTCTACATTTCTTTTTCATTTTTTCCCCCCTTTCATTAGACAGAACACACAAGCTCAAACATCTCCTCCACTCCCTCCCACTTGTTCTTTGGGAAATGAGCAAATGGTGCTTGCACTTGGCCTAGGATAAGGGTAGGAGAAACTGAGCCCAGGATAAGGGTGGGGTTAAGTTCAGCACTGGGGACAGTGGAGAGTAGAGGTTAAGGAAGAGCAGCCAAGATCTGCAATTTTATTTGGACTTTCACAATAGTCATCCTTTCCACCTAGGAATGTCAAAATTTTACCAGGACAAAATGTATAACCCTAAATTTAAGGTGTTCCTTCCCTCTTATGGTATAGTACACCTGTGAACTGGGGACAGGTGGTATGTTAATTCAGATATTGGGAAAGCTACAGTAGAGCACTCACACGCGCACAACACCTGCACAACATCCACAACACTTGCTGGAATCTATCTTGTACTCATACAGGTGCAACCTGGGCATGTGAGGGCATTACTGCCACATGGGGCAACACTTGCCAATGGAGTCAGAAGCCAGTGGGTAAATGCTCCCCATATGAGGTGCATTCTATACAACTTCTAGAAAACTGAAGACCCTGGCAGTTTTCAGCCCAGTTGCACACAATGGTGACAGACTTAATAACATATCCTCGTAGCAACTTTCTCTTCCTCTCTGTTTCGTTTTCCCTAGCCCTCAACTACTGGTTCCTGAGAATCTCAGGCCCTCTTTCTAGGGGGGGGTTCCCCAGGCTAAAACAATAGAGATGGTCACAAAACTGGAAGAATCAGCTTTCTAAACACATGAGGCTCACCATTTGTCCCAGTACAGAAATCCAATACTTTAAAGATCAGCATGAATTTCCCACACACAAGCAGGATAAAAGAAATGGAAGAATCTATATGGAACCAGGACTCCACTACATTTCTTTTTTTTTTTTTTAATAAATTTATTTATTTATTTATTTTTGGCTGCGTTGGGTCTTCGTTGCTGCATGGGCTTTCTCTAGTTGTGGTGAGCGGGGGCTACTCTTTATTGCGGTGCATGGGCTTCTCATTGCAGCAGCTTCTCTTGTTGCGCAGCATGGGCTCTAGGCAGGCAGGCTTCAGTAGTTGTGGCACGCGGGCTCAGTAGTTGTGGCTCACGGGCTCTAGAGCGCAGGCTCAGTAGTTGTGGCACACGGGCTTAGTTGTGCTGTGGCATGTGGGATCTTCCCAGACCAGGGCTCGAACCCATATCCCCTGCATTGGCAGGCAGATTCTTAACCACTGCGCCACCAGGGAAGCCCACCGCTACATTTCTTGATACAAACATGTCCCTTTGAAAGCTGGGACAGACAATTTGAGAATAAAAATCATGGTCAAAACTCCCTATACTCTTCTCTATGGAACTGTTGCCAGGACCCACCAAATAGGGCACAATGTGCCTGAGATGATGAAAATACGAATTTACACCCCCCAAAATATACATCTTCTGTATCCATTCCCCATTCCACAGAAGAGTTGGATGACAGGAATAAAGAATCTAAGTCTGATAGTGCTAAGTGGTTCAGGAGCAGAAATGGGCTGCTAATCTTTAACCTCTAGCAGAGGAAGGCAAACACAAAAGATTTACTCACACATCATTGAATTCCTCCAGAGACCTTGCAGGTGTGAAAACATCCAACAGACCAATCACCTATAAGAAAACATAAAAACCAAACAGTAAATAAACACTTGAACTTATCCAACAGGTCTTAGTTATTTTAATAGGAACTAATTCCAAATCCTGCTCTCAGTTCAATAACATTACATTATCATATACTTAATAACTCCAACTTATTTTTTACTCAAATTATGCTTTTGTTTTTTACTTATTAAATGTCACTTTTCATAATAACCCATTTTACTACTAAAATCTTCATGTCTTCAGAATTTGGTCACATATAGCCATTAGCTTATCAGGAAGCAAAAAGATTTAGGACTCTTGACTTACACATGCACTGATAGTCTAATGAACAACAAACAGAAAAAAGTCATACTTCTACAGCTGTTGTTATAGTATCATTTTTCTTTTTAAAATATATTATTATTCAATAAAAATTACTATATAGTCTTCAAAACTGACATTTTTAAAGCCCCAATATATCTTCTCAGAATATTCTTGGTATTATTCTTATAATATTCTTAATATTAAGATTATTAATCACTATCAGGTATTTAGATCAGACTATAAAAATGAAAAAAAAAGCTATCTTTATACAAGGATAAAGCAAAGAGCTACTTAATACTCAGTAATCCATGGTCTTTGAGCAGTTTTTCTGGTCATGAATTTACACTGATTAATTTAACATCCCCTCCCTTCCCCGGTTCCTCCTAAAACCCAGACCACTCATTTCCACAAAGCTAGGCACTAAGAAGGCAAACAAGACATATAATTCATGTGTAATATGCTCAGCAAGATTTAAGGGTATCTGGAAATGAAACAAACAAAAGCTAAATGGGCTTCATGAAAACTGACCCATGACTGTGGACTCAGTAAAATATACCAACACTCAAAATATTATCATGGGGGCTTCCCTGGTGGCGCAGAGGTTGAGAGTCCGCCTGCTGATGCAGGGGACATGGGTTTGTGCCCAAGTCCGGGAAGATCCCACATGCCGCGGAGCAGCTGGGCCCGTGAGTCATGGCCGCTGAGCCTGTGCGTCCGGAGCCTGTGCTCCGCAACGGGAGAGGCCACAACAATGAGAGGCCCACGTACCGCAAAAAAAAAAAAAAAAAAAAAATATATATATATATATATATATATATATAATCATGAAAAAGAGCACTTTTAATTAGAATGTTACACCACTCATCCAAATATCAACTTTTGGGCTTCCTTGGTGGCACAGTGGTTAAGAATCCACCTGCCAACACAGGGGACATGAGTTCGAGCCCTGGTCCGCGAAGATCCCACATGCCGCAGAGCAACTAAGCCTGTGCACCACAACTACTGAGCCTGTGCTCTAGAGCCCGCGAGCCACAACTACTGAGCCCGTGTGCCACAACTACTGAAGCCCACACGCCTAGAGCCCGTGCTCCACAACAAAGAGTAGCCCCCACTCGCCGCAACTAGAGAAAGCCCGCATGCACCAACAAACACCCAACTCAGCCATAAATAAATAAATAAATTTATAAAACAAAAAAACCCCACAAAAAACCCAAAACCCCTACACAAATATCAACTTTTAAAAGTAATTTCAGGGGCTTCCCGGGGCTTCCCTGGTGGCGCAGTGGTTGGGAGTCCGCCTGCCAATGCAGGGGACACAGGTTCGTGCCCTGGTCCGGGAAGATCCCACGTGCCATGGAGCGGCTGGGCCCGTGAGCCATGGCAGCTGAGCCTGTGCGTCCGGAGCCTGTGCTCCGCAACGGGACAGGCCACGACAGTGAAAGGCCCGCGTACCGCAAAAAAAAAAAAAAAAAGCAATTTCAATTATACAGCCTTAACCCAAAAGGGAAACAAACTAAAAAAAGGCCTTGGAATTCAAGAAGAATAGCTTTTCAAGTCTTTGCATCTTATTCCAAAGGAAAGGTACACTTATCTATCATCTCCTTATCCAGACAACTGTACACAAGAAAACGAAAATTACCTCTAATTGTACTACTGGTTATAACTATCATTAACATTTTAAGATACTTTCTTTGATTTTTCTGATGTACATAAATTAAATCAGGGTTATACTATGCATACAGTTTTATATCCTGCCTTGTCACTTAACAAATAATGACTATTCTCATGTCCTCAAATGTTTTTCAATAATATGTTCTATCACTTGTATATACCATAATAAAACCAATTTCCTATCTTTGGACATTTAAGGAACACTGCAAGTATATGTGCATATGCGTGCATGCATGCATATATACATCTTGTATTTTCTTCCAGAGAATAAATTTCAAGAAACAGAATTACAAGATCAAAGGACATCAATATGCTTAAGGATCTTAATACTGTCAAATTGTCCTCCATAAAGATGAGGCTAACTTACATCCCACCAATAGTGTATCTATGACCTTATAATAGCTCTGAATAGTGCTTTAAATTAAGTCAAATCATTTTCTTTTTCCTTTCCCATCTAAATCATAATTGTTCTCCTTGAGTTTGATACAGTCCTGGCTTAAGACCTCTGGTCTTTTTAAAAATTAATTAATTAATTAATTTTTGGCTGCATTGGGTCCTCATTGCTGCGCGGACTTTCTTTAGTTGCAGTGAGCGGGGGCTACTCTTTGTTGCGGTGCGTGGGCTTCTCATTGCAGTGGCTTCTCTTGTTGTGGAGCATGGGCTCTAGGCACATGGGCTTCAGTAGTTGTGGCACATGGGCTCAGTAGTTGTGGCTCATGGGCTCTTGGGTGCAGGCTCAGTAGTTGTGGCACACGGGCTTAGCTGCTCCATGGCATGCGGGATTTTCCTGGACCAGGGCTTGAACCGGTGTCCCCTGCATTGGCAGGCAGATTCTTAACCACTGCGACACCAGGGAAATCCCAACCTCTGGTCTTTTGATTACTACCCCCTACACCCTCTTGTACTTCTGATAGCTGAGATCTAGAAGCCAATTTTATTCACCTGCTCCAATATTTTCTAATCACTGATTCTTGTTGAGATGCCCCATCTTCTCAACAAGAAAACTTTAAAACAATTTACATTGTTTTACATTATTATTTGAATTGTGGCTGTGAAAATATCCTCAGATCAAAATAAAATTAAACTACTAGAGATCCAATTTACACAGGATTATTCATGCAAGGGTTATCTCAAACACACTAAAGTGAAACGAGTCCAAGCATTTTAAATAAAAACTCCCATTTCAATCTGAAAACACAATAGGTATCTTAGAATCAAACAGCTATAAATCTGAACCCCCAATCAATCTGTGACTTCTTAGACCCATGAGCTTCTTTCTTTTACATTCCAATAACCCCAAAACATGGGATGTTGCTGGGCACACAGCAGTTCAATTAATATTTGTTACATAAATAAAAGTATCTTCTCTGAGCCTCATTTTCCTCAGATGAGAGACACGTGTATATCATTGCTTATTTTCATAGTATTTTGGGGAAGATTATGTAGACTGACCTGCTGTGGATTACCAAAATAAATCGTGACCAGAAACTTCAGAGTTTTATAATGAATTGTAAAATACAAATCACAGAAACAAACTATTTGAAGCAGCTACTTCCAGTAACAAAACATGACATATATTGGGCCTCCTTGGTGGCGCAGTGGTTGAGAGTCTGCCTGCCGATGCAGGGGATACGGGTTCGTGCCCCGGTCTGGGAGGATCCCATATGCCGCGGAGCGGCTGGGCCCGTGAGCCATGGCCGCTGAGCCTGCGCGTCCGGAGCCTGTGCTCCGCAGCGGGAGAGGCCACGACAGTGAGAGGCCCGCGTACCACAAAAAATAAATAAATAAATAAATAAATAAATTCCAAATTTAAGTCACAATGTTCTCAGTTTAGAAAAAATTTGTACTTCGTGAAACAAATGTATTTTAATACATTCTTTTCTTACTATGAAGAAAAAAAAGTTCAATTACTGAAACAGAAAAATATCTGAATAGCCAAGTAATAAATTGAAATATTGAATTTTTTTTCTACACAGTAACTACCAATAGGGTCAAATAGTTCTAAAATCTCTATGGCCATTGTTTCTATAATGCTACAAATTTTACAGTTCCTTTCATACAGCAATCACATAAACCCTTTCTAACTTGATTTTGAAATTCAGGAAAATAAGTGTCCTCAGTCAATTGTTTTTTCACTTTCAGTTAATATTCCAACTGCATCCATTTATTTATGCTATTAGGATTTTTAAGCACTCCTTTGCAGGACAGCATTGTTCTCAAATGTCCAAACTTATAGACAAGAAAACATTATATTTAACTTAAACAAAGTCTTTGTCACATTTATTAAAATCCCTGAATCTAGAAAAGCTGTCTTCTAAAAATTAAAAGGAAAAAATTATAATATTAAATTATCCAGAAAATAATACCCATCTTTGATAGGACATTCAGTGAACCTAAGGCACTCTTCCTCAAACTTCTCCACTGAAGAAACCCATAACAACACAAAATACCATGGATTCCCATATTCTGATAATATAGTCTTAAGTAAACCAAGTAGAGAATATGAAACTTCTTTGTAATATTTTCTGTTAAAAATCCTTGTGAGTTGTGTTTTATCTCACAATATTCATTTTTATTAAAAAAATTTTATATGCTTTCCCTCTAAAAATCTTAAGGTAAAACTGGAACTCCAGGAAGATGCACCAATTTCATCCCAAGGCTTTGAGTATCTACCTGGCATAATGCAGTGGTCACTAATACCCCAGTACAAGAAGGACGGTCCAAAGTTTGATGTACTCTAATGCATTTCCATTCGCAGTAATTAAAACACAATTTTTTCAAGTCTATTAAAGAGCAGAATTTATCCTGCCTTGAATTATTAACTTACATTTTCATGTTTCATATGTTTAAGTAACCGCAGTTCTCTGTAGGTCCTTTTGGCATGAATAATGGACTGAAATGGTCTGGATAGCTTCTTCACTGCAACACGTAACCCAGTTTTTGTGTCAAAAGCAGCACTAAGGGAAAAAAAGAACATAAAAAGCTCATCATCAAATGTTCTCTAAATATATTAAAATCAGTATTTATAAGGCTATTTCATTTCCAAATTAAATGGGTCTCTAACAAATTTTAAAAATATAAAGATAAAAATTAAAATGACATATAATCCCACTATCCAAAGTAATCTTTTAATTATTTTTGGTGTTTCCTTCTTGTCTTTTTTTCTATGCATCTAAATCAAGGATCAGCAAACTTTTTCCGTGAAGGGCTGGATAGTAAGTATTTTAGACTTTGTGAGGCTTAGGGTCTCTGTCTCAACTACTCAACTCTGTGCTTGGAACTGGAAAGCAGCAGATAGTAAATTTTTAAATGAATGTAGCTATGTCCCCATAACACAAAATCAGCAGCCACCTGATCTAGATGAGCCAACAGACTGGTACACAAAGAGCTGGATTCTGTCTTTTTGGCCTAGGCCTCAGTGTCACCTTGCCACCAAATGCTGCCTGATCAGAGGCCTTGGAAACCACCATGTTTTCAGGACAATGAGTTGGCAAAAAAATTTCTTGAGCACCTACAAGGTATTTGTCACTTTCTAGAAGCTGAGATACAGTCAGAATAAGTCAACATATCCCTGACCTCAGGGGATGGGGGGAGAAGGGAAGAGCAGAATAATAAAATAAATTTCAAACAGTGATGAATGCTATGAATAAATAAAATAGAATAACGGGATAAAGAGCGACAGAAAGCTGGTGGAGTTATGCTACATTAGCTAGGATGTCTGAGGAAGTACATTTGAGCTGAGGGAAGTGAATGATAAGAAGGTAGCGGGGCTTCCCTGGTGGCGCAGTGGTTGAGAGTCCGCCTGCCAGTGCAGGGGACACGGGTTCGTGCCCAGTCCGGGAAGATCCCACATGCCGCGGAGTGGCTGGGCCCGTGAGCCATGGCCACTGAGCCTGCGCGTTCGGAGCCTGTGCTCCGCAACGGGAAAGGCCACAACAGTGAGAGGCCCGCGTACAGCAAAAAAAAAAAAAGTACAGCAAAAACAAACAAACAAAAACAGAAAGTAGCAACCATAAAGATATAGCGGAAAAGAGCCTCAAGCAGAAGAAAAAATATTATTAACATTTAGTGAGTCTTTATTATCATTCCCCAGTTGACAGATAAGGAAACTGAAGCACAGAGAGTATAAATAAATTGCCCATGGTCACAAAGCTAGAGAGTGACAGTGCAGGAAGTCTGGATCCAGAGCTCACACTATTAACTATTTTCCTATGCTGCCTCTCAGAAAAGCAAGTGCTGGGGACACAGGTTCGTGCCCCGGTCCGGGAAGATCCCACGTGCCGTGGAGCGGCTGGGCCTGTGAGCCATGGCCGCTGAGCCTGTGCGTCCGGAGGCTGTGCTCCGCAACGGGAGAGGCCACGACAGTGAGAGGCCCGCGTACTGCAAAAAAAAAAAAAAAAAGAAAAGAAAAAGAAAAAGAAAAGCAAGTGCAAACAAAGGAAAAATAAAACAGAGGTATAAAAAATATGGTATGCTGGAGTGACAAAAGAAACATGGCCTGTGCAGGTGGAGCACGAGGAGCAAGGGGAGCGAGGAAAAGAATGAGGTCAGAGATACAGGCAGAGGCCAGATCATACAGGACATCTACAGCAAGAAATGATGTGTATTCTAATTATTTTTGGAGACTGTTTGGGCTAATTCTATCATGTCTCATCCTGTTTATCTCCAGTCTCTAATGGGTACATCCAAGGCTTTTGGATCATCTATTCTCACCAAACTCTCTTTCCCGTATGATTCTGGTTCCAGAAGTTCCCCTCCCTTCGCTCCCAAATCCTTACCCTATGTCCTTGCTCTTCAACTCCCAATGTGTAATAAACTCCTGTAAATCTTCACTTCTGAACTTTCCTCCATCTCCTTGCTTTAACTGAAACCAGGCTGTACTTTGAAGACACTACTTCTCTTATAGCCGTGCCATTAGAGTGGATTCTCACTCTCATATCCCACGTACCTCACGGCTAGCAGGTGGCGTAGATGTCCTCCTTGCCAACTGTTTCCACTTCCAGAACATAACTTTCCCTTTGATTTACACAAGCTCCTGCTCACGAACATCTCTCCCTCTCTGTTGCTGTTATCCACTGACCTGGAATTTTCCATCTTAAAGTCCTATCTTAAAGTCCCTCGCCCCTCCCAACTTCTATCATCATTCCTGGCAACTTCAGCATCCAGGTGGAGGGCACGTCCAATTTCCTGGCCTCCTGTGTGACCCATCCTCTTCAGCTCTTCAGCTCAGAGTCTGCCTGCCTACCCGCAGGCTGAGTATTTTCCCCTCTCCTCTGCTGGGAAGCCTGTTGGGGCCTCTTGGAGCAAGGAATGCCATCGGGTTTCTAGCTGACATGCCTGCAACTGAGTGTGCAATTCAATTCAGTGGAGAAGAAAGAAGACGCCCACTTGAGCCACCTGTCCAAGTCATTCTCCGCGCTAGCTTTCCAGTAATAAAGTACGTATTTTTATCTCTATTTGACTCCTGTATCTATTAAGCAAAAGGCAAGCTAGGATTAATCAGTACCCTACAGACCCCAATAATCACAATTTATTACTGTATGTTTATTTACCACCCAGCAGAGTGGTTAAATAAGCACTGGGGCTTTGGTATTAGACTCTGGATTTTAATTCCAGTTCTGCCAGTTAGTAGCTATATAACCTTGAGGGGGTTAATTAAATTCTCTCGGCCTCATATATAAAATGAGGATAACTTTTTTTTTTTTTCTTTTTTGCGGTACGCGGGCCTCTCACTGTTGTGGCCTCTCCTGTTGCGGAGCACAGGCTCCAGACGCGCAGGTTCAGCGGCCATGGCTCACGGGCCCAGCCGCTCCGCGGCATGTGGGATCTTCCCAGACCAGGGCACGAACCCGTGTCCCCCGCACTGGCAGGTGGACTCTCAACTACTGCGCCACCAGGGAAGCCCGAGGATAACGTTTATATCTAATCTGTCCGATGTTTGTTAGGATTAAATGTGATAATTTTTGCAGTAGGTTTAGCAAAGGGCCTGGCCATGGTAAATCTCAAATATTAGACACAATAATGTCTGTGTTTTCCACTCATCATAAGCACCTTGAGGGCAGGAAGTGTCTTCTGTTTTATTCAGTATTGTATTCCATAGGTCTTAGCTTAATGCCTGGCACGTGGTCCATTCTCAGTAACTGCTTTACAAAAGTATAAAATGAAATATGAAAGAAAAACTTCAACTTTATCATTTGGCCCTCAATTCTTATAAATTCAATAGCATCCAACGAAAAACTGATATTAATGTTAAAAACTTACATGTGTGTTGAGTGTTTATTATTGTTAGGCATTGGCTTTAATCTTTATATGAATGAACATCTTTATCACAACTTTATAAGAAGACATTATTATTATTCCCATATTACAGATGAGAGAACTGAGGCACCGAGAGGTTAACTAATGTGCCCACACAGACAGAAAATGGCAGAGCTGGGATTCAAATCCAAGTGGTGTGTTTCAAGCATGAACTCTTTAACCATAACAGAAAAGCAAGTTCAACCTAGCCAGCAGTTCAGTCCATTTTATTTATTTATTTTTTTTGTTTTGTTTTGTTTTTCGGTATGTGGACCTCTCACTGTTGTGGCCTCTCCCGTTGTGGAGCACAGGCTCCGGACGTGCAGGCTCAACGGCCATGGCTCACGGGCCCAGCCGCTCCACAGCATGTGGGATCTTCCCAGACCGGGGCACGAACCCGTGTCCCCTGCATCGGCAGGCGGACTCTCAACCACTGCGCCACCAGGGAAGCCCAGTTCAGTCCATTTTAAATAGATTCTAATCGTATGGACTCTGTTTCTTTTCTAAAATGCATCCACTATAATTAATTGCATTTCATAAGGAAAAAGTTTTTCCTGTGATCTTACATTGAACTCAGGATAATATTAATGAAAAGTATTTCATAAGAAATAACTTTCACTCAATATACATTATCAAGGGGGAGTTTTTAAGCCCTAAAGTTATACTATGACTCTAAAACACTAAAGGAGTCAATGATGTAATATCTCACAAATACCAAAATATCACTTCCTAAGCATTTACTGAAAAATCTCCTGCACGAGATTCTTTGTGGATACAAAAGAAACATTAAACATAGTACCTGATATCAAAGAACTTAACCATCTAACTGGGATGATGAAACATACATGAAAGCAAATAATGCCCAATAATACAGTGCAACTATTACACTTTTTAAAAAGTTGGGTTCAAAAATATGTAAGTTGGGTTTAAAAATATAAAAATATATAAGTTGGGTTCAAAATACATAAATGTTCATTGCAGCCAGTTCACAAGAACAAAACTAGAAACTACCTTAATATCCAATACAGCAGAGTTTAAACTATGGTACATTCTCATGTACCATATACTGTAGCCATTAACAAGACTCTCCACATACTAATATGTACTTGTTATACTGCTGATGGGAAAGAGAACAAGTTTCAGAAGTAAAGAATTATCCCCATCTGTGGGGGAAAAAAATGTACACTCATTCAGATATATACACATAAGCAGAGAATAAATGTCTAATATACTCAGGACTTTTAACACTTTTGCTTTTTAATGTATATTTTTCTATCCCCTGACTTTTTTAAAAAATGAGCTTATATCTTTTAACAAGGTTATTAGTAAAGTTAGAAGCATAAGTCATCTGTGCTTTTCTGTTACCCTAAAACAAACAAAAAGAGGCATGCTTTCTAACTTTCATAAAACCACTACTGACAGGTATATTTCCTTTGAATGATCCTTACATAGCTATACTCAAAGTATATAAAAAATTTGTACCCACCTTACCTAAGCCATAAGAATTTTCTATTTTACTAAACAATCATTCACAACAATTTCAAAAATATCTGAACCACAAACTACTCATTCTCTTATTGATGGGCCTTATAATCCATTCATTCACATACACAAATAATACTAACACTACTACAATGGACATCTTCACTCACATTGCTTCTTCCATAATTGCATGATTTCCTTAGAAGAGACTAATAATTTCTACTTCAAAGGACACATATTCCCACCTTTTAAAATATACTTTACTTACAGAAGAGAGCAAACAGGAATTGTTCAGAGAAACTGCTCTGTTTGTTAGTTAGTAATCCTTATGGCAAAAGTTGCTAAAGCAAAGAATATATGATCCATCCCCTCCCCCACCTCTTTAAGCATTTAACTTGCTCTGACCTAACCTGTTCTATCAGTAATCAAAGCAATATTTGGAGAAAGAGGAAACCACATATTTCATCCTAAATTGAACATTGTAATTACCCAAAGCAGAAATTCCTAATAATTTTTTAAAGATCATCTGACAAAACCAACTGAATACTCAGAGGAGAAGAAATTCAAGTTATTGAATACCTGATCATACCACATATTATTTGGGAAACATTTCATTCAATCCTCGTAACTTTGTGAGATAGTTATATTTACTTTCCAAAATAAGAAACTAATGGTCAGAAACATTAACAACTCACTGAATGGTATATAACCCATATGCAGTGGGATTCAGACTCAGATCTGCCTAATTTCAGTGCTCTTTTTCCAGGATGCCAAGCAGCCTGAGATAAGGACAACCCCAGCTACTGGCTTTGCCTTTATTATTACACTTACTAGTATTACAGTTGGGAAGATTCCTCTTAATCACATTTAAAAAACTGTAACTACAAATTAAACTGTGTTTTCATGAGCAACATCATAAAATGGAATTACCTTTATGAAGATCAGTTTCTCCAAACTATTGAATAAAATCCAGGACACACTGCTCAATAAGTTTTTCCCCAATTGTAAACTCATAAAGTTCTAAAATTAATTCATACTTTATAAAAAACATTGCTATGGTAAAAAAAAAAAGTAAAGGGAGAAATATAAAATTCATTAAAAACATTATAATATTAGACTGTCATCGTCATGTATCTACTGTTGACTGTAAATCCAGCGCCTAGGACAAAATAATATTCATTAAATAAAATTAAATGTTTTGTTATACATTCATACCAGCCTCCCCTCTCCCTGAAAAAATAGTGGCTTACTAGATTCTTAATATCCTAATTGTAATTCTAAATTTACTTACATATACCCTGCTTTATTTCACAATGGATTTAAAGTAGCCTAGAACTATATACCTATAACTTGACATAAGAATAAATGATTAGGGAAAAAATAAACAAGATAAATAGGAAATTATGTATGGGTGAGGTTAGTGCAAATGTTTATTGTGAGGTCCTTTCTAAATACCTGTTAGAGGTGGGCCCCAAATTTGGCTCTGAGCCCACTGAAGCCATCACAAAGAGAATACAACCAGTTAAGACATGAATCATAGGAACCATATAATAAAAACAAAGCAGGTACTCAGAGAACTGAAGAGAGGCATAATTACTCCTGTAATAAAACCTGAGAAGAGTTCCTCCTGTGTATGTTTATGAAGGAGACACTGTACAATGTGGTAAAAATGTCCTAATCAGCATCCTTACACAATTATAATAGTGGGTTTCAGATGGTTCTTTACTTACAGCATCCATCAGTGGAGACTGTTTCATAAGGCCAAAATACAGTTCATTAGCAAAGGCAGGAAGGAGAGGACAAAACAGCATGGCACACTGCTCTCTGACAGACTTACTTAATCCAAGAGGAAATCTTAAGTGCTTCTAGAAAAATAGATAATAAGCTCCATATTCCTCAGACAATCCTCCAAAGATGATTTCCATCAACTGAGCTTTTGATAGATATAGAGACACAGGGACTTTGTATTTATGCTCCATGACTGGAACCTGGCTTGGAGAGTGTCTGTGTTGCAAGGTAAAGGCAGATCAACATGCTGAGTGAGCAAAGCAAGAGAGACAACCTCTTAAGAAAGGTGAGATGCTGCCTAACCAGGACAACTGCCCACGTCCACAGAGCATGAGAGTATAAATGCCTGCATCAGGATTTTTCCTCAAAAAACAATTTGGGTTTTCCCCAACAAAATGAAGAATGAGCAATCACCTGGCAAGTATCTGAGTGATTTGTGGGGATCATAAATGATTTTACAATTTCTTTTAATGGTCATAGACAACTTCTCTAATCCTTGAACGATGTTAAGAAAAAACGAACCATCAGTAATGGTTAAGAAGACAACACAATTTTATGTATTTTTGGAAATTAATGGAAACATTTATTTTTTTTAAACTTTATTTATTTAAATTTTTGGCCGCGTTGGGTCTTTGCTGCTGCGTGTGGGCTTTCTCTAGATGCAGTGCGCGGGCTTCTCATTGCAGTGGCTTCTCTTGTTGGAGAGCACGGGCTCTAGGCATGTGGGCTTCATTAGTTGTGGCACGCAGGCTCAGTAGTTGTGGTGCACAGGCTTAGTTCCTCCGCGGCATGTGGGAACTTCCCAGAGTAGGGCTTGAACCCATGTCCTCTGCATTGGCAGGCGGATTCTTAACCACTGTGCCACCAGGGAAGTCCCAATGGAAATATTTAAATATATTAAAATCCGTAGTTACAATGAATTAGCAAATTGTCATTAATACATTGAATTCATTAAAATATCTACATGGAGATAAATAATTTGCAAAGAGATGACATCTCTTCCCCATATAATTTGAGGCTTTTTTCCAATTGAATTCAGGTTAATTGATAACAGTTTTCAAGGGTTTCTAAATAACTAAGTAATTCAGATGACTAACTTTGAACCTTCTCTTTACCTATAACAACTTGACAAAAATATCAGCAAATACCATACTGGAAATATTTTTCAGCACATCTCTCTCTACTACAGAAACCTACTTTTTCTTCTAAATTCAGACAAATGTGCAAGTATCACTGTACTTTTGATGCTTATGCTCTGCCCCTCCATTTTGGAAACAATGTCATGAAAATAAAGGCAACTTCATGCAAAAACAATAACTCAAGTTTTAATTTGAGAACTTCAAAAAATATTCTTTAGAGTAGCAAGGGACTTAAAGTTGACTTTAAAAACTCTTACCATTTGAAACATTGTTAGCTCTCTTTAAAAACCTTTACTAACTCTCAAATATCTTGTTTGAATGTCTACCTTACACTTTCATTTTTAAAATAAATCACAAAATGATCTACTTGCACTATATATAGTATTTTTAAATGGAATTCAATTTCTTACAATAACACTTTCATATTGATAGGAAGAAAATCAGATGTTATTAATACAGTTGTTACAAGTACGTGCAATATGACCAATCCCCAGCTTTTCAGTTTCTAAAAATTCTTCTCAGAGGTTAAAAAAAACACAAATGACATACGAAAAACCTTATCAATAGAGAAGGAGCCTGGAATGGAAAAAAGAGTCATTTAATTGATCACTTACCTTGCCTTGCAGAAACTTACAGTTCAAGAACTGATAGGCAAATTCAGTATTTTCATGAAAATCTCATTCAGATAGAAAAATGTATTTGTGATAGGATTTATTAGGGACATGAGCCATGGGGCTGGCACTCAGGGAATGGCAACATATACGCTAATACTTGCCATTCCTAACTAATCTGATCCAATTCCTGCTGCAAAAGCTTCCAAACTACTGGAACAAAAATGTTTTTCACAACTGCTTCCACTTTTACTAGGCTGATGAAAACTAACATTCAAACAATGTAGAAATTCACTTAGGCATACAATCTAAAAATCCCAAACCATTTGCGATTAAAATGCACTTAATCTTCATTTGCTGAAAGCTCCGTTTGAAGTAAGAATAATTTTGTAAGATTTGTAGAAATTTATAGAAATTTGTAGAAATTATTTTGTAATAATTTCTTCACTGAAGCTTTAAAAGCTGCAGTGGTGTCAGTTAACATATATCTTTGATTGCAAATGTGAAGTATGTATCTGCATCAAGAGCAACAGTTATCCCATATTGAATGCAAAAATATTACACATGGATTATTTCATTTCTTTTAAAGGGGATTACTTTCCAAAGCCTCATTAGAATGTTGCCACCACGGGTTTATACCTTCTCTACTTTTATGTGTTTGAAAATTTCCATATCACATGTTTTGGAAGTTATCATTAAATAATTTTTAACTCCTTTCAAGCAAATCTGAAATACTGAACAGACTAATCATATATTACATTGTAACTATTTAGTATTACCATCAATCAACTTTGCCTTGCTGCTACAATTAAAAGTCTTGTACAGGGCTTCCCTGGTGGCGCAGTGGTTGAGAGTCCGCCTGCCGATGCAGGGGACACGGGTTCGTGCCCCGGTCTGGGAAGATCCCACATGCCGCGGAGCAGCTAGGCCCGTGAGCCATGGCCGCTGAGCCTACGCGTCCGGAGCCTGTGCTCAGAGAAAGACCAAAGCAGGAGTCACAATGTCTTTTATGACCTACCCGCAGAAGTCACACTCCATCATTCCTGCCACAGTCTATACTTTAGACTTTAGAGAAGTGAGTCACTAAATACAGTCTTCACTCAAGGGGAGGAGAATTAAAGCACCACCTCTTTAAGGGAGGAGTATGAAATAATTTTCACATCATTATTTTTAGCAACTTGATTTTTTTTTTTTTCCGGTACGCGGGCCTCTCACTGCTGTGGCCTCTCCCGTTGCGAAGCACAGGCTCCGGACGCGCAGGCTCAGCGGCCATGGCCCCCGGGCCCGGCTGCTCCGTGGCACGTGGGATCCTCCCGGACCGGGGCACGAACCCGCGTCCCCTGCATCGGCAGGCAGACTCTTAACCACCACGCCACCAGGGAAGCCCAGCAACTTGATTTTTAAAAATCAAAACACTGGAAAATATCTTGCTTATTTTTGGTAATACTAGATAAGTACTTTTTTTATTGCTCTAGAAAAAAACCCTCTGAAATTCCACTTAACAAAGCTACTTTTACATCCTAGTGAATGGTCTCTGTTTGCAGTATTTCGATGATCTGATCTCAAAAAATTCTGTTAAGCATAAACATAGGCAGTCTGACATAGAAAAAAGTAAATCAGTAGTGAGAAGATTTCAGGTCTAGCTTTGGTTCTGGAACTTCCTAGCAAGTGATCTTGGCCAAAGCTTCTACGAGCCTGTTTCCAGATCAATAAAATGGGGGTGTCACTAGCTCTGCTTATCTTACAATGCTGTTTTGAGGCTCACATAAGATAATTATGTATAAGTACTTTATGAACTATAAAAGACAAGTAGTAAATGTTCCAAGTGGAAATGAACGTGCTATTATATAATAGTTTCATGATCAGCTTCCAGCATGGGGTTTATCACATAGTAAATTCTCAACATATATTTTTAGATCTCTTACTCTCAAATTTGAGGTTGAGTATATTTCTGAAATAACAGTAAGATAGGGCAGGTTATTAAAATGTAACCAAGGACCCAAATCCTTGATCATTTGTTGTCATGTTACGGAAAACTAAAATATCATTTCCTTTCAAGTTAAAATGCACATTTATTCAGCAGTTAATGGATAGGATCTAGAACTACTACAATCAGAAACATAATGTAGCCAATTCTTTAGACACTAAACTGAAAAAAAAGGTATTCCTGTATATATTTGTTTCCCAATTTAGACCTGGAAGGAGAGCAGAAGCTATAGTTTATTTATCTGTTTATCTTCAGGAACATAATGCAAGATTAGTAAATTTATACCAAAGCAGATAGTTCCTGACCTCAAGGAATTGAGAAACCTAGCTGGGGAGTCAGATTAAACAGATACACACATAAATTACTAGAGACTTTTACAAAGCAATATATTTGCTTCCTCCAATCCATTCTGTAACACTCCAATCAAACCAATTTTAAAATACTTTCCCTCCCTACTTTACAACTCAAGAAACTGTAACTAGCTCTGTATTGCCTAGAAAAATGCAGTTGCCTTAACCCTACTCCAGACCTAATTCTTAATTTCTGGGGGTAGGACCCAAGCACCTGTATGTTTAAAAGCTCCACAAGTGATTCTGAAACACAACCAGAATGAAAACCACAACTGGGTTCACCCTATCTGAGATACTACCCTTGTCAGGGCAGTCCATCTCATATCTAATTCTCCTAGTTATGTTTTCTCCTGTTACCTAAAAAGTTCCCTTTCTAGAAATGCTCCAAATACTACCCATCCTTCAAAACAATCTTCAGGGCTTCCCTGGTGGCACAGTGGTTAAGAATCCGCCTGCCAATGCAAGGGACACAGGTTCGAGCACTGGTCTGGGAAGATCCCGCATGCCGCAGAGCAACTAAGCCCGTGTGCCACAACTACTGATCCCGCGCTCTAGAGCCTGTGAGCCACAACTACTGAAGCCTGCGTGCCTAGAGACCGTGCTCTGCAACAAGAGAAGCCACTGCAATGAGAAGTCCGTGCACCACAACGAAGAGTAGCCCCCGCTCGCCACAACTAGAGAAAGCTCGAGTGCAGCAAGGAAGACTCAACACAGCCAATAAATAAATAAATAAATTTATTTAAAAAAAAAAAAACCAATCTTCAAATCCTTCCTTCATGAAACATGCCAACTACTACAGCCGACAGGGCCCTCACATCTCTGTATACATCAATACCTTTATGTATATATACATAGTTCACTAATATTTTATGTCTGTTTCTTTTAGACACTGGTGGGCATTTAACACTGTCAGATGCATGACCAACAGATTTCTTTCACTACAGCAAATCTAAAACATAAATATAAAAATACACACATTTCAAACTTTCAAAATTATGTTGCTTTAATACCTAGTTATAGAAATCTTCAGGCTATTGGCTTATTCCAATTGTAATTTTCATGACCACTGTCATTCATCAGTGCTAATGATAAGCTTCCTTCAAATATCAGTTCCACATATCTAAGGCTGAACCATACAAGTTTATAACATAAATCTAATCCTAGGGTAGTTAGTGTTACATCTCTGAGATTGTCCTCAAGAAGTATGTAGAAAAATAATCAAGGGGAAGCATGAAACATTACCTTTCAATAGACTTGAAATCCAGAGTTAGACATTCTTGATATTAGGTTTTGAAGTATAAATTTGGATGCACAGTATATGAACAAGACACTGTTGAGACTATATCAGACAATGAATTCAAAGGGAATATGCACAGAAAGTATAGTGTTTCTTTTTGCAGGTGGAAGGTTCAAGTTATCCTATCTAGTTTTTACTCAGGGCCAATCAATCCAAATATATAGGGTTATATAAGCAGTTCTCAACCAAAGGTGATTTTGCCCCCAGAGGACATGTGGCAATGTCTAGAGACATTTTTGGTTGTCACAACTGGAGGCTGCAACTGGCATCTAGTGGGTAGGGTACGGGGTTGCTGCTAAATATCCTACAATGCACAAGATAGTCCTCACAACAAAAAAAATTATCAACCCAAGATGTCAACAGGAGGAGTAACCCTTGTGTTATACTATATTTGGGAATGTAAGCACGGCTTGATAGATGCTCATAATACTTACTGCATGTTCTCTTAATTTGCTATTTTTTCCCTTTTGCTCCCTTTAGCATCAATATCATTGAGACTGCTAATTTCAAAGCAGATCATTCAAAGCATAAGGCATTTAGGCCACTAACCTAGGTATCAGAAAATGAACCAAGCCAAACTTATAATGTCAGATGAGGAAATTATTAAAAGCATATCAGTGTAAGATACCAACATCAAAATTTCACTTCAATTTAATACTAAAATCATGAAGGAGTCATGTTTTATTATACCAAGTGAAAAAGATAACTAAGATTTTTACAAGCATTTGGTAGCCTGGAGAAGAAAACATAAATAGAAACTAGTATTCAAAAGTCTAAGTTCAAGAAGGTTCAAGCTACCTAAAGCCCTAGATGCAGGATTTGATGAAGGGGGAAAAAAGAAATAGCTACTGGGGATTAAGAATAAAGCATTTATTTCTGGGAATAAAGTTATATCTACTACAGGGATAAGGAAATACAAGAATGAAGAGTTCAGAAAATACTTGGGTAAACCAGACACCTCAAGTTCAGTGTCACAGGATGGACTAAAGGCATGATTATTAGGGGCACATAATTTGCAGGTGAGAAGACGGTCACAGCAGAGACACTACCCCATGTGGAATTATAGGGCTGCGTTAATGGTCTACAGGACACTTACTCTCATTGTCCCTTTCCTCCCCTAAACCACAGCCTCCCTGAGCCCTTGGCAGATCAAAAGAAGAAGTTCTGACCTCTTGCGGGCACATGCTGATGTCATCGCTTTCTAGTTCTGAATCAGATGGAAAGGTCTCTCTGACACAGATTTCAAACACACATCCTTGCAAAAAGTTGCCCTAGATGTAAAAAGTGACCAGTATGTCACTAGATTCAAGAGAGACACAGAAAAACCTAAAAGAAGATTTCAAGGGACACATTAGAAATATAAGGTAGATTTGAGATGGCAACTTAAGCTGAAAGAATGCAGAAAAGAAAAGCTACTGAGGACTTCCAAAGCAATCTCTGAGAAAGCAACATAAATGTGTCCCTTCCAGACTGATATTTTCAAAAGCAGGAACCCTTCCTGCTTTTTTGTTTTTTTCAGTCTTTATAAACAGAATACCTACTACAGTGCCTAGCACTGGCCATACTGAATTAATGAATTTAAGAAAACAAAGAAGAAATTGGTTTAGATTTTTTTTTTTTTTTGCATAATGATGTGTGATGCCTACACTCTGGACCGTAAGCTTGGTAAAGCAACCAATGCATACTTGCGGGTAGACTGACAGTAAGACACACACACTCACATACCTTCCGTCGTGTCACAGGCGTAGTGACAATGCCACCAAGGCCTAAGAGGAGAAGGTTTTGAGGAAAACAAGGAAACCTGTAACACCATTCAAAGTAACAGAAGTCAAAATGTTCAGGGTATAAAGTTACTCAGACAGCAGGCCTAGACAAAATAAACATTTGTTCTATTACCTTTTTGTTATGTTGTCATGGGAATCTGTGTTTAGGAACACTTATTTTCTGCAACTAGATAACAGAGCAGTAAAAGGGGGATAGCTTTCATAAAAGAGAGAAACCTGTATCTATAAAGGCAGAAAAGTAAATAAATCCTATGAGTTCTTATACGGTGACATGTGTAGAATCTGTCAATCTACAAGATTTATTCAAGTTAACAGAGAAGTCATTGGGGGCTCCTAGCCAAAACATTATTAACAGGTAACAATAATCCAACCTCTACTAAAATTATTGTGATGGGGGCAAGGCAGAGGAATGTAAAGCAGATACAGGGCCAAATAAAACAGAAAATAAATGAGATCTTAAAAGTTGAAAGAAGGTAAAAATTACTTTTTAAAAATAACCCAATAGTAAGAAAAAACCTAGAAGCCCAAAGAAGTTAGAAAACCTGCCAGCAGGCTAATCTTCTTTTGTCAGAAGTCTAGAGCTAATCTCTTTGCTCCCTTCCTTTTGGCAACAGAAACCTGAAAAGTGAAGTTAAGCTCCACATGTTATTTAAAGAGCTGGACTGGAATACCCTGAATTTCTAGGGCCCACCAAAAGTACTGGCTCTGGCACACTGAGCCTTCTGGAATGAGAGTTGTTGAATACAGATCAGGGCTGTACACCAATTCATCTGACTCCCCCACTCTACCCTAAACTACAGTTAGCACCTCTAAATGGGTAAGGAACAGAAATGAAAAAACAGGGACCCCAGAGCAGAGTGATCTGTTAAAACATACGTTAGATCATGTCTCCCCTCTGGTTATAACCCTCCATGGTCTCCCGTCTCAGAGTAAAAGGCACAATTCTTAAAAAGGCAAGTAAGACCCTTTATGATCCCAGCACCTCTGTAGCCCCTCCACCCGCTTCCCCTACTACTATTTGGCCCCTGGTTCATTCAGTTCGAGCCATACTGGTCTTTCAGCTATGCTAGAGAATGAGGCCTTTGCCTCAGGACATGTGCTGATCCCTCAACACGGAATTGGAATTGTTCTTCCCTCCTCATTCAGGCCCAACCAGTGTTCTACATCACTTCCTTCAGGTCGTTGCTCAATTGTCACTTTATCACTGAGGTCTACCCTGCTTAAAAGTGCAACACAGCCATCCCAGTATTCCCTCTCTTTTCCTTACTTTATTCCCCGATAGTATTTATCACCTGACATGTTATAAATTTTAATTTTTTGTTTATTGTCTACTTTTATTCCCCTGCCCTTAGAATATAGTTTCTTTTCTTTTTTTTTTTTTTTTGCGGTACGCGGGCCTCTCCCGTTGCCGAGCACAGGCTCCAGACGCGCAGGCTCAGCGGCCATGGCTCACGGGCCCAGCCGCTCCGCGGCATGTGGGATCCTCCCAGACCGGGGCACGAACCCGTGTCCCCTGCATCGGCAGGCGGACTCTCAACCACTGCGCCACCAGGGAAGCCCAGAATATAGTTTCTTATGGGCAGAAATTTTTGTCTGTTTTGCTCATACTCTAGCACCTAAAGAGTGACCCACGCATAGCAGGTGCTCAAGGTATCGGTATAACACAAAGTCCTGGCCTCAAGGAGATTAGCATGAACCCATCCTCTTCTCCCTATAAGACTCCAAAGTTAGATCCTGTGCCCTATAAGACTCCAAAGTTAGATATAACCATTTGTTCGAGGCCAAAACTTAGGGATCATTCTACACCCCTCTCTCTTCTGTACTTTCTCCCTAGGAGCCTAGGAGCCAAGCCCAGGATCCATTTGTCAAAAGTGCAGAATTTACAGGCCACCATCTACTTCCTCCCTAGAATAAATTATTAAAAGGCTAAAATGCTGGGAAACTGGTTAATTTTATAACTCCTTAACAGACATGTACTTAACTTACAGAAGGACTATGCAAAGACAACTACTTCTAATACTAAAAGCTTCATTTATTTAAAAAAAATTTTTTTTCAAGTTTAAAGAGGTTTTTTTTTTTTTTTTTTGCGGTACGTGAGCCTCTCACCACTGCAGCCTCTCCCGTTGAGGAGCACAGGCTCCGGACGCGCAGGCTCAGCGGGCATGGCTCACGGGCCCAGCTGCTCTGCGGCATGTGGGATCTTCCCAGACCGGGGCACGAACCCGCGTCCCCTGCATCGGCAGGCACACTCCCAACCACTGCGCCACCAGGGAAGTCCAAAGAGGTTTTGTTTTTATTTGTCCTGAAGAAACTCGTGCATCACTTCCAAGTACATGGCAACCATGAAATGATATTCCTAGGTTCCAGAGTCAGGGGAAGCCACTTTATAATGAGGTTTTTTTGAGCTCTATAGTAATTGTATCTCTTGGATAGAAACAAATCAATACCAAATTTCACAGTAAAGAGCAAAAGTCCAGTGTATTTTCAAAGGCCTAGAGAGGCAGTTATTTCTATTTATATCCTATACTATACTTACATAACAGAAGCATATACAGAGAATCTCAACTTTCCAAAATGTGCACAGAAGAATTTCAAGCCAAGGGGATTCATAAATTCAGGAATTAACTAGTTGCACTGATGATCCTTTGGGAAAAAATGCAATCTGGGCAATGAGTCCATTTTTGGCCTATCAATTCTGAGGAAGAGATGTGATTTTAATAAGTCATTACCTCAGATTAGCTAGGCTGACATTGGTGGGATTGGTTAGTCATAGTTCTACTATTTCAAGTGACCCAGCAACCCCTTTCTTCATAAAAGGAGGGAGGGGAGAGGCAAACAGCACAAGAGAAGGTGCCACCACACAATCTTAGCAGTCAAGTACAGGAAAGGAGAATTCTGAAGTGTTGAAACCCCAGAACCAAATCCAAAGTAGCACTGACAAGTATGCCATTCCTTTAATGAGTCCAGCTCCTCATCTATACAACTGGGTTAATAACACCAGCCTTCACAGAGCCAGTGAAAACTGAATAATAATGCTTTGAAATGCAAATAATTATGAAGTGTAAAATCCCATAAAAATGTCAGTTAATACTAAAGTGAGAGGGATCTAGCGACTTCTAGACTCAGTGACTTCTTCCACCTTTGAATCCTAAGCCCCAAGGTCTCAGCACCACCCGCACTATTGCCCATGAAAGGCAAAGTCAATGCAGATCATCTGAGGCTGATTTAGAGGGAAATCAAAAGCATAGTCCTCAGTATCAAGAAATTAAACTGGCAGAACTGAAAAGCCAGAGGTTCAGGATATCCTTATTTTAAAATGGGAGCCAGTGGAAAGGTTTCAGTGGAAAATGGAATCCGATAAATAAAGGATGACTTTATAGCCAACTTGACTGAACCCTTTCTTAAAAGTCTGTATCAATAATACAAATATTTGCCATTGTGTTTAACTATTTATTGGTTGGCATTGGTAACATCCAGCCAATCACCTTGCTTTTGGTTACAAAGGAAAGCAAATGGGAAGCAAGATCAGCATGGGCCTATTATCACCACTAGGAAAATAAACGGCACACCCCTCTCACTCATTAGAAGTCAAGAAAGTCACCTTTGCATACTCAATAATGATGTACTTTTATTAATTCGTGCCCTGGCTCATGCTAAAAAAAGGAAAAGATTTAAAATGGTGAAGGGCCATTAATACTAAAAAAATTTAGCTTCACTTTTTTTTCTAATAAATTCTTTTTTACTATTTATTTTTGGCTGCGTTAGGTCTTCACTGCTGTGCACAGGCTTTCTCTAGTTGCAGTGAGTGGGGGCTACTCTTTGTTGCAGTGCGCGGGCTTCTCATTGCGGTGGCTTCTCTTGTGGAACATGGGCTCTAGGCGCGCGGGCTTCAGTAGTTGTAGCACGCAGGCTCCATAGTTGTGGCTCGCGGGGTCTAGAGCGCAGGCTCAGTAGTTGTGGTGCAAGGGCTTAGTTGCTCCGTGGCATGTGGGATCTTCCCGGACCAGGGCTCGAACCCATGTCTCCTGCATTGGCAGGCGGATTCTTAACCACTGTGCCACCAGGGAAGTCCTTCACTTATTTTTATTACAGTTATTTACACACAATCTTGTTCCACAAAGCATTTAGGAAGTTGGATTTGATTTCTTAGTAAATTTTGCCATCCTTTTACCAAAAGTTTTGTTATACACTTTATATACTGATGATAAACATAAAATGCACAGCACAATGCCTGGAACATAGAACACAATCCATAAATGTAGTTATTATTTGCATCAGGCTATAAACCCTATCAGGGAATGGACTGTCTTATTCTGTCTTGCTTAACACTCTAGCTCAAGAAACCCAGCTTGCTATCTGGTCCAGAGTTGGTGCTCAATAAATACTGTTTAATAAATGATTGAATATGATTTAAGAATAATTCTCAACTCTCACCTATTTTATGGTACCAGTGCCCCACCTCCTGTAATCAGAGGCAAGTGTCCGGAAAACCCATACACCAGAGGAAAGGCATTTAAGTTCCTGTTTATATTTCCTTAAACTCACCACAAAGCTCCTCCCCCTCCTTCTGTCCCCAAACCACAAAATCAATGCTGTGCAACAATGTATTCTGAAAAAAATTTGCTTCATTTCCCCTCACAGACAACAAAGTTCCTTAAAATTGCAAGACTTAGTTTAGTTCCCTTTACCCCTTAAAAAGGAAAGGCATATTTGTAAAACCCTATCAATTCCCAAATTTCTAGTCTGATTCCTTGATCTTTAATTCACAGTTGGTTATCACTCAGGTTGCTACATACTTGCTTTACTATATACTTAGTACAAATTAAAATACTGAAAATTGGCTTAATATTTTAAAAAACTTTTTTTAAGTTCCACATCAAAGTGTATCACACTTCAGAGCAATCAAATTAGGAAACTGACACAGATTATTTCAGTGACATTGCATTCCTTGAAATACTTTCAGAGATTCTTTTTTGGAACAGACTTCAGATCTAATTCTACAAGTCACACAGGAAATTCTGTGTCATTACTTTATGGTTACAACTCCTATCTGACCTCAAACAGTATCATCAACCTGGCTGCCTAATCTTTTTCACCAGACTTCAGTCCAATTTTCTAAATTATTTCAGATTCAATTTGATATTGTTATTTCCTAAAATTAAATCTGCTCTCAAGAAAATGAAGATAGTGAAAAATAACACAGGCTCCAAAGTGGATTCTAAGAGAAGTTAAAAAAAAAGTTTTCTGCCACACCTGAAAGTTGCTAATTGAAAGAACAACTTCAAATAACTACTTTGAATGAGATAACACTTGTACATCTAAATTCTGATACTTTCAATCCAAAATCAGTTACATTTGTTTATGGCCAACTATCACATAATATCGGTTATTTTTCTCCACCAATATGCTATAGGTTACATCTTAAATACCCTTAGCAGAACTGCCTCCATGGACAGACACACAAGAAACTTAACAGTGGTTGTTTCTGAGGAAAGGAATAGCACAATTGGAGAACAAGAAAGGAAAGGCAACTTTTCACTATCTTTTTATACCTTCTGAATTTTATACAATGTGAATGTATCACCTACTTTTAAAAACCTGTTTAACAAAGTTACTTCCAAGTGTCAGATATTGATGGTTTCTAAAAACCAGAAAAGTATAGTACTAAAAAAACATGGAGTTCATTTTAATGGCACTTCGCTGTAAATCTGGATCTCCAGAGCTAGGGCAGAGCTATTCACACCAATGGTAGGGAAACCTTGCAAGGAATTCTTTCCAAGTTCACTAAACTCCCCATAGTTGAGCTGTTCTGCTGTATTACTCCTTAAGGTTTAAACATTATTGGAAACAAAAACTCGGTACCACAAAAATTAATGTGTCAATTCAAGAATGAAAAATGGAGGTAAACTAATGAGCTATTAAAGGAGCAATGATCCAAACACATCTTCGAAAATTAGCAAATCAACAGCATACTATAAAAATGGAAAAAAGATGTCAAGCATAGTGCCATCAGCAACATAACTCCAACAGCCTGAACCAGAAAATGCAATATGATCTGTTGCTGGACACAATTGCACAATCTCAATTACCCAGAAGATTCTATAAACCGGAAATTCATGCTGGGGCTTTAAGAAACACAGGAATTATATTTAAAGATTAACAAGTCCAAAAGCCTGGAATTTGTGGCAAAACAAAAAAATAATTTTGTAGACCTCTCTTCAAATGATGCATGCACAGGAATTACATGAATTAGCTTCAGATCAGGAGCTCTCAAATTTCAGTACATCTAAAATATAGTGTTTAAAGCCTTGAAAGTTAGAAAAGTTTAGTGAAATATTTCAGGTCTGAACATTTTACAGTATCATTTAATTGAAAACACATTCACAGTGTGAATTAAAGCTGCAAAGTGTCTCGTCCTTCCTTTGCTATATATTCCATATCCATATCGTGTACCTCAGGCTCTAAGTGTGGATAACTTCCCTGCAAACTCAAAGGGACTTTAAAAACACAGTATTTCACAAGAATTATCGCAATTAAAAAATATTTACAATACCTCCCGGCATTGTTAATAACTTTTTGATCTTGAGGGCATGCATCGGATCTGAACCTCACTTGCTCGAAAGGAGAAAACTGTTTTGTCAAACAATACTTAAACGAGCAGTGGTATGTGACTAATCAGTGAGGCCGCCAGTTTCTCAAGCTGCAGTGTGTTTGCAGGCACTACCACCCACCCCCCACTCTGCGAAAAGGAAATACGCTTTCAACTGAATCGGAAACACACCACTCAAGCTGGCACAGGACTCACTGAGATAAAGTCGGTATTTTAAGCTCTATGGATAGCTACTAATTCAAGTGCGAATTCAAAAAGAACGCTTCTCAAAATGGGATTTCGACAGAGGTTTGCAAAAAAGCCCGCACTGAACGCCCTTCGTCCTCAGTTTTGTTCAGATGAAGGCAGTCTCCCGGTCGAGCTTTGCCCTTCTGTTTCTCCAGGCAGCTCCCCGGGCTTGACTGCTCCGAGGGCAGGCTCCGGCGCCCAAGGTGGGCACATCTCGGGAGAGAGTCCTTCTGCTCGATGCCAGCAGGGAGACCCCCAAAGAGGGCCCTCCTGTTCCTGTCCCCAAAGCAGCAACCCCCCAAGAAGGGAATGCGCAGGGTGCGAGCCAGGGCCAGGCTCCAACACCATCACCCACCGCCCACCGTGGACCTGCGTCCTACACACAGCTGACCACCTATGTGGGTGTGCAGGGTGAGGGGTACAAGGGGTACAGGGAGGGCAAGACAGGGGTCGAAGGGGCAGGGATGCCCTCCCCCAAGGGAAATTCCTACCGCTTGGTGCATTGCTGAGCCGTGGGGGCAGGCCTGGCTCTGGGGCATAAAGGGCCACCCAGCCCACCGAGGCCCCGAGCCCGGTGACACTCACCACACGGAGCCATAGGCGCCGGAGCCCACCGGGGACAGGTTTTGGTAACGCTCGGGCACCTCCCAGATTGTCTTGTTCAGCTCCTGCCGGTAGAACGTGGGCCTCTCCTGAGACATCTTCCAGCGGTGGCCGCGGGGCGAGGAGCTGGCCCTGCGGGGCCCCGCCTGCGCCCGCACCCGCTTCCCCGACCTGGTCGCCCGGCCGGACGGGCGGGGACCCTGCGCTGGCCGCCCGCGCAGGTGTGAGTGCCGCGATACAGACGACTCCCGCGCGCGCGGCCCCTGTCAGCCGCAGAGGCTGGACGCTCCTCCGCGACGGGGGTGAGCCCTGCTAAGGGCAGGGGCACGCTCAGGGGCTTAAGGCTGCGCCCGCCACGTTCTCGCTGCACCCTCTGCAGACCAGGCCGACTCCCGGCTGCGCCGCGGGGCTACGGCTCCAGCTGCAGCACCCGCGGAGGTTCCAGTGGTCGCCGTTCCACAGCCAGCGAACAGGAGCCTCCCGCCGTACTCTCGCGAGAACAGCTCCCGAGCCTCTCTGCGAGCCGAGATTTTACCCAATATGGAACCTGCCCAAGGGAGGGGGTTGATGAGAGGAGAGGATGGGAGGAGCAATTCTCGCGAGAAGAGAGCAACAGCTGGCCACCAGAGGCAGGAACTCCCAGGGACTGCTCTTCTTAAGGGCGCCAAGGGGGACCCGAGAAGGAGGGGATAAGCAGACAACACATGCCGCGTGCGCCCCACCGTGGTCGGCGGGGCAAACGCCTGGCTCCCTGGTGGAAAGCGACATTGACAAACAAGGTGTCGGGAAAAGAGCCAAAAGACCTTTGAACTGCGGCTGCGGGTAGTCACCAGCAGCCGAGCACCTGCTCAGCAGAACCCCCAATTTCCAAGAAATACTTGCATAATAAAGAGGAAGGTTCCGGCCAGAAAGCCGTTGCAGTCCCATCTGCTCAAGGACATACACGGCTTACTCTTCGGAATTCTGACGAAATCTGTCCCAAAGGTAAATATTAGCCCTGCATTAAGGTTGAGGTTTTCCACCCAAACTCTTCTAGTAGTTCTCAAACTTTTATGTGTAGAAGAATCACCTTGAGAGTTTAAAAATGCATATTCCCAGGATCCACAGTGAGTTTAGTTGGAGAGGTCCGTGATGGGCACCAAGAACGTGCATTTTTACAATACGCCCCAGGTAATTCAGATTCAGGAAAGTCCCTGGTATCTCCCTTTGAGAAGCATTTTTAAACCATTATCCTGAAGGTTTGAAACTGATTCCTACCTTGAAGAGCTTCCAGTGAAGAGGATTTTAAGAATTTTAAACATGCCTCTCAGAGTAAGAACAGTACAGAGAGTAGTCTTCCGGCAGTGTCATATTGGGCGAGTCAACTGACATTTCTCAGACCTTAGTTCCAGTGTATGCAAAGAGAATTCCTGCCCCACATTCCCACCTGAAAGCTGAACAAGATAATAAATGTGAATGGGCAAGGTATTCTAACCCCATACCTTGCCACCACTGTTAACCTATTCCTACGCTAAAGCTTGTTACAATAGGCAGAATTGGACCCTATCTTATTCTTAGTCATTTCTTTTAGAAATATCTAGATTCAAGCCAGGACAATTCTCATCAATATCCATGATCATTCTCTTTTGTGTATGCATCCCTTGGAGTGCTCAGACTTTGCCTATCTTGTTCCAGCATCTAGCACAGTGCCTAGAACATAAAAGGTACTTCATAAATATTTGTTGAACAAATTATGAACAATGACCATGATCTCAATTTAGGAGGCAGTGCAGGATTCTCAGTTCTCCTCAAAGAAAACCAAAATAAAACCCCAAAACAGGGCCATGGGTGATTTGTGGAAAGCTTTCTTTGGATTCAATGTGACTTAGCCTGGAATGTGACTCTTGCCTACGAAGACATGTTGCTTAAAAATGTTCCAAGGGACTTCCCTGGTGACACAGGCAGGTTAATCCGCCTGCCAATGCAGGGGAGACGGGTTCAAGCCCTGGTCTGGGAAGATCCCACATGCCGCGGAGCAACTAAGCCCGTGTGCCACAACTACTGGGCCCGCGCTCTAGAGCCTGAGAGCCACAACTACTGAAGCCCGTGCTCCTAGAGCCGTGCTCTACAAGAAGAGAAGCCAACGCAATGAGAAGCCGCACGCCTAGAGCCCATGCTCCGCATCGAAGAGTAGCCCCCACTCGCCGCAACTAGAGAAAGCCCGCGCACAGCAGCAAAGACCCAATAAACCCAAAAATAAAAATAAAGGAATAAATTAATAAAAAATAAAAATGTTCCAATTCAACCTGCAGGGTAGGGAGCTTTCTAAGAAGTATCAGAGGTTGAAGGAGGAAGTGAGAGCAAAAATGCAACTGTAAAGATATGAGGGGTGGGAGTGGGGAATCAAGGTGACGAGTGCATGGATACAAGGGAGGAAACCTGGAAGTAGGAATTCTAAGAAATTCATATATTTATCCAACAAATTGGAATGATGAAGTGAGAGTGACCAAAAGGGTAAAGATCAGCAATACCTTCACTCATTCAACAAATATGTATTGAATGCGTCCTAGGTACCCGGCATTTCTGATGGAAAAGTGATTTAAAAGCAGACAGTTGCTGCCTATGTGGAGCTTACAATGAACAGCAGGGCAATCATTCAATTATTCAACACAAACTTATTGAGCATTTACTAGGTCTACCACATTGCTTTAGGCACCAATGATACAGCAGTTAATGAAAAAGATAAAAATCCCTGCCCTTCGGGGGATGAGACAAATTACAAAAAGGGATAGGTAAAGTGAACAATATATTAGACACTAATACAGTAATCAAGCAAGTGTAAAACTGCAACTGAGCCAAGCAGGAATACAAGGCATAGTGAGAGGCAGTGACTGGGATTGAGCCTCACAAGGAGGTTAAGGGGGATTAGGGGCGGGGAGCAGAGCAGAAGCCCTGGGCAGGAGAGTGTCCTTCAGTGGGAGAAGCCAAGCTTGTGGGGCTGAGAATTAAGGTTGGAGACCTCGGTGACCCTCTAGCCTCCAGTTTCCTCCCGCGTCTTCTGTTCCCACAGGGTCGTCGGGAGACTCAAGTGAATTACTGTACGTGAAGTGCGGGGCGCGAGGCCTGGCATCAAGGAGGCCCTCAATCAAGAGTCGTCGAGAGCGGAGGGCTGGGTGACACAGGTAACCGCGGCGCAGCTGGGCCTCTCCCCGCTCCCCACCCCGGCTGCCCAGGCTCCGCTTCCTCGCCCCGCTCTTGTCCCCCGCCCGCCAGAACGCCCGCGGGTTCGGACGCAACGGCTCGGGAACCGCCGGCGTCCGCGTCCACAGCGCCGCCCGCCTGGCTGGAGCTGCCTCCGGCTCCAGCGCCTGCTCTTCCGCCGCAGCCCGGGAACCAGGTGAGCCGAGGAAGCAGGGGAGCCGCTGCCGCAGCCGCCCGGGGCCGCGGGCTGCAGGTGGTGGCGGCAGGGCCCCGGCCCGGGCGTCGGGTGCGAAGGACCAGCCCCTCGTTACACTCGGAAGTCCCTGGGCGGGGCCCGCGGCGGTCACCGCAGGGTTAGGCACTTCGCGGCCGCTCAGTCAGTGTTTGGGGAATGAATGAATGAATGACGGCCGTCCCTGGGAGCTTCTCTCTCTTAGGTGTCGGCTCTACTTGTGAAAGGCCGCGTGGAACAGCAGTGAGGAGAGATGGTGTGTGCGTTTGGCAAGCTGAATCCTTCCACACTTGTGGGTCTGAGTTGTCAGAAGCGCCAGAACTGGTCTACTCCATGAGCCTCACCTGACTCCCCCATCCGTCTCCTCCTGAGGCCTGACTGCCCAGACGCTCTTCCTCCTTTCAGACTTCACTGCTTTTGTTCATTTTGTTCCTTCTGACTGAGCCACCACTTCCACCTCTCTTGGCCCCTTTCTTTTCCTGTTAAGTTCTGTTTATGTATGTGTCCCTCTGCGAAGCCTTCTCCAACATCCCCACCCCAATAATGAGTTTCTCTCCAGCACAGCCGTTTGGTAATACTCTCACCAGGTCGCATTAAAGGTAGTTGTCGGTGGCTTCCCTGGTGGCGCAGTGGTTGAGAGTCCTCCTGCCGATGCAGGGGACACGGGTTCGTGCCTCGGTCCAGGAAGATCCCACATGCCGCGGAGCGGCTGGGCCCGTGAGCCATGGCCTCTGAGCCTACGCGTCCGGAGCCTGTGCTCCGCAATGGGAGAGGCCCGCAAAAAAAAAAAAAAAAAAGGTAGTTGTCGGTGTGTTCCCACCATCCCCAGCCACTAGACCGAGTGACTGAAAGATACTGAAAGCAATCCTCTTTGCTTGTGCCTTTTCTTTTTCCACATACATTCCCCCTTAAAAGCATAACATAAAAGCATAACGGGCAAAGGGCTGTTGTTTCTGATGGAATTACACATATTTTTTTTGAAATTCTGGAAGTGAATTTTACCTTCCCATGATTGTAGAGAACATATGAAAGATGACCATATGAGAGGATAGTCTTGAAACTAAACTAAGGTTCAGGATTTCACATCTGTTGGGTTAATAGTCAGAAAACTGGGCTGTATTTAAATATTTTATTCTTGGCTTTTAAAGTACTTTCAACACATTATGTAAAAGAATCAGTCGATGGCTGGATGGATAGGGGTAGTATGGGGGATGAAAGAGCTAGGTCAAAAGTACCCATGTTAACAGTATGCCCAAAACTAGCACTGAATGACTGAATAAAGATAATTAGCTATATTTACAGTGGTCTTCATATTTCATTGTGTATCAGAATCATCTGGAGGGCTTCTTAAAACAGACTGCTGGCACATCCTCAGAATTTCTGATTAATTTTGTCTTGCTAGTTGGACCTGAGAATTTGCATTTTCAACAAGTTGCCAGATGATGCTGATGTTGTTTGTGGGACCAAGTGTGGGCTACAGAGATTAATTTCTATTAGTTAGTAGTGAATCCAGATATCCCAAACTATGTTACATTTGTAGAATATGAAAATAAAACCTTAAGTTGTTCAGACCATGGCCCACCCACCTAAATATTTTGTCTGATGGCAGGAAGCATCAGGGAATTGTAGGAGTCAGTAACCGAGATTCCCTCTTGTGTTGTGTCTCAGCTGAAAGGTCATTATCCCATCAGTGTAGTTTGGATTACTTTCTTCGGAAATGCATCATCTTTTCCACGTTAAAGTACATTTGCCACTTGTCAGTAACAGCTTCTGATCATCATACCTTATAGGGAAGGGTCCTGCTAGTGCATAAAAACAAGCCAGTAGGGCTTCTGTGAAGTCAAGAAAGATGTAATGGAACTGAAGAAATTTCAGAGATGACTACTTAAAAACAAAAAAAACAATAAGGAAATTATGTGTTTTCCCTTGCTGCCTTTAGCCAGTCATATGATAAATCCTTTAAAGACAGCTTTCTACCTGCCCCTCCTAGCCATCCTGACTGTGGTCCCATGAATTGTGACTTGATTGCCTCTCCCTTAGACTACCATGGTAGTAATGGGCTCCCACTGCTCTTTTTGCCTCAGTCTCTCCTATCTCCAGCACTGTCCAATAGAACTTTCTGTGATGATGGAAATGTTTTATACCTGCCCTGTCCAGTACAGTAGCCCCTGCCACACGTGGCTGTTGAGCACTTGAAATGTAGCTAGTGTGACTAAGGAACTGAATTTTTCATTTTATTTATTTATAATCTTTAGGCCGTGCCACGCGGCATGTGGGATCTTAGTTCCCTGACCAGGGATCAAACCCATGCCCCTTGCAGTGAAGTGTGGAGTCTTAACCACTGGACCGCCAGGGAAGTCCCTCATTTTATTTTAATTTAATTTAATTTAAATAGCCACAGGTAGCCAGTGGCTACCGTACTGGGCAGCACAGCTCTAGACTATACCACTGACATGATTCATCTTCCCAAAGCACATCTCTGTGCATATTACTACTCCTTCTTGAACATTTTAAATAGCTAAAAAGTCCAGGTTCAGCCCAACATTCAAGACCCTCCAGAAGTAGGCCTCAACCTACTTTTTTGGGTTTGACACTGACTTTACTCAGACCTATTGAATTACTTGCCTTATATTATCTCTGTAATTTTATCCTCTTCTCTTTCTGAAATACCTTATTCTCCTCCCTGCCCCCAGCTTAGCCAGAGCAGAGTTCAAACCATATCTCCCCCAGGAGGACTTCCTCATCCTTCTAGGTTGGGGTTATTAATCCCACTCTATAGGAGATCACGTGGCATTAGATGTGACATCTATTTTAGAATCAGAAAGACCAGGTTCAGATTCTGGCTCTGCTGTTTAATAGTTATATGATTCTGAGGAACCCACTAAACTCACAAGTGAAATGAGTATAATCATTATCAGGAAAATAATACTTATCTCTTGAGATGATGTGTGTGAAGAAGCTGGCATATGGCAGGCCAGCAATAAATGTTAATTCCTGTCTTTCCCACCTCTGAAGTCTTATAGCACCATATTTTGGTATTTTTATTCTAGTAAATTGTAGAGTCTTTGGGGGTTTTTTTTGGGTTTTTTTTTTGCTGCGGTTCCCTGACCAGGGCTTGAACCTGTGCCCCCTGCATTGGAAGCACAGAGTCTTAACCACAGGACTGCCAGGGAAGTCCCAAGTCCTTGTCCTTTTGTATCCTCAGAGCACCTAGCATTCAGCAAATGTTTGTGGAACACTGAATTAATCGACCACAGGTGAAATAGCATTCATCAGTCAGAAATAAATAAAGGCCAAGAATGCATATGGTAGGAATTCATAAGATTGTGAAAATAAAAGCAGACAAGCTCACCAAATCCTGGTCTAATAGATGGTGGCCACCTCTTGAATTATAAATGATGTAGACTGAAGACAATAAAATGAAATCCTTCTTTCCATAAGTGAACTGATGAGATATAATACCTCCTAAGGGTGCGACAACAGAAAACATAAATGCTTTAGCTTTGAAAGAGAGAGAAATTCTTGGGGTATAAACTATAATTTGTGATGGGAGGAGATAAGGATATTTTGTCTTTAACAACAAGGCTCTGGGGACACTGGTCACACACTGGTGGTTCACAGACTGAATCTAGCCTGCAGAGATGTTTTGTTAGATGTGTACTGTGTTTTTAAAAATATGTAAAGTAATCGATAACATTTAAAAGTCAGAAGATTTCACATAAAAATCTGGAATTATGACTTCTCTGGGAAAAGATAAGATCTGGCCATGCTGGACCCCACATGACCCATGGCAACAATTGCTGCAGTTGAGTAGCTACAGCTACCTTTCCCAGGCCCACTGTTTCCACTATGCTTGATGTTCATATGTTGCCTGCTTCATGCCTGCTTCGTGCTACTTTCAGAAACAAAATTCTGGATTCTAGACCCTGCATCTAACCCAGGATGGCAATTTTTATAATCTCAATATAATAAGCAAGTTAATTAAGCTCTTTTTAGTTGCCAGGAACAGATATATTCTAGTCATGGAAATTTATTGTAAGATTACATAGGAAAAGTAAGGAAGACTGGATCAATATTCCTATGGGTGGAGGAAAGAAAGGGAAAAATATTACTTATGTTTTAGTGTACAGTTCTGCTTTTATTTTCTGTAAGATACGAAGTACTGATTCTCTTAATACACTGTAAAATACCTCTTCCATCCTCTTCTGTATTCCCCAACCACACTCTCACTTTATTGAATTTGTGATCGTTAGTTCTTAAGTGTTATACAGCTCACCCTTGCTACCCAGTGCTTTGAGAGTAAACATACATTATATAACTATGGCCAAGTTACCTAACTTTTCCAAAACCTCAGTTTTATCACCTATAAAATGAGGATAATAGTAGTACTAGGATTGTTGTTGGAATTAAAAGAAATAACTCATGAAAAAAATCTAGTGCAATGCTTGGTATATAATAAGTGCTCTACAAATGTTGGTGATGATAATGTTGCTGCTGCTGAAGATACAGGATAATTCTGATGGAAAACAAATGTTGCTGATACATTAAACTTGTTTGCAGCCTTGCCTATAAAAGAACTACTTGTGTAATCTACATAATTTGAGTGTTTACCTATATATTTTATAACTATGCAAAATATATATCTGTATACTTTTTTACACATTTGTGTGGAAGAATATTAGAGTTCATGCTTTTTTTATTATTCAAAAACACAGATGATCAAGAACAGTTACACCTTCTCCCAGAGATGGATCTATATCCATCCTCATTAACTCTTTCTTCTCATTCTCTTTAAAACACCAGGATGATACTACAGATTTTTAAAGCTTAAAGTGACCCTTAGAGATCATATTGTCAAACCATGTCATTTCATGGACAAAGAAACTGAAATTCACTTTCTAAGAAACTTGCCCCCAGTCATACAGCTAGTTATAAAAACAGCCAGGGCTAGATCTCCAGAATCCTGATATCCTGTGCAGTGCTTTTTCTGCTACATCATGATGCCACTAACTGGATACTTGACCATAATTCAAGAAATATTTGTTGAGGGCCTGCTAAGCATCAGGCATTATCCTGGGCTCTGGGGATACAGCCATGAACAAAGTCCTGCCTCTTGGATTTACATTTTAGTGTGGGAAACAGAGAATGAACAAATAGACAAATATTGAATCAGGTACTGGTTAGTTCTATGAAGAAAAGAAAAGGGTAAAGGGATAATGATGGATGCTATTTTAGAGAGAAAAGGAGTTAAAAGACACTATGTCCTTAGCATTTTCAGTGAAAATTGGTGATTATACTTTTACCTCTTAATCTTTTCCCCAGCAACATAGCAACATAAATGAATATAAAGAAAACTAGGCTTTCTAGCTGGACACCTGGGTTCTAGTCCTGACTCTAATTATTCAAAAACCAAGGCTGTTTAAACTTCTGGGCTTTGGTTTCTCCATTTTGAAAATGAAAATAATATATACCTTGCTTTCTTTATAGGGTTGTTTTAAGTATAAAATTATACAATAAATGGAATTTTTATTTCCATAAAAATGTGCCAAGGATCTAGATTTTTTAAAAACTGTCTTTTGTTTAACTTCTTTCCACTTATCCAGGAATGATGCAACCAGAGAGGAGCTTCCAGAGTTTGGGCTCTAGATACAGGCAAAACTCTTTCATGTATGATGTAAAGCGAGATGTGTACAATGAGGAGACCTTTCAACAGGAACACAGAAGGAAGACCACTTTCTCTGGAAACTTGGGCATCAACATCAGCACCATCAGTCACCATGTCCAGTGCCGGTGCGTGTGTGCGATCATTCAACTGCCACCAAGCTGGCAGCCCTAAAACTCTACTTGACACCTTTGGTGCCTACTTCTGTTTTCCTCCTCTGAATTCCTGTCATCAGAACCCTTAGCTTATTGCATAATTCCTCTACAGTTTTTTTGTGGTTTGTCTTGTAGCACCTTCTTTTTTTTTAATTTTTAATTTTATTTTTGGCTGTGTTGGGTCTTTGTTGCTGCACACTGTTTCTCGTTGCTGCGCAGGCTCCTCATCGTGGTGGCTTCTCGTTGTGGAGCACAGGCTCTAGGCGTGCGGGCTTCGGTAGTTGTGGCACGTGGGCTCAGCAGGTGTGGCGCGTGGGCTAAGTAATTGTGGCACACAGGCTCAGTCGCTCCGTGGCATGTGGGATCTTCCCAGACCAGGGATCGAACCCGTGTCCCCTGCATTGGCAGGCAGATTCTTAACCACTGCGCCACCAGGGAAGTCCCTTGTAGCACCTTGTTGATTATAAACTTCATGGACATAAAGACCTTAGCTGTCCCCCACAGCATCTAGGGATGATATTTAATAAATACATTGTTTGATTAACCACCATTGCCAGTCTCCTAACAACAACAACAAAAGCAACCGTGGTGAACTAATTAATGATAGCAGAATGACTATGTAAACCCTATAGTTCAGGGGCTCGTAGCCTGTTTTTGTGCTGTGAACCTTTTAGCAGTCTATCAGAGCTAATGAACATCCTTTCAGAATAATTTTTTTTTTACTTTTTTAAATTGTGGTAAAATATATATAATATAAAATTTGTTGTTTTAACCATTTTAAAGTGTACAAATTAGCAGCATTTATGACATTCACGTTGTTGTGCAACCATCACCACTATCTATTTCCAAAACTTTTTCATCACCCCAAACAGAAACTCTGTACCCATTAGGCAATAACTCCCCATTTCCCCCTCCTCCGGCCCCTGGTAGCCTCTCTTCTACTTTCTGTCTCTATGGATTGTGTATTCTAAATATTTCATTTAAATGGAATCAGACAATATTTGTCTTTCATGTCTGGTTTATTTCACTTAGCACAATGGTGTATCATGGATCAGTGCTTCATTTCATTTTATGGCTGATGATATTCCATTGTATGTATGTACCACATTTTGTTTATCCATTCATCTGTTAATGGATACTTAGGTTGTTTCCAATTTTTGGCTATCGTGAATAATGCTACCATGAATATTGGCATAGGAGTATCTGTTCAAGTCCCTGCTTACAATTCTTTTAGGTATACACCTAAGAGTGGACTTGTTGGATCATATGTTTAACTTTTTGAGGAATTTTTTTTCACAGCACCTGCAGCATTGTGCATTCACATCAGCAAGTGTTCCAATTTCTCCATATCCTCTCCAACATTTGTTATTTTCCATTTTTTAAAATTATAGCCATACTAGTAGGTGTAAAATGGTATCACATTGTGTGTTGCTTTTTTTTTTTGCATTTCCCTAATAACTAAATATGATGAGCATCTTTTCATGTGCTTATTGGTCACTTGTATATCTTTTTTGGAGAAATGTCTATTTACTTCCTTTGCCCTTTTAAAAATTAGGTTGTTTATCTTTTTGTTGTTGAATTATAGGAGTTCTTTTATGTATTCTGGATATTAAACCCTTATCAGATATATGATTTGCAAATATTTTCTCCCATTCTGTAGGTTGTCTGTTGATAGTGTCCTGTGTACACAGTTTTCATTTTAATGAAATCCTATTTATCTATTTTTTTCTTTTGTTGCTTGTGATTTTTGTGTCATATTTAAGAAACTATTGTGAAATCCAAGGTAATGAAGATTTTCCCCTGTTTTCTTCTAAGAGTTTTATAGTTTTAGCTCTTAAATTTAGATCCTTCATCCATTCTGAGTTAATTTTGTATACGGTATAGAGTAAAAGTCTGACTTCAATTTTTTCCATGTAGCTATCCCATTTTCCCAGCCCTATATGTTGAAGAGTCTATTATTTCTCCATTGAATGGTCTTGGCCAGAATATTTTTAAATGCATAAAATACATAATATTATAAAGGAAACCAGTTATATTGAAATATAGTTATCAAAATATGAAAATATCCAAAAATTATATTTAATGATTGTGGGTCTAATAACTACCATACTTTCTAAGTAATGATGAATATAAATGCCATTTTAAGATATCTGCAGCAATTTTAATGTAATATGAAGATATTTGTGATTCTATTGGTGAAGAAGTGAAGCTCTGCTGATACTACTGTGGTTTGTTGTCAATGTTCATAACTGAAGGAAATGCTACATTTCAGTTAGGAGGTTAATGAAAATAAAGATATAATTTTTCCTAAAGTCACATACCCCCATGAATTCTATCTAGAGACACCTTGGTCATCCATGGACCTCAGGTTAAAAATCCTTTGTGACCTACATCATGATATTAACCCTAACTACTCAAACTGTCCTCACTCACACTCCAGATTCATTAGTCCCTCTTGTCCCTTGATTTATCACTCACAATTGGCATGAGTTAGGTGACAAGTGAAGAAGGCCTCCATGCAGCCCTATTGCAGACCTTCCTCCCTCTGAGCCTTCCCCTTTGCCCATATCCTGACTTTTGCAAGTCGTGGTTTTGGATGTCCCTCCCCTGTCCTATACCACAACTCTCATTTTTTCTGCTCCAGGATGGGTCAGAGGTCATATATCAAAGAGAGCATTTGGGGGCCACATTGGTTTTGTCTCTACAAAAGGATAATCTTTTCCTGACTTATACCTCATCATAAACAGGTACTACCAAAGAAATTTCAGCCTTATTCCCCTCCAGCTGCCCTATGCTTAGACCCTTAAATCTGACCCACACTGCCTCCCATGGGTTTTTATAGCAGTGCTTATTCCCTACTTCTAAAACAAACAGTTATATCCACTTCTGAATTTTATATCCACTTCTGAATTTCTGAATCCACTTCTGAAAGGTAGCACAGCACTGTGGTTAAGAGCAAGACTCAGAAGCCAGATTGCCTGGTTTTGAATCCCAGTTCTGCTGCTTTCCAACTGTGTGACCTTAGGTAAGCTATCCATGCCTACTGTGCTTCAGTATCCTCATCTATAAAATGGGGATGATAAAAGCACCTACCTTATAAGGCAATTGTGAGGATTTAAAGAATATTTGTAAAGCACCTAGCAAATAGTAAAATAATAATAATAATAATCTTTTAATTTCATCTCTTTCTTTCTGCAGAAAACCTCATATCTTCCTTCATTTTCTCCCTTTTAGTTACCCAACTGCAATACTCCCTCTCTTTACAAAAATCTCCCCTGTGCTTTCACATCAACTCTTACATTCCTCACTTTAAAGATGCTTTAACTAGGATCCAGATTCATGTCGAAGTGCTTATAACTCTTCCACCACCAGCTTCAGTTTCTGTTCCTCTAACTCCTTCCTTGATCCCTGTCAGTCTTAGGTCCTCATTATTCCATGTCCATTTTATTTTTTTGCCATGCCAAAGAGCTTTGATGACTCTTCCTAGGGTGGCTGGTCTTCCAGGGTGGCACATGGAGAGGAAGGGACACTGGACCAGATGCAGAAACAAATTGTCCCAATGCCATGCTGTATTCTCCCCCATAGAGGGCCATAATTGGAGACAGCACACTCTCCACACCCAGGGATTCTCATAAAAATAGCAATGTGGTGTTCTTTCTAAACCTACGGTCTTGCTTCTGGCTCCTGAGCAGAATTCAACAGCTGTCGATAGGAACTGTGATGGTAATAGACTGGATAGAACACTGAACTAAAAATCACGAAATCTGGTTTCTAGCCCCAGTTCTGCCCACACTTGTTACTGTGACCTTGGCAAAGACATTTACACTTCTCTGGCCTTAATTACCTTAGGGACTGTAATGCTCATATTTGTTAGAGTCAAGCATATTGAAATTACTTCTTTTCTGAGCATACATTTTAGCCTTGCATACACTGAAGTTATATTTGTTGCTACAGTCAAATCCCAATTATTCAGCAATAGCTCATACATGAAGAATCTCCATACTCTTTGTTTTCAGCCCATAATGAGATATAAATAGCAAAAAGCAATTTAAAACCATATTAGCTTTACTAATGGATTAATTGATTAACAGATTGATTGACTGGTTTACAATGATTCTGCTGTTTTAGATGATCTAAAGGTTAAAGTAGGTTTTCTCAATCTCAGTACTGTTGACATTTCGGACCATGAAATCATTTCTTGTGGAGGGCTGTCCTGTGCATTGTAGGATGTTTGGTGGCATCCCTGGCCTCTACCCACTAGATGTGAGTCATGACAATCAAAAATGTCTCCAGACATTACCAGATGTCCCTTAGGGAACAAAATTGCTTCTGGTTGTTATCCACTGGGTTAAAAGATAATACAACCTTATTTTATTGCCTTTTCTTTCCATGGCTAATGCCATAAGCACAAGACTCCATATTCTATATTTTCTGTAAATTTCTGCATATTACCGGTCAAAGCCATGTAGAGTTAATGCTTGGTAAAAATTTTAGTATACAAGAATGATGTGACTGTGTTAATTCCCTGCCACCCACCAATAGCACATCTCAAAAAACTGTCCTTACCAAGAGAAAGCCATAACAATCCATTTTTTTACTGGAAAATTTTGGTAGGTTGAATTCTTTTCAAACATTCTGTAAAACCACAGGCCTGATTCGTATGCTGGACTTACAAGGCCTAGTTCTTGTCATACTTTCATATGACACTGATTCTCAGTTGAAGGTGATACTGTCCCCCAGGGAACATTTAGCAGTGTCTGGAGACATTTTTCATTGTCACAACTAGGGGAGGGGATGCTATGGCATCTAATGGGTAGAGATCAGAGATGCTGCTAAACATCCTATAATGCACAGGACAGCCTCACAACAAAGACTTATCCAGTCCAATATGTCCAAACATCAGTAGTGTTGAAAGAAACTCTGTTGTATGGGAAGAAGAAGGTACTCACTATGCCTTTTCTTGGCCATGTGGGCTTTTCCTTTGAGAACCTAATCAAGTCTCTGTTCTTTCTCACAGCTGCTCATGGCACAAGTTTCGAAGATGCATGCTTACAATCTTTCCATTCCTAGAGTGGATGTGTTGTTATCGATTCAAGGATTGGCTTCTTGGAGACTTACTTGCTGGGATAAGTGTTGGCCTTGTGCAAGTTCCCCAAGGTAAGGAAGATACGAAGGTTTTTCACCCACAGACAATACATCAGACCTGGTCACTTGCCCAGAGTAAACAAATTACTTGTGCTAGATGAATACAAAAAAAATGTGAATTCCATTCACATCATTACCATTTGTTTCCTTACCTGCCAAATTTCTAACTCTTCTAGGGTAGTTCCAAAAGTCTCAGTTTAGTTTAGACCCCTGATACTTTCTAGAGTATTTGTAATGCCTGCTCATGGTCATTTTTTGCTTAACTAGTCATTTTATACTCACTCCAATAGATCTCACTTGGCATTGGTTTTACTTAAAAAGGTGAAGGATAGGAAACACAGCATGCTAGCTTACCTTCAGCAAGTTACACACACAGTAGTCCAGGGGCTACTCTTTGGTCTTACAAGTGGCAGTTCAGATATAACACAACAAGATCACACAGATAGGTACGGGAGCTATCTGGGCTTTAGAAGCCTCATTTCCCAAATAGAAACCAACATCTCTTGTAATTCCCATAACTGATGCCTCCATGGGTCCCACAGCGACATGCCCAGTTACAAGAGTCATTGTGCTCTGAGAAGCTCAAAACTAAGGCTTCCCACAAGATATTAATCTTTAATTCATAGTCCCCTTGGTCCAGATAGAATATACTAATCAGGCTCCTTTTACCATAACTAATGTTGGCTGGTAACACAGCTGACATTCCACCATTATCAGGTTTCCAAAGAAACAGAGCTAGAAGGTTAACCCAAGATCAACTTTATCAGAGAAAGAGAAAGGATTTTGTGTTAATCTGTTACTCAGAGTAGTTCACTATTCCCTACGTAGTCTTTAAACACCTCTGTTTCTCTATTCTTCTGGGGCAAACCAAGCAGGGTTGAAACTTGTGATTGTAAAGCACAATGAAGCCAACCAAAGGGCCAGTGGTAGCTGAAATTCAACTCTGGGATAGGGCTGTTAGCTGGAGAAAAGGGATCCCTTTAAAATAATTAATTAATTATCATACAGTAAAATTTACTTCTTTCATACAGTTCTATTAATTTAAACACAGGTATAGGGTTATATAACCGCGCCACAGTCAAATTACATAACAGTTCCGTCAGCCCCCAAACTCTCTTGTGCCATCACTTTTTAGTCACATCCTCTGCTAACTTCAAACCCCCAGCAACCACAGATCTCTTCTCCATCACCATAGTTCTGTCTTTTCAAGAATGTCATATAAATGGACTCATACAGTATGTAACTTCTGAAGGGTGGCTTCTTTAATTCAGCTTTATGCCTTTGAAATTAATGCAAACTGTTTTGTGCATTGATAGTTTATTCCTTTCTATTGCAGAACAATATTCCATTATATGGCTATATCACAGTTTTTTGTCCATTCACTTATTGATGAACATTTTGTTTCCAGTTTTGGGCCATCACAGAGCTGCTGTGAACATTCATGCACAGGTTTTCGTTTGAAAATATTTTTCGTTTCTCTAAGGTAAATAACCCAGGAGTGATATTGTTGGTTATATGGGAAGTGTATGTTTAACTTTGTAAGAAACTGCCACACCGTTTTTCCAGAGTGGCTGTACCTACCATTTTACATTCCCACCAGCAATGTATGAGAATTCTAGTTCCTCCACACCCTTGTCAGCACTTGATATTGTCAGTATTTTTAAATTAAGCTTTCTATTTTGAGTTAACTATAGATTCACATGAATTTGTAAGAAACCACAGAGAAGTCCCTTGTATCCCTTACCCACTTTCCTCAGTAGTAAATCTTGCAAAACTATAGCTCAGTCTCACAATCAGGATGTTAACATTGATGCAGTCAAGATACAGAACATTTCTACCACCACAAGGATCCCTCATATTGCCCTTTTATAGTCAGCCCCACTTGCTCCCTGCCCCCATCCCCTCCTTAATCCCTAGCAATCACTAATTTTTCTTCATTTCTATAATGTTATCATTTCAAGAAAGTTACATAAATGGAGTCATACAGTGTGTAACCATTTGGTATTGGCTTTTTTCCCTCATAATAATACTCTGGAGATTCATCTAGGTTGTTGTGTATATCAATAGTCTATTCCTTTTTATTTCTGAGTAGTATTCCATGGTATGGATATACCACAGTTTGCTTAAAATTTCACCCTTGAAAGACATCTGGATTGTTTGTAGTTTTGGGCTATTACAAATATAACTATTATGAACATCTGTATGTAGGTTAGTTAACATAGCCTTCATTTCTCTGGGATAAATGTCCAGGAGTGCAATTGTTGGATTGTATAGTAGTTGGCATGTTTAGTTTTCTAAGAAACTGCCAAGCTATTTTCTAGAGCGGTTGTATCATTTTACATTCCTATTGTCAATGTATGAGTGATACAGTTGCTCTTCATCCTCACTACCATTTGGTGTAGTCACTAGTTTTTACTTTAGCCATTCTGATAGGTGTGTAGTGAGATCTCATTGTGGTTTCAGTTTGCATTTCCCTAATGGTTAATGATGTTTAATATTGTTTCATATGCTAATTCTCCATCTATACATTTTAATGAAATGGCTCTTCTTGTCTTTTGCTCATATCCTAACTGGGCTGTTTGCATTTTTACTTTTGAGTTTTGAGAGTTATTTATATATTCTAGGTACTAGTCCTTTGTCTTTTGTGTTTGGCAAATATGTTCTCCCAGTCTGTAACTTTCCTTTTAATTCTCTTAACAGAGTATTTACAGAGCAAAATTACTAACCTTGATGAGGTCTACTTTTTGATATCTGTTATTTTAGCCATTCTAAGAGATATGTAGTGGTATCTCATTGTGTTTTTAATTTGCATTTCCCTAATGGTTAATGAAGTTGAACATCTTTTCATGTTTTTATTTGCTGTCCTTCGATCCCCTTTGGCAAAGTGCCTGTTCAAGTTTTTTGCCCATTTTTAATTGGAATTTTTTTCCTATTGTTAATTTTTTTGTTTTGTTTTGTTTTATTTTTGTTTTTTTGCAGTACGCGGGCCTCTCACTGTTGTGGCCTCTCCCGTTGCGGAGCATAGGCTCCGGACGCGCAGGCTCAGCGGCCATGGCTCACAGGCCCAGCCGCCCCGCCACATGTGGGATCTTCCCGGACCGGGGCACGAACCCACGTCCCCTGCATCAGCAGGCGGACTCTCAAGCACTGCGCCACCAGGGAAGCCCTCCTATTGTTAATTTTTGATAATTCTTTTTATATTCTGAGTACAAGTCCTTTGTCAGATATGTGATTTTCAAATATTTTCTCTCAGTCTGTAGCTTATCTTTTCATTCTCTTGACAGTATCTCTAGCAGAGCAAAAGGTTTTAATTTTTTTTTTTTTTTTTTTTTTTTGCGGTACGCGGGCCTCTCACCGCTGTGGCCTCCCCTGTTGTGGAGCACAGACTCCGGATGCTCAGGCTCAGCGGCCATGGCTCACAGGCCCAGCTGCTCCGCGGCATGTGGGATCTTCCCGGACCGGGGCACGAACCCGTGTCCCCTGCATCGGCAGGCGGACACTCAACCACTGCGCCACCAGGGAAGCCCAGGTTTTAATTTTGATAAAGTCCAATTTATCAATTTTTTTTCCTTTTATGGATTGTTCTTTTCTTATCACATATAAAAACTCTTCACTTAACCATCAGGTCACAAAGATTTTCTCCTATGTTTTCTTCTAAAAGTCTTACATTTTATGCTTTACTTTTAGAACTGATCCATTTTGAGTTAATCTTTAAATAAGTTGTGAAGTTTAGGTCAAGGTGTATTTTTTGCTGCATTTTTAAAGAAGACTATTCTCCAACGAATTGTTTTTGAACTTTTGTCAGAGATCAAATAGCCATATTTTTGTGGGACTATTTCTGGACTCTATTCTCTTCCATTGATGTATATGTCTACCCCTTTCCCAATATCATGTATCGATTATTGTATCTTTTTAGTAAGTCTTAAAATTGGGTAGTGTGATTCCTCCAATTTTGTTCTTTTTTGAAATTGTTTTAACTATTCTTTCATACAAATTTTAGAATCAGCTTGTCAATATCTACAAAAAATCCTTCTGAGATTTTGATAGCTATTGATTAAATTCATAGATTACTTTGAGGAGAATTGATATCTTATTATGTTGAGTTTCCACTCCATGATCACAGTATGTCTCTTCATTTATTTAGGTGTTACTTTAATTTCTTTCATCAGCATTTGTAGTTTTCAGCATACAGATTCTGTATATATTTTGTTAGATTTATATCTAAGTATTTCATTTTGGAAGAGATATTGTATATGGTAATTAAAAACATTTTTGGTTTCCAGTTGTGCATTGTTTGCATATAGAAATACAACTGAATTTTGTGTGTTTACCTTGTATCCTGCAACTCACTTATTAGTTCTAAGAATCTTTTATAGATTCCCTGGGACTCACTACATTGATAGTCATATCATCTGTGAGTAGAGACAGTTATGTTTTCTTCCTTCTAATATGAATGGCTTTTATAACTTTTTCTTGCTTATTGTACTAGCTAAGACTTCCAGTATATGTTAAATAAGAGTGGTGAGAATAGACATTTTGCTTTGTTCCTGATCTCAGGGGAAAAGCATTCAATCGTTCAACATTAAGTATGATGTTAGCTGTAGGGTTTTTGTAGGTGCCCTTTATTAGGTGGAGAAAGTTTGTATCTTTTCTAGTTTGCTGAGAATTTTTATCATAAGTGAATGTTGTATTTTGTCAAAGTTTTCCCTTTAGACTGGATTACATGAGTTGATTTTAAAATATTGAACTAGCCTTGTATTCCCAGAATAAAGGAGTACCTTTAAAATTTTTCATATGGCAGATACAAACCAAAATGATCCATTTGTATGAGTATATTCACTTCCAGGAAAGTATCAGAAAGTCTCTAGAGCATTCTTGTGGTGCTGAAATGAGAGACCTGAACTCTTGGCACTAATGCTTTGCCTGTGAGTCCCCTACTGACACCCACTTATCAAACATCCTTCATTTATGGTCAAAGTTTGAGGATATTTCTTTGCTAAATTTCCAAGTCATCAGCATAATTTCGTACCAAAATAAGAATGACATTAGGATGTATAAGTATACCTAGCATCCAGCACAGTATTTGGTACATAGTAGGTACTCAGGATATTTGTTGAATAATGATTATATAACTGTGTGAATGAATGAATCCAAGCAACTCTTGCTGACTGACTAAGGAAATGTGTGTTATTTTAAGTAGTGTGAATAATGAAATAATTTGTAGTGTAAATAATTCAAAAGTTTTACTTATATTTAAACAGGTAGGACCTAACGACTTAATAATTTTCTTCAGATGAAACAAAAATACTGCATGATGAAAACCTTATTAAAAAGGTGCTGGCTCTTCCTTACAGTAGAATCCCAATTTACAAATGTGAAAGAAAATAGAAAATCACCATTAGTGAAAAACTACGGTAATACTTATTGGAGATAAAATCCACTAACAGAGGTTAAAATTAGTGGGTAAAAGTTTGCAATCTATGTAACAGGATTTGCATAGTTTCAAAGTATCTTCCTCAAGATATTTATCAACTACTCCACTAATTTACAGTAGAGAACCTGGGAGAAACTACCTTAAACAAGTGATCAGTGCTATCACCACCAATAGTAAGACATATGGAGATCACAAATCTTGTGATATGATGCACTAAAAAGGACACAATACCATTTCTGTAGTATGCGCATCAAAAATGTATAACCTTAGTATGATCATAAGGAACCTAAGCAACCCCAAACTGAGGGGCATTTGGCAAAATAGCTCATCTATTAATACTCTTCCAAAGTGTCAAAGTCAAGAAAGACAATTAAAGACTGAGGAACTATAACAGATTTTAGGACTAAGGAGAAATAACAACTAAATGGAGTAGGGAACTGTGGATAGAATCCTGGAACAGAAAAAAGAAATTAGGGGAAAAACTGTTGAAATTCAAGTAAAGTATTTAGTTAAATTTCTAATGTTAATTTCCTGATCCCAATAATTATACTATGATTATGTACAATGTTAACATTAGAGGAATCTATGTAAGGTATATATGGAAATGCTCTATTATTTTTGTAGCTTTTCTATAAGTCTAAAATTAGTTCAAAATGTAAAAACTTTTTGAGGTTTTGGAGAGTCTGGAGACTTGGTTTCTCTCTGTTTCTCCATGGCTTAAGCTTAACTGAGACTTAGACCACTTAGTTCTCAGGCCGTTACCAAGTAATTCTCTTACCTTCCCTGCATTGGTGAGTTATTTGAAACCCTACATTTCAAAAGACTTTCTCCTCACACTACATGTTGCTTATCAAGAGTAAATAGGGCTGGGCTTCCCTGGTGGCGCAGTGGTTGAGAGTCCGCCTGCCGATGCAGGGGACACGGGTTCGTGCCCTGGTCTGGGAAGATCTCACATGCCGCGGAGCTGCTGGGCCCGTGAGCCATGGCCGCGGAGCCTGTGCTTCCAGAGCCTGTGCTCCGCAACGGGAGAGGCCACAACAGTGAGAGACCCACGTACCGCAAAAAAAAAAAAAGTAAATAGGGCTATTCAGGGACTTCCCTGGTGGCGCAGTGGTTATGAATCTGCCTGCCAATGCAGGGGACACGGGTTTGAGCCCTGGTCCAGGAAGATCCCACATGATGTGGAGCAACAAAGCGCGTGTGCCACAACTACTGAGCATGCGCTCCAGAGCCCGCAAGCCACAACTACTGAAGCCCGTGCACTTAGAGCCTGTGCTCTGCAACAAGAGAAGCCACCACAATGAGAAGCCCATGCACCACAACGAAGAGTAGCCCCTGCTCACCGCAACTAGAGAAAGCCTGCGTGAAGCAACAAAGACCCAATGCAGCCAAAAAAAAAAAGAGTAAATAGGGCTATTCGATATTATACTGGAATTCACAGGCAGTGTATTAAAGCAAGGAAAAAAATATAAACGTAAAGAATTGCAAAGCAAGAAATAAAACTTCATTCGTAGATGTATTTTTTAATGTAGAAAATTCAAAAGAATCTACAGATAAATTAATAGAATTAATAAGATTTTATCAAAATTGCTGGATATAAGATGAGTAAATAAAAATCAATTACATCCCTTTATACCTGCAGGAAACAGAAAGTGAAAAAAAAATTTTAAATACCATTTACCAAAGCATAGTAAATATGAAGTAAGTTGTAATGAAACTAAGAAATGGTATGCAAGACCTCTATAGAGAAAATATGCAACTTTATTGAGAAATATTAATAAGGACCTAAATTAATTGAAAGATAGCATTTTCCAAGAATAGGCAAATTCTTTTGAAGAGCAACACGGGAGGATTTGCTCCTCCAGCTATCAAGACTGAATATAAAGTTATAATGTTTAAGATAATGTCCATCAAAAGTAGAAAGAATAGGGCTTCCCTGGTGGCGCAGTGGTTGAGAATCCGCCTGCCGATGCAGGGGACACGGGTTCGTGCCCTGGTCCGGGAAGATCCCACATGCCGCAGAGCGGCTGGGCCCGTGAGCCACGACCGCTGAGCCTGCGCATCCAGAGTCTGTGCTCCGCAACAGGAGAGGCCACAAAGGTGAGAGGCCCACGTATCGCAAAAAAAAAAAAAAAAAAAGTAGAAAGAATAAATAAGCATTCATATATACGTATATTGGACTACACAGAAGGAAAATGAGCACTCTCAAGCAACTCACAGCAACATGGAAGATACTTATATACATAATAATAAGAAAAATAAGCAGAAATAAAAATTGTATACAATGTAATTCCATTAATATAAAGTTCAAAAGTGGACAAACTAAATTATACTATTTAGGGATATGTATACCAGTGGTAAAACTATAAAGAAAAGCAAAGAAATTATTATCACAAAAGTCAAAATAATGAATACCTCTGTGGGGAGGGATGGAGTTGTGATTAAAGATCTGGGTGGGGATAATGTGGGTGTTTGTTTTATAAATATTTATTAAGCTCAACATCTATTTTAATGCACTTTCTATTTATATATTTCACAATAAAAATGGGGATTACTAAATTTATTACAAAACTATTACTAGACTAATTACTAAAAAAAGTAATTAAACAGTGTGGTGGACTTCCCTGGTGGCGCAGTGGTTAAGAATCCGCCTGCCAATGTAGGGGACACGGGTTCGAGCCCTGGTCCGGGAAGATCCCACATGCCACGGAGAACCTAAGCCCGTGCGCCACAACTACTGAGCCTGCGCTCTAGCGCCCGTGAGTCATGACTACTGAAGCTAGCGCGCCTAGAGCCTGTGCTCTGCGACAAGAGAAGCCACCGCAATGAGAAGTCCGTGCAGCGCAACAGAGTAGCCCCTGGTCGCCACAACTAGAGAAAGCCCGCATGCTGCAACAAAGACCCAACACAGACAAAAATAAATAAATAAATAAATTTATATAAGAACAAAACAGTGTGGTATTACAGACTTAGACAATTAGGCCAGTGGAACAGAAAAGGGTCACACATTTATATGTTGCATGGTTTGTATCAGATGTGTCACTATAGAAACAGACTTGGACCCACCTCCTAGAGAAATGGAAATAAAAACAAAGATAAACAAATGGGACCTAATGAAACTTCAAAGCTTTTGCACAGCAAAGGAAACGATAAACAAGACCAAAAGACAACCCTCAGAATGGGAGAAAATATTTGCAAATGAAGCAACTGACAAAGGATTAATCTCCAAAATTTATAAATGGCTCATGCAGCTCAATAGCAAAAAAACAAACAACCCAATCCAAAACTGGGCAGAAGACTTAAATAGGCATTTCTCCAAAGAAGATATACAGACTGCCAACAAACACATGAAAGAATGCTCAACATCATTAATCATTAGAGAAATGCAAATCAAAACTACAATGAGATATCATCTCACACCAGTCAGAATGGCCATCATCAAGAAATCTAGAAACAATAAATGCTGGAGAGGGTGTGGAGAAAAGGGAACACTCTTGCACTGCTGGTGGAAATGTGAATTGGTACAGCCACTATGGAGAACAGTATGGAGGTTCCTTAAAAAACTAAAAATAGAACTACCATATGACCCAGCAATCCCACTACTAGGCATATACCCTGAGAAAACCATAATTCAAAAAGAGACATGTACCAAAATGTTCATTGCAGCTCTATTCACAATAGCCCGGAGATGGAAACAACCTAAGTGTCCATCATCGGATGAATGGATAAAGAAGATGTGGCACATATATACAATGGAATATTACTCAGCCATAAAAAGAAACGAAACTGAGCTATTTGTAATGAGGTGGATAGACCTAGAGTCTGTCATACAGAGTGCAGTAAGTCAGAAAGAGAAAGACAAATACCGTATGCTAACACATATATATGGAATTAAAAAAAAATGTCATGAAGAACCTAGGGGTAAAACGGGAATAAAGACACAGACCTACTTGAGAATGGACTTGAGGATATGGGGAGGGGGAAGGGTAAGCTGTGACAAAGCTAAAGAGAGGCATGGACATATATACACTACCAAACATAAGGTAGATAGATAGTGGGAAGCAGCCGCAGAGCACAGGGAGATCAGCTCGGTGCTTTGTAACCGCCTGGAGGGGTGGGATGGGGAGGGTGGGAGGGAGGGAGATGCATGAGGGAAGGGATGTGGGAACAGATGTATATGTATGACTGATTCACTTTGTTATAAAGCAGAAACTAATAAAAAAAAATCATTTAAAAAAATGTTAGAAAGATACACGGTCTACAGTAAATCTTCAAAATGATTGTTGCTGCTGTGCAGCAGCACAGCACAGCACAGTGTATCCTATTAAAGGTGTAAAATCCATAAAACACATTAAGTTCAAAATTAAATATGAATTTTTACCTTTCAAAAAAAAAAAAAAGAAACAGACTTTAAAAATGATGTGAAACAATTGAATACTTATATGAAAAAAATCAATTTGTAGACCTCTACCTCACAGCATACACAAAAATCTGTTCCTTTTAGATTAAAGACCCAAATATGAAAGATAAAACTGTAAAGATGTTTTTGGAATAAAATAGGAGAATATCTTCATGGTCGTGAGGTAGAAAATGTTTCTTAAACAAGACACAAAAAGCACTAGCCTAAAAGGAAATGACTGTTAAGTTGAATTAAATAAAACTTAAGAACTTCTGTTTATTCAAAGACATGATGAAGGTTGAAAAGCAAACCATAGAATACCCAACAAAGGACTTAAATCTATAATATATATATTCCTACATATCTGTAAGGAACTGCTAAGTAAAATTGATCAACATTATTGGTAATCAATGAAGTAGAAGTGGAAATTAACTGACTCATACACACTAAAATAACAATTCTGACAGTATCATGTGCTATTACAGATGTAGATAATGGGAATTGTCATACGGTGTTGGTGGGAATGTAAATTGTACAACCATTTGGAAAACAGTTTAGCATATTCTGGTAAATGCCCCAGCAGTTATGCTTCAGGGTATATCATCTTGAGGAATTTATACATCTGTGCACCTGGAATCATGTACAAGAATATTCATAGCATTATTGTTCATAATGGCCCCAAAACTGTTAACAAAGACAGGAGACTATGTAAGCCTGGAGACAAAGAGAATGGAGAAATAGCTGCCTGGATCCTGATGGCTTTTTAGTTCTGTTTCCAGTCTCTGATGAGGCCCAACTGACCTTTGTCCTCTTTTAATAAATTTCCTATTTTGGGAATTCCTTGGTGGTCCAGTGGTTAGGACTCAGTGCTTTCACTGCCAGGGCCCGGGGTCAAGACTGGGTTGAGGAACTAAGATCCCTCAAGCTGGGCGGTGCAGTCAAAAAAAATTCTTCTCTTTTGCTCAAGCTGATTTGAGCAGGTTTTCTGTTACTTGCAGTCAACTGAGGCTTGCTTAGGGAAAATATGTGGAAGAGGAACCTATAAATTACAAAAGACTCAAGAGACATATCTACTAATGTGAAGACCTAATTTGATATAAACACAAAGATTGTAAAAGAAAGCACAACAACAACAACATCAACAAAACAAAACACAACATATAATAGCAAATAACTTTTTTAAAAGATCACCCCCAAACCCACCATACCTCTGGTTCAAGGTCTCTCATGAGGTGGCAGTCAACTTATCAGTTATCTCAAGGCTCTACTGAGGCTGGAGGATCAGCTTCCAGGCTCACCCATGTTTGCTGGCAGGCCTGGGTTTCTCGCCATGTGGGCCTCTACATGGGCTGCTTGAGTGTCCTCACAACACGGCTGCTGGTAGGACCATGTGTGGGGCCCAGTGCAAGGTGAAAATGCAGAGTCCCTAGTTCAGAAATTATCCAGAATTTCAAGATGGTCAGAGTAGAGCATTAAGCCAAGTGTGGAGGCTTTCTAAGCCCAGGGCACTATGTGACTGCATAGGTCACACACCCTTGAAGTCAACTCTGGCAGCTGATGACCTGAATGAAAGAGAGAGCCAGAGAGCAACCAAGACAGAAGCCACAGTCTTCTTGCAACCTAATCTCAAAAGTGACATCATTTTTGTTGTAGCCTATTTATTAGAAGTAAGTTATTTCATGCTTTAGTGGTGGAGCTCAAAAAAGGGCATGAATACCCATTAGCCATTGTAGATCATCTTAGAGGTGGTCTACCAATACAACCATATATGAGAAATCAGGGAAATTTGAACATTGACTGGATATTTGATGATGTTAAAGAACCATTAATAATTTCTTAGGTGTGATGATGGTATTGTACTCAAAAGAGGGTGTTTTTTTAAAAGATATATACTGAAAATATCTACAGATGAAATGATTTAGTGTTTTGGATTTGCCTCAAAATAATATGGGATGGGAGAGGAATGGGGGCATTGATGAAACAAGATTGGCCATGAGTTGGCCATCGTTGAAGTGGGTGATGGGTACTTGGGGGTTCATTATACTCTATTTTTCAATAAGTTTAAACTTTTCCATTAAAAAAAAGCCTTGCTCGTTTAAGGCAATAAATTGGCTCACCGGACTCATAACTGATTTCTGATGAGCATACTGGTATGATGTAAATTGCAGAGAGTCCCTCAGGGCAGGAGCTGTGGACTTGAGACGTCAAAGGATGACACCATGCATGTTAATCCATTTGCCTCACAATTTCCAAATTCTTATCGTGCTTCTTAGAAAAGAAAGTAAGTATTGAAGAAGGAGCTGAAGGAAGAGACTGGAGTGGTTGGCATATGGAAGAGAGACAACACATACCAACTTGGAGTCACGTCAGTTAGGTGTGACAATCCTTGCCTGTTCTCCAGCTTTTTCTCCAGCCCTGGAGGATTCCTAGGGCCTTCTTGTACTAGACTGGGGGTAAGAATGGGGCTCTTCTGAGCTGTTGGAATTAAAGGTCTTGTTGTTGTGATGTTTGCTTTCCATGATTTGCATGAAGGCCTCACAGTGAAAGGTGTTTAAGCCTATGATTTAGAATTGATGTGTAAAAGCTTGTGATAAAATAGGAAGAGAAGTTAGAAATCAAAGGAGATGATAAAAAGTACTAATTAAGGGCTGTATGCCAAGGGATTCTGTTACCATAGTCAGCTGTATACATGGGTCATTTTTATTTTAAATATTCTTTACAGTTTTTATTTCAGGTGACTTTTAAAAGCCAGACTACCTTTGCTTACTTAAAGTATCTTGCTTTTCAGTCCTGACGTTTGGTTTGCTGGCAAGGCAGCTGATTCCTCCTCTCAATGTCTCTTATGCAGCTTTCTGTGCTTCAGTAATTTATGGAATTTGGGGATCATGTCATCAAATGTCCATTGGTGAGTTCAGTGCCGGAACCACAGGAGGTGGATGAAGTCTCCATCTCAATCATTTACTTATTGCTAAAGAACCCAAGCTAAAGCTATGTTTAAGGTAGAAAGAAAGGAGGCAGAAGATGGATATTCTATCCATAGGGTTAGTGTTCAGATTTTAGAAATTGAACACTTCTTTTGTGATATTATTAATGTCACCACCAGACAAACAGGCCAGCAAGCTATTAAAGGAATTATAGGACAAGAGGTACTTTTCTTGGTGAAATTACCACATGTTGGAATCTGACTATCCTCAACCTGGAAGATCCAGAAATGATTTTGCCAAAACTCCTAGACTGGATCCACTTTTCAGCTGTACCCATAATAACCAAAATCTGTGGACCTGATTTATAATAATCATGTCAGGGCTTCCCTGGTGGCGCAGTGGTTAGGAATCCGCCTGCTGCAGGAGACACGGATTCAAGCTCTGGTCCGGGAAGATCCCACATGCCACAGAGCAACTAAGCCCGTGTGCCACAACTACCGAGCCTGCACTTTAGAGCCCGCAAGCCACAACTACTGAGCCTGTGTGCCACAACTACTGAAGCCCATGCGCCTAGAGCCCGTGCTCCGCAACAAGAGAAGCCACCGCAATGAGAAGCCTGTGCACCGCAGCAAAGAGTAGCCCTTGTTCACCGCAACTAGAGAAAGCCTGCGTGCAGCAATGAAGACCCAATGTGGCCAAAAATCAATCAATAAATAAAATAAATTTATATAAAAAAATAATAATAACAGTAATCATGTCAGATTATTAATTTACATTGAGAAAATGCTGTCATAGTAATCAAAGCACTCAAACCCACAGGATAAGCACTTTTCTTCCCTAAGTCAAAAGTCCATCTACTAATTTATAATTGGAAATGACTGTTACAGAGACCAGACTAGCTGAAGGTCATATAATTAGCACAATTTCTTCCCCTAGGTGAACCTATACAGAAATCAAATCACAAAATGCCCTGAGAGTCTCAGAAGGGCATCGCCAACATTCACTCAGTAAAGTGCCTTTTTCTGAGCTTCCAGACTGTATTACTGACCAAGCAACCAACACTGACCATTCTGACTGTCAGTTTTTCTCCAGGTGTGTTTGTATATTCAGTCCAGTGGCCATCCCATTCTGTTGAGTGCTCCTTTGCCTTTTTTAAGGACAATATTCCATATCTTTACTAAAATCCATTATGTGTTGATTTTACATTTGAACACTAAGAGAACTATTTTATTCCCATTTTTCCAAGTTCCCAGAGCACATTACAATCATTTCCAAATACTGATAACAAGGGCTACTAGAGTTTTGTTTCTGTTACGTACTTTAAAGGTAAGATTTGCCTTTGCCTCCCTTATGTTGATAGTAGAAGTAAATGAAATTATATTTGTAATAGGTTTAGCTCCATGTCATTTTGCACCTAAAAAATCCTTCATAAGTGTTAGGTATTATTTTTCTTCTTATTATTATTGATTAGCTTTGTTTTCTGATCCTTTCACCACCATCTCATTTTTTACCGTTTCTAAGAACGCACACAGTGGCTGAGCCTGATAAACATTTCTAGTCAATTTCTCTTTAATCCTATTCCATATGCCCATGATGCAAAGAGGTTAATACCTAGACCACCAAGATCTAAAACTTGTAAGTTGGTTACAGTACATGGAGCCAGAGTTCTTTTCCCTGCTCTTTCTTATTTCTTGGTGGCCACTTTCAAATAAGAAAAGTTTGTCAGATCAAGGGCAAAACATCAGACCATGCCTTGCTTTTGTCAATATCTGTCAGTTTACCTGGACTTAAAACCTCACCTTCTGCCTAAACGTTTTCTTTCATAGGTACATTCTTCCTTGTGAGTGCTCTGACGATAAATGTCCTGAGGACGTACCCATTCAACAGTGGCCACCTAATACTGGGAACTTCCATCAAGGATGACTTTTCTAACCTCTCCTTCTTTGAGAGCTATAACAAATCCTTGAGTGTGGTGGCATCCACAACTTTGCTGACTGGGATTATTCAGGTAGGACCTGAGTCTCTGAACCCCTGAAAAAGCAATAAATAAATAAAGGGTCTGCATGTGGACCCCTTCCTTTCATTGCTCCTGTTACCCATTGTGATATATCTGGAACTTAAGTGATTGTGTGTGTGTGTGTGTGTGCGTGTGTGTGTGCGCGCGCGCGCAATTTATTTAATTATTTATTTACCCTCAACAAATTTTTTTTCTTTTACATCTTTATTGGAGTATAATTGCCTTACAATGGTGTGTTAATTTCTGCTTTATAACAAAGTGAATCAGTTATACATATACATATGTTCCCATATCTCTTCCCTCTTGCGTCTCCCTCCCTCCCACCCTCCCTATCCCACCCCTCCAGGCGGTCACAAAGCACCGAGCTGATCTCCCTGTGCTATGCGGCTGCTTCCCACTACTTAAGTGATTTAATTTTTCAAAAACTTATGGGTCTTGTGGATAGGCTGTCTCCTCAGTAACAAAACTTCTCCCTCCTCTGAAATCTACCACATTGGTTTAGGATGAGATACTCAATATTCTCATCAGTCCCTGATACTCTAAGACTAAAGAAGGGTCCCAGGGACTGTGGCCTAGAGTTCTACTCATGATTTCACTTTTTAAAAATTTCTTTCTATTCTTTCAAGAAGAATAGCATTCATGGGCTCACATACTATATTTTTGGTTAGTGAGCATTAGAGTCAGACCTGAAATCCTTTTTCTGCAATGACAGGACTCAACTAATGGACAATATCAATGATTTATTAAAATATCAGACCTTATTTTGGGCAGTGTCTTTAATTTCTTCTGAGAGTCTACCATCTGAAGTGTCACCCACTAAACTAAAGTCACATATTTCAGTTTTATTCCTCTTTCTTCTCAGCTAACCTGCTCTATAGCTGATTTTCACTGATTTCCCCGGGGCCATCTTTTATTATGCAAGGACTTACTGGAAGCCTACAAAGGCAGGCTATTATGGTAGGCTGACCCCAGCCCTGACACTTACCAGCTATGTGACTTACTTAAGTTATCTTACCTTCGTGGGCCTCAGTTTCTTCATGTTTAAATTGGGAATAATAATATTTATATTGCATAGTTCTTGTGAGGATTAAGTGAGAAAATGCATGCAAAGCATTCAGCCCAGAGCCTGTCACATAGTAAGCATTAATAAATTATAATCACCAAGTATAGAGAAATGAAATTTGTACTTTAATAGAGACCAAATTTTTTTTTTTAAAGATATAATACCAGGCTTCCCTGATGGCGCAGTGATTGAGAGGCCACCTGCCAATGCAGGCGACGTGGGTTCGAGCCCTGGTCCGGGAAGATCCCACATGCCGTGGAGCAGCTGGGCCCATGCGCCACAGCTGCTGAGCCTGCGCTCTGGAGCCTGCGAACCACAACTACTGAGCCCACGTGCCACAACTACAGAAGCCACTACAATGAGAAGCCCACGCACCACACGAAGAGTAGCCCCCGCTTGCTGCAACTAGAGAAAGCCTGCAAGCAGCAACGAAGACCCAGTGCAGCCAAAAATAAATAAATTAAATAAATAAATTTATTTAAAAAAATAAAAAGATATAATATCTGTGTTTAAAATATTCAATCTTGTAGGAGAAGATAAAATAACAGGCAGTAAGTCAGCAACCTATTAATTATCTAAGTGGCCTTGGCAAGTTCTTTCCCATTGTTTGAGTGTCATTTTTCTTTCATGTAATAAAGGAGGAGATATTCCATTTACAGGAAGATGGAATATATGTACTTTTGCCTATTCCTCCTGCTAAGAACAACTAAAAACCTTGGAAAATTATATACAGAACAAATGTTAAAAGACTCTGAAAGGTGAAGAGAAGAAGACAAACTGGCTCAGACCCAAGGAACAACACAGTTGTGAGTTCCTTGGGTTTTCTTTTTTGCCTCATATATCTCAAACTTGGTGCTGAAGAAGCCAGAAACCCAAAATGCCAACATGGGCAGACCAAAAAAAAGCCCCAACAAAAGTCTGCTCTTTATAACCACAGGACCAGGAAAGACTAGCAAGACTGAAAACTTTTACCCAATAACTGCTCTACTCTAGACAAACACCAAAAAAACAAAAAACAAACCTGTGGTGTCATCCCCACTCATGCCAGCAAAGGCCAAGCAGGGAGCCCAGACTTCCACACTCACCCAGCTGTAATGAGGTAGCCACCTGGGGTATTGTCAGAGAAGGCCAAATAGGGAGTCAAGGCTTTCATCTCCACTGGGCAGTAATGAGACACCCTTCCTACTCTTTGCTGGGGTGTGTCAGAGAAAGCCTAGTGAAGGGTCAGGTCTTTCACCACAACACAGCATTAATGATGACAACCCCCTCTTCAGCAGTGTCAATGGAGGCGATGTAGGGAGAAATAAAGGCATTTCTGTCTCTCCCAGCCAGGATGGGAGGCCTAGTGGGGAGCCAGAACTTCCATCCCTTCCCAGCAAAAATGAAGAGTCCCTATTGCCTCAAGTGTCAGTGGATTTTGAGAGGAGAACCTGGACTTCTGCCTTACCAGGCAGTAACAAGGTGGCACCTTCCCCTTCCCCTGCAAGCACTTTATCAAAATAAGCTGGCTAAAACAGAAGGTTTAAATAAGATCCAGAGTCTTATAGCATAGTACACAAAATGTCAACAATTAAACTGAAAATAACTTGTCATATCAAGAACCGAGAACATTTCAACTTAAATGAAGAAAGAAATGAAGAAAAAGATGCCAGCACTGAGATGACAGAGATATCAGAATTATCTGGCATAAATTATAAAGCAGCTATCCTAAAAACGCTTCAGCAACCAGTTATGAACATGCTTGAAACAAGTGAAAAAATAGAAAGTCTTAAAAAGTAAATAGAAGACGTAAAGAAGAACCAAGTGAAAATTTTGGAGCTGAAAAATACAGTAACCAAATTTAAAAATTCAAAGGATGGGCTCAACAGCAAAATGGAGGAGACAGAGGAAAAAATCAATGAACTTGAAGACAGAACAATAGAAATTACACAGTCCGAACTACAGAGAGAAAATAGACAGAAAAAAAATTAACAGAGCCTCAGGGACAAATGGGACTATAACAAAAGCTCTAAAATTTGTGTCATAAGCATACCAGAAAGGGAGGAGAAAAAAGATGGGGCTGAATTATTTGAAGAAATAATAGCTGAAAACTCCCCAAATTTGGCAAAAAATATAATCCTACAGATTTAAGAAGCTTGGAAAAACCCAATGAAGATAAATCCATAGAAATCCACATCAAGACAAATCATAGTCAACCTGTTCTTTTTTTTTTTTTTTTTTTAATTTTTGGCTGCATTGGGTCTTTGTTGCTGCACTCAGCAACTTTCTCTAGTTGTGGCGAGTGGGAGTCACTATTCATTGTGGTGTGCGGGTTTCTCATTGTGGTGGCTTCTCTTGTTGCAGAGCACAAGCTCTAGGCATGTGGGCTTCAGTAGTTGTGATGTGTGGGCTCAGCAGTTGTGCTGCACGGGCTCAATAGTTGTGGCTTGCGAGCTCTAGAGTGCAGGCTCAGTAGTTGTGGTGCATGGGCTCAGTTCCTCCGTGGCATGTGGGATCTTCCCTGACCAGGGCTTGAACCCATGTCCCCTGCATTGGCAGGCGGATTCTTAACCACTGTGCCACCAGGGAAGTCCCCATAGTCAACTTCTGAAAACTAAAAGCAATGAAAAAAAATCTTGAAAGCAGTGAGAGAAACACTTCACCTACAGGGGGAAAATAATTTAAATGACAGCAGATTTCTTGTTAGAAACCATGGAGACCAGAAGGAAATTGCACAGTATATTTTGTTTATGAAAGAACTGTCAATCCAAAATCACAGCCTCAGTGAAAATATCCTTCAAGAATGAAGGAGAGGGATTTCCCTGGTGGTGCAGTGGTTAAGAATCCGCCTGCCAATACAGGGGACACAGGTTTGAGCCCTGGTCCGGCAAGATCCCACATGCTGCAGAGCAACTAAGCCCATGCATCACAGCTACTGAGCCTGCGCTCTAGAGCCTGTGAGCCACAACTACTGAGCCCACATTCCACAACTACTGAAGCCTGCATGTCTAGAGCCCATGCTCCACAACAAAGAGAAGCCACTGCAATGAGAAGCCCACGCACCGCAACAAAGAGTAGCCCCTGCTCGCTGCAACTAGAGAAAGCCCACATGCAGCAATGAAGACCCAACAGAGCCCAAAATAAATAAATTTTAAAAAAAGAATGAAGGAGATATCAAGACGTTCTCAGATGAAGCAAAACTAAGAGAATTTGTCACCAGCAAGACCTACCCTAAAAGAATGGCTAATGGAAGTTCTCTAAACAGAAAGGAAATGATAAAAGAAGGCATCTTGGAACATCAAGAAGGAAGAAAGAACAATGGAAAAGGAAAAATATGGATAAATATGGTAGTTTTCCTTGCTTCTTGGGTTTTCTAAATTATGTTCGATGGTTGAAACAAAATTATAGCACTGTCTGATGTGGCTCAAAATGCATATGGAAGAAATATTTAAAACAATTCTTTTATAAAAAACATAAAGGGAGGTAAAGTTTCTATAATTTGCTCAAACTGGTAAAATGTTTACACTGGTAGACTGTGATACGTTATGCATATATAATGTAATACCTAGGACAACCACTTAAAATCTATACAAAGAGATACACTCAAAAACACTATAGATAAATCAAAATGAAATTCTAAAAAATGTTCAAGTAACCAATGAAATCAGGAAAAATAAAGAGTTGAAAAACAGAAAAAACAAACAGAAAAATGGCAGACTTAAGCCCTAACGTATTGACATTTACATTAAAGTTAGAGACTGACATATTTAGAAATATGCTGTCTACAAGAAACATCAAATATAATAATATAGACAGGTTGAAAGTAAAAAAATGGAAAGATAGATTATGCAAATATTAATCAAAGGAAAGCAGGATTGACTATATTAATATCAGATAAAATAGACTTCAGAGCTAAGAAAATTACCAGAGGTAGAGAGGGACATTATATAATGTTAAAAGTATCAGTCTACCAAGAAGACATAGCAATCCTACATACGTATGCACCAAACAACAGAGCTACAAAATATGTGAAGCAAAAACTGATATAACTGGAAAGGAGAAATAGACAAATCCACAATTACAGTTGGAGACTTCAACACCCCTCGCTCAACATTTGATTGGACAACTAGACAGAAAATCAGCAAGCATATAATAAAATTCAAAATATCAACAACATCAATAGGATTTGAGACATTTACAGAATACTCCCACCAATAACAGCAGAATACACATTCTTTTCAACAACCCATGGAACATACAGCAAGATAGACTGTATCCCGAGCTATAAAACAAACCTCAATAAATTTAAAAGAATTGAAATCAAACAGTATGTTCTCTGACCACAGTGGAATCAAACTAGAACTCAATAACAAAAAGTTAACAGGAAAGTCTCCAAATATCTGGATACTACTAAACAGCATACTTCTAAATAATCCATAAGTCAGGTAGGAAATCTCAAGGGAAGTTTTTAAAAAATACATTGAAGTAGGGACTTCCCTGGTGGCGCAGTGGATGAGAATCTGCCTGCCAATGCAGGGGACACGGGTTCAATCCCTGGTCCAGGAAGATCCCACATGCTGCGGAGCAACTAAGCCCGTGTGCCACAACTACTGAGCCTGTGCTCTAGGGCTGACGAGCCACAACTACTGAGCCCACGTGCTGCAACTACTGAAGCCCACGCGCCTAGAACCCATGCTCCGTAACAAGAAAAGCCACCACAATGAGAAACCCGCGCACCACAATGAAGAATAGCCCCCACTCGCCACAACTAGAGAAAGCCCGCGCGCAGCAATGAAGACCCAACACAGCCAAAAATAAATAAAATTAAATCTTAAAAGAAAAATACCTTGAAGTAAATGAAAATAAAACATACTAAAATTTTTGGAACACAGCTAAAGCAGTGCTGAAAAGGAAATTTATAGCACTAAAATGCATACAGTAGAATAAAGAAAATGTCTCAAATTAATAATACAAGCTCCCTCTTCAAAACCTAGAAAAATAAGAGCAAATTAAACCCAAAATAAGCAGAAGGAAGGAAATAATAAAGAGCAAAAATGAATGAAATTGGAAAGTTTACATACTGATGATTCCATTTATGTAAAATTCTTGAAGTGATAAAATTATAGAAATGGAGAATAGATTAGTTGTTGCCAGGGATTAAAGATGGGTAGAGGTCAGAGGATGGAGATTGGAGGTAGAGATGAGAGGTGAGAGGCTATTAAAGGACAACAAGAGGGATCTTTGTGCTGATGGAATTATTTTGTAACTTGGTTGTATTGATGTCAGTATCCTAATTGTGGCATTGTATCAATACTATAGTTGTGCAGGATGTTATCATTGGGGTAACTGGGTAAACCGGATCTCTGTGTGTTGCTTTTTTACAATTTCATGTCAATCTACAATTATTTAAAATAAAAAGTTTAAATTTAAAAAAAGAAGTCTGAACTAGATACTAATATCTAACATTTATTGCTATGTGCTGTCAATATTCAAAGCACTTTACATGTTTTATCTCATTTGATCCTCACAACAGCCCCCTGTATGAGGGTAGGTATTATTCTGGTACTTATTTTAAAGAAATAAATGTAGAAAGAGGTTAAGTGAATTGCCCAAGGTCACATAACCAGTACGATTCCAAACTGGGATTCAGGCTCAGTTTGTCTACCTCTAGAATCTGTGCACTAGATAACCTTAAAGTGCAAACTAGTGTTAATAAAAGTGAAGAGTTTGTTGTCAAAAGAATATGAAGTGGGGACTTCCCTGGCAGTCCATTGGTTAAGAGTCCACGCTTCCACTGCAGAGGGCATGGGTTCAATCTCTGGTTGGGGAATTAAGATACCACATGATGCGCAGTGTGGCCAAAAAAAAAAAAAAGAATGTGAAGTGAAGGGATAAATTTTAGCTGGGATGAAGTTGTCTGGGAAGGAAACAACCATTTATTGAGCCTTTCCTTCATTCACCAAACATTTAGTACAGAACTTCCTCAGTTTATGATGGGGTTACATACTGATAAACCCATGGTAAGTTGAAAATACTGTAAGTCGAAAATACATTTAATACACCTAGCCTACCAAACATCATAGCTTAGCCTGGCCTGCCTTAAACGTGCTCAGAACACTTACATTAGACTACACTTGGGCAAAATCATCTAACACATTATCTATTTTATAATAAAATATTGAATATCTCATGTAATTTGTTGAATACTGTACTAAAGGTGAAAAACAGAATGGCTGTCTGAGTACAGAAGAGTTATAAGTGTATCAATTGTTTACCCTCATGATTGTTTGGCTGACAGGGAGCTGTCGCTCACTGCCACTGCCCAGCATTACGACAGAGTATCATACTGCATATGGCTAGCCCAGAAAAAAAAAAAATCAAAATTCAAAGTACGGTTTCTACTGAATGCATATGCTTTTGCACCATTGTAAAGTTGAAAAAAATGTTAGAACCATTGTAATTTGGGAACTGTCTGTACTTGTTTTCAATAAGGATGGCAGATAGGTTTCACGTCACAGACCAATTCTGACTGACAATTGATGCCTAGAAAATTACATTAACACCAGATTCTGATGCCACATCACAGCTGGGTAAGGAAGAGTTCTATGGTTAATTATAGATATTTGCCATTTAAAAGGTGGAAGGAAGGGATGGCATGAAGAAAGAATGGTACATATTTGCATCTGTCACTATTTTCAGATTTGAGCTAAGTGTTTTATGTGAATTATGTAGTGTAATCCATACAAAACACTGCGTGTTGGGTATTATTCATTCTATAGGTGAGGAGACTGAGGTTCGGAGAGTTTAATAAACTTGCCCAAACTCACTCAGGCTGTGAGTGGTAGAGCCAGCATTGAAGCCAAGTTCTCCATCCCCAGGAATCATGCTGTTTGCACCACACCTCCTGAAGAAGAGAAGTTTCATTGAACTTTTGAAAGAGATGATAAACATGGATTGGCAAAGAGATGGCAGAGGGGTTTGGACATAAGCACAGAAGTAAAAATCAGCCAGTCACACAAATGACAGGAAGCAGATTGGCCTGACTAGAGTAAAGGAGCATATTGGGCAGTAATGACAGGACATTAAGGGAGACAAACTGCCCAGCTAACTGAAAGCTTTGAAACAAAAAGCTTTTAAAGCTAATAGATTTATTCTTCCAAGTTTGTTTTCTGAGGGTTCCTACTGCAGTGGAAGATGAAGCAGTGACAATAGAAGACTTCATGACTTTTGTTTTTCTTTCCCCATCTTCTTCATTGGGCTGTGTCATTTTTCTTAACCTACCCTCTTAAGAGGGTTGGGGCTCACCCCCATCCATAATTTTACAATTTTTTTAATTATAAAAGATGAACATGTATATTGCAAAAAATCTCAAATAATAAAAAAGTGTATAAATTACAAATATTGCCCCAAACTTTTAACCCCATTCTCCAAAGGTAACTTCTGTTAATAGTTTGGCATCTATCCTTTTAGATGCTTTGCTTGTTTATTAAAAAACATTTAAAAAATATATTTACATATATATGCATGTGTACATGTAAAATGCTATATCATACATGTATTTATATATAATCCTGAAGATATAAATTCAGTTTAATCATTCTTTGTAAAGATAAATGTCAAAGGCCAAAAAGTTTAAGCTGGAACCCAGTTTGTTTTAATGTTTTTCTTTGCGAAAAGCTGCATTCCTCACAGGGATATTAACCTCTCATGAAGAGGGCTATCAAAGCTTCTAGTGAAAAGGGCTTTGAAAAGGCAAGGTCTTGTTCTGATCACTTTGTCACTGTTAACCCCACATCAACAAGGTCAGTAGATTCTAGAGTAAGAACTTAAGCTTATGAACTCGTGAAGAAAGGAGTGTGGTCTTATGTCTGTAGGAAACCTCTGAATAAACACCAAGGACCTACCTTAGCTCATCAATTTCAGCTGATTAGGGAAAGAGGAACAAGAGTTATCAAAGGGGCCTAACTTAACTTTTTTGTTGGAACCCCTCTGGAGTCTGCCTAATTGGTGACATTGCTGGTTTGATGACATTCCTCCTCACTCTGGTTTTCTTTTCCATCTGAACCCCCTACAGCTATCAATGGGCATGTTAGGTTTTGGCTTCATTATCACTTATATTCCGGAGGCTGCAATCAGTGCTTACCTGGCTGCCACGGCACTACACATTATGCTGTCCCAGTTGACCTGCATCTTCGGGATTATGATTAGTTTCCATTCTGGTCCCATCTCCTTCTTCTATGTGAGTAATTTCTACCCTCACCTAGACTTACAATTGCCCCTCCCCTTGCCTCCAAAAAGAAGTAGACCCGAATGGATAGACTCCTGCATAGGCAGCTGGGTCAAGAGAGTCCTAGAAATAATTTCACCTCTTCTAGATTTACAGTCTTGATTAACTGCAGGTGCCAGTTGGACCATGTTCCTAGTTGCATTAACCATTTCACCCCAGCCTTTTAAACCAACATGATTTATATTAAAATTTGGTCTTTGAGATACTGTATTATCATACTTCTTCCCGTTACATGCCTCCTGAAAGACATATATCCTAAAATATAATATATACAGAATATAAAATGCAAAGTAGTCCCTGAATGCAAGAATGGCCTAGGAGCCAAGCTAAACATACATGGTCTGGGAAAATTGATAAAGAATAGGCTAATAAACAGAACTCCTGGGTCCTTTCCACTACACTGAAACATAGAAAGTATATTATCGGGCTTCCCTGGTGGTGCAGTGGTTAAGAGTCCGCCTGCCAATGCAGGGGACACGAGTTCAAGCCCTGGTCCGGGGAGATCCCACATGCCGCAGAGGAACTAAGCCCCTGCGCCACAGCTACTGAGCCTGCGTTCTAGAGCCCGCGAGCTACAACTACTGAAGCCCACATGCCTAGAGCCCGTGCTCCGCAACTAGAGTAGCCACCACTATCCACAACTAGGGAAAGCCCACGCACAGCAACGAAGACCCAATGCAGCCAAAAATAAATAAATAAAATAAATTTAAAAAAAAAAAAAGACAGTGTATTATCTTCTTACTGGACATTATAGTCTTTTAATATATTGTTTTCAATTAAAAAAATATGTATCCACCTACTTGCTCTCACTGTTCTAGTAATGCTCATAAAGACCTCTGTGCCCAGCAACACTGCCTAGGGACTTCCTTTTGAACTAATTTAGAAAGAGCGTCATTTTCTAGATTTAGACAATTATTACATCCCTTTCTAAGCCTCTGTAATTTTGTTTTCTTTCAGAACATAATTAACTACTGTATAGGTCTCCCCAAAGCTAATTCCACCAGCATCTTACTATTTCTAACTGCTATTGCTGCTCTGAGAATCAACAAAAGTATCAGAATTTCCTACAATCAGTACCCCATCAAGTTTCCCATGGAAATTTTTCTGGTAGGTGTTTTCATTTTGTTTTGTTTTGTTTTGCTTTTTATTGGAGTATAGCTGCTTTACAATGTTGTGTTAGTTTCTGCTGTACAGCAAAGTGAATCAGTTATACATATACATATATCCCCTCTTTTTTAGATTTCCTTCCCATTTAGGTCACCACAGAGCACTGAGTAGAGTTCCCTGTGCTATACAGTAAATTTTCATTAGTTGTCTATTTTATACATAGTAGTGTATATAAGTCAATCCCAACCTCCCAATTCATCCCACCCCCTTCCCCCGTTGGTATCCATAAGTTTGTTCTCTACATCTGTGTCTATTTCTGCTTTGAAAACTGGTTCATCTGTACCATTTTTCTAGATTCCACATATGTGTTAATATACCATATTTGTTTTTCTCTTTCTGATTTATTTCCCTTAGTATGATAATCTCTAGGTTTATCCACGTCTCTGCAAATGGCACTATTTCATTCCTTTTTATGGCTGAGTAATATTCCATTGTATATAGGTACCACATCTTCTTTATCCATTCCTCTGTGGATGGACATTTAGGTTGCTTCCACATCCTGCCTATTGTAAATAGTGCTGCAATGATCATTGGGGTACATGTATCTTTTTGAATTATGGTTTTCTCAGGGTATATGCCCAGGAGTGGGATTGCTGGATCATATGGTAATTCTATTTTTAGTTTTTTGAGGAACCTCCATACTGTTCTCCATAGTGGTTGTACCAGTTTACATTCCCACCAACAGTGTAGGAGGGTTCCCTTTTCTCCACATCCTCTCCAGCATTTATCATTTGTAGATTTTTTGATGATGGCCATTCTGACCAGTGTGAGGTGATACCTCACTGTAGTTTTGATTTGCATTTCTCTAACGATCAGTGATGTTGAGCATGTTTTCATGTGTTTGTTGGCCATCTGTATGTCTTCTTTGGAGAAATGTCTATATAGGTCTTCTGCCCATCTTTTCATTGAGTTGTTTGTTTTTTTTGATATTGAGCTGCATGAGCTGTTTGTATATTTTGGAGATTAATCCCTTGATGGTTGCTTTGTTTGCAAATATTTTCTCCCATCCTCTTGGTTGTCTTTTTGTTTTGTTTATCGTTTCCTTTTCTGTGCAAAAGCTTTTAAGTTTCATTAGGTCCCATTTGTTTATTTTTGGTTTTATTTTCATTACTCTAGGAGGTGGGTCAAAAAATCTTGCAGCAATTTATGTCAAATTGTGTTTTGACATTTGACAAATATGTCAAAGAGTGTTCTGCTTATATTTTCCTCTAAGAGTTTTATAATGTCCAGCCTTACATTTAGGTCTTTGATCCATTTTGAGTTTATTTTTGTGTATGGTGTTAGGGTAATGTCATTCTTTTACATATAGCTGTCCAGTTTTCCCAGCACCACTTATTGAAGAGACTGTCTTTTTTCCATTGTATATTCTTGCCTCCTTTGTCATAGATTAGGTGACTGAAGGTGCGTGGGTTTATCTCTGGGCTTTCTATCCTGTTCCATTGATCTATATTTCTGTTTTTGTGCCAGTACCATATTGTCTTGATTACTGTAGCTTTGTAGTATAGTCTGAAGTCAGAGAGTCTGGTTCCTCCAGCTCCGTTTTTTTCCCTCAAGATTGCTTTGGCTATTTGGGGTCTTTAGTGTTTCCATACAAATTGTAAAAATTTTTGTTCTAATTCTGGAAAATTGCCATTGGTAATTTGATAGGGATTGCATTGAACGTGTAGATTGCTTTGGGTAGTATAGTCATTTTCACAATATTGATCCTTCCAATCCAAGAACATGGTATGTTTCTCCATCCATTTGTATTGTCTTTGATTTCTTTAATCAGTATCCTATAGTTTTCTGAGTACAGGTCTTTTGTCTCCTTAGGTAGGTTTATTCCTAGGTATTATTCTTTTTGTTGTGGTGGTAAATGGGATTGTTTCCTTAATTTCTCTTTCTGATCTTTCATTGTTAGTATATAGGAATGCAAGAGATTTCTGTGTATTGATTTTGTATCCTGCAACTTTACCAGATTCACTGATAAGTTCTAGTAGTTTTCTGGTGACCTCTTGAGGATTTGCTGTGTATAGTATCAAGTCATCTGCAAACAGTGACAGTTTTACTTCTTCTTTTCCAATTTGGATTCCTTTTATTTCTTTTTTTTCTCTGATTGCCATGGCCAGGACTTCCAACACTATGTTGAATAATAGTGGCGAGAGTGGACATCCTTGTCTTGTTCCCGATCTTAGAGGAAATGCTTTCAGTTTTTCACCATTGAGAGTGATGTTAGCTGTGCACTTGTCATACATGGCCTTTATTATGTTGAGGTAGGTTCCCTCTATGCCCACTTTCTGGAGAGTTTTTATCATAAATGGGTGTTGAATTTTGTCAAAAGCTTCTTCTGCATCTATTGAGATGATCATATGGATTTTATTCTTCAGTTTGTTAATGTGGTGTACCACATTGATTGATTTGTGTATATTGAAGAATCCTTACATCCCTCGAATAAATCTGACTTGATCATGGTGTATGATCCTTTTAATGTGTTGTTGGATTCTGTTTGCTTGTATTTTGTTGAAGATTTTTGCATCTATGTTCATCAGTGATATTGGCCTGTAGTTTTCTTTTTTTGTGATATCTTTGTCTGGTTTTGGTATCAGGGTGATGATGGCCTCATAGAATGAGCTTGGGAGTGTTCCTCCCTCTACAATTTTTTGGAAAAGTTTGAGAAGGATAGGTGTTAGCTTTTCTCTAAATGCTTGATAGAATTCACCTGTGAAGCCATCTGGTCCTGGACTTTTATTTGTTGGAAGATTTTTAATCACAGTTTCAATTTCATTCCTTGTGATTGGTCTGTTCATATTTTCTATTTCTTCCTGGTTCAGTCTTGGAAGGTTGTACCTTTCTAAGAATTTGTCCATTTCTTCCAAGTTGTCCATTTTATTGGCATAGAGTTGCTTGTAGTGGTCTCTTATGATCCTTTGTATTTCTGCAGTGTCAGTTGTTACTTTTCCTTTTTCATTTCTAATTTTTATTGATTTGAGTCCTCTCCCTATTTTTTCTTGTTGAGTCTGGCTAAAGGCTTATCAATTTTGTTTATCTTCTCAAAGAACCAGCTTTTAGTTTCATTGATCTTTGCTATTGTTTTCTTCATTTCTATTTCATTTCTTTCTGCTCCGATCTTTATGATTTCTTTCCTTCTACTAACTTTGGGTTTTGTTTGTTCTTCTTTTTCTAGTTGCTTTAGGTGTAAGGTTGGGTTGTTTATTTGAGATTTTTCTTGTTTCTTGAGGTAGGATTTTATTACTATAAACTTCCCTCTTAGAATTTCTTTTGCTGCATCCCATATGTTTTGGGTCATCGTGTTTTCATTGTCATTTTTTTCTAGGTATTTTTTGATTTCCTCTTTGATTTCTTCCATGATCCATTGGTTATTTAGTAGCATATTGTTTAGCCTCCATGTGTTTGTGTTCCTTACAGTTTTTTTTTCCATAATTGATTTCTAATCTCATAGTGTTGTGGTTGGAAAAGATGGTTGATATGATTTCAATTTTCTTAAATTTACTGAGTCTTGATTTGTGACCCAAGATGTGATCTATCCTAGAGAATGTTCCATGTACACTTGAGAAGAAAGTGTATTCTGCTGCTTTTGGATGGAATGTCCTATAAATATCAGTTAAGTCCGTCTGGTCTAATGTGCCATTTAAGGCTTGTGTTTCCTTATTAATTTTCTGTCTGGATGATCTATCTTTTGGTGTAAGTGGGATGTTTCTGGTAAGTGTTTTGATACTCCAAACTCATGGTTCAGATCATTTAAAGTACGTATTTTTTTAAATTAAATTTAAAGTAAGTAACCTCAGAAGGGAAATGTTCATAGGAGAGTTGTAAAAATAATATTTTTAAAATGTATGTTGAATTGTGACAAAACTGAACACATACATTTAGTTAGCTTATATTTTTTAAACATGCTTATTTTTCAAAGGACTTTTATCTACTGCCTCTTTTTCATACTATTTGAAAAATTGGGTTTTTTTTTTTCCATTATGACAGTAATACAGGCTCATTCTAGCAATTTTTTGTTTGGCCATGCCACGTGGCTTGTGGGATCTTAGTTCCCTGACCAGGAATCAAACGCAGGCCCCCAGCAATGGAAGCATGGAGTCCTAACCACTGGACCGCCAGGGAATTCTAGCAATTTTGAAAAACAGAAAGAAAAAAAAGGAAGGAGGAAAAGAAATTCCTATAGCTGCACTATCCAAAGTCAACTACAATTGATATTCCTGTACTTTCAGTTATTCTCACCTTTCCTCTTTCAAACAAATACATGACAGGCCTATGCTCAGTGTTGATGAATTTCTGTATTCTTTTATGTAGAGGTTTCATTTCTATTTTAATATAGCAGCAACCACACTGTTATTCAGCCTCCTTTCATTCTCCCTATGCTACAGTAAAGAAATTGAGGGAGATGAGATGTTAAATGAAAACTAATCCATGTCATTCAGTGGCAGAGCTGGGTTCGGGGAGGTGGGGCTGCTGGGGAAGGTGTGTGTTCATGTATATGTCCTAGGTTTTTTTAACATCTTTATCTTTAGATCAGGGGAAATGTTAAACTAAATAAATGTGATTGTTTTCTTTCTTTTCGAGAATATTTTAAAATGTTGTCTAAAGATAACATTTCTTGTTAGTTTTAGGAAATCTGGGAGAATTCCCTGGTGGTCCACTGGTTAGGACTCCACACTTTCACTGAGGAGGGCGTGGGTTCAATCCCTGGTCCAGGGAACTAAGATCCCACAAGCCGCGTGGCACGGCCAAAAAAGAAAAAGAAAAAGAAATCTGATAAAATTTATCTTTTGCAGTTAACATTTTTACAATACTAAAGAGATTTTTATAAATAAAGCTCAGGTTTTTGGAGTCAGCATTTCTTTTACAAGGATCAATAAATCTTTGGGTGTCCTTGAGCATTATTTTCCCTTTAAGAAGTGTTCTGTGATAGAGATAATTAAAGTTCACCATGTGCTCCCCTATATTTCCCAGCTGCCCTTGTAATTAGGCGAGACCATGCAACTTTGGGGCCAAAGCACAGGCAAATAGGCATGAGTTTCCAATGTTCCTTCTTGCCCTGCTGTAGTAATCATAGGGGCTATATGTTGAGGTGATAGAGTCTCCAGGTAGAATTAGCCTGGATCCCCAAGGCACTATTTGCAAAGAAGCTGCCCTGAAGAGACACTGACCCACAGTGGACTTTGTGTGGGTAAAAAAATAACTTTCAAGTGCTAGGAAACTAAGATCTTACGGTTTGTATATTGCCACAGTATAACATATTCTATCCTAACTAATCCAGGTCCATACTCTTCATGATTGAAAGAGTATAGGAATTGCTTTGGAAACTGAGACCAAGCTCTGTCTCATAACTGTTGTCTACTTCTTGTGGAGGTGCATATCCTTTCTTCCTTGGAGTAGTTAAAAAGCTATCAATTCATAAAGGCCAAAAGCTGAATGGCTGCTTTTACAAAAGACCTTTCAAAACACTGTATACAAATAGTGGGGCCCTAGAACCCAGGGGACAATGTGCATATGGAGTTTGGGGAGTGGAGTCAGAGGCAACCTCTCCTTCTCTTGGAACCAAGTACAGCTCTGGCTTCTTAGGAAGCTGAGGCTTTGGAGTCACCAGCAGATGGCATCTGTGACGCAGGCATCAGCGCACTCTCTCTGTTTCTATCTCTGTTTCTGTGTCTCTCTTTGATTCCAGCTTTATTCAGGTATAAAATTATAAGATATTTAAAGTGTGCATCATGGTGATTTGATACAGATATACATTGTGAAAGGATTTCCCCCATCTAGTTAATTAACACATCCACACCCCATACATTTATCTTTTTTTTTTTTTTTTTTTTTGGGTGAGAACATTTAAGTTCTACTCTCTTGGCAATTTTTAAGTATATAATAAAATGTTATCAACTATAGTCACCATGTTTTACATTAGATCCTCAGACCTTATTCATCTTGTAGATGAAAGTTTGCACTGTTTTACCAACCTTTCTCAATTCCCCCATCCCTCAGTCCCTGGCAACCGCTTTTCTACTCTCTGTTTCTATGAGCGTGACTGTTTTGTTTTTTGTTTCTGTTTTTGTTTTAGATTCCATGTATAAGTGATACCATGCAGTATTTGTCTTTCTCTGTCTAGCTTATTTCACTTAGCATAATGCCCTCAAGGTCCATCCATGTTATCACAAATCAACCCTCTTTTAAGAGACATCAGCAGCAGGGATCATAGTGATTTTCCTTTAAGCAACCTCAAAGGCAATAACATTAACCTGGGTTATTAGGAAAGGAGAGGAGTAAGAATATAGAGGATGCTGTGGGTTGACTATGGCTGACAGATTGGTTTGTGAGCCACAGTTAAGACACTCCTTTGGGGAATGCTATAAATAATTAGGATGCACCATGAAGTGAAGTGGAGAAATAGACTGAGGTCCAGCAACAAATGTAGGTGGAGACTTAGAATTATTGAAGATTAGGCATTAAACTTTTTTGTGACCTGATTTATCCTCAAAGGTTATTGAAGCCTGCAATACACTACTTATACACATGTCAAGTCAAGTGATTGGGAACATTTTCTACTATATAGCAGGGATTAGTGATATAGTTTAGAATTGGAAAAAGACCTCCATGTTTCCCTTGGAAATGAGGAAAGTAGGAGAGTGAGGATGAGAGCTGCTATGGTGTAGCGGGTGAAAAGCTTTTCACAACACCCCATAAGAAACTACTGTTAAGATATGCTGGAGATGGGCTTCCCTGGTGGCACAGTGGTTAAGAATCCACCTGCCAATGCAGAAGACACGGGTTCAAGCCCTGGTCGGGGGAGGTCCCACATGCCGTGGGGCAACTAAGCCCGTGCACCACAACTACGGAGCCTGCACTCTAGAGCCCACGAGCCACAACTACTGAGCCCACATGCCACAACTACTGAAGCCTGCGTGCCTAAAGGCCATGCTCCACAACAAAAGAAGCCACTACAATGAGAAGCCTGCGCACCGCAACAAAGAGTAGCCCCCGCTCACCGCAACTAGAGGAAGGCCGCGGGCAGCAATGAAGACCCAACGCAGCCAAAAAAAAAAAAAAAGGATGTGCTGGAGGAAACTGCTCATACCCACCAATCTGTCCTTTAGATGGTAGTCTCAAATATTAAGGGAAAATTTCAAGGCAATATTTGGGATCCAGGTGAAATAAACTGACAAATAATTCAAGAGTTTCATAGATATAAGAAATTGTACATACCGTATGTTCATAATTAATGTATGTGTATGTGTGTATTTGTATATGTGTATATTTAAGCTGTATAGCAAACACCAAAAAAAAGCATCAATAGTAGTTATCTTTGGGTGATTTATTTCTGCTTTTAAATTTTTCATTTTTTCTCTATTTTCCTTAATGAGCAAGTGTAACCTTTATACTGGAAATGAAAGAGTTTCTTGGCCACTTGCCACACTTCTTGTCCCTTAACTATAGAAATATCACAACTTTTCTGTTGATCCAGATCTTCCTTCCATTCTGATCTGTAGGCTTCCTAGGGGTCGTCATCTGAACACAGCATCACAGGTAAACCAACAGCTATCCTGCTCAGTGTCTGGCTGAACTCTTAGAGTAGATGCTGGGAAAAGATTTATGTGTTAGTAGGGATAATGGGGTAAAGCAACTATATATTATTATTTTAAAATGGGCATTGAGTTCTCTTGTCTCTGCTTTAATTTCTTTGGTGTGAGGTCTTTTTTTTTTTTTTTTAAAGACGCCACTTTTTTTAGAAATTAATTAATTAATTAATTAATTATTGCTGTGTTGGGTCTTCGTTTCTGCGCGAGGGCCCTCTCTAGTTGTGGCGAGCGGGGGCCACTCTGCATCGCGGTGCGCGGGCCTCTCACCATCGCGGCCTCTCCCGTTGTGGAGCACAGGCTCCAGACGCGCAGGCTCAGCAGTTGTGGCCCACGGGCCTAGCTGCTCCGCGGCATGTGGGATCCTCCCAGACCAGGGCTCGAACCCGTGTCCCCTGCATTGGCAGGCAGATCCTCAACCACTGCGCCACCAGGAAAGCCTGGTGTGAGGTCTTTATAAGGTGTAATAGCTGCTAGCTTGTCTGTTTTCCCTCTAACAGACATTAGAAATGGAAGGGAGACTTGGCATTTCAGAAGGAAATGAAAGGAGAAAAAAGAAAGCGAGTAATTGCTTTGCTAAAGCAATTTTTCGTGTGTGCTATCAAATGCTGCTCCATCTTATTAATGGTTATTAATGATTATCAATATACCTCAACAACCCCCCAGAGGGCTTACTTGTATTGGGACAATGTACCTAGATTTTAAAACTTTTAAAACTGAGGCCTTGGTTACAGCTATAATCTGAAAACATGTTTATACTTGATCCAGATATTTAAAGTTGGTGAGGAAAGAGAAGTCTAGGGCAACCCTTTTTTCCTATTACTATGTCAGAGACCAAGCCTGAAGTTGTTTTTCATTCTGGTTACAGTGCTAAAAAGAGTTCAGGGAACCAAAAGAGTCGGGGAGGACTTCTGCCTTTGTTGTTCCACTGAACTGGCACTGCCTCTTTCTCCAACCTTCATGTATAGGGACTGCCGCGTATTGCATTCCCTGTGCTGCCAGAGGCTATGGGCACCTCTGCTCTTGGAAGCAATGCATAATGTTTAGATGATCACATTCCTTTTCTTTTTAAACCCCTACAGATTCTTGGGTTCGCTGCATTTGCAAACAAGATAAACGTGGACACAGAAAACAGCAAGATGCTCATTGATATGATTCCCTATAGGTTGGTAATTCCACTTTTCAAGACTACTTTTCCCTTCCCGTTAACTCCTCTTAGCCTCTGACTACATAGCCTGATTGGTATCATTGACCAAAACAGAGTGCCAGTTAGTTCTCCAGCAAGGATGGTTTTGTTTGGGATCAGCAAAGAATTGCAATTTGGGGTCTGCAACCATGGCGAGTCACATGCAAGTCCTCCCACATCAAGGGAAGAAGTTTTTATAAAGGAAAAAATAAAATTGGAGTGGGGGGAGCCATGGTAAACAAAAAGTCTATGGCTTTTCATTGGCTGAGTCCTTTGCCAGGAAAGAAGAGGAGTCTTTCTTCTTCCTGTTGGGCTCTGCAATGGTCACAGTGTGTGAGAACTCCCCCTTTTGGTCTCCCAACTCTACTTAATTATTTTCTATTTATTAATTTTTTTAAACAATATTCTCTGCTAACAGTCTCTGGCCGCAGCCAAATCTGGGTCATGGGCTCAAGTTCATTTTAGAACACAGAGGTTCTAAAGGACAAGGGCTAGGACAACCCCATTCTTCTCTGTTCAGCCTTTGACTCTCCTCCCATGGTCGAGCCAATCCCCTTACCCAAGTAAACTGCTGGATGCACTGGATACCAGAGAGACTCATGCATCTTTCTCACAGCACATTATGAAGCTTCTCAACCTCCATACCTGTCTGATTAACTCTCAAGGATGGGACAAGAGATACCTCTGTTTTCCTAGCCTCTCTCTGGGGTTCAGTGCTCAGGATGTGAGCATTCCTTCTGTCTTCACCTACTTAGACTGAATGGGTGTCCTCGAGCAACATTACTTCATCACTCTGAGTAGAAAGCCTTCTTCAAGTAGTCTGGCATATGGAGTTCTTAAGGACTTGCAATTAATTTACATTATGATTCCTACCAGTGACTATGGGGCATCACTCTTGCTTCTGTTAGGGAATTATAGTTTCTTTAACCTTGACCAGATGAATCACTTTAGCTAAGAAAGGCTGCATACCACAGTTTCTTGGCTCATGAGAAGGCTTTTGAAGAGCATTGTTTATTTCCTCATGTTCTTCAATAGGGAATACAGCAAAGAGTCAATGATATTGGCTAGCCCCCAGCATACAAAACAGAGGCTACTTTGATGCAACTAGATTGAATTAATCTCATATCCTACCAGTTCTCAGTAAAATCTAATGATGATTAAATACATTGGAAATTCTGTTCAATTTTTTAAAACTGTGAGCAGGCAACCTAGGTACCAGGGAATACAATGGTAAATAAGACTTGGTGTCTGCCCTCAGGAAAAAAAAATGACAAGGGCAACAATGGGATTGATGCTTTACATAATTATTTTATGTCATTTGTTCCTCACAGTAATACTATAAGGAAGATATTATCTTCTTTTTATGGCTCAGGAAACTAAGGGTTACCAAGTTTAAATTACTTATCCAAGCTCACACAGCTGGTCAGTGTCAGAGCTACTATTTAAACCCATTTCTATTTAATTCCAAAATCTAGTATAATAACCCCTCTATTATACTTACTTAATATGCTTCTGTTATTAATGACTTAAAAAACACACAATTAACCTTTGCTTATATTTCATCATAAGATTCAAGGGTATGGGTAGAGAAACAAACATGTCAAAAATTTAATTTTAGGTATTGCTTTGAACTCCCTTTTTATTACCTGTTTATCCACAGTTGCTAGGGACTAGAAAAACTGAACAATTTAGGTTAGTTCCTTCCACGTCCATGTCCCCTTTTAACTAAATTGCTGACAAAGAATTGAATGTTACAGAAAACATCAGGAAGGAAAAAAACAGTAGTTTATGCTATTATCATACTAAATATTTAAGGTTTACTAACATAGATTTGGGCAATAAATTCATGAAAATTAAAATCTTCTGTGCATCAAAAGACACTATCAACAGAGAAAAAAAGACAACTCACAGAATAGGAGAAAATATTTGCAAATAATATATGCTAAGGGATTAACATCCAAAATACATAGAGAACTCCTAAAATGCAACAACAAAAAACCAACAACCTGACTCAAAAAGTGGAGAAAGGACTTGAATAGACATTTTTCCAAGGATGATACACAAATGGCCAATAAACACATAACATGCTCAACATCACTAATCATTTGGCAAATGCAAATCAAAACTACAATAATTCAATAGATACCACCTCACACTCATTAGTATGACTACTATTTTTTTTTAAAAAGACGAAAATAACAAGTGTTGGTGAGGATGTGGAGAAAATGGAACTCTTGTGCACTGTTAGTGGGAATGTAAAATGTACAGCCACTGTGGAAAGTAGTATGCTGATTCCTCAAAAAATTAAAAATAGAATTGCCAAATGATCCAACAATTCTACTTCTGTATATATACCGCCCAAAGTTAAAAGCAGTGTCTTGAAGAGATATTTGTGCACCTATGTTCATAGCAGCATTACTCACAATAGCTGAAATGTGGAAGAAATAAAAAGTGTCCATTGATGGATGAATGGGTAAGCAAAATGTGTTATATACATACAATAGAATATTTTTTGACAGTAAGAATATAGTTTTATTTATAGAAGTAATAAAAGGAATATACCACACAAGTATTTTACACACAAAACACCTTAGACACAAAGATATGGAAATGAATTTTTACAGTTTATTCACATTGAGTCTAGAATACTAGGTGACCCATTGTCACCTTTAAATAACAGAATCTTGTCACATCTCTTGAATACAAATTAAACAGCTCAGACTGAGTTGGTCGAGGTCACATAGAATCTGGAACTCACTCTAGTCTGTGCCTTTACTCTAACTCTTGAAGCTGCTACACTCATGACAGAATAATTCAGTGGGTGGTGAATCAGACAAAACAAACACCAAACAGACTCTCCTTCACAGCATGGCAGGTGTGAGAGAAAGATAAACTTTAAACAAAGCTGTATTTATCTCGCAACAATGCCCCAACTGAAGCACTTTTTTTTTCCTATAGACAGATACTCCTAACACAGGTGCCAAGAGGACTGCTCTACTACTAGAATTAACACTATCTCTAATTTTTTTCTGCAGCTCAAGAACCTTCAATGGCTCCCTAGTGCCTATGAATTCACAATGGCAGCATGTTAAGGCTGGACTTTTCTTGCTTGTGACTAGCCCCAGTGGCTTAGCTGAAATTGTTTAAGATTTTATTGGAATTCAGTATTAATTGTGAAGTGGGAGAGAGAGACTGAAGGCTTCATAACGGTTCTGGAATGTGCTTAATTTGGGCACTGAAAATCCAAATATTTTAGCATTCAACTCCCCTCATACAATAGAATATTATTCAGCCTTAAAAAGGAAGGAAATTCTGACATATACTACAACATAGATGAACCTTGAGGACGTTATGCTAAGTGAAATAAGCCAGTCAGAGAAAGACAATTACTATATGATTCCACTTATCTGAGGTACTTAGTAGTCAAAATCACCAAGACAGAAAGTAAAATGGTGGTTGTCAGAGCTGGGGGGAGGGAGAAATGGAGAGTTATTGATTAATAGTTATAGAGTTTCAGTTTTACAAGATGAAAGGGTTATGGAGTAGATGGTGGTGATGGTTGCACATTATGAATGTATTTAATACCACTGAACAGTACATTTAAAAATGGCTAAGATGGTCAATCATGTTATGTGTATTTTACCCAATTAAAATAATTGGGGAAAAAAAGGTGTGGATAAGAATCAGAAGCAATTTTTACAAAGGACAATGACTAAAATTATACCCTAAAAGATTTGCGTTTGACTAGAAGGGAATACATTGAGCTTTTTAGCTCTAAACCATCTTAGATATGACATATGCCTATTGCTTACCCACTGTTATGGTCTCAAACAGTGTAAATAAACTATTTTTCATCGATTTTTGTAGTTTTGCCTGTCTTATCTGTTGCCATTGGTACATGGCAGAAACCTTGAACTAGAAGATAGTAGAGCATGTTCTCTTAATGGCTTTTGTAACCTGGCTTGATTTGCTGGCAGTTTTGTCAAGCTGCTGCCTGAGTTGCTCTTCTTATCTCCTATTTTTATTTTTTAAAAAAGGGTCAGACCTTTTGATATGGATGATAAAGTATGATAAGGTTGGAGTGGGGGAGATGCCAATAAATGATTCCTGCTATCTAGGAATAATTCCACCATTTTATTCCAGCTTCCTGTTTCCTATAACGCCAGATACGAGCAATCTTACTGAAGTTCTTTTAGAAGCGTTCTCCTTAGCTTTAGTGAGCTCCTCTCTGCTCATATTTCTGGGCAGGAAGATTGCCAGTTTCCATAAATATGATGTCAATTCCAACCAGGTGAGAGGACAGGCCTTTCTATTACTTTCTGTGACCCTTTAATCTTTGTTCTCTAACCTTAGCCTGCAGTTAAAATGAAGACTGGATTCTTCTGTAACCAGAGAGTCACTTGGACCACGATTTGAATTACAATTACCAAAGGATGTTTTAAATTTATTTATTTATTTATTTATTTATTTATTTTTGGCTATGTTGGGTCTTTGTTGCTGTGTGGGGGCTTTCTCTAGTTGAGGCGAGTGGGGACTACTCTTCGTTGTGGTGCGTGGGCTTCTCATTGTGGTGGCTTCTTTTGTTGCGGAGCACAGGCTCTAGGCGCGCATGCTTCAGTAGTTGTGGCACGTGGGCTCTAGAGCAGAGGCTCAATAGTTATGGCGCACGGGCTTAGTTGTTCCACGGCATGTGGGATCTTCCCGGACCAGGGCTCGAACCTGTTTCCCTTGCATTGGCAGGCGGATTCTTAACCACTGCGCCACCAGGGAAGTCCTACCAAAGGATTTTTGAGAAGTGTGGCATACTTAACTCTGAAGCCACTTGAATTAATGTGTGTGGTTACTCTAGAACATATATGGTGTAGGGAGGCAAGAAGGTAATGTATGACATCATGTTGTTAAGCTAGCAGAGTTCCTCTCCTCTCCTTTTATCTTCCTTTCCCCCAAGTCCTTAGAAGTCAACCACATGCCAAAGCACAAGAAGAAATGCAGTGGAGGGACTTCCCTGGTGGTCCAGTAGCTGACTCTGCTCTCCCAATGCAGGAGGCTCCGGGTTCCATCCCTGGCCAGGGAACTAGAACCCACATGCCGCAACTAAGAGTTCGCATGCTGCAACTAAAGAGATCCCGCATTCCACAACGAAGACCCAGTGCAGCCAAATAAATAAATATATATATATTTTTTTTGTGGTATGTGGGCCTCTCACTGTTGTGGCCTCTCCCGTTGCGGAGCACAGGCTCCGGACGCGCAGGCTCAGCGGCCATGGCTCACGGGCCCAGCCGCTCCGCGGCATGTGGGATCTTCCCGGACCGGGGCATGAACCCGTGTCCCCTGCATCGGCAGGCAGACTCTCAACCACTGCGCCACCAGGGAAGCCCATAAATAAATATTTTTTAAAAAGAAATGCAGTGGTATATCAAAACTAGGCTAATAATACAATTAAGTTGGCCTCCCAGAAATAGTCCTTGTCATTTTTTTTTTTTAGTCTCCGACCATTTTGAGTTTGGCTTTTCCCCTAGAAATTAAAAAGGGAATATGGAGACTTCCCTGGTGGTCCAGTGATTAGAACTCGGTGCTTTCACTGCCGTGGCCCCAAGGTTCAATCCCTGGTCGGGGAACTAAGATCCTGCAAGCCACTTGGCATGGCCTGGTGGCCTAGTGGTTAGGATTCCGGACTTTCACTGCCTGGCCCGGGTTCAGTCAGTGTCCCACTTTGACTTTAAAATAGTATAGAAGGAAGCAAGAAAAATAGTACTATATTTCTCCCTGTCATCCTAATTCCCAGAAATCATGCGGAAGAGAATAATAAGGAAAATGGCTCATTTACTCACTTTGAAAAAGGACTTTCCTTATGATCTCTAGCTAAAATGAAGAAATCAGATTTGCCATCCTTCACTTCTTTCCAATAATATTTCAGTGTTATTTGAAGTGATGTAAACAACCCTATCTTCATGCCTAAGAAATAACAGTATACCTTTAGTTCAAACTCAAATCAGCCTTCTTTGACAAACAGTGGGCCTAAAGTATTTGCCATTTCTTTACAGGATTTAATAGCCATTGGCCTTTGCAATGTCGTCAGTTCATTTTTCAGATCTTATGTGTTTACTGGTGCTGTTGTCAGGACTATTATCCAGGATAAAGCTGGAGGAAGACAACAGGTATGTGAAATAGAATTTGATCTCTAATATAGAAAGACACTTAGGTCTATTCATATGTATATTCACAGAAGGGGATTATATTAGTTTAACTATGTTACTGTTTTAATGTGATGCTTGTTTGGGAAGAATTTGGATTTCATGCTTGGCTTAATTTTTGCTTAGATTTTGTCTTAAAAGCTATCTGTCAATGTGGAACTTGAAAGTCATTTTCTATAAAAATACTGTTCTGTTAAAGGCTTCTGTATATTAGCCCACAAAAAGCTACTTTACATGTAACATACCTAAAAGATAATATTTCAGATAAACCAACCATCACCTATTAACTTTTTTTTCTGTGGGGAGATATATTCTCAGCCCTAGTCTGGGAAAATAATAATATAACTCTCTCCTTCCTGACAGCAGAACTAGAAACTTTCCTGGCTTTCTCAAAGGGCATGACAAGAAGCTTTCATGATAGAGAATAAAGTCTTTGTCTAGGTGAGCTTAGGGAATTTATGACCATTCTACCTTTGTGTAAGAGAAAATTATCTAGGTCAGACCCTCTTCAGGTATCCTGAATTAGTAAACTAAATATATAGGGGTATGGAAAGGAAGAGGGAAAGGGAAAATGTTGGCAGAGAAGGCACTAAAGGCAAGCTCTCTGTCTAATTGTAGGTAAGAGATTTTTTTTAAATTTATTTATTTCATTTATTTATTTTTGACTGTGTTGGGTCTTCGTTGCTGCGCGTGGGCTTTCTCTAGTTGCGGCAAGCAGGGGCTACTCTTCGTTGTGGTGTGCAGGCTTCTTATTGCGGTGGCTTCTCGTGTAGCGGAGCACAGGCTCCAGGCGTGTGGGCTCAGTAGTTGTGGCTCGCGGGCTCTATAGCACAGGCTCAGTAGTTGTGGCACATGGGCTTAGTTGCTCCGCAGCATGTGGCATCTTCCTGGACTAGGGCTCGAACCTGTGTCCCCTGCATTGGCAGGCAGATTCTTAACCACTGAGCCACCAGGGAAGCCCGGCAAGAGAGTTTTTAAGTCCAACGTTCATGAGTTTTAAACTGACCAGATAAAAGTTACAACTTGACAACATGAGAGGTGTCGCATCTCAGTTATATAGCATGAATAAATGTCAAAGAACTATCAGAATTGAACCTGGAGTAAGCCTATGGAATGAGTCCGGGGATCAGGAGGCACAGAAACAGTGACAGAAGTCAAAGACAAGCTTAGGCCACAGCAGCACAGTAGGGAGGTATAGCCATGGTCAAAAAGTAAAGTGTCAGAAGAATGGACACTGAATTTGAATGGGGAAAGATAAAGTGTCACAGTCCATGGGTAAATATAAGTGAAATATAAGGTGAAAGCTAATAAAAGTCAGAAGATTGGACAGGGGTGAGAACATGGGTCTAGAGTAAGCCCATACCATATGATTTTATGTGGACTGAGTTTTTTTGTTATAGAGTTTCTGCCAGACACATTGGCCTTTAAGGTGTATGTAGCTGTTTTGCACTACTATTTAACCAAAAGAAGGAAGATGAGTTATGTTAAAAAGAAGGATGTTCTATGCAAGTGTGAAAAAATTTTGAAGTCAAAATGAGAGGGTTTTATGGTAAGAAAAAATGGAAATTCCAGACAATAGTTCCCACTAACTTGTGACCACACACTTTGTCTATTTAGTATACAAGCATAACAAATTTGGGGAGAAAAGATGCATGTGGTTGGAAAAAACTAAATCATGGTGCAGGTAAAATTAAGTGCAGAATAAATACAATAAATTTTAAAATGCCATAAATATTGCAAGAAGGAGAATGATGGATAAAGTGAGACTTTCATGGATCATTGCAAGAGGGTTAGGATATGTATAGATGGAGGGAGGGAAGAAGGGCTTCAGTTCAGCCTCAGAGCTGCCTTTAGCCTGTTGGACAAAGTGCCTGCTTCAAAGGTTGCCGATGGCTCTCATTCTGTTTTCTGCTATGGCATTGCTCTCCCCTACCAATGACATCTCTCTTTGTGGTACAGTGACCCTTCAAAGGGAAGTATGTCCCCAGGGATACCGGTAAGTCCTTCCCCAAGACCCTGACTTGCCCAGGGCAAGTTGCTGGTTCAAGCAGAGAATGCCCCTGACCCTGGCCCTCCACATTGGAGCTACCCCACCTCCAATAAGTTTCTGATCTGGACTCATTCAGCCTTCTTCATCCCATAGCAGGGGTTATTCTCTCCACCCTTTTTCTCTGGGGACTTTTGATTCACTCTGCCTGAGAACACCCCCACTTTTTCAAAGCTCCTCAGGACTGCAGGAAAGAGAGGCTAGGGGGCTGGCTCTGAACCTCTCTGACATGACTTGTCACCAGGAGCCACTTATGTATATATGTATTATGTATGTGTGTATGTATGTATGTGTGTATGTATGTATGTCTGACATAAATACAAACTGTATAAAATGTGTCTGAATTTCACTTTAATTTCTCCCTGTCTAGAACCCACTTGTCTTTACTGGTTGCAGCAAAACCTATCAGCCCTTCCAGCCATGGCCTGAGCCTGCTCATCCAGTTCTGACCACTATGCTTCCCTCTTCTCTATGACTGGGTTCCTTTCCTTGTTCTCTGCTTTCCAAGGACCAGCCTTCTTGCCTTGTCCCCAGGCTCCCAGAACTGCTTTTAAAAATGAGTTATTATTTTAAAAAAGAAAAGAAAAAAATTATCAAAGAGAGAAATGAGCTGTGTTCTTTTTAGAGGAAGCAGATAGTGCAGTGGAGAGAGCCTGGATTTTGGAGTCAACTGGTCAGGTAGATTGAAACCTGACTCAGTAGTTCTAGATGTGTGACCTTGGGCAAGTTACTTTCACTTTCTGAGGCTCTAGTCCTCATCTGTAAAATGGGGATAAGGATAACCTTTCAGTTGTGAGAATTAAACTGGATGACAATAGTGCCCACCATAGTGCGTGTCACTTAAGATGTTCAAATATCAGAGCTTCTACCACAGGTCCCTAGTGCCCTGGCTGGTCCATGGTAATGTACTGTCCGCTGCTTATGGAGCATTTGGTGTCTGAGGGTCTGCATGTCAGTAGTGGCTGTGTTTTATGGGACCTCACATTGCCTTGAATCCCCAGAAAGAAGGTAGAGTCAGTCTTTGTTCAAGAAAGCCTGGAAAAGTGATGGAAAATCAGAGCAGAAAAGCAAAACATGCATGAGATGTAAAGTTGTACATGCTCGTTGTCTCTAGACCCTGTTCAGGCACTGAGTCTGTGATTCTGAGAGCCATTAAGCATCCTCTTAAGGCACAATGCCACCAAGGATGGCCCTCTGATCCCAAAGCCCACTCCTTTGCGTGTGCAGCCATGGGGGACACACAATTATTGGCAGGCCTCCCTGAGCAGCAAGTTTTATGGGATTCAGTGTCTGGTTTGTGCTCATTTTAAACTAGGTTTATACAGCTAATTTTGGTGTCTGTATGTCTTCGCTTCCTTAAAAATAATGAGAAGAATTTTGGAGAAAGGAGTAGAAGGAAGGAAAAGTCCTGATATATTTTCCTGTGCTAATCAAAGCAGTTTCTTCTTATAGTGCAAGACTGCCTGAACCTAGACCCTAAAACTGGATGCAGCAACAGGCTGATATGTACATTGGCTGGAGGAACTTATGGCGTCAGTTACCTTTTTTTAGTTCCACAGTGTATAAAATGTTTGCCATGAGAACTCCCTGAGGTTCAATTACGGTCGGTGATCCATTTTCCTGAATCCTTCTCCCTTTACTCTTCTCTCAAGGTTCAACTTTTCCATGTTGGGCTGGTCCCATTAGCTGTGCATCAGCTGGGATGGGGAAAGAAGGAAGTAGGATGTTGATTTCATTGTGATTATCATCAGTGATATATTTATATGGCAAATAGCAGTGAGTAGTGAGAGGGAATCCAGTAGGAAGTTATTTTTTTCACACCTAATAAAAAAAGAGAAAAAAAGTTAGAGAATCATTGCTGAGTGGTCATTTAATGGTTTAGATTTAAGGTTGCTTGTTCTTGCTTGTATATGCCATTATTTTGATTTGTGGTTACATACAGTTTTATTCCCCCTCCACCCCCATCACAGTGGGAAATTACACTGCTGTATATTATTTTTTCTTAGTAGGGGTTTAAACAATGGAAATTTATCAATAGAGGATATAATGGTTCAAGATTATGTCCAGAGAGCCTTGAGATTATAAAGGGAACTATGCTTCTTAGCTTTCTACCTGTATTTGCCAGTCTGAATCACTGCTTACCAAGTAGTACTGAGCCCAGAGTAGTCAACCCAGGTGGGATAGGATCCAGAGCTCCTATATACAGCCCTGACTCATGTTCATAACCTTTTTTGATGGCAGTGAGGCAGAGGGAAACTGAAGTAGGAAAATCAGAAGTGAATATCATGGTGTTTTTAAGATGAAGCACCACTGAAGCTGTTAGATGGGAAGTTATCCAGGCTCCAAAAGAGCGAGGTGGAATGGTTGGGATTTTAGGGCTGACAGTGATGAGTCTACCAGGGCTTTTCTAAACTGTTCAAAGAAGGGTTAAATTTAGGATGAAATGCAGGCTGGATTTTAGGAGACTTCAGATTCATACCACAAAGCTATGGCAAGAAAGATTCAGATATCCCAGACAATATGCGACTTTTCAGAAAGCCTTCATACGTCCAATCAACAAGAATTTATTGAGTACCTAGTATGTGTTTAGCACTTTGACAGGACCTGAAAATGTCAGTTCACGAAAAATGCACTTATGCTGGATGGTTATACTCAACCCCTTTTAAGAAAAAAATGACATGCTTCTCACCAAGCAGAAGGCCTCAGTTGCAGACAGGGACCAATACATTCCTGATGGTCTCTCTCCACCTGGCTCTGTCTCCTCAGTTTGCATCTCTGGTAGGCGCAGGTGTGATGCTGCTCCTGATGGTGAAGGTGGGACACTTTTTCTACAAACTGCCAAATGTAAGTAGAACTAATCAAATAACTAAGTCAAGAAAGAATGGATCTCCAGATTACATCTTGGTGGGGCATCTCTGAGGAGAACTGCGTTCAACTGATCCCCAGTGGTTGCCCCAGCCTATTTCTAGTTCCTTTTCTTTAAAATAACAGCCACTGCCTCACAGGATTGGGAGTTAAATAAGATAATATGTATAATATGGAGAGAACGGTTTTGAGCTAGTAATAAGCACTAAAATAATTGTTATTCTTCTCGTTTCTGTTAATCTTTTTTTTTTGCTTAAGCTATAAAGTAAGCTTTGGAAGTAAGGATTCAGTTAAACATGACCAAAATAGACTTCTGATGCCAGAACACCCAATACCACCACAGGCTTGGAAGCTCATTGTGCATTCATGCCATCTGTTTTCCTAAATAGTTTCCAGAAGTCCTTGTTCTGCATTCATGTGAACTCAATCCCCCTACTGCTGCCACACTGCCTCTTGGTCAGTTCAGAACACTAAAGGCAGCATCTAAAAATTGAGTTTTAACTCTGTGTTCAGCTAGGATGCCTCTATATACTTATGTGCCATTTCTTCCCTTTGTGTGAGACGGATGACCTTACATTTAGAGATGCCAGGTGCATTAATTACTAGCTATAATCGATTTGTCTAAGTGACAATACAGATCAATGCCCAGTCATCATAATTTCCTTTTAAATTTCCTTAATGTTCCCTTTAGCTATTTTTAGATAGTACTAAGGGAGCGGGGAGGAGATTTTATTCCTGGTGCAGCAGCTTGGTTACACACTGAGGCGGCAGTCCCTAAACTGGAGTTGTTGTAAATATTATGCCCATCCTTTTGAATGCGTTTATTCCACCTGGTAAATATCAGGTTTCAGTAGAGCAGGACCATCTCAAGGCTGTTGCTGCCTTCTGCTCTTGTGATTCAGGGACCTTGGAAACCAGCCATGGAATATATGCATGGTGGGTGGGATTAAGCTTCTGTTTATCACACAAGCTGTCCTCTGATTCCCAGCAGAAGCCATCTACAGAATTTAGTTTATATAGCACCTTTGGTGCTATAACTCTTGGGAGTCTATTTTCGGAGGGCCACTCACTAATTTACTTTGAACAATGATTTTTTCCATTCTAGAAGAGTCAGAATTTTTAAAAATCTCAAATAAAAATCTGTCAGAATTCACTGAAGGGTAGTGATAAAAGTAAGTAAGCCCTCCCTTACTATAAATATGCTGGGGATAGAACAGCCCTTGCTTTTGGCCAACCATGTTATGGCATGTTATTTTTATATCATCTAGTTAGGATGTTTTTGGGTGAGAAAATGTAAATACAATCTGATCAGTGGAATATCTGAATTTCTACAACACTGGGACTCTATGAGTATTAAACTACGAATGATTCCTTCCTTTTTTGAACAACTGTGGATAGCTTGTTGCAAAATCCTTAGGAGAGTAATTGGTGGAACATCCTGGCGGGGATCTCAACTAGTTAGCAATGGAACCAACATAAATTTTAAAAAAACGTAATACAGGGACTTCCCTGGCATTCCAGTTGTTAGGACTTCGTCTTCCAGTGCCCGGGGTACGGGTTCGATCCCTGGTCAGAGAGCTAAGATCCCACATGCCTCATGGCCAAAAAACCAAAACATAAAACAGAACAAATATTGTAACAAATTCAGTAAAGATTTTTTTAAAATAGTTATCATCAAAAAAACTCTTAAAAAAACCATAATACAAATAGTATATTCAATATTGTTCCAATTTTGTGTGAAAAAATACATAGGCTATACCAAAATGTTAACAATGGTTATCTCTTGTATGATGGAAATTATATATAAATTCAATTCTTCTTTATACATGAGCATGTTTTATCTTAATATTAAGAAAGGTAAAAATTTTATTGTATATTATGTCATGAAAAGATTTGTTTCCTCTTCATACTCCATACATCAAGCCCAAAATCTGGTAAAAGCCCTATGAAGTTGAATTTCTTATCTTTCCTACCACATCTCCCTGCAAATTGTGGAAATTTGGGGAGATTCTTGACTGGAAAGAAGATGAAGATGGGAAACAAGTAATTTCTGTTGACTTCATCTTTGTTCTTCCCTCGTCTGCTGACCTGTTAAGACCAAGTGGTCACTGAGTAACCTCAGAAAATAAGAGTAAGCTTGGATCCAATCCATTCCTGATGATAGGATCAGTTCTAATTCGCAGGCAGAGTGTATATATATATATATATATATATATATATATATATATATGTGTGTGTGTGTATATATATATATATTTTTTTTTTTTTTTTTTTTTGCGGTATGCGGGCCTCTCACTGCTGTGGCCTCTCCCATTGCGGAGCACAGGCTCCGGATGCGCAGGCTCAGCGGCCATGGCTCACGGGACCAGCCGCTCCACGGCACGTTGGATCTTCCTGGACCGGGGCATGAATCCGTGTCCCTTTCATCGGCAGGCAGACTCTCAACCACTGCGCCACCAGGGAAGCCCTAGGCAGAGTATATAGAAGAGAGGATGGTTAGGAAAAGAATGAAAAATGTTTCTTAAAGTAGGTTCGATTCTACTTTGAGGCCCTGATGATTTTACATCCCTATGAGTATCCATCTTCATTTTCTTATATTTAGGACACTTTCTTTCCATCAGAAAGGGAGACATGCTTACTTTTAAAACTTTGGAAAATTCACAATAGATAAAAATCTATTTTTTAGATAGACTGTTTACACACTGAGGTGGCAGTCTCTGAAGCCATAGTCACAAATAAACCACTATTAACATTTTGGCATATATCTAACCAATATTATTCTCTATAAATGTATAATACTTTGCGTAATTGTGATCTAACTGTACAATCTGGTATTCTTGTTTTAATTTAATATGTAGCATGATACTCCATACTATAACTTAATCCTCTTAAATTAGGTTATCTGAATTTTTGTTATTATAAATAACACAACAGTGAGCAATTTTGTACATCTACCTTTTTCTATATTTAAGATAGATTTCTAAGAGTAAAACAAAATTTCTGTGTGAAAGCAGATTAGCATTTCTTGATATATTGCCAAATTATTTTCCAAAAGGGCAATACTCAACACCCATTTTTATGGGATGTCCTCAATGTTTTAAATTTGCTAATTTAATTTGATGGACAAAAAATTGGTATCTTATTGTTGAAATAATTGTAGTACATCATGATTAGACTTGAAAAAAGCCCAACTGAAACTATTTCAGCATTCCTGTGAGTGGAAATTCTCTTAATTTGTCATCCCTTCTGAGAATGGTTTCTAAGTAACACCGGTAACATAGATTATGTCAAGCAACCTAGACAAAGCAAGGCCAAGTAGGCAAAGATAAGAAAAATGGCCAAGGTGCCAGCCTCCCTGAGGGCTTGCCTCAGACACCAAAGTGACAACATGGAAGCAGAAGGTGCTAGATGATCATAACCTGCAGGTACTCTTCCTCTCACTGTCAGGGTAAGTAATCAGTGACCTGAATCTAAAAGGGGCTTGTGGTAGCTGTACCGGCCAAATGAGTGACCTGGCCTTGCCTTGTTTTGTGCGTTTGACAAATTATGGAGGCGAGCAGAGAAGAGCGTGGAGAATACTTATTTGATTAGACAATGAGTCAAAGCATGGACCTGGTATTTTTATGAAATATCAGTGCATAATATCTCTGAGTGGCAAGGCTGACTAACTCTCTGTGGTACCTTTGTGGAAATTTGGGAGTTTTACCCCTGAAAGGAAAATGAAGCAGTGTTTATCTTTTCCCCACAGGCTGTGCTGGCTGGTATTATTCTGAGCAATGTCCTACCCTACCTTGAAACCATTTACAACTTACCCAATCTGTGGAGGCAGAACCAATATGACTGTGTGAGTGTAGATGTCCTGGGTGGGGTGGGAAGGACGGAGGGGAAGCCTGCAGAGAGGGGAAGCGAACAAACAAAAGAGATCAACCTGAAACCACTGTCTGTTGCCTAGTACTCTACTTTTGCTGTAAAAAGGGAGTCAAGGTTATTGGTGCATGGAAATACCCATTCCAACTATGCAAAGTTAAATAAAATGCAATTAATTAAGTAGCTGCAGTTACGTACAGATCTAGTCAAAAGGGTTTATCATACATTGCATATTTGAATGACTTTTAATCCAGTTAATACAAATACATTCCAGGATGGGAGACAGAAATTCTAACAAGAGAAGGAGGTGTCTTTCCAGGAAGAGTAGCTGATGGAGCACTCTCCTTCTCTCTAGAGCACAAAACTAGAAGACATAAAGGGGAGACAGCAAGAAATAAAAGATGGGGGATGTGATACAATGAGAGGAGAAGCACCCAGAAGAGGCAGAGAGATAGGGAAAGGGATCATTTTTGGATGCAGGTCCCTGAGAAGTTAAGAGGGAAATGTGGTCCAGTGCACAGGTAGAGCTTCGAGTCTTAGGAGGAGGGATAGCCCTTCCAAGAGACCTGGAGAGAACGGGGGAAGGTTGAGTGCACATACTAACAAGTGGCAGGTGGAGGGGGAAGTAAATACTTAAGGGAGTTTCGGCCTATCTTCTTTTTTAAATTTTTATTAGAGTATTATTGATTTACAATGTTGTGTTAGTTTCAGGTATACAGTAAAGTGAATCAGTTATACATATATCCACTCTTTTTTAGATTCTTCTCCCATATAGGCCATTACAGAGTATTGAGTAGAGTTCCCTGTGCTACAGCAGGTTCTTATTAGTTATCTATTTTGTATATAGTAGTGTGTATATGTCAATCCCAATCTTCCAATTTATCCCTCCCCCTTCAGCCTACCTTCTTTGTGAAAATGAAAGTCAACATCACCTGCTGAGAGTGATGGAGAAGGTGGTGGGATAGGGGCTTGAAAAGGATATTAAAGATTCCCAATAACTATCATAGCTCTTAAAATAGCAACCACTAATTTGGTGAGTGTTCTGGGTTGCTTTACAAATAATATTTCTAATCTCAATAAATTCTATAAATCAGATACTATTATTCCTATTTTTCACACGAGGAAACTGAAGTTTTAAGAGAGAATTAGAGAGAAGTGACCAAGGATGCATAAAAGAATTGCTAGGTAGCCCTGAGACCCAATCATTTGTGATGGCATCAGTTCATATGGCTGTGGAATTTGTTCTCTAAATCCTAGGTGTTGGGAGAGAAAGGGTAAAGGTGAGTTGAGAAAGAGGACTTGTGATTTTCTCAATTCTGCTTGTTATCACGGTCTTCCTTTTCCCTTCTTCCTCTTTTCCATAAGCTCATTTGGATGGTGACGTTCATATCTGCAATTTTACTGGGACTGGACATTGGATTACTTGTTTCAGTAGCTTTTACCTTCTTCATCATCACTGTTCAGTCACACAGGTACTTTGTCTCAGGTAATAGGAGGTGGGCCATGGCAAGGTAAGGCAACTGTGACCTAAAGACAAATGCATTTACTTTCAGAACTAAGATTCTCCTCCTGGGTCAGATCCCTAACACCAATATTTATAGAAGCTTCCATGACTATCGGGAGGTAAGAATCCAAATCAGTCCCACTCCTTTGCCCAAAGGATGGGGTGGACCAGGCCTGCTGCTTAGTTTTTCTACAAAACCCCTTTGCTCCTGTCTGCTGCACTGCAGATATGCATTTACAAAGGTGGGGAAAGCGATGCAGCCAGTTAAGGATAATTTAAAAATGTACTTCGGGGGAGGAAGGCCAAGAAAAAGAGAGGTGTGAGGAAATGGAGAGGAAAAGAAGAAAGCAGGAAAAGCACGGGATGATAATGGGAGGAAGGAATTTGCTAGATTTTGCTTCTTATAAAGAATACAGATTCTCCAGGAGGTTCTAAGGATTTTTTTTTCTTACTCCATAAAAGAGCTGAAAAATTTCCCTCAAGTTTCCATTTATTTGTCTTGCAGGTTACAAACATTCCAGGGGTGAAGATCTTCCAGTGCTGCAACTCCATTACATTTGTCAATGTTCACTACCTAAAGCGCAAGCTGTTAGAGGGGGTGAAGTCTTTCCTCCCCAGCCTCTCTCCACCTGCTCCCCTCCCCTTCCCCGAGTATTCTCCCCTCCCCCACTCACCATCCGTATGAGACCCCCTCATATGTCTTTCAGGTTGAAATGGTAAAGGTGCCTCTTACAGAAGAAGAAATTTACAGCCTGTTTAATCAAAATGAAGATGGCCCCCAGCGAGGAAAGATTTGTTGTTGTTTCTGCAACTGTGATGAACCGGAGCCACCGCCCAGGGTTAGAAACATGTCTTCTTTTCTGCATTTTTCTCCACATTTTATAAAAAAGAAGTGCACTAGTAGTTTTTTTTAAAAAAAAAAGAAAGAAAAGAAAAGAAAATCTAACCCCCCTCAGGGATTTTAACTCTTAGACGAACCATGAGTAATTGGAAATCAAAGATTTCTACTCAGAAATGGAGACACGGGTTCCCTTTCAGGTTCAGATCTTGCCCTGAAAGTAGGAGGCAGGGGGAGATGTCCTGACTCCTGATTCCCTTCTCAATGGCCAGCAACTTATCTGAGCACAGAGTACAGTCTGCCTGTTGACATTGTCAGTAGTTCCCTGGTTGTCCCTGTTTCCTTGACTTTTATCTTAGCTCCCTGGCTATAGATTTCTGAAAACAAGTGACTTAAAGATTGTTTTCTAACTGCAGCAGGGTCAAGGGCAGACAGGGTCAAGGTGGCTGGGGTTCCCAAGGATCTGTCAGAGTCTCCTGATGTCTGCCTGTGACCAGGGAAATGATGATGTGGGGTGGAGGGCAGATAAGCAGACATTGGGATTTTACAGCATCTGAATATTATTTTAGCGGATGAGTTACAGCGCTCATTAATTTCCAACTCAGATTTGATCTAAATATTCCCTTTCCCCAGGGCAGGGCTGTTCATTTCCAGCTTCAAGGCCTTTCATCCACACAAACACCCTGGAGGAGCAGCTCTGTCTACACACACACACACACACACACACACACACACACACACACACACACACACAAGAACACCTCCCATCCCCCTCCTCACCTACAATACTAAGCACCCACTCTCATTGCTATACACCCGAATGGAGCATAGGTTCTACTGAGTTCCTGGAAAATACCAACTTCCCTGCCAAGAGGACTGCTCTACTACTAGAATTAACACTATCTCTAATTTTTATTTTGTATCCACACTGCACTGAGTATTGTAGAGAGTATTTACAGGACATCAGAAAATACATTTTAGAGTAGAATATGATCTCGTATTAATTGATCTCATACTGTGTGCCCAGAACTATGACACTATGAAAAAGGAAAACAAATTTTTAGGGGCCTCTGTCTCCAGGTAGTTCCTTTTTCTTTTTCTCTTTAATTGTGGTATAAGGCACATAACATAAAATCTATCATCTTAACCATTTTTAAGTGTACAGTTCAATAGTGTTAAATATATTCACATTGCTGTGCAATCATTACGACCATCTACCTCCAGAACTTTTTCATCTCACAAAACTGGAACTCTGACCCATTAAACAACTCCCCATTTCCTCCTCCTCCCAGCCCCCGGCAACCACTATTACACTTTCTGTTTCTATGACTTTGACTCTTCCAGATGCCTCACATAAGTGGAATCATGCAGTATTTGTCTTTTTGCAATTGGCTTATTTCACATAGCATAATGTCCTCAAGTTTCATCCAGGTTGTTCTTTTTTTTTAAAATTTTTTCATGGAAAAATTTGAACATATACAAGAGTAGAGACAAGTATAATGAGCCTCTGTGTACTCACCATCCACTTTAAGATTTATCACCTCGTATTCGATCTTATTTCATCTATATCCCTACCCACCTACAGCCCCTCAAAATCACAGGATTATTTTGAAGCAATTTATGGAATTTTAATTCAAACTGGGGAGGATTTCCTGGCAGTCCAGTGGTTAAGACTTGGTGCTTTCACTGCTGTGGGCCTGGGTTCAATCCCTGGTCAGGGAGCTAAGATCCCACAAGCTGTGCGGTACGGCCAAAAAAAAAAAAAAAAAAAAAAAATCAAACTGGGGAAACAGCTCTCTATTAATGTGACATTTAAGACTATTATTGTATTTATCCATCCAAAAATATACATTTTTTTCACATCTCTGAAATTTAGATGCATTATAAAATTGATGGCATTATTATAGTTTAATTTGCAGAGTTTTGTTTGTTTCTTGACAGTACAAAAAGTAATGGTGCATCTTAAAACTGATGAAATAAGATGGTAAACCATACCATGCAGTATACTGTTATGTTCTAAATCATGTGTTTATATTCTAACCACTCTAAGACTTCAGTTAAAGAGATCGGCATGAACTCAAAAAGGCAGGGAAACTTCACGGTAGTAATGGACTTAAGCTGGGCAGGAGAGAGAAATTTGGATTTATGTCAGGTAGGAAAAAGAAGGACTCCCAGTCCATGAATAGGCTTGGACAAGGACACTGAGGTAGAAATAAGCATGGGATCCTCAGAGTAATAGGCTTGGCCTGGGCAGTAAGTTCAGGCAGACCCGGTGGGAGTGGATTGTGAAAGCTCTTGAAAGAGTATAGAGTAGACAGAGAGAAAGGGAAGGCTCTCAGAGGTTTCTTCTCCCTGAAGGACCTTGTATCTCCCCAACACTGAGCCAGTGCTCAGCTGTCCCCCAAAGGCCTGGCCTCAGTGACTGTCAAGTCTTGGGGAGCACCTCTCTCCTTTGAACTGTAATATTATCATTTGTCCACACCACTTTTTTTTAGCAATACAATATATACTACCTTGTTAGTTTTAATCTTTACATTTTTTTCTATTTTTAAAGTTTATTTCACAAGCAACATTATTAGAACAACAGATTTTTCTTAAAGAAACATCACCCCAAAGTATACCGCTCTAGCAAATGAACTCTTCATTTTCCCACATGCCTTACAGTTCTTGTCCATTTAGGTTGTTATTCATCCTTTAAATGGACACGTGCCCTCTCCCCAGGTAGAATCTGGTCCCTGTGACTGCAGAGTCAGCATTCACATCTTTCATGCCATTGTATTCCCGGTGCTTGGTACTCTCCTTAAGCGATGGCTTGGTACTGTCTTTAAGCGACATAGGCCTACTAGGAGCATGAAAGGAGTGAAAGGTAAAGATAGCCACACTCAAGTACCTTTTGTCTCCTTAAGGAAGTCTGACAGAAGACAGTTTCATTGATAAAAGAAGGAGGTGTTGAGAAAAGGGACTGATGGAAGAAATACTTCAAAGTTCTAGTAGGTGCGGGAGACTAATTAGAATCCAGGGATGAGGGAAAGGACTAAATCAAAGATGATTTAAAGTCTGGCTCACTAAGACAATGATAATGTCACTGATGCATGTGGGGAAGTTGGGAGGGGTGGCTCTGAGTGGTGAGGATCAGGAAAGATGAACGTGGTTTTAGTCACAAGCTGGAAGTGACGGTGAGATATCTAAGGAAAAAAGGTATAATGCATAGTCTGCGGAGTCTTCCAAGAGAGAGGGAAGTGAGTTAGTAGATAGAAACAGCATAGTTGCGAATGCTTCCAGGCTTGTTTGAGTCTTATCATAGTCCTCCCCTAACTCTGTCATCCCAGGTTGTTTACACAGAACGATTTGAAAGTAAACGGGGCCTCGACTCGTCCTCCATTAACCTGGTCCACTGCTCACGTTTCAAGAGCATGGACACAGGCCAGACTATGTCCGATGACCAAGTACCGTACATAACATCTTCCACATCCCAGAGAAATCCAAACTACAAGGAGGTGGAGAAAGTTTGGCTTTCTGATGACCCCTCTAAGAGCATGTCGATCACGCTCCCTGATGCTTCTGAAACTCAGGTCGGAGGTAGAACACTCCTGCCTTACTCGACTTCATCTCTTCTACCCAGCATCCACACCATCATCCTGGACTTCTCCATGGTACATCTTGTGGATGCACAGGCTTTGGTCGTACTAAGACAGGTAAGTACTAAGGAGGCTTTCACAAGAACCCTGATCCCCTCCTACCACCACCATCCCAGCCCTGATCCTGATTGAATCCTGTTAGTCACTGGTCAGCTGCTCTGTGACTCCTAGGCCACTAGGAACGTGAGCACCAAAGGCAGTTTAAGGTCAACCAGAATAAAAAGAAAATGAAGCAACTCTGATTTACTAAACTAGGGTTGGTTCCCTAACCATGGCATATTTTTTCTCAAGGACTGAAAACTAGGAAACTCTTAACACCATTGAAACAGCAATCTGTGCCACCCCCAGCAACTCCCAGCATATCCTGGGAGTTAGCTACAAAAAATGTCAAGGAATAGGTTCAAATGCTACAGAAGAAAGTTCACAAGGAATTCTCCACTATTCAGCTGCTCTAAAAGGCACCCAGGTTTGAAGAACTTGTGATGAAATGGCACCCCAAGCGTGGGGCCGCCCAGTCCGGTACCTGTAAGGATCTTCCCCAGTTCCTTCTTCATTGCCTGCATCTTTGGGTGAAAAGGGCAGGAAAGATTTTTCCTTCAAAGCTATGTTCCCTGAGTCCTGGCTTCTCTCCCACTTTCTGGTTTCTCAGACAGATTTCATTTCTTTCTTTCTTGTACAATATGGACAGTTTAGGTGCACAACTAACCATATTGGCTTTATTGTTTAATGTCTCATAAGTACAGTGTCTTTTTTTTTCAAGCCAGCTTATCTCAGTTTTTAGTCCTCTATCTCACTCTTGCTCCTGTTGGTGATGACTCAGGTTTACACATCCTGAACCCACTCGCTTCCTGGCTCTAACTGCACCCACTTTTAAAAAAATTTTATTTAATTAATTTATTTTTGGCCACGTTGGGTCTTTGTTGCTGAGCTCAGGCTTTCTCTAGCTGCGGCGAGCAGGGGCTACTCTTCGTTGTGGTGCGTGGGCTTCTCATTGCAGTGGCTTCTCTTGTTGCAGAGCACAGGCTCTAGGCACATGGGCTTCAGTAGTTGTGGCATAGGCTCTAGAGCTCAGGCCCAGTAGTTATGGTGCACGGCCTTAGTTGCTCGGTGGCATGTGGGATCTTCCCGGACCAGGGCTTGAACCCGTGTCCCCTGCATTGGCAGGCGATTCTTAACCACTGTCCGTCCCCCCACACACACACCATTTTTTGAGATATGCTCCTTTGGCTGACTTTCCTTCTTGTATCCTCAGATTCCATTTGAACAAAATATTTATAAATATTTTATCCTATGTCTTATTCCTAACTGAATATGATTCTGTGTTAAGTGAGTCCAGCTCCTCTTTGGTCTAAGGCAATAGGAAGCTTGTCATAGCAGAAAGAACTCTGATTGGTGGTCTGTGGATGTGTGCTCTGTCCTGGCTTTACTACCACTCACTGTCCATCAGACCCGAGGCAACTTAATAAATTGCACTTGGTTTCCTCATCTATAAAATGAGAGGCTTAGAAGAGATTTACATTAAGGGCTTTCCCATCCATGAGACCCTCTCCCCACCAACACCCCACCCCCACTCCATTTGCAGGCTCAAATATACTTGATAATGTCTTATCTTTGGGACTTTTCCATCTTAGGTTGTACTACTGGGCTGTGTTCTCTTCTCCCAGTCTTACACTGTAGCTGTAGCTTTAGATTTCATTGACTACACTATTGAATGTCTCTTACATGCCAGACTGAGTTGAGCACATTTATATACACTATCTCATTTAGTTCTCACAACAGCCCTGAGGGACAAGCCATATTTCCCCCTAAGAGTCCTGTACTCGCAGCTAGGAAGGGGCCTGTCCAGCACTGGAACTTAAAGCCTCTGACATTATATCACTCTTCCCCCTGTTCTGTAGTATAATTGGGCCATCCTTTCCTCTCTCCTCTCGTCTTCCATTTTTTGGAGGCACCATATGTTCTGGTCCTTGGCATGACCCTTCCATCAACCTGGCCTATGTTGATGACTTTCTGCTCCGGCCCCATCATTGAGGCAATGTCCGGCACCTTAACTTTGCAGTCTTCAGAGATTCACGGTACACCCTCACACTTTAAAAAGGCAGGTTTCCCCCCAGGTGTCTGGCTCTGTGTGTGTTCGGGTTTGGTTTGTAGCTTCTGTGGCCAGAGCATTTGAGAAGAATGATTTCTTTAACACTGGCATCACCAAGGCCCAGCTGTTCCTCACCCTCCACGACGCTGTGCTGTTTGCTTTGTTGTAACCCGCCTTGTTGGAGGAAGTCATTATGTTTTGTTTACTTTATAATTGAAAACTTGAACCCACTAAGAAAAATCCCAGTAGTTGTTCTTATTAGAGACAACCACTCCATTTAAGCTTCTTCTTAATTCACGGGATTTCAATCTCCCATTGCTTGTCATTTAGAGTATGTCTATAGTGGCTCTTTACCAAATAACTTTATGATTTACTGTATGATCAAGAATGACTTTCTTGGGCTTCCCTGGTGGCGCAGTGGTTGAGAGTCCGCCTGCTGATGCAGGGGACATGGGTTCGTGCCCCGGTCTGGGAAGATCCCACGTGCCGCGGAGCGGCTGGGACCGTGAGCCATGGTCTCTGGGCCTGCGCGTCCGGAGCCTGTGCTCCGCAACGGGAGAGGCCACAACAGCGAGAGGCCCGCATACCGCAGAATAAATAAATAAATAAATAAATAAATAAATAAATAAATAATAAAAGGATATCTCTTTAAAAAAAAAAAAAAAAAAAAAAGAATGACTTTCTTGTTTCCCCTTTGTAGTGAAAGAAGTAGAGTCTGTCTGTTTTATTTCTTTTGACACTCCAACTTAGTGTCCAGGTTTGGAACCTGTTGAGTCTTAGAATATTAAGGTGAATGGTGACTTCTTTTGAATTGAACGTTAAGATTCATAGCTCCAGAGCATATATATATATATAGGCTGAAGTATATACTTGGGGTCAGTGTCTGATGTTTTACTAAATTCATATACAACTTTGCAGAGCAGAGCTGAATATGATCCTCAGGGTTCCTGAATACCATTCCCAACTATATCACTTGACCATCTCTGGGCCACATTTTGCCACCTCTGCTTAGTGGACTCCAGAGAGAAGGGGGCCACGTGCAAACACTAAGCAATAATACCAAGATATGATTGTTCATGAGGCCCGTCCAGTGTGTCCCCATCACACCTGTGCCTGTGTCTATCCTAGCACCGTCCTCATGTGAACATTTATCTCTTTATGTGAACTGTTTCCCCACTTAAGACCATGGGCAACCCTCCCTCTCACTCCCCACCTCACACAAGACCATCTGATTCTCTTTTGTATTCTGGCACTTTAGGCATTTCCTGGCATAAAGCAGTTCACTCATCAAATGTTTACAGAGCTAAATGGGGTGGGGATGCAAAGGTACATATACCCAGACAAGTGAATGACCAAAGAGGTTTTAAACCTCAGCTAATTAAAAGGCCCTTTCCTCTACTGAGTATGAAGATCTCTAAAACTGGCTTACTCTCTCCCCACAGATGTTCAGTGCTTTCCAAAACGCCAACATCTTGTTCCTCATTGCAGGGTGTCACTGTGAGTATCTTTCATCTTATGAAGAGGGCTGTGTTTTGTATCCTGGATCCTCTCCTCCCCAGATGTCTGACCCTGTGTGTGTTCCCGGTTTGGTTTGTAGCTTCTGTGGTCAGGGCACTTGAGAAGAATGATTTCTTTGACGCTGGCATCACCAAGGCCCAGCTGTTCCTCACCCTCCACGATGCTGTGCTGTTTGCTTTGTCAAGGAAGTTGCCAGAGTCCTCCGAGTTAAGTGTGGACGAATCGGAGACAGTGATACAAGAAGCCTACTCAGAAACAGACAAGGTTGGATGATGTGAAGCATCGGGGTGGGGAGTGGTGTGGCGGTGAGGTGGGAGGAGACACCTAATCAGATAGAGATGAGCAACATCCAGGAAAGGTTTTTGAGTGTGGCTGTCCCAGAATTTGAAATGTTGAAAGGTTCCCTTACCAGTTGATAAATAGCAGTAAACCTGAGTCCCAGGTTCCCACACTGCCATGGCATCTGGGTGTCATTCAGGATCCTTTCCCAACTGAAGAGGGGTTACCCAACCCAGCAGAGGCCTCAAGGATCTTTTTACAGCAGGCTTGGTTAGTGCCAATGCCATACCAATTATTAAATATTTTAAATATCCTCCTTAGCTATCCCTTTAAAATCCCCCACCACCACCACCCTTGGGATGGATAATAAAACTGATGAACTAGCAGACATAAAGATATGCCAGTCTAACTCTATGGCTAGAGCAAAAGGTGAGAACTATAGACAGAGATAAAGCTAAAGAAGATAGCAGGAAGCCAGGTCATGAAGGGCCTGCTGAGGATTACATTATGGGGTTGGAAAGACAAGTAAAATCAAGAAGACAAGATGTCCAGGAATGCTGACAAGACCATTGTTATTTAAATGGTTGACCATGAAATCCAGGCGGGCTAGAAAAACTAGAGAAATTGAAAGTTATGGATTGACTGAGCCTGAAGCATGGTAAGTAACTGAGGAACCAGAGGGTACAAAGAAGATGAAAAGCAAATTTAGGCCAGAAATATTTTCTACTTTGCCAGGAACCCATACTTTCTGGTACCTTAAGTCCTACTGTATTCTGAAATTCCTTGACTGTTCAAAAATTAAATCTAATTGGGAAGTTTTAACCCATCTAATTGTGTATATTTCAGAAAGAAGAATCAAAACATAAAATGAGCAGCTGTCTTATAGAAGCCCCCAGAAGTAAAAGTCCAGCCTTCACCATACTCCAGGACCCAGTAACAGAGGAGGAATCAGAGCTAGACTTTGATCTGTATCCCACGCAGGAGTCAGAACAAGAGACTGGGCTAGATCCGGACCTAGACCTGGATCACGAGGTGGAGCCTGAGTCAGAGCTGGAGCCTGAATCTGAGCTGGATCCAGAGACAGAGACCAAGCCTGAGCCCACATCCAGGCCAAGGTCTCAGCAGCAGTACTAGCCTCTGTATCAGTCTATAACTCCCCAGTCCCCACCTCAGACTCAGCCTAGGACACAGTCAGTAGAGAGGAGGCATCAACTTATGAATTCATTTACATCCCAGAGCAACGCCAGTGAGGATACCTTGTAGATGAGCTAAGAATAAGGGGTCAGATTCCCTCAGCAAATCCTCCCCACCCAAATGGGGCCACTTGGTCTGGAGACGTAGGCTAGTTACAAACTAGCAGTACTTGCTCTGGGACTCCTCCACCTGTTGGCCTTCTTCCTTCCTCAGCGCTGGGATCTCACTCCCAGATCACAATACTAAACACCAAGAATTATCTCTGATTCCTTATCCAGGTTCACTTCGTTTCACCTTCAGCAGATGTTCCACTGAAGGATTTCCTTCTTCACACCCCTCACCTCTGTGCTTTTTTTTTTTTCAGACCATCTCTAACTTATTCCTCTCATCTGTGTTCCCCTTTCTCTAAAGAGATGAGGCTCAAATAAAATACATAACTCTAGTTACATTTGGACCCTTCCTGCATCTTCTACCTTTTCTGTATTCTGTATGCCAAAGGAAATGTCAGGTGGAAGAAATTCCAGAAGTAGGTAGAGACGGTGGGGAAGAGATGAGCAAAAAAAAGAAAAAGTGTGTAGCATTTGTACTTTATATGTTATCTTCACTGCACTGCTGCAGTGGGAAATAGGGGGTAAATAGGTTAAGTCCAGGCTGGGACTTCCCTGGTGGTCCAGTGGTTAAGACTTTGGGCTTCCAATGCAGGGGGTGTGGGTTTGATCCCTGGTCGGGGAACTGAGATCCCAAATGCCGTGCAGTGTGGCAAAAAACAAAAAAAAAGGCCAGCCTGTGAAGGCTTGTAGTACAAAGAACTTTTAGGCTAAAAGCACTTTTGCCATCACTCCAAGGTCAGGATCTTATCCTGACAGTGTTTCAGAAGGCCAATAAGCTGTACCACCCAATGAGAATGTTAGCTCTATAGAACTCCCCCTGGTCTTCAGATTCACATTCGCCGTTGCTTCTTTCTTACAGGTTTTTAAGATCCGGGCAATCTAGAATCTGTACTCTTGGTGGACCAAACAGTTAAAATCTGTGACAGACACAAACCCCTTAGGAATTGGAAAAGTCAATCAAATCACTAGTTTGGTCCAAATTCATTTAAAAAAATTTCCCCTCCTCCACTAAGAAATATCTAGTATTAAGGTACAACCTGAAAAGAAATATAAACCCCTGGGCAAAGGCATTGGGAATACTGAATTTTATTTCCCACTCAGTAAACAAGATTCCCCTTGCTTAGAAAATCAACTTCTCTCACCTGTTAGATGAACGAAATACTTCTTAAAATAAGTGTCTCTTATCACAGAGATAACAGGTGCATTTATTCATTCTACAAACATTTACTAAGCATCTGCTATATACACAGCACCCCAAACTGTGGGGTAAATAAAACAATATTATCCCTCCCTACTTTACACATGCATAAAGTGAGACATAAGTTTTGTAACTAGCCCAAGGTCACATACAATTGTACCCTAAAAGAGATGGGGGCCCAAGTTACAAGCTTCATTTGTTCATGTTTACTCAACACATTTATTGAACTCCTACTATGTGCCAGCCACTGTCCCAGGTGCTGAAGACACAAAAATAAGCAGAATAGATGACAAAGATAGTTATAAATTGTGATAAGTACCTTGATGGTAAAATACAGGAAACAAAGAGGGCATACATCAGGAGGACCTGAACCTACCTTGGGTGTCAAGGAAACTCTTCCTATGGTAATGACAATGACCTTGCATCTGAGGGATGAGAAAGAGCTAGACTGAAAGTAGGTTCCAATGACTGCTAGGAGGGCAGAACCAAACGGGGGACCAAGAGTGGTAACCATGGGTAAGTACAGAAGCTGGGCACCCAGGGACACATGCAGATGGAGCCTAAGGGTGATTAACATGGCACCAAGGACTCAACCAGAAACTGGTTCAAACCAGGCTGTCAGGGTGGCAGGAACAAGCACAGAAATGTTTCAAAACCAAGAAAACATTTCACATTTAAAACAGGAGACTAGAAAGAGCACGGAGAGCCCAGTTTCTGTGGGCTGCCGCCCTCTCACTCCAGCTCCCTTCCATTCCCACATTTCCATCAGAGGAAGGTCTTTAAACACAGAACCAATGGCTTCTGACAGTCTGGTAGAGTTTAGACTTCGGACCTTTCTGTTATAAATGCAACATAGCTAAATCTTGATTTTCATGCATGACCTCAGAAAGACCAACCTGATGCTTGGACTATAGCCTATCTTTAAAGCATATTCTTCATAAATCCATAGCATCCATCCCCTCCTGAAATAATGAGATGAAGAAAAATGGTCAGTTGATTGTAAACAGTTCAGCATTAAAGAAAGGGTAAAGTGAGTAACAATTCAAAGGCTGAGTCTTCTTCCAAAATGCAGATTGCCTGAAATTCTAAGACATTTCAAACTTTACAAAATGCCATGGTTTGGATTGGTTAGCTCACTTTTCATTGTATGGTCATCATTACAGATTTTATACCTCTAATAAGAAATTGGAGAAAAATTTTAAAGACTAAAAAACTAGTATAGGCCAGATCTGAAAGAGTATTTTTCTCCATTACTGAAAAAAATCTCAAAGTAGTTTATGTTCTACAGTAAATGGGTTATGGGGCATGATTTTCACATATAAGAAATTAAGTGAAATCAATACAACTGCAGAAAACTAGGTTTGGAAAAGAGATTGGTCAAAATAGGTGACCCTAGGTGCTGTCTCTAAATATTAATACATTAAATGTCACAAAGCCCAATGGATTGTAACTTGATCTTACCCATATCTGATTTAGATGACAGTTAGATGAGACCTTGGACTTAGACCTTTGAGTTGATGATATGTGAGAAGGACATGAAGTTTGGGGAACCAGAGATGGAATATTATGATCTAAATATTTGTGTCACCCAAAATTCACATGTTGAACTCCTAATATCCAAGATAATGGTATTAAGAGATGGGGCCTTTGGGAGGTGATTAGGTCACTCTTACAATTATTAGTGGGATCAGTGCCCTTATAAAAGAGGCCTCAGAGAGTTCCCTCCTCCCTTCCACTATATAAGGACACAGCAAGGAGACAGCCATCTATGAACCAGAAAGTGGATTCTCACCAGACATCTAATCTGCCAGCACTTTGATCTTGGACTTCCCAGCCTCCAGAACTGTGAGAAATAAATTTCTGTTGTTTATAAGCCACCCAGTCTATGGTATTTTGTTATAGCAGCCCAAATGGACTAAGATGCCCAAGGACTTAACTATATTGCATCTAGATTCAACTCTCATTTATAGGTAGAAATAAAGGAAGTAATGGCATAATCCAAGGTCATTAAGTGTCTTGAGATTATAGAATCTCAGTGTTAAAAAGGACCATGAGGGTCATCTGGACCAATTTTACCCAACCAATCTCTTACAATTAAATTTAATTTGGGACTTCCCTGGTGGTCCAGTGGTTAAGACCCCACACTCCCAATTCAGGAGACACAGGTTCGATCCCTGGTCGGGGAACTAAGATCCCGCATGCCACATGGTGCAGCCAAAATAAATAAATAAATACAAAAATAAATTTAATTCGACAAACACTTATTGGAAGACTCACCATAACCCAGATACTCTGTGTTTCCGTGATCTATTACTGCATGACAATCCACCCAAAATTTAGTGGCTTAAAACAATAGTCATGTATTTGTTCATTATTCTGCAATCTGGGCTGGGTTTAGCTAGGCCCATTCATGAGGCCGCAGTCATCTAGAGATTCACCTGGGGCTAGAAATTGAAGATGGGTTTACTCACAAGTCTTGACATCTCAGCTGGGATGGCTGGAAGAGCTGGAGGCTGGCCAGGCAGCCATCTCTCTCTCCACACAGTCTCTCTGGGAGTGTACCTGGACTTCACACAGCAGCTCAAGGCAGCATGTCACCTGCCACATTCCACAGATCAAAGTAAGTGACAAGGCCAGCCATGATTCAGTGCGAGGGCAAATACACTCCACTTCTTGAAGAGAAAATAATTTATGGCCATTTTTAATCCACCACACTATGATAAAAGAATGAATAGAATATGATATCTGCCCTCAAGGAGCTCCCAAGCTACAAACATGCAGGGAGAGTGTCATGCCTACTAAACGAAAAGGTGATAATAATGAGAGGTAAAGTGCTATAGAAATACAGATGACAGGAAGGGTTAGAAAGAATGTGGGTCAGGGAAAACTACTGAGAAGAAATGACATTTGAGCTGGGCATTGAGATTAAGTGGGATAAACACGAGGCTCCCAATGGACCAAGGATGAGCAGAGGAGCCACAGCTACTGTGGATCAAGTGTCCATCTGAGTAAGCACCAAGAAAAATCTTGAGTTTTGTTCTGGGAAATGGTTAAATTACTTGGAAACAGCTTGATCACTTCAGTATGACTTTTATGCTTTGTTAGGTGAGACTAGAGCACCATTTAGTATAGGGCTAATTATTCCCCCAAATTGAGACAGTCTTTCTAAAAACTCTATCCAATGCTCTGAATATTGGACTTAATATAATCAAAGGAGCCTCATGCTTTAATTAATTTTGTGTTATCTTATAAATTTGTTAAAATACAGCTTTTCATTGTAAGAATAATACTTGCTCTTTAATGAAAATCTATAAAATACAGAAAAGCGGGTGGGGGGGGAAGAAATCTCCTGTACTTCCATTCCCTAGAGATAAATTCTGTTAACATTCTAGGGTGTTTCTTTTGTTTTACTAGAAAGCATGGGCTTTGTCTTAGTAATGAAGGGATTTTTACCTCCCAAAGTTATAGAACTTTTTCTTTAGTAAATTAGAGGGTGCTTTGATTAAATCTAAAATACCACCATCCCAACATGCATTTCTTGTTCTCAAGGACTGAGATAAACAACCTGGGAACACTGCTGGATGCCCACACCTGGCCTCAGCCCTCTAGGAAGCACCAGGCCTACAACTTTATTTCCAGTATCCTTTCTTCAGATTTAATAAATGTAAGGGAAATGCCAGGGAGTTGACAGAAATCCAGTTTACCTAACAGTACCTTTCATGAAACAGACAAGGAGACTGAGTATAAACTATAGCAATGCTTAAGTGAAATGCACTATGCCCTCATGCCAGAAAATTGCAATTTTTTTTTTCCTTAAAGGAAAGCAGTCTTTATTTGGGGGACTTCCAAAGCTTGATTTATAGTACCTACAAACATTGCTACTTTTGAAAGTTTATAGAAAAATTTTTAGAAAAATGGTAATTTCAAACATTAGTCACACTGTTGTAACACTCATCCAATAATTATTTATTCTTCAGTAAGAAATAGAATTCTTCACAGCAAATGCCCCAGAGTTGCCTCACTCAATTACTACAGCCATTAAAAACCCATTAACTAAATCAACTAAATGTTTTTGTAGCCTTACTGAACACCTGTAGCTCTATCCTCTGTTGTCTCAATAGGCACCACGTTTATCTAAGTAACAGTAGATCACGTCTGAGAGATACTAACACTAAGCTTACGTACTGTACTGAAGAAGCCTAACACTGATATGTGTGCTTGCTATAGGTGTACTCTCTGACGCACATAAAAGCAGATCTAGGTAATGCCCTTTGGGGATGGGAGAGTTTACTTTGCCTTGACTGGTTCTCATTCTAACCAGTGAACTCTTTTTGTTTTTAATGACACTTTTTTAAAAATCCTGTAACATTGATGGGAAGGGAGCCCACCACCATCATATGTGGTGTACCTACAGATGACTGCATGGCAGTTATATTGCGGCCTAAAAGACAATGTCCTATTTAGTGATATAGTAAGCAATGATCCAAAAAACATGCAAGAGCTGGGATCTTTAAAGCGTTCCACAAAAGTCCTGTTACAGTGGAAGAATGAATTGTCTAAGGGTCATGAGCATTAAAACTAAGGTTATGATTCCATTGTTCAATTTGGGCAGGCAGGGATCTGTTGTCACGTCGGGAGATCACGGAAAAGAGGACTCTTCACAGAGTCCTTGATCAAAAATGGGCCTTCAGGTTTCTCTTCAAGAACAGCTCTGCTTTGTAATGGTTCATCACTCACCAGTGACAGGGATTGCCTGTAATCTGAAGCAAATTGGGCATGAGGCAGTGTATGTAATCAATCTGTTTATGGACTTCCCAAGCTCCCCACCTACTAACATGGGCATGGCTGTCTCCGGGTACCTGACGTTGCCCTTGCCTGCGTGATTGCAAACAGCGGGTGGTTGTGTCCTCTTCTGAGTCACAATTAGCTTGTGAAATTGCAGAATTGTTCTGATTTATTTCAGTCATTCTAGGAGCTGGCTTTGGTTCCAGTTTATAGAAAAAATTAACGGATACAGTGTCTTCAGACGTATGTATTTGTGCATCGGGAAGGGGATCAACCTCTTTTTCAATACCAAGCTGCCTTCTCTCTCTAAGCTTATCCTCTTCATCTTCTGTAGAAGCCAAGGATAGAGCAAACGTATCAAAAAATGTTGAATGTGGGCTCACAGGAATATGCTGTTTAATCAAAGGCCATTTAGGGGCTAAATCTGAGACAGCAGGCAAAGAACATTTCTCAAGCATTAATTCAGAAAGGCGTGTTTTTCTTTTATTAGAAAAGAGGAGCTTTGACCGCTTGTTGTAAGTTCTCATGGGAAAACACAAGCCCACAGTATCCTGCAATCTCTGTCTCCTATAGAGCTGCTGGAAAGTGACTTCCTATAGTGCTGCTGGAAATGATGTTCATGTCATGTACAGAGCTTATGCCATTTCGCCTCTCTCTCCTTTGAAGTCCACTTCGAGTTCCACCAAACTTTTTTTTTTTCTTTTTTCTTTGGCAGTGCAGCTTGTGGGACCTTAGTTCCCCGACCAGGGATCAAACCCAGGCCCCTGGCAGTGGGAGTGCCAAGCCCTAACCACTGGACCACCAGGGAATTCCCTCCACCAAGCTTTTTACCAGTATCCAATGAACTTTGTGTCTCTGCAGAACAGGAATGTTTTTTCTTCCTACCCCACAGAGCATGTCAATAGTAGAAACCTCTTCTTGCAAGTCTTGTTCCTGGGGTGACACATGAATTATTAGCCATTTCAATGCTTATTTCAACAATCTGAGGAGTTTCAGTGGCACAGTTTTGGTTTCTCCTTGAAGAATTCTTTGAAGGGCTTAATCCCAGTCATAAGGCAACATTTCCTCTTCAGGGACTGCCCTGTTGCTGAGGAGCTGTCTCCTATACTGATTTTTTTCTCTTTGACAGACAAAACATCTGTTGGAGTTCATGCCTGCATTTTCACTACAGCTTCCTCCTTCATGGCTGAAGAGATTCTGACACCTGTATTGGAAGTTACTCCATATTTCCCCCACTTTATCTGTTGATTATAAGCTCATGACCAATAGCAGGCATGGCTTTGGAGGGGCAGGAGCCTTGAAGGAAATATGTTGTTCTTCTGGCCACAGATACGCATGGTGCCCTTAACCTGCTACACTCACTGAAACTTGCCCAGTGGTGTTCATTCCTCCATAGAGCCTGACTCCCTGCAACATCCTGATGCATCTTATAAATGGTGTGTGGGAGACACAGCAACTCAGATGATCCCCACTCTCCCACTCTGCTATTACCCTGGGGTGCTCCTTCTCTCCCAGGTAGCACTCACTTATTAACCCTTTACTGTGTATCAGGTTCTGTTCTAAGCACTTCACAAAAGCTAACACATTATTCTGCACAACAACCCTGTGAGGTAGGGCTGTTATTACTCCCATTTCCTAGATGAGGAAACTGAGGTACAGGAGGTCCCACTGCCCTGGATTCCACCTGAGGCCCCTAACTCTACCATCTTGTCTACTGCTTAGTATCTGTGCCAGTGAACGTTCAGAATAAGTCCAATAGTGCAAATTTCTGGCCTAGTAGAGGGAAAGGTGGTGCCACCAAAAGGAAAAGAAGCAGGTTCAAATGAAGGACAATTCCTATTTACTGAGTGCATGCAATGGTGCAGGTACTTCACAGGCAGGATCATATTTGTTACTTCCTCAAAAGCCTCTCGTTGAGAGAGGGACAGTTATTCTTTTTACCCAGGGTAAGACTCTTAAGACCAAGAGTTTGCCAAAAGTCACCACTATTCAGTGTCAATGTCAAAACTCAAACCCAGGTGAGATGACAAAGATTAGGCCTTTTCTCTACTCAGTGCTGCTTCAATTTGGGGAAAGGTGGCTTCTTGGTGCCTTTGACATGAGAAACTCAAATCAGTGCACTGAGTGCCTCTGTGTCTTTGCCTCCTGCCCTGGTCCCTCCCCCGCCATACACCCAGACACCCATGGTTTTTACATTCTTTCATAACATCCCAGATAATTCACTGAGCACCTACTACGTATCTGACACTTTTCTTGTAGGCCCTGGAGATACAGCAGTAAACAAAAGTCACTGTCATTCCAAGGAGTAGTGGGGCAATCAAAGCAAATAAACAAAAAAGGCCTCTCCCTCCCCAAAAAATCATTCTCAGGTTCACTGCCAGAGGGTGTATAAACCTCTCAAAGGTCCAAACAAAGGAACATATTGAAATACTGGTGTTTGGATTGAGAGAGTAAGTAACTTTAATGACTTTTTGCAAGTCAGATGGTTTCCAATTATCTGCCTTCGACAAAACTGAATAAGGACCTCTTGGAGTTGTCAGTTGATGGTCATTAATATAAATTTTGATGACGATTACTACGTGAGTTTTGGCGCATTTGGAAGGAGTTTAAACAATGATACTCCTGTGCCAAACCCTTTCCATTCCCATGTACTTATTTTATGTGACCAAGTTTTCGTAGCTATTACCAAACAAACATGAATAGAATGATGCAGGGCTTATTGAGAAAAATCACCTACCTTTGCACCGAGGTATATTTGCAATAAAATTTCATCTATCACAAAATGATCTTATATGTTATTTTGATTAATCATGCAATAATAATACTCATAATGATAGGTAAGAAAGCTTTTAGAGGATCATGATCTCAGGAAACATTTTTACAAATTAAATTACAACATAAACGCACATTTGTATGGTGGAGGAGTATGATAGGATGATCAATACAAGACTTTTGAGCATAAAATTGCATTTCCTGAGGATAAACTTCTGTGAGAGTAAAATGAAATAGAAATACAAGTTCAGGGATAAAAGCGGTAATATAAAATTTCTTAAAGTGATTTTTATTTTTTACATATAAAAATGAATGACGGTGGGTATCAAATTGCTATTGTATTTAAATTCCACTGGATGGCATTCAAAACTGTGATGTTAACACTTTTAAAGTGTCAATTTCCTTTGCAATCTGGATGCCTTTTATGTAATTTTCTTGCCTAGTGACCCTAGCTAGAAAATCCAATACAAGACTGAACAGAAGTGGTGAGAGAGTGGACATCCTTTTCTTGTTCCTGATCTTAGGGAGAAAGCTTTCCGTCTTTCACCATTAAATATAATGACAGCTGAGGGTTTTTCCTCAGCCTTTATCAGGTTGAGGAAATTCCCTTCTATTCCTAATTTGTTGCATGTTTTGCATGGGGGTAGTTTCAAAAAGTTATTTTAGTGAATAAGGAAGCAAAATGTTTGAGAGCTCAAGTTCAAGTTCCTTAGAAACTCTGTCTCTGCTATACCCCCAACAACAAGCACAGTGCCTCCATATGGAAGGGGCCCAATCAGCATTTGCGGAGCAAACTATCTCCCTCCTTCCCCCTTGCATTTTTTTTTTTTAATTTTTTTGCGGTATGTGGGCCTCTCACTGTTGTGGCCTCTCCCGTTGCGGAGCACAGGCTCCGGACGCGCAGGCTCAACAGCCATGGCTCACGGGCCCAGCCGCTCCGCGGCATGTGGGATCTTCCCAGACTGGGGCACGAACCCGTGTCCCCTGCATCGGCAGGCGGACTCTCAACCACTGCGCTACCAGGGAAGCCCCCTCTTGCATTTTATACTCCAGTGATGCTACACTGTTTATGGTGCGCCACCAGGGAAGTCCCCCCTTGCATTTTATACTCCAGTGATGCTACGCTGCTTATGGTTCCCCCACATACGATGCTGTCTTCTCTGACCGCAGGTTCCGTCCCTCCCTTCTGTTCCCAGCTGACACGTATTTGATGTGTTCCAATGCTGCCCCCGTGTTATCTCATTCAGGAGATGCCTCTCTCCTCACCCCTTCTCAAATCCTGAGCTGAGCGGGCCTCTTTTTTTGTGCTCCTATGGTACTTTGTGCATCTACTGTATTTATAATCCCCCACTAAACTAGACAGGTGATAGGGTGTGTGGTTAAGAGTATGAATTTGAGAGCCCGGCTGCTCAGATTCAAAATTCTGCCTCTTACTAGTTTGTGCGACTTTGGTTGTACCTCAGCTTCTTCATCTGTCAAACACAGGTGATAATAATGGTACTGATCTCAGAGTTGTTTGAGGGATGAGGGGTAACAGTGTCCAGTAAGCAGTCGTTACTATGTAAGAATTAGCGAATATGTGTGTATGTATAAATGATTCACTTTGCTGCACACCTGAATCACAACACTGTAAATCAACTATACCCCAATAAAAATTAAAAAAAAAAATTAGCTATTAAGTCCTACAGGGCAAGGGCTATGTTTTCTTCTTCTCTGCTTCTCCAAGCCCTTAGTCTCCTGCCCGGGCTGCAGTGGGTACTCAATACATGTTTGTCATGAGGGTGGGCCTGGTGGAAAGTATCTGAAAGAAGGAAAAGAAATATGAATTTGACATTGCATAGCAGGTAGAAATCAGAACTCAAATGTCTAAACCATGTTGCCCATTTTTACGTATTTCCTAAACAGTTTTCACTCTGGCCCCGAGATTGCCAAACTGGAGAAATTAAACCTGGGGCCAGAGGTTCCAAGAGGACAGAGTGACCTCAGAGAATAAACACAAGTCACAAGAGCTGTGTTGTGCCTGCCTGCTAATGAATGTTTACAAATGTGTGTGGCAGATTTTAGTCAAAACTTGTTTTCTTTATATCCGGGAGAGAGGATGTGGGGCAAACAAATCCTCATTACTATACACTTCTCTGGTAGAAGTTCTTTACCCAGGTAGAAGAACTAAGACTTGGACACGATCAGCGCAGGTCAGTTTGCAACACCCTGCTGCCTCCCCAGAGCACCTCCAGGGAGCACAGCAAGGGCTCTACCTGCCTCCAGAACCATCAATCTCTGTAACCTCCTCATTGCTAGAGAATCTCCTCCCCTCCTCCAACCTTCACGCTGTGGCCAGAGCATCCAAAAGGATGCATAGTTTCCCACCCTACCAAGCCATGGCTTTTATTCTTCTATTTTTTTTAAGATTTATTTATCATTTTTAAAATTTTATTTATCTTTATCTGGGTCGGGTCTTAGTTGCAGCACGTGGCATCTTCGTTGAGGCACGCGGAATCTTTTTGTTGCAGCACGCGGGCTCGTTCGTCGTGGTGCACGGGCTTCTCGCTAGTTGTGGCATGCCGGTTTTCTCTCTCTAGTTGTGGCGCGCAGGCTCCAGGGTGCATGGGCGCTGTAGTTTTGTGGCACACAGGCTCTCTAGTTGAGGCGCACGAGCTCAGAAGTTGTGGCACGCGGGCTTAGTGGTCCCGTGGCATGTGGGTTCTTAGTTCCCTGACCAGGGATTGAACCCACGTCCCCTGCATTGTAAGGTGGATTCTTCACCACTGGACCACCAGGGAAGTCCCAAGGCTTTTATTCTTATATCTCCTCCAGCTACACCCCTCAACCCTTCACTCCAGCACAATTTCCTTGTGAAGTATAAGCTTTTATAGAACAAAGCCAGAAAGCGGTTTATCTCCAAGCAACTTCTGTTCTCAAGCCTCTCCAGGGATCAGGGAGCCCAAGAGGCTGACTTCTTGCTTGGAAAGTGCTGGCTGCTTTGGGTGTATCCTACACACTGCCCAGACAGGCTGTGCTGGATCTTTTGTTTGCCCTCCAGATTCACCCTCCACCCTCTCCACCCTGCTCTGTGCCCTGGGAGGCTGGCCTGCATGGACTGCATCACCCAGGCACCTTTGCCTTCTAACTTCCAGTTGAGTTTTGTCAATGGGAGGCACTGGCTGGAGAGGATGATTGGACAAAGAAGTCGGGTATTTATTTCCCTGCTGCGCCATGGTTATATCCCTTTATCAAAGGGCACAGCTGTATTCAGGCAGTCCTTTCTTACTGCTACAGCTCTGTTATGGGTTGAACTGTATCCCCGTCCTCAAAAGGTATATTGGAGTCCTAACCCCCAGAACCTCAGAAGGTGACCTTTTGGAGATAGGGTCTTTACAGAGGTAATCAAGTTAAAATGAGCTCTTGAGGATGAGCCCTAATCCAATATGGCTGATGTCCTTATGAAAAGGGGAAATTTGAACATAGATTGAGACACACATACAGGGAAGATAATCTGAAGAGTCATGGAGAAGGCTGTCACCTACAAGCCAAGCAAAGAGGACAAATCCTTCCCTCATAGTCCTCAGAAGGAACCAACCCTGCTGATGCCTTGGTTTCAGACTTCTAGCCTCCAGGGCTGAGAAAACACATTTCTATTGTTTAAGCCACCCAGTTTGTGGTACTTTGTGAAAGCAACCCTAGCAGACTAACACAAACTCTCATTGGGTCTGGTAACACCTCCACCCCTTGTGTCTTCAGGCCTAGGGTGGTAAAGACTCCCACTGTTGCTAGTCCTCACCATCCCTAGTTGGTTTCCCTTAATCCTGTCCACACCTCAATCTCTTTATTCAATTCTCTTCAATTATTCTGTTGACTGTGCCATGTTTACTGATACTCAAGTCTAAAATATATTTTCCCAATATACTTCACAAAACTATCACAAAGGCAAGAGAAAGTTCTATTGGGGTTCTCCAATTATGCAGACATCTACTGGGAATCTTATTCAATATATTTTCACTTTCTTCTTCTGTTACCTATTTCATCTTGCAGGACATAGAGGAAGCCATGAGGGGAAGTGATACTTTGGACTTAATTCAGATCAAAATTGTGAGAGTTTGTGGTAATCAAGGCAGGGAATGGGTGTGATGAAACATGTATCCTACACTTTAGGTGCTCATATTTCAAAAATTCCAAAGAAGCATTAGGTAAGATCCTAGAACAGCCTTAAAAAATAAGTTAGCTCAAAAGGAATAGGATCTTGCAGAAATTAAATTTTGACACTGCCCATGAGCAGCAAAAACATGACGACTCATGTTCTCTGAATAATTCTACTTTTAAAAGAACTTGCAGAAAAACAGTTGTGGGAGAGGCGTATGCATGTAATTGAAAATGAATACCAAAGAATGGCCACCACTTTTAAGAATAACTTCTGGAAGGGGAAAATCCAAAATAGGATAAGTCCTGTGAAAACAGGGGGGGAAAGTGATTTTTAAAGTTACATTTAAAGCGAGAAACACAAAAAAATGGTATAGGCTTTAGAATATGGGAAAAAACCAAACTAGCTTATATGAACAATTATAGAAATTACAGAAAAGGTGTGAAGAACTGAAGCATGCTGGGAGACTGGGGAAAAACAGATGAAAGAAAAAGGAGAAATAGTCAATCCTGGGAACTCAGTCCAGTGAACTTGACACTGACTCTGGAAAAATTCTCAAATGAGTTGTTAAACAGATGGCTGGTGAGCTCTTAGAGAGAGAATCAACAGTCACTCAGAGATGTATTTCCTTTTTGATGGATCTGCACTAACCCATTTGGGTTTTAGCACAGCTCTCCTGTTGTCCCTCTCAGCGTTTTCTCTCCCTCATCTAGACCTTTCTCATAAACTGCACATCATTTATTCTTTGATTAGACAAATATTTGAGCACCTAGTAAGTGCTAGGCACTAATTTCCCCATTCTGGGACTTTCCCTCAGCCACCAGCTCTCTCCTGTCTTTTCTAAACCCCATGTGGTTTTCCTGAGCTGGGAGAATCCACATACTCCAGGGCTTGACTGTCTGCCCCAACTCACCTTTTGTTTTCAAGGATAGAATTGGGAGGAAACTGGGTTGCAGTTTTCCTTGGCCAACAGGTGCTGTCCTCTTTTGCAATATGCCCAGAAATGCTATGATTCGGGTTCCATGCAACAGATATTAACTCAATTTCAAATTTGGCAAGCCTATATTTCCAGCCTCACATTCCACTTCATCTCTTCAGTCATTACCAGCCCCAGTCCCTGCCTGTAAGTTTCCAAGCCTGTGCCTTTTTGCTCAATTGATTTTCTCATTCAGGAGCCTGACATCTCCTCCACCTCTGGAAATCCTACACATTTCCCAAGACCCAACTCAAAAGCTGCCTCCTCCCTGGCTGGACTTAATGACCTACTTTGCTCAATAAAATCCCGCCCAAGCCCCACGCTTGACCTGTGCAGCACCACTGTACTTTCATCTTCCCTTCTCAATTAATTACTTGTCTGTCTTCCCCACTGGAGTCTAACTTCTTTTAAGGGCAAGGGTCTGCAGGCTTCCACCCAGTCCAGCTGCAGTACTTTACAAAGGGGTTGGCAAACTAAGGCCTGAGCAAAGAATGGTTGAAATAGTGGAAAAAAGATCAACAGAAGAATAATATTTCATGATACATGAAAATTACATGAAATTCAAATTTCAGGGACCATAAATAAGACTTTTTTTGAACACTGAGAGCCCCTATTTTCTATGACTGCTTTTGAGCTCTAGTGGCAGAGCTTAATAGTTAAGAGATCTTATGGGGTTTACTATATGGCCCTTTACAGAAAAACTTTTCTAACCCTGCTTTACAACAAGGATTTGATGACTGATCACTGTGTCAGGACACCAAGGTTCTGAGTACATATCCCCGCCGAGTTTTAGTTTGTGCATTGGAAGTAATAACTATCTTGCCTTTAAGCTGTCATGAACATCAAAAGAGATAATGCACTTAGAAAAGTATAAAAATATTCTATAAAGACAACTGTGTTTATCTGTACTGAAAAGATGATAAAGTTGTAAAATAAGAAAACACTGTAAGTTTTTACTCTCCCGCTTCCTTCGTTTACAGTCTTCTGTTGAATTTGAAATTTTAAGAGAAAACTCACTTTTAAAGTTTTTACTTTTTAAGTGAGGATAAGGTCACAGGTTCCTTCCTTCGAGTGTTTCTTTTGTGTTGCTCCCACCTCCTTTTCTTTCTCACTTGTAATTCCCGCCCCCCCTCCATTTTCTTTATATAGTTTCTCAATTGGCCCTCACAATAACTCAGCGGAGGCACTGGGACACACCTGATTATTCCATTTTACAGATCAGGAAAACAAGGCAGATTACAGTTGGCTGCGCAGCTCTGACTCAGCACGCAGGGAACCCTCAGTGCCACGCTCTTCGCCATTCCTCAGGGGTAACCGCCCGGCAAACAGAACAAAGCTGACCCTGCGAGGCTTCCAAGCTCGGTCCTCAAACACCCCTTGCGTGTTCCTCCTCGGTGTTATTTCCTTCACCCCTCCTCCCCCAATTCTTTACTGCCCCCCCCTTCTCGGGAACAGGTGGTAGGCTCCGCGCTCAACGCGCAGACGCGCGCCGTCGTGGGCGGGGCGGGGCGGGAACTGGGGGGCGGGGTGTGCGCGGGCTTGGTTTTGGGCCGCGGCGGGAGCGGGAGTCACCGCCACTGGAGTGCGCAGGCGCCAGGCAGTTACCGGTCTCGCCATGGAGCGGAAAGGTGAGCGGTGGAGCGGCCTCCGCCACGAGGGGCAACGGCCGCCGGGGCAAGGCCCGGGTCAACGCCGGGAGCTTCGCCTAACCGCCGCCGTCCGGTCCCCGGGCGTGCGGCGCCCCTCCACTGAGGTGGCGCCGCCCCTCACCCCCCGCCTCTGGGCAGCCGGTCCGCGCCCCTCAGCTCCGGCGTCCTTCCGCGCCGGCAGTCATCGCCTCTCGTTCCCCGCCAGGCCGGCCCGCCCCTTGGGGCCACTCCAGGGCCCGGCCCTCGGCAGGCGAGGCCGACCCCGGCGCGCCAGCCCCCTGACCCGGCCTGAGCCCCTTCCGGCGTGCCCCGCTTGGGCGCTGCTCTGCGCTCCGTGGGCCGCCAGCCCCCTGAGCGGCCGCCTGGCCGACGCCGCGGCGCTTGCCCCGGAGCCGCCCCTCAGGCAGGCCCCGCACCCGGGCCTCGCGCCCCTGCTGGGTCTCCACCCTCACCTTGGTCTCTTCCTTTCCTCCCCATTCGCCCTTCATCCATCCCTCTCTCCTGCAGTGCTTGCGCTCCAGGCCCGAAAGAAAAGGACCAAGGCCAAGAAGGACAAAGCCCAGAAGAAGTGAGTCTCGCCCCCCAACATCCCTTCCTTTGGATTTGCCCCCGCACCTCGTCTCTGGTTTCACGTCTTGAACGTGCACTGGGTTTGGACCCCCGCCGGCCGCAGCCACATGGCCTCGGGGCGGCCAAGGAGGGTCGCGCCCCGTGAACCATGTGGGCGGGAGCTTCTGTTGCTGGAGGCCAGGTCTGCGTCTTAGCAGCCCCGCGCCTTCTGGAAAGGGCTGTTGGGAGAGGACCGTAGCCCGACCGGTACCTTACCTTCCCAACTCCAGAGAGGAGGCACAAGCTCCCCGAGTTTGAGCCTCCCCACAGAGCTGGTAGATCACTATCAGTTTGTGAACCCTGCTCTCTTTCCATACCTGCTTCCCAGCGTCTTAATTTGCCTCCTCCGTCTGCAGGGTAGGCGGCAGGGAATTCTTGAATGAATTTTCCGTATTTTGGTCTGCCAGCCACACTCCTTTTATAGAGGAGGGCATGGAGCTTTCCCCTGGGTTAGGCAACTTCCTGAGCCTGCAGGCGCCTGGCCTTCCTTGCAGTCTGCAGGCAGCCCTCTGGGGTATGCAGCTGGTTTCTGTTGCTGCTTCTCTTTTCCCTGAACCTCAAGTCCTCGCACTGAATGCAGATACCTTCTGGAGTGGGCATCACAGTGGTGACGGGGAAGTTCTTTAGCCAACGCTGTTGCTGATTTTGGCTTGGTGTGTTAAATGCCACTTGCCGGTTTTTATCAGCAGGATGCATAATCGTGGTTTCGTGCTATTGTGGGAAACACAAAAGTTGGTCAGAGTGTCATAGAAACGCCCAGTAGAGGGCTTCTGCAAGTGAGGCTTAGTCTGAAGAACTTTTATCTTGTACTCACATTTAATTGCAGAGGGCCTTGGAAATTGTCTTTTAGACAGTTTGTACTCAGAAAAAAATGCATTATTTTCATGACACTTTTCCATTTCCTTGGAGCTACGTGGAGTTGTACACCATCTAAGTCTTTCTGAGCTGATAAAACTCATTTCAGAGGCTTTCCTAGGTTTTCTTTCTGAACGATGATACAAGATCCGGGCATGTGTGCATATGTGTATGTTTGTGTGTTGTTTTCGGCAGCTGCCTACTGTTTCAGGAGAGCAAACGATGACTTCTATCAATAGAGCTAAAGTGGTAGATAACCTCACCTCTTGCTTCATTTCTATCAACTGTCTTATGAAATTTTTTATTTTGTGAAGTGCTTGGTAACCCGTGCATTTAAATGTGAGTTTCTATATGTTTGTGTGTGTATTTAATTTGCCTCTTGATTATCCATGTATGGATGATTCAAAAACCAGTTTTTACTCCCAGATTGGTTTAATGGAAACAGCCAGGAGCTAACCTGGTTCTCCCGTGCAGTGGGAATTTAAATGTTACTCTGTGTGTGTGCGTGTGCGAGCTTGTGTGCACAACCTTAGTTTTGTTACTCTCTGTGGAGCTGATATGAATGTGTTATAAAACCATCTGTTTTCTGCTGATGTAAGGAGGTGGTGATTTTATTATTCACTGTATTATTTAGATTTCATCTGTCCTGGTTTCTCCACTTGGAAGTTAACCTTGATATTAGCCTGAATCAGCCTATAACTTGGGAGATAAATATGTATGGGTGATCATATACTTTATTTTTAACACCAGATATTCAGTACTTTGGATTATCTATTTATTTATAATAAGTTTGTTCATTTATTTTTGGCTGCATTGGGTCTTTGTTGCTGTGCGTGGGCTTTTTCTAGTTGCGGCGAGTTGGGTCTACTCTTCGTTGTGGTGTACGGGCTTCTCATTGTGGTGGCTTCTCTTGTTGCGGAGTACGGGCTCTAGGCATGTGGGCTTTAGTATTTGGCTCTTAGGCTCTAGAGTGCAGACTCAGTAGTAGTGGCGCACGGGCTTAGTTGCTCCAAGGCACGTGGGATCTTCCCGGACCAGGGCTCTAACCTGTGTCCCCTGCATTTGCAGGTGGATTCTTAACCACTGTGCCACCAGGGAAGCCCCGTGGATTATCTGTTTAGACCATAGGCTTTATTTGTAAAGCTGAATGTATGTACTTTGTATTATTTGTTACTCCTCCATTCACTACTGTGGGTAACCTAGAGTCACTTGCACAAAAGCAAGTGAGTAGTACAGATAATTAGTTATTTTACTGAATATTTCATCTTGTACAACTTTGACTCCGTGAACCACCCCCATTTACTTATAGTTTCAGAGGTACTTAATTTTTTATTTTGTCTTCAATTAATAGTTTTTCTTGATAATATTACTTTTTTTTTGGTTTCTCCAGCCTCCTTTTAAGTACTTGAAATGTCTAACTAATTAACTTGGTTAGAGTACTGTATCAGAAGTTCAAGCCCACCTGTCTCAGGTAACTGGACTCTATTCCTTGACTCTTGACTGCACTCCTGACTTCTAGTCATTTTGCAAAGGCAAGCTGCTAGTTACCAGGAGATTAGTCAGGGAGAAAGTCTGAGGAAGAAGAGTGCGATAGTTTGGTCTTTGGAGTGAGTCAGATCTGGTTTGAATTTTGCCGCTTTTTAGCAATCTGACTTAGTTAAGGAAACAGTCTTATATGTTATGACTGGTAGCTCAGTCATAATGAAAACTCATCAGGACTTGAAGTTTAAAAAAAACAAACATTTAAATGAAAAATTTTAGAAATTATGGATGTACAACAGTAAATAACATCCTAGTAATTTAGTCATGGTGTGGAACAGGTGGAAAGGATTTTCAGTCCCCTGATTTTGTAGATCTTAAAACTAGAATCTACATACTTTAAATAATATTCCCATGGAGCTGAACCAGTTTGTAGCAGTGTCAAAACTGGAATCCAGGGCTCCTGCCTTCCAGCTCAGTGCTCTTTAGGATTTGTTTCCTTTGGGTTCTTTTACTGTGCTGAAAGATCTGACTTTGGGGATTTTTAGTTGTCTTTAGTAGTTTTATTTGAAGAATTCCTTCTCCATTTCAGTTTTTCAGACACTGTACTCTTATTTACTAACATTAACTAGTTGGTGATAATCTCTTTTACCTTACAGATAAGGCAATTGAGATTTGCCAGATTACTCCCCTAGAAAATTTAAAGCTAGGTTTCTAACCCAGATCTGACATACCCCAAAGCCCTGGATACTAACCATTGCTGTCTCCAAGTGACAATTCCTTTTGGTGTATCTGAGGACAAATAAGAATAGAGGCTGAGTGAACAGAGGCTTCTGAATAAGGGACCTCAGGATGCATGGGTGTTTAGGTACACTTTCATGGCCCATTGGGTATGTCTCTTAAAGGGTACGTTGTATCTCCCTTTGAGCATTCAGTTTTCAATGTGTATATCAAGAGCTGTGTGCCTTTATCTGTTTGTTATAGGTTTTTATAATTTAAGACAATTTATGTCTGTTTTTTTTTTAAGATTTATTATTTATTTTATTTATTTTTGGCTGCATTGGGTCTTAGCTGTGGGACGTGGGATCTTCGTTGAGGCGTGCGGGCTTCTCTCTAATTGTGGCACACAGGCTCCAGGGCAGGTGGGCTCTGTAGTCTGTGGCATGCAGGCTCTCTAGTTGAGACACGTGAGCTCAGTAGTTGTGGCATGCAGGCTTAGTTGCCCCCTGGCATGTAGGATCTTAGTTCCCTGACCAGGGATCGAACCCACGTCCCCTGCATTGTTAGGTGAATTCTCTACCACTGGACCACCAGGGAAGTCCCTATGTCTGCTTTCGAAATTGTTTCTATGGAATATAATTCCAGAATGGATTTCATATCTAATAATTTTACTAAAATAAAGGGACTGAGAAGTGGGAAATGGGGGTGCAGTTTTAAATAGGGTGATGGAGGATACATTGATAAGGTGACACTTGAAAGAGGTAAATGAAGGGCTGCTCTAGGCAGAATACTAGGAGTGGGAATATTCTTATAGCTCCTGCTTAGCCACCAGAACTGGACAGTATTACTTGAAAAAGCTTCCCAAAGACGGTAATCTATAAGGTATCTTGTTTTCATTTCTTTTATTACTAAAAGGTTGACCATTTGGAGGATATATTTATTGACCTGCTACTATCTTTTGTCCATTTTTATGTTGGATTGTTGATTATTTTCTTGATATTAAGAGCTATTTATTAAGAAGATACCCTTTGTTATGTGACAGATTTGTATTTCTTAGCTTGTTAGCCTTTCAAATTACATTTATAGGGTGTTTTTGACATAAGTTGATGTTTTTAAATGTGGCTAATCTGTTTCTTTGCTTTTTACCTTTGAAATTTTTGATGTCAACTTTCCTATGTTTAAAAAAAGTTGCATTTTTAACTTTGTGTGATACCATTAAAGTATGTACTTTAAAAATTATGTACTGCTAGAATTGCATTTTAGAATTGCTCTTAGAAATATTTTCTTGTCCTCTTTTCTTTCTCAGTAAGTTTATGTACGTTAGTAAATTTTATTTGCATTAGTGTTTCTTCTACAGTGAGGCCCAGAGGCTTGCCAGTTTACCATGTTTCTTTAGATTACTACTTGAAACCAGCAACTTGTTGAAGTGCTAAAAGTGGTGGGTGTTTAGGAACTCCTATATTAAAAATGAAAAGACAGTTCACAGAAAGATAGACAAGTTGAAAAGGCTGTGTACCAGATGAAGGAACAAGATAAAACCCCAGAAAAACAACTAAATGAAGTGGAGATAGGCAACCTTCCAGAAAAAGAATTCAGAATAATGATAATGAAGATGATCCAGGACCTCAGAAAAAGAATGGAGGCAAAGATCGAGAAGATGCAAGAAATGTTTAACAAAGACCTAGAAGAATTAAAGAACAAACAAACAGATGAACAATACAATAACTGAAATGAAAAATACACTAGAAGCAATCAATCGCAGAATAACTGAGGCAGAAGAACGGATAAGTGACTTGGAAGACAGAATGGTGGAATTCACTGCTGTGGAACAGAATAAAGAAAAAAGAATGAAAAGAAATGAAGATAGCCTAAGAGACCTCTGGGACAACATTAAACGCAAAAATATTCGCATTATAAGGGTCCCAGAAGGAGAAGAGAGAGAGAAAGGACCCAAGAAAATATTTGAAGAGATTATAGTCGAAAACTTCCCTAACATGGGAGAGGAAATAGCCACCCAAGTCCAGGAAGCGCAGCAAGTCCCATACAGGATAAACCCAAGGAGAAACATGCCGAGACACATAGTAATCAAATTGGCAAAAATTAAAGACAAAGAAAAATTATTGAAAGCAGCAAGGGAAAAATGACAAATAACATACAGGGGAACTCCCATGAGGTTAACAGCTGATTTCTCAGCAGAAACTCTGCAAGCCAGAAGAGAGTGACATGATACTCTTAAAATGATGAAAGGGAAGAACCTACAACCAAGATTACTCTACCCGGCAAGGATCTCATTTAGATTCGATGGAGAAATCAAAAGCTTTACAGAGAAGCAAAAGCTAACAGAATTCAGCACCACCAAACCAGCTCTACAACAAATGCTAAAGGAACTTCTCTAAGTGGGAAACACAAGAGAAGAAAAGGACCTACAAAAACAAACCCAAAACAATTAAGAAGATGGTCATGGGAACATACATATCGATAATTACCTTAAATGTGAATGGATTAAATGCTCCAATCAAAAGACACAGGCTTGCTGAATGGATACAAAAACAAGACCCATATATATGCTGTCTACAAGAGACCCACTTCAGACCTAGGAACACATACAGACTGAAAGTGAGGGGATGGAAAAAAATATTCCATGCAAATGGAAATCAAAAGAAAGCTGGAGTAGCAATACTCATTTCAGATAAAATAGACTTTCAGATAAAGAATGTTACAAGAGACAAGGAAGGACACTACATAATGATCAAGGGATCAATCCAAGAAGAAGATACAACAATTATAAATATATATGCACCCAACACAGGAGCACCTGAATACGTAAGGCAACTGCTAACAGCTATAAAAGAGGAAATCAACAGTAACACAATAATAGTGGGGGACTTTAACACCTCACTTACACCAATGGGCAGATCATCCGAACAGAAAATGAATGAGGAAACACAAGCTTTAAATGACACAATAGACCAGATAGATTTAATTGATATTTAATTCCATCCCAAAACAGCAGATTACACTTTCTTCTCAAGTGCATATGGAACATTCTCCAGGACAGATCACATCTTGGGTCACAAATCAAGCCTCAGTAAATTTAAGAAAATTGAAATCAAGCATCTTTTCTGACCACAATGCTATGAGATTAGAGATCAATTACAGGGGAAAAAACGTAAAAAACACAAACACATGGAGGCTAAACAGTATGTTACTAAATAACCAAGAGATCACCGTGAAGAAATCAAAGAGGAAATCAGAAAATACCTAGAGACAAATGACAATGAAAACACGACGATCCAAAACCTATGGGATGCAACAAAAGTAGTTCTAAGAGGGAAGTTTATAGTAATACAAGCCTACATCAAGAAACAAGAAAAATCTCAAATAAAGAATGTAACCTTACACCTAAAGGAACTAGAGAAAGAAGAATTAACAAAAGCCAAAGTTAGCAGAAGGAAAGAAACCATAAAGATCAGAGTAGAAACAAAGAAAACAGTAGCAAAGCTCAAAACTAAAAGCTGGTTCTTTGAGAAGATAAACAAAATTGATAAACAATTAGCCAGACTTATCAAGGAAAAAGAGGGAGAGGGCTCAAATCAATAAAATTAGAAATGAAAAAGGAGAAGTTACAACAGACACCGCAGAAATACAAAGCTTCCTGGGAGACTACTACAAGCAACTCTGTGCCAATAAAATGGACAACCTGGAAGAAATAGACATTCTTAGAAAGGTATAATCTTCCAAGACTGAACCAGGAAGAAATAGAAGATATGAACAGACCAATCACAAGTAATGAAATTGAAACTGATTAAAAATCTTCCAGCAAACAAAAGTCCAGGACCAGATGGCTTCACAGGTGAATTCTGTCAAACATATAGGGAAGAGCTAAAACCCATCCTTCTCAAACTCTTCCAAAAAATTGCAGAGGAAAGAACCCTCCCAAACTCATTCTATGAGGCCCTGATACCAAAACCAGAAAAAGATACAACAAAAAAAGAAAATTACAGACCAATATCACTGATCAGTATAGATGCAAAAATCCTCAACAAAATACTAGCAAACAGAATCCAACAGCACATTAAAAGGATCATACACCATGATCAAATGGGATTTATCCCAGGGATTCAAGGATTCTTCAATATACGCAAATCAGTCAGTGTGGTACATCATATTAACAAATTGAAGAAAAACCATATGATCATCTCAATAGATGCAGAAAAAGCTTTTGACAAAATTCAACACCCATTTATGATAAAAACTCTCCAGAAAGTGGGCATAGAGGGAACCTACCTCAACATAATAAAGGCCATATATGACAAACCCACAGCAAACATCATTCTCAATGGTGAAAAACTGAGAGCATTTCCTCTAAGGTCAGGAACAAGACAAGGATGTCCACTCTCGCCACTGTTATTCAACATAGTTTTGGAAGTTCTAGTTACGGCAATCAGAGAAGAAAAAGAAATAAAAGGAATCCAAATCAGAAAAGAGAAGATAAAGCTGTCACTGTTGGAAGACGACATGATACTATACATAGAGAATCCAAAAGATGCCACCAGAAAACTACTAGAGCTAATCAATGAATTTGGTAAAGTTACAGGATACAAAATCAATACACAGAAATCTCTTGCATTCTTATATACTAACAAAGAAAGGTCAGAAAGAAATTAAGGAAACAATCCCATTTACCACCACAACAAAAAGAATAATACCTAGGAATAAACCTACCTAAGGAGACAAAAGACCTGTACTCAGAAAACTATAGGATACTGATTAAAGAAATCAAAGACAACACAAACGGATGGAAAAACATACCATGTTCTTGGATTGGAAGGATCAATATTGTGAAAATGACTATACTACCCAAAGCAATCTACATGTTCAATGCAATCCCTATCAAATTACCAATGGCATTTTTTACAGAACTAGAACAAAAAATCTTAAAATTTGTATGGAGACACAAAAGGCCCCAAATAGCCAAAGCAGGCTTGAGGGAAAAAAACGGAGCTGGATGAATCAGACTCCCTGACTTCAGACTATACTACAAAGCTACAGTAATCAAGACAATATGGTACTGGCACAAAAACAGAAATATAGATCAATGGAACAAGATAGAAAGCCCAGAGATAAACCCACGCACCTATGGTCAACTAATCTATGACAAAGGAGGCAAGAATATACAACGGAGAAAAGACAGTCTCTTCAATAAGTGGTGCTGGAAAAACTGGACAGCTACATGTAAAAGAATGAAATTAGAACACTCCCTAACACGATACACAACAATAAACTGAAAATGGATTAGAGACCTAAATGTAAGGCTGGACACTATAAAACTCTTAGAGGAAAACATAGGAAGAACACTCTCTGACAGAAATCACAGCAAGATCTTTTTTGATCCACCTCCTAGAGTAATGGAAATAAAAACAAAAATAAATGGGATCTAATGAAACTTAAAGCTTTTGTAAAGCAAAGGAAACTACAAACAAGACGAAAAGACAACCCTCAGAATGGGAGAAAATATTTGCAAACAGATCAACGGACAAAGGATTAATCTCCAAAATATATAAACAGCTCATGCAGCTCAATATTAAACAAACAACCCAATCCAAAAATGGGCAGAAGACCTAATTAGACATTTCTCCAAAGAAGGCATACAGATGGCCAAGAAGCACATGAAAAGCTGCTCAACATCACTAATTATTAGAGGAATACAAATCAAAACTACAGTGAGGTATCACCTCAAAGCAGTTAGAAGGGGCATCATCAAAAAATCTACAAACAACAAGTGCAGGAGAGGGTGTGGAGAAAAGGGAACCCTCTTGCAGTGTTGGTGGAAATGTAAATTGATACAGTCACTATGGAGAACAGTATGGAGGTTCTTTAAAAACTAAAAATAGAATTACCATATGACCCAGCAGTCCCAATACTGGGCATATACCCAGAGAAAACCATAATTCAGAAAGACACATGCACCCCAATATTCATTGCAGCAAACTGTTTACAATAGGTCATGGAAGCAACCTCTATGCCCATTGACAGAGGAATGGATAAAGAAGATGTGGTACATATATACAATGGAATATTAGCCGTAAAAAGGAATGAAATTGGGTCATTTGTAGAGACCTGGATGAACCTAGAGACTGTCATACAGAGTGAAGTAAGTCAGAGTAAAGGAAATATCATATGTTAACGTACGTGGATGAACCTAGAGACTGTCATACAGAGTGAAGTACGTCAGAAAAAGAAAAAGAAATATCCTATGTTAACGTATATATGTGGAACGTAGAAAAATGGTACAGATGAACTGGTTTGCAGGGCAGAAATTGAGACACAGATGTAGAGAACAAACGTATGGACACCAAGGGGGGAAAGCGGCAGGGGGTGGGGGTGGGGGTGTGTTGAATTGGGAGATTGGGATTGACATATAGACACTAATATGTATAAAATGGATAACTAGTAAGAACCTGCTGTATTAAAAAACTTTTTTTTCTTAAAAATGAAAAGACAGGCTAGTCAACTAAAATCTATTTTTACTCAAGTTTTTAGACCTGGTAGGATAACTGCAGCAAGCTTTTTTGTTTTTTACCCACCTTAGATAGACTTTTGCCTAGTGTTCCTCAGGTCCTGTCTACCACTAATGCTGGTTTGGGGACTAAGTTCATTTTTATATTGGCTGAAGCATTTTAATGCTTCTCTCACTGTAACTGAATTAATCCCAAGCAAATAAGAAAATTCAGAAAGCTAGGAGTTTTTTTTTAACTCTTCCTTTCCAGGTACAATGCAAGTAATGATTTAGCTAAAGAGAAATAGATATCTAAATATATTTATAATCTTATGGTTTTTTCATTGAATTTAAGATGCTGTCAGTTTTTTAATTCACCATTTTATGTACTACTAAGAAAAAAATACTACCAATTAACCTGATACACCATTTACTGTAAGATGTGTCTTGATTTCAGAGATGTAAAATGGTGGGAGACATTTTCATGTTTGAGTTTGTGAAATGCAGTAATTCCAAGGTTGTGCAGAATTGGCAACATGATTGTCTTTTTAAAAGCTTTGTTGTGGAAATTTTCAAATATGTATAAAATGAGAGAAAGTGGCAAAATAAACTTTCATATATCCACCTTAACTTCCAACAGTTATCAGCTATGGCTGATGTTGTTTCATCTATTGATATCTTCTACTCCCCTCCATCTTATTTTAAAGCAAACCCTAGACATTATCATTTTGTAAGATATGGACTCTTAATTTTTAAAAACATAACTACGGTACTATTATGACACCTAAAATTTTTTAACACAAGTTGATATCAAATATCCAACTTTGCCATTGTTTTAAAAGTCTCTCTAGTCTTTTTATCTATAGGTTCTGCATGGTTTTGGTTTTTGTTTTTTCTTTCTTTGCAAACTTTTTAAAATTAATTTATTTCTTTTTGGCTGCGTTGGATCTTCATTGCTGCGTGGGGGCTTCCTCTCGTTGCGGCAAACGGGAGCTAATCTTCCTTGCGGTGCGTGGGCTTCTCATTGTGGCAGCTTCTCTTGCTGTGGAGAATGGCTTCAGTAGTTGTGGCACATGGACTCAGTAGCTGTGACTCACGGGCTGTAGAACTCAGGCTCAGAAGTTGTGGCACATGGGCTTAGTTGCTCTGTGGCATATGGGATCTTCCCAGACCAGGGATCGAACCCATGTACCCTGCATTGGCAGGCGGATTCTTAACAACTGTGCCACCAGGGAAGTCCCTGCAAATTTTTTGCTAGACTGCTTCATTGGTGGTGTTGTATACTTCTATCAGGTGGCACCTACTGTCTGGTTGACTCTTTATTTGTGATGTTAGTGGCCTTTGATTATTGCCTAGATCCCTGATTTTATTTGGGGTTGCAAAATGGTAATATTCTATTATTCTTTAATTTATTAATTGTAATACTTGTGTAAAGAGAAACTTTATCTCTTCTGTTTGCTTATCTAGGGAGAGACTTCATGTGTATGACAGACTGGATAAATACTTTATACTTTCCAGTTTTCAAAATAATGAGCTGGGTTCCTAGCATCCTCCAAAATGACCAATAAGATTTATTTGATTATGAACACACAGATTTAAACATATTTGTGGTTCAATCCATTGTAGTTTTGTTTTTGTTTTGTACAGCTTTATGGAGGTATAGTTTATATACCATAAAATTCACCTGTTTAAAGTGTACAATTGAGTGATTTTCAGTATTTTCACAGAGTTGTGCAACCTTCACCACGATCTAGTAAGTTTGAAATATATCCATCACCTCAGAAAGAAACACTGTACCCGTTTGCAGTCACTCCTCATTACCCCCCATGCTACCTGACCTCCAACCATAGGCAACCACCAATCTACTTTCTGTCTCTATGGATTTGCTTAGGCTGGATATTTCATATAAATGGAATCGTACAATATGTGGTCTTTTGTGACTGGCTTCTTTTACTTAGCATGTTTTTAATGCTCATGCATTTTGTAGCATGTATAGTTGTTATTTTTATTGATTGTCCTATCTTTGGCCAGTTGTAGTCCCTTCATGATGGCCCTTGAGTCATTTGACTCAGCCTGAGGCATCTTTGATAGCTTTCTGCTATCTGGTGTGACGGTTTGTCCAGACTTGTACATTTTCTGCCCCAGTCAAAGAAATAGACCTTTCTCTAAGAAGCCTTTTAGTGGGAAATGACATTTGGAGATCACAGTCTGGGCCCTTAAGGTGCTTATTTCTACTGAGTTAGTCATTGTTTCTAGGCCTTTTTTGTGGTTAATTAGGAAATAAGTTGTGTTTTTTCTCTTTAAAAAAAAATCATGAGTTCAAGTTATACTTAAAAATCAAATTAAATGACCCAGGGACTTTCCTTATCTTCTTTGATTTTACATCTCTATCTCCTTTCTCCCACGTTGAAAACCCCTGTTCTTAACAGCACCAACATGATTATTCATTTTCTTTTCCCACAGTATAAATACAGAATAGTCTGAGAATGACAATGTCAACACTACAACCAGTAGTATGATTACTGAAGAAAGGTAATGATTTCTTCTTATTGTTCTTCTTAGGGCATAGTATTTCAATAGGGATGTAGAGTCAAATTACTGAATTTTAAAGTTCTGTGAGCTAGTTCCTTACTGTGTGATTATGTTACCACCTGGTACACAGATTCATTTGTTTAACTTTTGCTTTCATTTTACATCTTTGGCTTTTTTAAATCTTGTAGAATTTGGGTCATCTGTGTTCTTAGTTTAAAATGAATATTGAATATATAGTAATTTGTGGTTGTTTTGATTTATTTTTAGAATATGGCTTCTGAAGCATACTATCAGTAAGCCAAAAGGGAATGGTGGTTATTAGAATGTATGGAGTGGGCTTTCTCACTTGTCCTGTGAGAAGATGAGTCGTGTTACCAGGTCTTCAGATTTTTTGAGAGACCCTGGAAATCTTTGTTTTTATGTGCTTCTCAACAACTATTTTGATTTTTTTTTAACCATTATAACCATTATAAACAGAAGTTTAGGGGCAGGATTTTACAGCCTTCAGTTTGTAATCTCTGCTGTAGAATCTTCAGGGTGAGAGTTAGCTACTAATTGGCCTAATTATTAGGTCTAATACTATCTCTAGCCCTTCCCCTTAAAGTTATAGTAAACACAGTTGTGGAAGAGATCTGTGGTTCTGTATACCTCTTACTGGAAGATTAACTTTGGGAATTTGAAAAAGATCCATGCGATTAGCTATGAAGACCAGAGTATCTAGTTTTTCAACTACTTTAACAAGGAATGCTTTCAGAAAGTTGTCAGAAACCACAAAATAAGTTAACTATACTCTGTTCATTTTCAGAGAAGTATAGTAGCACTGGACACAAAAGTTAGTTGGCAGGAGCTAGATAAATAAAAATCATATTCATTTGTACCATGATGAGCCTTTGGTTATATAGATGAAGGTAAAGGCCAGGTATAATTCATTGCTATTAAGTAATAAATTCCTTGGTGGCTTAAATGCTTTGCATAATAGGTATTTAGAGATTGCTTATCAAAAAGTTTGAGAACATTTGATATATATTTTAACCACTATATAAGAATTGTCACCAGTATAAGAGTTGTCATCAATGGCATGAAGTTTGGTGTTGGTACCATGAGTCATGTTGATGACCTTTATATATTATTTAATTTACTCAAATTCTTACTTCTTTGTTCTGAGTGATTAGGCATTTTAAACAATGCTACCCATTCTTCTGGGGGTGGTCTTGTGAACTTTTGTTTCCTGAAATACTAAGGTGGCCTTATGTTGTAACTAATTATTAATATAAAGGTAGTTTATGGGCAACTGTATCTTCTCATTCACTTTGTTCTTGATTGTGGTGCTGCCCTTCAGCCTGTGAAGGACCTTGAATGTCCTTTAAGCCAAGCAGTTTGACCACAGATGTCAGGTTCTGTCTATACCTGAGCTTGGTGGCAAGCTCCCTTGATACTCCTATTCTCTTTTATGACTACCTATGCCTTTGAGAATAGATTTTGCAGGAATTGTATGTTGCATATTTCTTGCTAGTATTAGGAATATAACGAGAGGGCTTCCCTGGTGGCACAGTGGTTAAGAATCTGCCTGCCAATGCCGGGGACATGGGTTCGATCCCTGGTCCGGGAAGATCCCACATGCTGCAGAGCAACTAAGCCCATGTGCCACAACTGCTGAGCCTGCTCTCTAGAAGCCTGCGAGCCACGACTACTGAGCCCATGTGCTACAACTACTGAAGCCCGTGTGCCTAGAGCCCATGCTCCGCAACAAGAGAAGCCACTGCAATGAGAAGCCTGCGCACCGCAATGAAGAGGAGTCCCCGCTCGCCGTAACTAGAGAAAGCCCATGCGTAGAACGAAGACCCAGTGCAGCCAAAAATAAATAAATAAAATAAATTTTAAAAAGATAGAATATAATGAGATAAATTAGCTAACTTATGCTCGTGTTGTAGGTGGAAGGATAGAATAGGTATATGCTCAAATACTGTTTATTAAAAAAGAGCTTATTTTCTTGAATCACACAGTCCCAGGTTCCAGCTTGCCTCCAACGTGGTTGTTGGATGAACTTGGACAATATCATTTGATTTCCTTGAGTCTGAGTTGCCTTATCTGCAGATGGCGAGATTCTGATGCTGAAATTGTATTTGCATGCCTAGCTCAGTACTCAGCTAGGAGTATAGTGCTTTGGTGACTACTCCCATGCTCATGCTTCTTTCCTTAGCTAAAATGGGTTTACCCTTGACTTTTATGTAACATGTCTTATTACTATTCATGTGTTGAAATAATGGTTTTAACTCACCTGTTGGTATTTCCTATATATATGTATCAGGTCTAGTTTGGGTTAGAGTCCCTAAAGATCAGGGATAGTTTATATTTAATTATGTGTATATATCATCTGATAAATTTAGGCACTCAAATTTTTGTTTCAGTGCTGCCAAACCCTAGCTCCTAGGATTACTGAATTGAGATTGCTACTTGAGTATGTCTCAGAAATTAAATTCAGTTTGTCAGTTTGCAAAAGAAAGAAATTATCTGTCAGGAAAGATATACATGGAAAAGGTTGTGGGAGAAATTTAGCATTTATTGAGCTCCACTGTGTGTAGTTCCTGCAACTTAAAATAGTATCTAATTAAATTTTTGCATCAGATTAGGTACTCCAGAAGGGATACAAAAATGACTTAAAACACAGTGAAGGGGACTTTCCTGGTGGTGCAGTCGTTAAGAATTTGCCTGCCAGTGCAGTGGACACAGGTTCGATCCCTGGTCCAGGAAGATCCCACATGCTGCAGAGCAACTAAGCCCGTGCATCACACTACTAAGCTTGCACTCTAGAGCCCGAGAGCCACAACTACTGAGCCCGTGCGCCTGGAACCTGTGCTCCGCAACAAGAGATGCCACTGCAATGAGAAGCGCGCACACCGCAACGAAGAGTAGCCCCCGTTTGCGCAACTAGAGAAAACCCGCGTGCAGCAACGAAGACCCAATGCAGCCAAAAATAAATAAATAAATAAATAAATAAATTTTAAAAATAAACAGTTAAGCCTTCCCCTCAAGGGGATTTCTTAAGAGAGATAAGTACACAAATATGATTTTCTTCTAGTCTCTATTAGTTTGCTCTGGTTACTGAACAAAGTACCACAATCTAGGTGGCTTAGACAACAGAAATTTATTGTCTCACACTTCTGGAGCCTAGAAGTCTGAAATGAAGGTGTCAGCAGGGTTGAAGATGGCCATCTTCTCCTTATATCTGTGCATCATCTTCCCTCTGTGTTTTAATCTGTGTCCAAATTTCCTCTTTTTATAAGGACACTAGTCATATTGGATCAGGACTCATCCTAGACCTCATCTTACCTTGATCACCTCTATGAAGATCCTATCTCCAAATAGTCACATTCTGAGAAACTGGAGGTTAGGACTCCAATGTGTCTTTTTGGGGGGACACAGTTGAACCCATAACACAGTCCATAGAAGATAGATCTCTGCATTAGGAGATCCTACAATTATGCATTCCCCAAGGCAGGAAGAAATAGAAGACTGAAATTTATATGTAAGTAAACTAGAGTTTCTAAGGTGCTTTTTCCAGTCAGCTTTTTTTTTTTAACTTATTTATTTATTTGGCTGTGCCGGGTCTTAGTTGCAGCACACGGGATCTTTGTTGCGGTGTGTGAGATCTTTGTTGCAGCATGTGGGATCTTCAGTTGCGGCATGTGAACTCTTAGTTGTGGCATGTGGGATCTAGTTGCCTGACCAGGGATGGAACCCAGGCCCCCTGCATTGGGAGCACAGAGTCTTAGCCACTGGACCATCAGGGAAGTTCCTCCAGTCAGCTTTTAGTTTGTCTTTTGAAGCCAAATCATTTCTAAGACCCAAACGCATCATCTTCAAATCAGTTCTTCTTCCTGAGTTTCAGTTTTATTTATTTATTTGTTTGTTTATTTATTTATTTGGCTGTGTTGAGTCTTCGTTTCTGTGTGAGGGCTTTCTCTAGTTACGGCAAGCAAGGGCCACTCTTCATTGCGGTGTGCGGGCCTCTCACTGTCGCTGCCTCTCTTGCTGCGGGGCACAGGCTCCAGACGCACAGGCTCAGTAGTTGTGGCTCACGGGCCCATTTGCTCCACGGCATGTGGGATCTTCCCAGACCAGGGCTTGAACCTGTGTCCCCTGCATTGGCAGGCAGATTCTCAACCACTGCGCCACCAGGGAAGCCCCTCAGTTTTATTTTTGAATCATTCCAGATAAAACTCTAGCATCTCTTACCTCTTTACTAAAACGTCACAACCCTATTTAAAATGTCAGCATACTCTGTCCCCTTACCTCATTTAATTTTTCTTTATAGCCCCTCTCATAGCCTGACATTATTAGAACATCTATCTCCTTGAGAGACGTTGAGAGAGGACTTTGATGGGACTTGCTGTCCCAACTTTAGCTATTCACCAGCAGAAACTCAAAAACCAGATAGATTCATATAAATTAGGGCTATTTTTTGTCACCTTGTGCGAGTATGATGAAGACCAGGGACTCTTTTTTTTTTTTTTTTTTCCCTCACAGCTGCATTTCCAGTGCCTGGAAAGGTATCTGACATACCTACAGGCACTCGGTAAAAATAAGTTAAATAAGTAAACAAATGTTTGCTTGTTTCTTTTCCGTTATTTCCTACATGCAATGCTAAAATTTATGTATCAGGTACTGATATAGAATAAACATAACCTCTGTGTTCCCCACGAGGTAGATGTTTTTCTGCCCTCGTTTTACATACTGGGCAACTGAAGCACAGAGAGCTTCTTGAATTAGCAGTTCATCCAAAGTCATGGCGCTCTGGTAGACTATGGAACCAGGATCAAACCTAACTCCTGACACCAGAGACCGTGGCTGTGTCTCCTGCATCTTTGCTTTCCAGTCCTCCTACATTTTTACCACCTTCTTGTCAGAAGAATTTTTCTAAAGCACTACTTCTGCTTAAATTTCTTGATGATTTCCTTCCACATAATACACTTCAACACTTGACATTTAATATTCTTCACAGTCTAGTTCCATTAGGGGATTGGTTGGAGGGGGGGTGGGGTGTAATGGTCTTCAATTGAAGAATGATGAGTAACAGCTAAAAATGAAAAAGAAGATACTTGTCTTATACAGATACTTTTTCTGGGTATTTCTATTTTACAGGCAGTTAGCAAAATAAAGTCTGTTCTCATGAAACTTACATTCTGGGAGTGTGGGTAGGAAGAAATGGCAAGTGCTGAAGAAAAATGAAGCAAGGTCAGAGGGCAGGGGAGGGCATGCCTCTAACTGCTGTTTTATACAGGCGGGTCAAGGAAGTTTTCTGAAAAGGCAACACTTTAACATGGACCTAAAAAGATAAGGTCAGAGAGATGGGGGGCAGGGGCGGGCAATGAAAAGATCATGTAAGCCCTGTATAGGCCATTGTGAAAACATCTATTTTGAGTGTAGTGGTTGCCTAATACATAATAATATGTTATTATATAATAGGGCTTTATTAAAGATCACCAGTTGTTTTCTGTTTTTGTTTTTTTAAGTATAATTGAGTCTAAAATGCTCCCTGCAGAATCCTAGGCTGCTGGGGTTAGGAGATCACAGATTGCCATCTAGTGGCTGTTTATCATAAATGTGGGTAAGCCTTCCAGAAAATAAGCAAGCTCTACAGAAGTTTGTGTTGCTAGCTTAATCATATCAGTGCAAAGTGTGGATGTCTGAAAAAAAAACCCTTCATATATGAACTGTTTGAGAGTAAGTTGCAGATATTGTGCCCCTTTATCCCTAAATACTTGACATATTCCCTTAGAACGAGGACATTCGCTTACATAATCAAAATATAATTATCAAAATAGGAAATAAAATGTTAATACAGGGCTTCCCTGGTGGCGCAGTGGTTGAGAGTCCGCCTGCCGATGCAGGGGACACGGGTTCGTGCCCCGGTCCGGGAAGATCCCACATGCCGCGGAGCGGCTGGGCCCATGAGCCATGGCCGCTGAGCCTGCGCGTCCAGAGCCTGTGCTCCGCAATGGGAGAGGCCACAACAGTGAGAGGCCCGGGTACCGCAAAAAAAAAAAAAAAAAAAAAAGTTAATACAGTATTTAATGTAGGTCTTATTCAACTTTTGTCAGTTGTGCCAATGTCCTTTGTAGAAAAAAGGGTTTTTTTTCTGGTCTAGTATCTAACCCAGGATCATGCATTGCATTTAGTTTTTGTGTTTCCTAAATCTAGAACAGTTCTTTGCCTGCCTTTGTGTTTCCTGACATTGATATTTTTTAAGAATATAGGCCATTTATTTTCTAGAATGTCTCTCAGTTTGCGTTTTTATGTTTCCTTGTGATTCAGCTTATGCATGCTGGCACTACCTAAGTGAAATGTATCTTCCTTGGTGCATCACATCAGGAGACACATGATATCCTTGCCAGTATTGGTGATGTTACCTTTGACTGCTGAGATAAGGTAGTGACTTCCAAGTTTCTCTGCCATAAAATTACGATTTTTCCCTTTGCAATTCATAAGTTATTTGTGGGAAGATACTTTGACCTATGTAAATAACTTTTTCCTCATCAAAATCTCACTGTTTCAGCATTCATTGTTGATTCTCACCTAAATCAGTTATTAATGTGATGGTTACAAAATGGTAATTATCTAATTCTACTATTTCCTTCTATAGTTATTGGTCAGCATTCTGTTAGTAGAAAACTTTCCCTTTTCCCCATTCATTTATTTATCATTATAATCATCAACATTAGCATGAATTTATGGAGTATTCTTTTATTCAGTGAGTTTTAATCCATTACCTTCATTATTATGATGCTCAAATTCTTTCCTATTTGGCCATTGGGAGCCCCTTCAAGCTGGCTTCTTGTTCTTTGACATGTCTCCTTTATTCTTTGAGCACTTCTGTATTCTCTGGCACAGGATATTCCATGTTCATCTTGTCCTTTTCCTGCCCCAACCCTGGAATCAATCATTTCTCTGAGGAGCTCTGGTTCCTTTTAATGAGGATTGGTATTTAGAAACCAAGATTTGGGTGTGACTTTAAGTAAGTTCTTAAAAATTTTGTGTCAGAAAATATGTTAGCATGGTAGGTTTCTGTGATATCACAGTTCTTTATTTCTGGTGAAAAACTTAGGTGACAAATCTGATAATTATTTTTGAGCCCGTTCTTTGACATTGCCTTACGCTGAGTAGGCTACTGGAGCAATGATAATTAATGTTGTATTTGAAGCTCCATATTTCCGTGTGTGGTTATTAAGTAATCTAAAATACTGAATATATGAAGAGATATATTGGTTTGGAAGACTCAGATTTAATAATTAGTTCTTCCTAAATTAATATATAAATTTCCTATTCCTGTAACAGCATTCTGTGACACCAATTCCAAACTTTATGGAAAATACAAACATAAGAATAACCCAAAAAATGTCCAGAGAAGTGTAATCCATTTTGAGGGTTTTTTTTAATATGGTGTGAGAAAATGTTCTAATTTAATTCTTTTACATGTAGCTGTCCAGTTTTTTCAGCACCACTTATCGAAGAGGCTGTCTTTTCCCCATTGTGTATTCTTGCCTCCTTCGTCATAGGTTAACGTAAGTGCATGGGTTTATTTCTGGGCCCGCAGTTCTGTTCCATTTATCTATGTGTCTGTTACCATACTGTTTTGATTACTGTAGCTTTGTAGTATAGTTTAAAATCAGGGAGCGTGATACCTCCAGCTCTGTCATTCTTCCTCAAGATTGTTTTGGTTATTCAGGATCTTTTGTGTTTCCATACAAGTTTTAGAATTGCTAGTTCTGTGAAAAAATGCCATTGGTCTTTTAATAGGAATTGCATTGAATCTGTAGATTGACTTGAGTAGTATGGTCATTTTAACAATATTAATTCTTTGAATCCATGAACACAGTGTATCTTTCCATCTGTGTTGTCTTCAGTTTCTTTCATCAGTGTATTACAGTTTTCTGAGTATAGTTCTTTTTCCTTAGATTTATTCCTAGGTATTTTATTCTTTTAGATGCGATGGTAAATTGGATTGTTTTAAAATTTCTCTTTCTGATAGTTTGTTATTAGTGTTTAGAAATGCAACAGGTTTTTGTATGTTAATTGTATCCTGAAACTTTACCGAGTTCATTGATGAGCTCCAAGTAGTTTTTTTGGTGTTGTCTTTAGGATTTTCTATGTATAGTATCATGTTATTTGCAGACAAAAACAGTTTAATTCTTCCTTTCCAATTTGGACTCCTCTTATTTTTAAAGTAATGTCTGATTGCTGTAGCTAGGACTTCAAATACTGTGTTGAATAAAAATGGTGAGAGTGGGCATCCTTGTCTTGTTCCTGATCTTAGAGGAAATGCTTTCAGCTTTTCGCAGTTGAGTATGACATTATTGGTGGGCTTATATATGGCCTTTATTATGTTTTATGCTCCACTTTGTGGAGAATTTTTATCATAAATGGATGTTGAATTTTGTTAAAAGCTTTGTCTGCATCTGTTGGTGATCATAAGATTTTTATTCTTCAGCTTGTTAACGTGGTATATCATTGACTGACTTATGGATATTGAACTATTCTTGCATCCATGGGATAAATCCCACTTGATCATGGTGTATGATCCTTTCAGTGTATTGTTGAATTCAGTTTGCTAATATTTTATTGAGGATTTTTGCACGTATGTTCATCAGTGAGATTGGCCTGTAATTTACTTTTTTTGTGATATCTTCTTGTTTTGGTATGAGCTTGATGCTTGCCTCCTAGAATGAGTTCAGAAGCATTTCTTCCTCTGTAGTTTTTTGGAATGGTTTGAGAAGGATAAGTATTAGCCCTTCTCTAAATGTTTTGTAGAATTCACCCATGAAACCATCTGGTCCTGGACTTTCGTTTGTTGGGAGGTCTTTATTTATTTATTTATTATTACTGATTTGGTTTCATTACCAATAATTGGTCTATTTATATTTTCTATTTCTTCCTGACTCAGCCTTGGAAGATTGTACATTTCTAGGAGCTTGTCCATTTCTGCTAGGTTGTCCATTTTATTGGCATGTAGTTGTTGCAGTAATCTCTTATGATTCTTTGTATTTCTGTGGTATTGGTTGTATCTCCTCCTTTTTCATTTCTGATTTTGTTGATTTGACCCTCTTTTTTTCTTGATAAGTCTGGCTACAAAATGCAGTTATTTGTATGTTGTCTTCACTGAAGTTATCAAATTTCTTGCCCATATTTTATTGAGTTGTTTGTCTTGTTATTGTGTTGTAAAAGTTCTTTTTATATTCTGGATACAAGTCCTTTATCAGTTTGTATTGTATTTACAAAGGTTTCTAATTTTGTTTAGTATTTATTTGTATTGTACTTAGATTTGTATTGTATTACAGAGGTTTTTAATTTAGACAAAGTCCAGTTTATCAAAATTTTTTTCTTCTGTCAGGGTGTTTTTTTTAGTTTTAGGAAATCTTTGCCTACACTAGGGGTGTGAAGATACTCACACTTAGTTCTGAGGGGAGAGGGGAGTACTGTTTTGTTTTTTTCCCCATAAAATACAGAGAATTATGTAAGATTTTTTAAAGTCTTCAGCCCCATCCACACTCCCTTGAAACCACAGATTGGCTAACAGGCATTGTGTGCTTTCTAAGTACAGTTGACCCTTGAACACTGTGGGGGTTAGGGGCACCTGTCTCCCCACCAGTTGAAAATTTGCATGTAACTTTTTTTTCACATCTTTATTGGAGTATAATTGCTTTACAATGTTGTGTTAGTTTCTGTTGTACAACAAAGTGAATCAGCTATGTGTATACATATATCTGCATATCTCCTCCCTCCCACCCTCCCTATCCCACCCCTCTAGATTATCACAAAGCATCGAGTTGATCTCCCTGTGCTGTGCAGCAGCTTCCCACTAGCCATCCATTTTACATTTGGTAGTGTATATATTTCAATGCTACTCTCTCACTTCGTCCCAGCTTCCCTTTCCCCCGCTGTGTCCTCAAGTCCGTTCTCTACGTCTGCATCTTTATTCCTGCCCTGCCACTAGGTTCATCAGTACCATTTTTTTATTTTCTATTTTTTTCATTCTGAATTTTAGTTTATTTTCTTTTGTAATTTAAGATGAAGCAACACTACCTCTAAAGCTGTACCTAAAAGTTGGCTCACTTTTACAATGACCCTTAGTGATATTTTTATTTTTTAAGACTCTTTATCTTATTTTATTTTATTATGCAGCAGGTTCTTATTAGTTATGTATTTTATACATATTAGTGTATATATGTCAATCCCAATCTCCCAGTTCATCCTACCCCCACCACCCCCCACCCACTTTCCCCCCTTGGTGTCCATATGTTTGTTCTCTAAATCTGTGTCTCTATTTCCGCCTTGCAAACCAGTTCATCTGTACCGTTTTTCTAGATTCCACATATATGCATTAATATACAATAATTGTTTTTCTCTTTCTGACTTACTGCACTCTGTATGATAGTCTCTAGGTTCATCCACGTCTCTACAAATGATCCAATTTCTTTCCTTTTTATGGCTGAGTAATATTCCATTGTATATATGTACCACATCTTCTTTATCCGTTCATCTGTTGATGGACATTTAGGTTACTTTCATGTCCTGGCTATTGTAAATTGTGCTGTAGTGAACATTGTGTGGTACATGTATCTTTTTTTTTTTTTTTTTTTTTTTGGTACGCAGGCCTCTCACTGTTGTGGCCTCTCCCGTTGCGGAGCACAGGCTCCGGACGCGCAGGCTCAGCAGCCATGGCCCACGGGCCCAGCTGTTCCACGGCATGTGGGATCTTCCCGGACCGGGTCACGAACCCGTGTCCCCTGCATCGGCAGGTGGACTCTCAGCCACTGTGCCACCGGGGAAGCCCACATGTATCTTTTTAAATTATGGTTTTCTCAGGGTATATGCCCAGTAGTAGGATTGCTGGGTCATATGGTAGTTCTATTTTTAGTTTTTTAAGGAACGTCCATACTGTTCTCCATAGTGGCTGTATCAATTTACATTCCCACCAACAGTGCAAGAGGATTCCCTTTTCTCCACACCCTCTCCAGTATTTACTGTGTCTAGATTTTTTGATGATGGCCATTATGACCCGTGTGAGGTGATACCTCATTGTGATTTTGATTTACATTTCTCTAATGATTAGTGATGTTGAGCATCTTTTCATGTGTGTGTTGGCAATCTGTATGTTTTCTTTGGAGAAATGTCTGTTTAGGTCTTCTGCCCATTTTGGGACTGGGTTGTTTGTTTTTTTGATACTGAGCTGCATGAGCTGCTTGTATATTTTGGAGATTAATCCTTTGTCAGTTGCTTCGTTTGCATATATTTTCTCCCATTCTGAGGGTTGTCTTTTCGTCTTGTTTATGGTTTCCTTTACTGTAGCTTTGTAGTATATTCTGAAGTCAGGGGGCCTGATTCCTCCAGCTCCGTTTGTCTTTCTCAAGATTGCTTTGGCTATTCAGGGTCTTTTGTGTTCCCATACAAATTACAAAATTTCTTGTTCTAGTTCTGTGAAAAATGCCATTGTTAATTTGATTGGGATTACACTGAATCTGTAGATTGCTTTGGATAGTAGAGTCATTTTCACAATGTTGATTCTTCCAACCCAAGAACATGGTGTATCTCTCCATCTGTTTGTATAATCTTTGATTTCTTCCATCAGTGTCTTATAGTTTTCTGCATACAGGTCTTTTGCTCCTTAGGTAGGTTTATGCCTAGGTATTTTATTCTTTTTGTTGCAGTGGTAAATGGGAGTGTTTCCTTAATTTATTTTTCTGATTTTTCGTTGTTAGTATATAGGATGCAGGTAACCTTTGACTCCCCCAAAACTTTTCTACTAATAGCCTACTGTTGATTGGAAACCTTACTGATAACATAAAGTCGATTAACACATATTTTGTATGTTATATGTATTACATGCTGTGTTCTTACAATAAAATAAGCAAAGAGGAATGAAAAATGTTACTGAGAGAGAAAATGATACTAAGAAAATCATAAGGAAGAGAAAATACATTTATAGCACTGCATTATATTTATCGATATTGTAAATTTACATCACCTATTCATAAGATAAATTGTCGTACCTACATCAGTATTGTCTTACATAGTATAAAACACTGTAGATGTTACACATATCACTAACACTAGACATCAAAATGAAAAAATAATGTGAAAATAAAATTCATTTTTATTTACAGGTACAGTGATTCATGCATTGACAATAAAACAGCAATATGATTGCTTTATGGTATCCTTGTGTGATTGATACAGTTGCTTCCCGGTAGCCTGGCCTATACATTAGTGAATGAATTGTTGTAAAATTTTTTTTTTTTTTTTTGCGGTACGCAGGCCTCTCACTATTGTGGCCTCTCCCGTTGTGGAGCATAGGCTCCGGACGCGCAGGCTCAGCGGCCATGTCTCACGGGCCCAGCTGCTCTGCGGCATGTGGGATCTTCCCGGACCGGGGCACAAACCCGTGTCCCCTGCATCGACAGGCGGACGGACTCTCAACCACTGCACCATCAGGGAAGCCCAAATTGTAAAATTTTAATGGCATATAGTTTTACATATTATAGTGATATTCATAACGCAGTATTGGAAACATTATTACTTTTTTAAAAAACCATTTACTTGTAATGATAGGCTGACATGCAGTTTCTCCAATTAAGAGGTGGGGACATACTGAATACAGTAATGTAATTCTTATGCCTATGTAAGGATAGGCTATCCACTTCAATACAAGTCTTACACACAGTGTTTTACATGATGCATTCTTAGGCGATGATGATGATGATGCAAAAAACACTTCATACAGTTCTTGCTCTACAATTATTAGATTTTCACGAAGACATAGACATACACAACAGATAAGTTTGTTAAGTGTACTGTGGTGATTATTTACTAATTTACTAAGTGGAAGTGGATTATAAAGATCTTCATTTTTGTCTTCACGTTGAGTAGGGTGAGGAGGAGGAGGAGGGAGAGGAGGGGTTGGTCTTGCTTTCACAGAGGTGGCAAAGGTGGAGGATGTGGCAAGAGGAGGCAGGAGAGGTATGCACACTTGGTGTAGCTTTATGGAAGTACATGGAAATTTCTGTCTGAAATTTTTTGCTTTTTCATTTCTCTAAATGTGTTTCTGTATGGTACCAATCCTTTTTCAACCATTTGCTTTAGTTTCAGTTTCAGTGATACATAGAAGGGTCCATGTCATAAAAGAAGCCAAAAGCAATCTTGAATAGTCAGAACCCTTCTTCCGAACTGTATAATGTCAGTTTGTTTTCTGACACTGCTTCTTCTATGTCTTTTTCCTTATCTGTCACTGATTTGCAAGCACTCATCTCCATCAAATCTTCTTTTGTTAATTCCTCTGTTGTGTCTCTTAGTTCTTGAATTTCTCCAAGATCCATATCTTGAAACACTTTAACCGCCCCCCCTTTTCTGTCATGTCCACAATCTCTTCCACGATTTCCTTGATTGGCTCTTTCATAAATCCTGTGAAGTCATGCACAACACCTTGACACAGTTTTCTCCAGCAGGAATTTATTGTTTCAGGCTTGATTTCTTTCATGGCTTTTTAAATAACAGTGATGGCATCTTCAGTTGTCTAATCCTTCCAGACTTTCATAGTGTTTTCTCTATTGGGGTTCTCTTCCATAGCATTGACAGTTCTTTCCATAGAGTACCATGACCTAGAGGCTGAATTAGAGATGACGCGTTTTGGGGCAAGTACACCACTTGGATGCCATTCATTAGTTGATGGATATTTGGGTTGTTTTCACTTTGGGCTGTTATGAATAATGCTGTTGTGAACATTTATGTGCAATTTTTTGTGTGGGCACATGTTTTCATTTCTCTTGGAAATATACCTAGCAGTAGAATTGCTGAGCCATATAGTAGTTTTTTTTTTTTTTTTTTTTTTTTGGTCATGGCATGTGGGATCTCAGTTCCCCAACCAGGGATTGAACCCATGCCCCTTGGCATTGGGAGCATGGAGTCTTAACCACTGGACCACCAGGGAAGTCCCCATATAGTAATTCTGATGTTTAACATTTTGAAGAACTGAAAACGGTTTTCCAAAGTAGTTGTACCATTTTGCATTTCCACCAGCAATACATGAGGGTTCCAATTTCTCCACATCCTCACTTGTTATTGTCTGCCTAGATCCACTTTTGATTACTTCATAACTTTAATGTGCCTCAACCTTTATTTTTGGTTTCATCCACTCTAGGCAAACTTTATTTTTTTTAATTTAATATCTTTATTAGAGTATAATTGCTTTACCATGTTGTGTTACTTTCTGCTGCACAACAAAGTGAATCAGCTATATGTATACATATATCCCCATATCCCTTTAGGCAGACTTTAATTTCCTACTTTGTAAAATGGAATTTTGGTGGATCTACACCTCTCCTATCCTTCCCACCTCTGCCCCTAAATTCTGTCTTTACCATCTTAGGGTGATTACCTTACATTCTCCTCTGTAACAATAATTATTTTGTGTTTTGTTTTTTCACCATAAATATTTGTTTATTTGTTTTCTTGGTAGCACAATGAAAAAAGCATTTGGCTGGAATGCAACACACTTAGGTTCTAGTCTGTCACTACCTATACTTGGTACACTTCCCTAACTTCTGGGTTTGAGTATTCATCTGTAAAATGGGGCTCTGGTTAGAGTTCAGGACTTTGCTAGTTCTAAGATTCACTGATTCTGTGAAGGAATAAGCATCCTCCGTGTATGCATGTAATAATTCATTTTATAAACTTATTTTACACAATTTTTAGGACTCCATCATTGCATAAAGTACATGCATATTTCACACAAAATACTTAGACTTTAAAACTAAAATAGGAACTTGATCAGAAGATTATAGTTGATATTTCCAAGATCCCCAAACTTCTGCAAGATTATCTAAAAGAATTTTTATCAAATTCAGCTTATTGTTAGACTTGTCTCTTTCTATTAGTGTCACTCCCCTAACTGCTCAATGAGCTGTGTAGATAATTAAAAAACATGTTGCTTTTTAAAAAGAGCTGATCCTTCCTAAAATGGGTGGTTGTAGAGCATGAATCATTCTGTGCCATTCTGTAGTTTGGTGATTAAGACTGAATTTGCAAATTTACTTCTGAAAAGAAGTTTCTAAGGTTGAAGGAGATTATTGGATTTAGAGTGTCTACCATTCTTTAGCTCTATGACCTTTGGAAAGTTTTCTACCTCTCTGATTCTGTTTGCCCAATTTAAAGGGCATGAGTCTCAACATTGTTAAAAGTGAGATAATCTACAGATTTCTATACTGCAAGTAATCATACATGTATAGGTTATTACTTTTATGATTTTATGCAGATAATTCAGATTTTTTTTCAGATTCAAAAGGATTTTGTTGAGCTTGTTCCATGTTAAGCTTTTTATTTTACCCTTTTAAAATTTATACCCCCTTTGGGGCTTCCCTGGTGGCGCAGTGGTTGAGAGTCCGCCTGCCAATGCAGGGGAAACGGATTCGTGCCCCGGTCTGGGAAGATCCCACATGTCGCGGAGCGGCTGGGCCCGTGAGCCATGGCTGCTGAGCCTGTGCGTCCGGAGCCTGTGCTTTGCAACGGGAGAGGCCACAACAGTGAGAGGCCTGCGTACCGCAAAAAAAAAAAAAAAATTTATACCGCCTTCACCCATTTCTCCCACCCTCCACCACCCACATCTGGCAACCACCAGTATCTGTGAGTTGTTCTGTTTTGTTTTTATTTTTTGGTTTCTTTTTAAGTTTCCACATGTAAGAGAGATCTTATAGTATTTGTCTTTCTCTGACTTATTTCACTTAACGTAATACCTGTGAGGTCTGTCCGTGAGAAGATTTTGTTCTTTCTTATGGCTGAATAATATTCCATTGTGTGTGTGTACCACAGTTTCTTTATCCATTCATCCATCCATGGAAACTTAGGTTGTTTCCATGTCTTAGCTATTTAAATAATGCAGTGAACATGGGGATCTGTATATTTTATCAACTTAGTGTTTTTGTTTTCTTCAGGTAAATACCCAAAAGTGGAATTGCTGGATCATATGGTAGTTCTCTTTTTAATTTTTTGAGGAACCTTCGTACTGTATTCAGTAGTGGCTGCACCAATACATTCTCACCAATAGTGCACAGGGTTCTCTTTTCTCTACATCCTTGTCAACAATCTGTTGTGTTTTTTGTAATAAGCCATCCTAACAGATGTGAGGTGACATCTCATTGTGGTTTTGATTTGCATTTCCCTGATGATTAGTGATGTGGAGCACTTTCTCATGTACCTGTTGGCCATCTGTATGTCTTCTTTTTAAAAAAAAGTCTATTTATGTCTTCTGCCCATTTTTTAATTGGATTGCTTGGTTTTTTGCTACTGAGTTGTATGAGTTCATTATATATTTTTTTAATTTATTTATTTTTGGCTGCGTTGGGTCTTCGTTGATGCACACAGGCTTTCTCTAGTTGTGGTGAGCAGGGTCACTGTTCGTTGCGGTGTGCGGGCTTCTTTTGTTGTGGAGCATGGGCTTCACTAGTTGCGGCCTATGGGCTCAGAAGTTGTGGCATGGGCTTAGTTGCTTCGTGGCATGTAGGATCTTCCCAGACCAGGGATTGAACCCATGTCCCCTGCATTGGCAGGCGGATTCCTAACCACTGTACCACCAGGGAAGTCCCCATGTAACACCTTATCAGATCTTTGGTTTACACATATTTTCTCCCATTCCATAGCTAGCCTTATCATTTTTTTGATGGTTTCCTTTGTTGTGCAGAAGCATTTTATTTTATTTTTAAACACTGTTTATTTTTTAACATTTATTTATTTGGTTGCACCGGCTCTTAGTTGTGGCAAGCAGGCTTCTCCATTGTGGCTCACTGGCTCCTTAGTTGCAGCTTGCCGGCTCTTTAGTTGCAGCACATGGGCTCCTTAGTTGCAGCAGGCAGGCTCCTTAGTCATGGCTCCAGGGCTCCTTAGTCGTGACACGAGGGCTTCTTAGTTGTGGTATGCATGTGGGATCTAGTTCCCTTACCAGGGATTGAACCTGGGCCCCCTGCATTGGGAGTGTGCAGTCTTATCCACTGCGCCACCAGGGAAGTCCAGAAGCATTTTAATTTGATGTAATCCCACTTGTTTACTTTTGCTTTTGTTGCCTTTGCTTTTGATGTCAGATTAAAAAAATCACTGCCAAGATCTATGTCAAGGAGCTTACTGTCCATATTTTCTTTTAGGAGTTCTATGGTTTCACGTCTTATGTTCAAGTCTTTAATCCATTTTGAGTTTATTTCTGTGTATGGTGTAAGGTGGGGTTCAGTTTCATTTTTTTGCACGTGGCTCTACAGTTTTCCTAGCACCATTTATTGAAGAGACTGTCTTTTCCTCATTGTATATCCTGGCATATTTCTTGTCTTAAATTAATTGACCATATATGTGTGGATTTATATAAGGGCTCTCTATTCTGTTCCATTGTGTTATGTCTTTTTATACCAGTACCATACTGTTTTGGTTACTGTAGGTTTGTAATGTAGTTTGAAATCACAAAGCATGATGCCTCCAGCTTTGTTCTTCTTTCTCAAGATAGCTCTGGCTATTCAGGGTTTTCTATGGTTTCATACAAATTTTAGGAGTTGTCTATTTTTTTGAAAAATGCTGTTGGAATTTGATAGGGATTGCATTGAATCTGTAGGTTGCTCTGGATAGTATGTACATGTTAACAATATTGAGTCTTCTAATCTGTGAACATAGAATATCCGTTTATTGGTGTGTTCTTCAATTTCTTTCGTTACTGTTTTGTAGTTTTCAATATACAGGTCTTTCACCTCCTTGGTTAAGTTTATTCCTAGGTATTTTACTCTTTTTGATGAATAAATAGTATAGTTTCTTAATTTCTCTGATAATTCATTATTAGGGTATATATATATACCCTATATATATATATGCAACAGATTTTTGTGTATTGATTTTGTATCCTACAACTTTACTAGATTTACTAGTCCAAACAGTTTTTTGATGGAGTTCTTAGGATTTTCTATATATAATGTCATGTCATCTGCAAATAGTAAAAGTTCTACTTCTTCCTTTCCAACTTGGATGCCTTTTATTTATTTTTCTTGCCTAATTGTGCTGACTAGGACTTCAGTACTATGTTAAGTACAAGTGGTGAGAGTGGGCATCTTTGTCTTGTTCCTGATCTTAGAGGAAAAGCTTTAAGTTTTTCACCCCTGAGTATGATGGTCATTGTGGGCTTGTCATAGATGGCCTTAATGGTGTTGAGATATATTTCCTTTGTATCCACTTTGTTGAGAGTTTTTAATCATAAATGGATGCCGACTTTTGTCAAATGCTTTCTGCATCTATTGAGATCATATGATTTCTATCCTTCATTTTGTTAATGTGGTGTATCACATTAACTGATTTGCAGCTGTTGAACCATTCTTGCATCCTTGGAGTAAATCTCACTTGATCATGGTTTATGATCCTTTTACTGTATTATTGAATTTGGTTTGCTAATGTTTTGTTGAGGATTTTTGCATCTATGTTCATCAGTGATACTGACCTGTAATTTTCTTGCGGCATGCTTGTCTAGTTTTGGGATCAGGGTGATGCTAGCCTCATAAAATGAATTTGGAAGAGTTCCCTTCTCTACTGTTTTTGGAAGAATTTATGAAGGACTGGTATTAATTCTTATTTGAATATGTATTAGAATTCACCAGTGAAGCTGACTGATCCTGGCCTTTGGTTGTTAAGAGATTTTTGGTTATTGATTTAGTCTCCTTACTAGTAGTAATCAGTCTATGTTCAGATTGTCTATTTCACCATGATTCAGTATTGGTAAGTTGTATGTTTCTAGAAATTTATCCATTTCTTATAGGTTGTCAATTTGTTGGCATGTAATTGTTCATAATACGATCAGTTATGATCCTTTGTATTTCTGTTGCATCAGCTGTAATATCTGTTTCATTTCTGATTTTATTTATTTGAGTCTTCTCTTTTTTTCCTGGTGAGTCTAGCTAAAGGCTTGGCAGTTTTGTTTACCTTTTCAAAAACTAGCACTTAGTTCCATTGATCTTCTCTATTGTCTTTTCGATCTCTGTTTCATTTATTTCTGCTCTCATCATTATTTCCTTTCTTCTAGTAATTTTGGGCTTTGTTTTTTCTTCTTTTTCTAATTCCTTGAGGTGTAAAGGTAGGTTGTTTGAGACTTTTTTAATTTCTTCAGGTAGGCATTTATCACTATGAATTTCTCTCTTAAAACTGCCTTTGCCGCATCCCGCAAAGTTTGGTATGTTACTTTTCCACTTTCATTTGTCTCAAGGTATTTTTTAATTTCTCTTTTGATTTCTTCTTTAACCCTTTGGTTGTTCAGTAGCATGTTGTTTTACCTCCACATATTTGTGAGTTTTCCAGTTTTCTCCATGTAATTAATTTCTAATTTCATACCATTGTGGTCAGAAAAGATGCTTGATAAGATTTCAGTCCTTTTAAATTAAGACTTGTTTTGTGGCCTAATGTATGATCTATCCTGGAAAATGTTCCATGTATACTGGAGAAGAATGTGTTTTCTTTTGGTTTTGGACAGAATGTTCTGTATGTATCTGTTAAGTCCATCTGATCTAATGTATCATTTAATGTGTATTTTTCCTAATTGATTTTCTATCTGGATGATATATCCCCTACTATTACTGTATTGCTGTCTGTTTCTCCCTTTAGGTCTGTTAATAATATATTTGCTGTATATATTTATCAATAGGTGTTCTTTTGTTGGGTGCATAAATATTTACAAATGTTATATTCCCATGTTGGATTGACCTCTTTCTCATTATGTAATACCCATATTTGTCTGTTCATTACAGTCTTAAAGTCTGTTTTATCTGATATAGGTATATGTACTCTAGCTTTCTTTTGGTTTCCATTTGGATGGAATATCTTTTTCTATCCCTTCACTTTCAGTCTGTATGTGTCCTTTCATCTCAGGTGAGTCACTTGTAGGTAGCATATAGGTGGATCTTGTTCTTTTTATCCACTCAGCCATTCTGTGTCTTTTGATTGGAGAATTTAATCTGTTTACATTTAAAGTAATTATTGGCAGGTATATGCTTATTGCCATTTTGTTAATTGTTTACTGGCTGTTTTTGTAGTGCCTCTCTCTTCCTTTCTTCTTCTCTTGCTCTCTTCCTTTGTGGTTTGATTTCCCTTAATGGTTTATTTATATTTCTTTTTTTGAATTTTCTATAGGTTTTTGCTTTGTGGTTACAGTGAGGCTTACATATGGCAACTTAGACCTGTAACAGTCTATTTTAAGTTGGTAACAACTAAGTTTGATCCTCTTCTGAAGCTCAGCATTTTTACTCTTTCCTTCCCCTCCCCTCATTTTATGTTTTTGATGTCACGTTTTACTTGTGTATCCCTTAATTAATTATTGTGGACTTCCCTGGTGGCGCAGTGGTTAAGAATCCGCCTGCCACTGCAGATGCCTGTTTTTACATCTTACATAGAATCTATCACAGCATTTACCCAATAAGAAGGGTTAGCAAACTTTCAAATAATAGAACTCTGGATCAAGAAAAATGTGACTAGAAATAGACTTGGAGCCAAAAAGACCTAAGATGTGTACAATTTTATATGTGATATTATACAATTCAGTTCATCTCTCTCAACTTCTGAAAAATTCTAACTACTAAAGACTCAACAAGGGAACTTCCCTGGTGGCACAGTGGTTAAGAATCCTCCTGCCAATGCAGGGGACAGGGGTTTGAGCCTTGGTCTGGGAAGATCCCATGTGCTGCAGAGCAACTAAGCCCATGTGCCACAACTACTGAGCCTGCACTCTAGAGCCTGCAAGCCACAACTACTGAAGCCCGCGTGCCACAACTACTGAATCCCACGCACCTAGAGCCCAGGCTCTGCAACAAGCAAAGCCACCACAATGAGAAGCCTGCATACCGCAACAAAGAGGAGCCCCTGCTCACCGCAACTAGAGATAGCCCACGTGTAGCAACGAAGACCCAATACAGCCAAAAATTAATTAAAATTAATTAAGTAATTAAAAAATATTGTAACCATAATTATTTTTACTACTTTTGTTTTTTAATCCTCATACTAGCTATAATAGTGTTTAGTCCACTTTAGTATATTTTTACCTTTCCAGTGAAATTTGTTCTTTGATATATTTTCTTATCAATTCGCACTCTTTCTTTCCAGCTTAAAGAAACCCCTTTAACATTTCTTGTTAAGGCCAGTTTGGTAGTGATGAACAACTTTAGATTCTGTTTGTATGGAAAACTATCTCTCCTTGAATTCTGAATGATAACTTTGCTGGGTGGAGTATTCTTGGTTAGTTCTTTTCTTTCAGCACTTTGAGTGTATCAGCTGCTTCCTTCTAGCCTGCAAAGTTTTTGCTGAAGAATCTGCTGATAATCTTATGGGAGTTCCCTTGCATGTAACAAGTTGTTTTTCTCTTCTTGCTTTTAATATCCTCTCCTTGTCTTTAACTTTCGAGATTTCAGTTATAATGTGTCTTGGTGTGCATCTCTTTGGGTTTCTTCTTTGGAACCTTCTGGGATTCTTGGATCTGGGTGTCTGTTTCCTCCCCAAATTAGGGAAGTTTTCAGCTGTTATTTCTTCAAACAAGATTTCTGTCTCTTTCTCTCTTCTTCTGGTATCCCTTTAATGCGAATGTTAGTCTGTTTGATGTTGTCCCTTAAACCATCTTCAGTTTTTTTCATTCTTTTTTCTTTTTGCTTCTCTGATTGGGTGAGTTACAGTACCTGTCTTTGAATTGACTGATTATTATGCTTCATCTAGTCTGCTGTTGAACCCCTCTAGTGTATTTTTCAGTGAATTATTTTATTCTTTAGCTCTGTGACTTTTATTTGATACACTTTCTTATTTTTTCCATCTCTTTGTTGAAAGTTCCACTGTGTTCATCTTTTCCTTTTCCCAGGTCATTGAGTATCTTTATGACCATTACTTTGAACTTTTTATCAGGTAAATTACTTATCTTCATTTCATTAAAGATTTTTTCTGAGGTTTTATCTTGTTCTTTCATTTGGAATACATTACTCTGTTTCTTCATTCTGCTTCATTCTCCATGTTGACTGGTTGGAAACAACCACCTCTCCAAGTCTTGAAGGAGTGGCCTCGTGTAGGAGCTGAACCTTATCTTTCAACGACTTCCCCAACTCTGTCTTCTCTCAAACCTTTGTGCTTGTTCAAGCAGGCTGTTACTATTTTTTATTTTGGCTGCACTGCACAGCATGCAGGATCTTAGTTCTCTGACCAGGGATTGAACCCATGCCTCTAGCGGTGGAAATGTGGAGTCTTAACCATTGGACCACCAGGAAAGTCTAGCAGGCTATTATATTTTTAATAGCTCCTAATTGTTGAGGAGGTGCCAAGATCTGTCACTGTCCCTAAGGGGAGGATCTCAGCACCTAGATTCAGGCTGTTTGGAAGCTTGACTCTCAAGCAGCTTTTAAAAGTATGTAAATTGATACAGTTCTATGGAACTGCCGGTGTAAACCCTGCTGGCCAGGCAGTCTGTTGGTGTCCCCTGAGTAACAGTTGCAGAAATCAGGGCACTAGATGAGTATATAAGTTCTCTTCTGTAAGATACTGGTGAGCTGGAACAAGACAGAGAGCATCAGATGTGTGCCAAACCTGAAGCCTGCTCCTCAGGCCGAAGCTCTAGGACAGTCAAGAGGCCTCCTTCACAGAAAGACTGGGAGTTGTTCCTCAGTTTACTGTCTGCAGTGCCCTGGGAGTGACAGCCTGCCAAGAGTCATCTCTGATTGCCATAGCCCTCTGGGCCTCAAGAATGCAAGACCAACTGGCCACCAGAGACAGGCAATTAAGGGGCATCTTCTGGGTGGCAATTGCAAAAACCGGGACAACAGATGTAAAAACCTATCTGCCACAGGTAAAGCTTCCCTCCAGGAGACACTAGTGCTTTGGAGCAATGCTATTGAGAGTTAGACTGGGTAAAAAATTCATTTCCTCAGATTTAGAAGTCACTGCCTGATGGTCTTTTGCTATCCTGGGTTTCTGATGAGATATTTAATGCCAGTCTGATTACTCCCCTTTAACCTTATTCTTTTTCATAGAAGCCTTTAAGATCTTCTTAATACTGGATTCTGAAATTTCTCTAGTACTATATTTATCTGTAGGTAAAAGTAATCCTGTTTAACACCAGGAGGGCCCTTTTGATTTAAATGAGGATTCCATTTAATCCTCAGACATTTCTTGTATTTCTTTAATATTTCTTCCCCTCCATTTTCTTAAGCATCTTTTTCTGCAGCTCTCATTGTTCGGATGTTGGGACTTCTGGATTGATTGTATCTTGTCTCTTTTTGGTGCACTTATCATTTCTATAATTTTTTCTCAACGTTTAGAGAACTCGTTTCCCCCCCCCCCCCCAAAATCCTTTTTCTCACTTCAACTACTTCTAGAGCACCTTATTTTGTTTGGAAGTCAATATCATTTAAGATTTCTCTATTCATGTTAACTAGTTTTAAAAATTGTGTTTTTCCTGAGTGCATTTTTGACCTGTAGGGTCAGTTTCCCGATTATTTCTCTTGGTCTCTACCTTTGAGGTTGAAGACTTTCGTCAAAGGTTTAGTGATCCTTGGTCATCTCTTCATACTTATGGATGAAGTGTTAGAGATCTCATTGAAAGCCCTGTGTCCCTAGCAAGGTTTTTTCTTTAAGGTGAATAGGTAGGGATCTGTCAGTGATGCTGGGCACCAGAATCTGGAAAATTTTACTGTGGGATACCATCATCTACATTAACAGCCTTTGCTCTTTCCAGTTTTGTTCACTCTCTTTAGGGAATAACCCTCCTTTCCTTTTTTCCCTGCAGGGTAAATGTAAGGTGTCAACTTTGTTATACAAACCTTCAGTTAACCTCCCTCTTTACCATCCCTCTTCTCACACCTGTGTTCCTATCCCCCTTCTCCACTTCAGCTCACCCTACACGTTTTTTCCTAGGTTGCCAGAGCATTGCTCCCTCTCCCTGTTTCTACATGTGGTAGATTTATAACTTTATTCTTTATTTTAGTTTTATTGTCTTTGAGTGGGGAGATGATATAATTATGCAATCTATTAAAGTTTTTGTTTCTAGCTCTTTGCTTTAATAAATGCTGTGATAGCCATCATTGTGTCTAAATCTTTGTGCATATGTTAATTTTTCCATAATTAAAAAAAACTTTTTATTTTAAAATAATTGCATGGACTTCCCTGGTGGCGCAGTGGTTGAGAGTCCGCCTGCCGATGCAGGGGACGTGGGTTCGTGCCCCGGTCCGGGAAGATCCCACATGCTGTGAAGCAGCTGGGCCCGTGAGCCATGGCCGCTGAGCCTGCACATCCGGAGCCTGTGCTCTGCAGTGGGAGACGCCACAACAGTGAGAGGCCCACGTAACGCAAAAAATAAATAAATAAATAAATAAAATAGAATAATTGCAGATTCACAGGAAGTTGCAAAGATAAGACAGGGAGGTCCCAGGTACCCTTCATCCGGTTTCCCCCAATGGTTGCTTCTTCTGTAAGAATATCAAAACTAGGTATATCATTGGTGTAAAGTATGTGGTGAGTGTGTGATTATCTTAATTTTTAGGATAAATATTTATAAGTGAAATAGTTCAAAATTGTTGTGATTATTGCCTAATTATGTATATGTATATGACCTATTTAGAATGCTTCTTGTTATAAATAACCAAATTCAAACTCACTTCTTAGACTATATCTAGAGGGGTTAATAGGTAGGGATCTATGAGGCTGGACTCTGAATATATCTCCGTGGATTTCCCTGTTTTTCTCCACTCTTAGCCAGTGAATGTCTGAGCTTTATTTTCCTGTATTTTAATATCATTCTCAGACATTTTCTTCCTATTTGGTGACAGTAATCCCCTCTGACAACTCCTTGGTCCGTATTGCTTAAGATTTCAGAAGTAGAGCTTCCAGCGTCCATTATTTCCTTCCCTAAAAGTTTCTAATCTTGCTTAGATCATGCAAGGGAGGTACCTACCTATGGGAAGGTAGGGTGGATAGGACCAGGTGATTAGTAGCCTTGCCAAGCTGTGGAGGGTTATTTCCTGAAAGGAAAATGATGCCAGACAGAAGAAGCTGAGTATGAGAGTAGCAGTCCAGTGTCCCTGCACTCTTCCCAACATAACAGTGAGTTGTATTTGTTGTAATTTTGTGTGTTTTTGAAATGATGTGAATATTTCATGAGTAATTCTCATAGGAAAAGATTCCAACAATTCAGAATTGTATTATATAAGACAAAATATGAAAACTCCCTTTTATATTCCCCCACATCCTTATTCCTTCACCATTTCCAGGAGGGGAACCCTATCAACAATTGTCTGTATCCTTTAAACCCCTCTCAATATGTTTGTATACTAATATATGTACCTATATACATTTTATTTTATTTTTTATTGGAGGATAATTACTTTACACTGTTGTATTAGTTTCTGCTGTACAATGAAGTGAATCAGCTATTAAATGGATTACACTATAGCTAATCTACCTACCTATCTATCTTATCCAGTTACTTGTCCTTTTCATTGTAATGGTGTGTCTTAACTTTCCTTGATAGTACCTCTCTATTATATGGATGTGCCATCAATTACTTAACTGCTGCTATTGATTACAAGTTATATTCATTTATTTTACACTAACAATAAAGTGATGGCTTTTTTATTTTTTGCTTCAGTATTTATTTCCTGCTTAATTAAAAGATCTAGGACTCTAGATACTGTGTGACATCACAGCATCATGCTAAGGCACTGTTAACAAGTCCACTCAAAGTGTTTTGGCATTGGTTTTTTTCCTATGTTGATCTTTTTTTTTAAATTGTGGTAAAATACACATAACAAAATTTACCATCCTAACCATTTTTAAAAATAAATATTTAAAAAAGAACATTGAATTTATTTATTTAGGCTGTGCTGGGTCTTAGTTGCAGCACATGGGGTCCTTCGTAGTGGCATGCAGACTCTTAGTTGTGGTGTGCATGTGGGATCTGGTTCCCTAAGCAGGGATCGAACTTGGGCCCCCTGCATTGGGAGCAGGGAGTCTTATCCACTGGACCACCAGGGAAGTCCCCACCATCTTAACCACTTTTAAGTGTACAGTTCAGTCGTATTAAATACATTCACATTGTTGTGCAACCATCACCACCATCTATCCCCATAACGCTTTTCATTTTGTATGACTGAAACCCTATACCCAGTAAACATTTTGAGTCCTTGCTTTCAATTCTTTAGGTATATACCTAGAGGAATTGTTGAATTATATGGTGATTCTATTTTTAATTTTGGAGGGACTCACCATACTGTTTTTCATAGCAGCTGCACCATTTTTATATCTCAGCAAAATGCACAAAGGTTCCAATTTCTCCACATCCTCATCAACAAGTTATTTTAAATATACATGTACTTTAGAATGCATTAATAATAGGTAGTATGTATCAAGTAGTACTACCTGTGTACTAAGCATTATGCTAATTACATTAAATGTCAAATTCTCATAGCAGCTACTATCCCCATTTTATAAATAGTCATTTTTGAGGCTTGGGATGTTAAGTGACTCCCAGTTCAAGAAGTCACCCTTCAGTAGTACCTGTGTTCTTGATATTCCATAACTGTTGCCTCCCAGAAATAAACTTACTTAGTCAAAGGATATATATTTTTTAAACTTTAAACTGCCAAATTACCTTTCACAAAGACTTCACCAATTTTTTTTTTTTTTTTTTTTTTTTTACGGTACGCGGGCCTCTCACTGTTGTGGCCTCTCCCGTTGCGGAGCACAGGCTCCGGACGCGCAGGCTCAGCGGCCATGGCTTACGGGCCTAGCCGCTCCGCGGCATGTGGGATCTTCCCTGACCTGGGCACGAACCTGTGTCCCCTGCGTCAGCAGGTGGACTCTCAACCACTGCGCCACCAGGGAAGCCCAAGACTTCACCAATTTTATTCCCATCAACAGCATAAAAGAGTGCCTACCCACTCCTTCCAAATCCTTGTCAATATATGAAATTGCTTTTTGATTTCTCCCAAGGCACTGGGCAAAAAATTGATCTTTGTTTTAATTTTTTCTCTGTTACTATTGATTTGAGATCTTTTCATGCATTTATAGAACATTTGAATGTTTTCTTGAACTGGCATGTTATTAGTTTGAGTAATGCTAGGCTGCTGTATTAGTTTCCTATGGCTGCTATAAATTTAGTAGCTTAAAGCAACACAAAGTTATTATCTTACAGTTTTGTGAATTAGAAGTCCAAAATGGGTCAGCAGCGTGTTGTTTCTTCTGTAGGCTCTAGGGAAGAATCCATTTCCTTGTCTTCTCCAACTTCTAGAAGTTGAGTTGCCTGCATTCCTTGGCTCATGGCCCCTTCCTTGTATTGTCATCATATCTCACTCTGACCTTCCTGCTTCCCTCTTAGAAGGACCCCTTTCCCAAACAACTTCAGTTTTTCTCGTTGTTTTGAAATGCAATTTTATTAATACTAAATTCTCATATTTATTTGAGTCTGTGGCTAGATTTCATTCTGATCCAGTACCAGGACTACAGAGTTTTAATTACTATAGTGTTATATTTTGCTATCTGGGGGCCAAATTCCCAATTATTTCTCTTGTTTGAAAATTTTTTGGCTGTTTTTGCTGATTTCCTTTTCCAAGATTTTACTGGTCAGGTTCTACAGAATACCATGTTGCTTTCAGTTGAGATTGTTTTGAATTTATGGATTACTTTCTGGAAAATTGACACTTAAAGGTTTGATTCTTCCCATCTAGGAGTATTCTATAGCTTGCTTTTGTTAGTTTGTTAAAGCATCATATACCCTTCAGATGTGTGTGTTTCTAGATTTTAGAGCTGTTGCTGTTGCAAATTTATTGCTTTTTATCTATTACATTTTTTATTGGTTATTTCCATTATGTAGAAATACTTTTGTTTCTGTAATTTGTATGGTAGTTTGTTTCTTCCTTGCCTAAAACCCTTTATTGGTTGTACTAATTTTTCGGTTATTTTTCTCCAATTTTCTAGGTAAATAGCCACTTTGTAATGGTGACAGTTCTGGTTCTTTTTCTTGCCTTAAATTATTATCTGTTACTGCAAGTACAACTTTGAGAAGTAGCCATTAAACTGTGTAATTGTGATGAACATCTGTCTTTTGTAGGAATGCTCGTATGTTTCTGTGATTTTCTAATAGATAACTGAGTTGAGTAAGTTTCTCTCCACTTCGTTCCTAGACTACGAAGTGTTTCAGTCTTAAATGCATCTTGAATTTTGTCAGATGTCTTCATAATTTTTCTAAGAGTTTTCTTCTGTACATATATTAAATAGTGAATAACAGTAAGTTTCCTGTTTGAATTATCCTTTTATGTCTGCTTGTGAATATTACAATATTCAGTAGTTGTATATGAAGTTCACTGGTGAAACTGACCAGTAGGTTTCTGTTTGGTGTGTGTGTGTGTGTGTGCACACACGCACACACGTGCATGCATGTGTGTTATTCTCTTCTGCTTTGGATGTCAGGGTTATGCTAGTGCTCTCAAATTAACTGGAAAGCTTTTCCAACTCTTAGAGATACACTGGTACACTTTATTAAATGGTATTCTTCGTTGAAAATGTAGTAGCACTTGACCTTACTGTCTGACCAACTGACCTTGTTGCCTTTTAGGGGTGACTCTTCAATTTTTTAATCTCCATGATTGTTATATCCCTGTGGGGTTTTTTAAAATTAGTTTTGCCAGAGGCTTATCTATCTTATTAATCTTTTTCAAATAATTAATTTTCAATTTAGAGTTAAAATTTTACTCCTTTTATTTCTAGCTCTTTATTCAGTTAACAACAGCTTTTCTTGTTTTCTAATTGGTATACTCATGGTTATAAATTTTTCTCTTGAGTAAAGCTGAGTATGTCATAGATTTTAACATGTAATGCACTTATACCTAAATACTTGGAAATTTTTAATTTCATTTCCTCTTTAAATCAAGATCTGCCAAGATATTTTCATTTTATTCTCTAGTATGCCAATTTTTTTCAATGTTTGGAAAGAATGGATATAAAGTTACATATATGAATATATCAATTTAGATCAAACTTGTTTGTTATTTAAATTCTCTCTGTATACTTTTCATTTATTTGAATTGTTTATTCTCCATAAACAAACAGAAGAATCTAAGTTAACTATAGAAAATTTTTGTGCAGGTATAGATTTTTTCATGAATTAGGCATGCAGTTGAATCTCTCCCCTTTCCCCATTGCCATCATTTGTATTTTGTGATAAAACCATGATTAACCTGAGAGAAGCAAAATAAAGTCACTTTTGAGGGTAACTTGATGGATAAGGTCAATAAGATTCCCAAGTGTATGATAATGTTTTAGCAAAATCTCAATAAGCCAACCATATGTTAGATTCATACTTGAACTTGAAAGCAATCAGAGCCAATATTTTTTAAACAAAATATTTGACATATACAAAAAAAGAAAAAAGAATAAAAGAAGAAATAGTAACATGGAAGCTCCTACCCAGCTTAAGAAAATCTCATTACTGTACAGGTGATGCCCACGTATACTCCTCCTTGATCATATCTCTATATTATAGTTCACTTGTGGAATTAATAGCTATCCTGAATTTGTCCTGTATTTCTTTTGTATTGTTTCTTTTTTCATTCTTTTTTCTCAGCTTTTTAAAAACAGATATAATTGACATATTGTGTAAGTTTAAAGTGTACAACCTATTGATTTGATGGATTTATATCGCATTGATGGATTTATATTACATTATGATTGCCATTGTAGTATTAGCTAATACCTCTGTTACATCTCATAATTATTATTTCTTCCAGTGGTGGGAACAGTTAAGATCTAGTCTCTTAGAAAGTTTCATGTTTTTAATACAGTTTTATTGTCTGTAATCACTGTACTGTGTGTTAGATCTCTAGGAATTATTTACCTACTCGTTGCAGTTGTGTAATTCTTTATATTTTAACTATATTATTGGCTGTTTTGTATGTTTTAAAAATTTGATTGAAGGTGATGCATTGTATTTATTCTGCAGCTTGCTATTTGCATTTCATCTTATGTTTGTGCAGTTTATTCAAGCTGATGCATGTAGCTTATTCATTTTCACTGTTGGGTATAATATTTTATTATATTAAAATACTATAACTGGGCTTCCCTGGTGGCGCAGTGGTTGAGAGTCCGCCTGCCGATATAGTGGACACGGGTTCGTGTCCCGGTCCGGGAAAATCCCACATGCCGCGGAGCCTGCGCCTCCAGAGCCCGTGCTCCGTAACGGGAGAGGCCCCAACAGTGAGAGACACGAGTACCGCAAAAAAAAAAAAAAAAAATACTATAACTTACCCATTCTCCTCTTGATGGACATTTAGTTGTTTCCTGCTTTTCGTTATTACAAACAGTGCTGCTGTGAACACAATTGTATATGCTCCTTCTAGGGTGTTCATAGCAGCAAGATTCATAATAGCTAAAGAGTAGAAACAACCCAAATGTCCATCAACTGATTAATGGTTAAATTAAAATGTGTTCTATCCATATAATGGAATATTGTTCAGCCATAAAAAGTAGTGAAGTACTGATACATCCTACAACATGGATAAACCTTGAAAACATGTTAAGTGAAAGAAGTCAGTCACAAAAGACTGCATAATATGTGACTCCGTGTATATGAAATATGCAGAATGAGCAAATTCATAGAGACAGAAAGTAGACTAGTGTTTCCCAGAGTCTGGGGGAAGAGTGTAATAATGGTGAGTGATTGTTAATGGGTTTAGGGCTTTTGGGGTTGCTGGGGGGGGGGAATGAAAATGTTCTAAATTTAGTTTGTGGTGATATTGCACAACTCTGAATATACTAAAACCACTGAACTGTACACTTTAGATTGGTGAGCTTATGGCATGTGAATTATATCTCACTAAAGAAGTGAAAGATAATTTCTAGGACAGTATTTCTCAAACCCAACCCACTAGTAGGTTATAAACCAATTTTAGTGAGTTAGAATAGAGTTTGCAGGGTATTTTTGTTTTGAGCTATAAGAATTTCTTCATTTATTCTTTAGAAAACAGGGGAGGAGGGAGCTCACGTGGCTAGTTTGAGTATATAAATTCATGAAATGTTTAAGTGAAAACTCAAAAATAGCATATTTATGATAGTTATGAATATATAATATTTGGCTGCAAAAAATTCAGTAAATTTTTGTTTGGTACTTTGGTTTTACTATTTATTTGGGTGATTAGTGATGATTATACCAGAAATGGAATCTTGAAAGGATCCTTGGAAATAAGAGAAAACACTCTAATTTGGCTTTTATCATCTCTTTGTTCACACTCCAGAGTTTCTGTGTCAAATCTGTCAAGCTTTTCTGCTACTTTCTGCCTTTCTCCCAGATTTTTGCCTTGGCTCTATTCTGTACCACAGCCAAATATATTCCTATTTCTAACATTCTGGTGTTTTGATCAGGTTATAGATTGACTCCTTTGGAAGCATACTGCTATTAAAATTTGATCTGTTGTCCATTTCAGTTTATATTAGAGATTTTGTAGATGTACTGGGTTAAATTTTATATGCTTTGAGAGCTTTAAAGTACTGATACAGTTTTTGTCTTCTGAATATGAATAGCAAATACTTGAGGCATGAAAATAGATATGAAGAGTTTAAAATCACAGATTGAAAGTATTTTAGAACTCTCCTTTTTTGTTCTAGGAAGAATTGTTTTCACTTTCAAATGTTAATAAGCTGAAATTTCTTTCTGTAGTTTTCAGATTTTTTATACTATTTTCTTATAACAACCATCAATCAAAGTTATAGTGATTTTGAGCTCTTTAATCGTGTCATATCCTCATTATCTAATAGTAACTATCTCTGTTTTCTCAAATTTTCTTTTTGTTTTTTGTCTTTTTCTGACAGAGGCTTTTTTTAAATTTTATTTTATTGAAGTATAGTTGATTTACAGTGTTGTGTTAATTTCTGTTGTACAGCAAAGTAATTCAGTTATACATATAAATATGTTCTTTTTCATGTTCCTTTCCGTTATGGTTTATCACCGGATATTGAGTATAGTCCCCAGTGCTATACAGTAGGACCTTATTGTTTATCCATTCTATATATATAATAGTTTGCATCTGCTAATCCTAAACTCCCAGCCCATCCCTCTCCCACCCCCTCCTGCTTGACAACCACAAGTCTGTTCTTTATGTCTAAAACTGGGACCTTTAGTCAGTAAAACTGGGGTGTGTGTGTGTGTGTGTGTGTGTTTTGGCACGAGGCTGGGAAAAAATTAGACTGAGGATGTCATTAAAAGGCAATATTTATCGTGAGGGGCTTGTGGTTGCCAGGCCATTTTTGCCTTCCTCTGACAGAGGCTTTTTTCAGTTGTCTGATATTCGTTGATTGACATCATGTATAAAAGCATAGCATTAGTAAAGCATGGGCAGTTTGAGAAAGCCAAGACAATGCAGGGATCAGAAGGAAACTTAAAAACTATAAATCATATTGGGAAGAGAAAAGAAGGCATAGGAGTCTGTTGAAAAGGAATGTTCAAGAGAGAAAAAAAAAAGTATGGGAAACTAAAATACGGTAGAAATTTAAAGGATAATGCAAGTTAGGAAGATAAATCTGAAAGTAGAATGAAAAACTTAAAGATGCATAAATAAGAGAAAATATAAGAAGATTAATGAAGTAGGCCAGTAGATCCAGAATCTGGCAGGGTGGGGGGAGTTCCAGAGAGAGTAGACAATATGAAGAAGATTGAATTTTCAGTGAATTACAGGAAATTTTCTCAACTGAATGAATCTCTGTTTTGCAAGTACATAGAAAGTACTTAGCAAGATGGATTTTTTTTAAAGCCACTCTGGAAATTTCAGAACATGGGGATTAAAGAGAAGGTCCTTCAAAACAAAAAACAAACAAAAAAACACCTTCCAGGGAGAAAAACAAGCCCTATTTCAAAGCTCAGAAGGCATTGATGGACTTGTCAACAGCACCACTGAAAGCTAGAACGCAACAGAGCAATTTATTTTATACCCAGACTGGCAGTCAAGGATGAGGATAAAATAAAATAAAGATAGGAGAGATCTTAATAAATTTACCTCCCATGCACTCATTCTCCAGAAGTTACTGATAAATGTGCACTATGAAAATGGAGTAAATCAAGATAGAGGAAGACTGTGGGATTGAGGACACAGGACATCCAACACACACAGAGATGACAGTACATTTAAGACATGTATATACTTAAAATTAATAAATATAAATTAAGTGTATTTTTAATGAAATTTGAAAGTTAAAAATAGGATTTTTTTCCCCCTTAGTTGATCAATTTCTCTTATTAATTTAGAACGAGACAGGATTTTCTTCTGTACCAGCCATGGTCAGGATAGAGACTTGTATTTTACATTGAGACCTGGAACTTATAATCCCTTTTTGAATCCTTGAACTGGGAATGATACTTAATAATGTTCGGTTTTATAACTAAAAACAACTTCACAAATACATATTCTTCCAAAAATGCTGCGAACCTTTAAAAAATAAATTTTTAACTTTACTACTCCCATGATACTTGCGGAATTGTAACATTCCAGCATTTTCATGTCTGTTTTTCGCTACTTATATTTCACTACTTTTCAAAAATTTCTCAATTGTAGTTCTTAAAATGAAATTTTAATTGTAAAAGGCAACAAGTTTGAAATCAGAGAATTTGTTTTAGAAACATGTCTTAATCATAAATTTGGAAATGTTCATTCAGGCTCATTATTTCCACTTAGAAAAGTAAGCCAGGTAGTTCCATACTGAATAAATTTCCCAAAGACATGTTTTCACTGAGAATGAACACATTGAATTATGCAGTTTTATAACTACTTTTGTATCCTCTGGGGGACAAAAAAGTACCAAGAATTGAGGCAGGTTGGAATGGCCACCAGAAATCTAAATCTAGTAATGCTTGCCAAGGTATTTCTTATGTCTCAACAGCCCATGTAACTGATTCTGTTATTGTAATTTTCTGTTAAATTGAATCTTTTGAAAAAACAATCTGATGAAACAGGTTTGAAAACACAAATAAAATACTGGAAAATGGGAATTAAAATTCCTTTTCCTACAACTACTGAAAAGAGTGCTGTGGACACTGTTTCTTTTGCTTAAAGCTTTACGAATCAGGCAGCTAATAAGTGTCAGAGCCTGAATGCAATTCCAAGTCTTTCTGCCTCCTGAACTACTACTCAGTCCTCAAAAATTTTGATACAGCTAATTGACGGCATGTAGAGAAAGGAATCAATTTGAAAGTGTTTAATACATTATAAAACGAGATAACATTTTTACCTGTTAAATAAGCTAAGTTTTCTGAGCTTAGTAATACTTAAATACTGGAAGCCCATGTGTAGCTGGAGATGTAATTCACTACAACCCTATCAGAAAAGTCATACTATGTAATAATCCTAAAAACTGTTCACAGCCACAGACTGGAAGGAAATAGTCCAAAGTGTTAATATGTTCAGAGTAGAGATCTAACAAAATAATTATTTTCCCAATTTCCTACATTTAACTTTTTTTTTTTTTTGGCTGCAGTGGGTCTTCACTGCTGTGCGTAGGCTTCTCCTTGCGGTGGCTTCTTTTGTTGCAGAGCATGGGCTCTAGGCACGTGGGCTTCAGTAGTTGTGGCACACAGCCTCAGTAGTTGTGGTACGTGGGCACTAGAGCGCACGGGCTTCAGTAGTTGCGGTGCGTGGGCTCAGTAGTTGTGGCACGTGGGCTCTAGGGTGCAGGCTTCAGTAGTTGTGGCGAACAGGCTTAGTTGCTTCGCGGCATGTGGGATCTTCCCAGACCAGGGATCGAACCCGTGTCCCCTGCATTGGCAGGCGGATTCTTAACCACTGCACCACCAGGGAAGTCCTAACATGTTATTTTTATAAATAGGGTAAATGTTTCTATCTTTATCTGGTAGTTTAACTTTAGGGAAATAATTCTAAATACAGAATAAAGATTATCTAAAAATACTCAACAGCTTTATTTTTTAGTAGTGAAAAATTAGAAACAAATGTCCAGCTGAGCAGAATGTACCAGAGTAAATAGTGATGCTTCTAAGGGAAATATGTAAGACTTAAGAGATTGCATAGGTATAAGGGGGAAAGTTTATAGTGTAATAGTCAAAGCCGGATACAGATTTGTTTATAAAGCATGTGATTACCGATATATATTTTTATAAAAATACAGCAAATTACTGGAAGAAGGTCTGGTAGTTTTATCAGCAATTTTGTTTGGATATTGAGATTCAAGTAATTTTTTCCCTTTGTACTTTTATATATTTTCCAGATTTTATTTAGTCATGTACTGACTTTTAAAAAACTAATATTTTCCTAACATGAGGTAAAGTGATAGGTAATGTTTTCCTAGGCTGCCACTACATACATTCTGTTTGTAGTATCTGTTAATTGGTCCTGTTTTCTTCTGTCCATATGGAATGAACATGTTTGTATTATTTCTTAGATCTGAAACTCAGCACCGAGGCTCTGCTCCCCACTCTGAGAGTGACCTCCCAGAGCAGGAAGAGGAGATTCTGGGATCTGATGATGATGAGCAGGAAGATCCCAATGATTATTGTAAAGGTAAGATTTTCTGTGAGGAGATACTAAGTAAGATGTGATCCATGTATATGCAGTTTTTCATTTGAATATTTGGTCTGTCAGCGTAAACAGTATTGATGCTTTCTGCTTATTGCATCCTTTTCTCTAAGTATAGGAATTAGTATTTCCTTTTACTTTGACTTAATTAAAGCTTAGTTTAAATTAAATTTGTTTCTGCTCCTTAAAAATGATAGTGCAGGGCTTCCCTGGTGGCGCAGTGGTTGAGAGTCCGCCTGCCGATGCAGGGGACACGGGTTCGTGCCCCGGCCCGGGAAGATCCCACATGCCGCGGAGCAGCGGGGCCCGTGAGCCATGGCCGCTGAGCCTGAGTGTTCGGAGGTTGTGCTCCGCAATGGGAGAGGCCACAACAGTGAGAGGCCCGCATACCGCAAAAAAAAAAAAAAAAAAAAAATGATAGTGCATATTTACCTTAGAAAATTTCAGAAATATGTTAAACAAAAAGAAAACAAAAGCTGTCTGTAATGCTGTCACCCAGAAGTAACCAGTGCTAAGATTTGGTATGTAGACTTTTGAAAAACACCTTTCACTATTCCTTTCTCAAAGTGATGATTGCTAAGATACATTAAACTGGAATTATAGATACTTAAACTGTGTCATACGGTTGCCTGTTATCTTTTCTGTTTCTATTATGAAACTTTCCAGGATTCTTGGGTAGGATCTTCTTTGTTTTTTTTTTTTGTTTTTTTTTTTTTTTTTTTAGTTTCTGCTTTATAACAAAGTGAATCAGTCATACATATACATCTGTTCCCACATCCCTTCCCTCTTGTGTCTCCCTCCCTCCCTCCCACCCTCCCTATTTGGGTAGGATCTTATAACAGAATATCTCTTAATCATTGAGGAGAACCTGGTTCTTCTTCTCAGTAGGCAGAGATGCATGTTTAAATCCCTTGATTCCTGCCACTGTTGGCAGCCTTTTCAGGCCTTCCTGGTTTTTATGGTTTAGAAAAGCAATTTCTTTTTTTAAAGTTAAATAAATGGAATTCATTAATCTCTCTCCTAAAAAACATCCTGAGACTACAACTAGTCTCAAAATAGATTTATATGTTTAGATAAATCTTGGATTACTGAGGGGCAAGAATGTTGTGAAACATAACCTTATTTTTGTTTGAGGATGACTTATTTTTTTAAGTAATTATTGGTTGTTCCACAAAGCATCACTTGCTCACTCTAAATCATTACTCTTATTCTTTAAGATATTTTTTGTAACATGAGCTCAATAATACTGTGTTGCTAACTTAACATTTTCTTTTGTTGAGTTGGTTGTGTTAGAAGAAACCATTTTTATTTGCTAAAAGGTGTATAGATGTTGAAAAACGTGTTGTGAGATACCTTTTCCTACTACTTAAGTGACTATTTCCCTCCCGTTGTTTCTTCCAGGAGGTTATCATCTTGTGAAAATCGGAGATCTATTCAATGGGAGATATCATGTGATCCGAAAGTTGGGCTGGGGACACTTTTCAACAGTGTGGTTATCATGGGATATTCAGTAAGTTTTAGTGATCCTGCAAGAGAATTAGGTGATTCCTAAATGTTTGTGTCTGATTTTCCACTTTTAGTCTAAGCTCTAGACTGATTTCTTGATAAGAATCTTATTACTGAGAATCTTTATGTTCTTGGGCAAATGACTTTCCTCGGATGAAGAGTCAGCTTAGAGGAGACACAAGATTGATTAAATTAGTATCAGTAAGGCGCTTGAAACTCCCAAATTCAAAACATTACAAATACCCAAAGAAAGTGTAGTATGTAAGTTCATAGTTTTTCTCATTGGAGTAGAGCTAAATTTTTGGATGATGCCCTAGACCAACCTTTGTGAAATTACCTATTTTTTTGTATTTTGTTTTGATAACAGATTTGTTCAGCCATTTGTTCAGTGTAAAACTTCTCTACATAAAAATCACAGGCAATTAGCATTGGATGTTTACCTAAAAGTGTACCATCTATCTTTGGTGAGACAGCAGTTGCTATCTGTGTGCTTAATTTTTTATCAGTTTTTCACCCAAGTATTTCTTCTGGCTTCTTAGAGGAAAGTATTGTAGCTTTTAACCTTTTAGGTTTTGCTATACAGATATACAGAATACTTCTGATTTGGTGGAGCTTTCCCCCTTATTTATCCGCACTTCATGGTTTTACTTGGATTCACGGAACATTCAGAAAGTAGATTTTAACTTAGAGGAAATGTTTGGTGACTGACATTACCCAGGAACAGATTTTCTTCTCATAAGTTATATTTGGCCAGTTAGTGCTATTAAGAGGTACAGGTGATCCCATAGTAGTAGTTCGTGTTTGAGTACAGGGAAATATGAAATCAATGTTTGTACTTCTGTCGCTGTCTCCCAGTTATAGTTAAATCTTAGCTTCCTAACATAAAGGTAGAGCATTTAGTCTTAATTGCCTGTTTGTTTCTTAGGGGGAAGAAGTTTGTGGCAATGAAAGTAGTTAAAAGTGCTGAACATTATACGGAAACAGCGCTTGATGAAATCCGGTTGCTGAAATCAGTAAGTATTAGATTGTATTTGTGAGCTGCAAAGCATTATAAATAAATAAAGTTTTATTCAGTTAAGATATGCCAAGTGTATACTCTTTGGCATGGCTCATTTTTACTGTAAAGTTCTAGTATCCTTAAAGAGGTAGAGGAAGACAGTATTTACACATCCTGTGTATGTGGTAGGGAACTGGTGGAATATGCTGTGATGGGAATTCTCCCTACATATACAATGGAAAATAACCTTGCAAATAAGCAAAAATGTTTATTGAGTATGTTTTATGTGCCAGATAGCACAAAGAATGTTTTTCTTTCCTGCTATAGTTTAAAAAAGTTGTGTGAATAAATATATAATATCTATTTTGTTTTAAAATCTTATACAAATATATAAAAATAAGCACTATATTTTTACTAATTCCCTTTATTACCTGGAAACTTAGGTAAATATTATCAAAAACTTATTTTCAGTTTTGTTACAAATTAGTAAATGTCAGTGTAGTAGAAGGAGCTTAAACTCAGAGTTAGAAAACATGAGTTTTAGGGCCAGCTCTATCCAAGTATATCCTTCAACTCATCTTTTTATTTCTTCTGAGCCTTAGGTTTTTCATTTGTAAAGTGAGGAAGCTAGACCAGGAGAGCTCCAAGGAAGTACTTTTTGAAGTGCCAGTCTGTGATAAGATAAGGAGGTCATGCCCCAAAGTAAATCAGTGTACTGCTTCCTTCCCTCAGAAAGTTTTTCTATGAAAAAAAATGAAGGCTGAATAAACAGTATGGTTAGTGCTATGGTTGACTGCATCCTGCAAAAGCTCCTGAATTCCTCCTGGTCTGGTAACTAGCAGTTAATTTGGGAGTAGCAAGATGGTATAATTAAACAATAGTCTTTGTTGATTGTGTTTTCTTTTGTGAACTGCTTATATTAAGTTCTTTGTTTGAGCTATTAAAATTTTATGTTTGTCTCATAGATTTGTATGAGCTCTTTCTTGGAGTAATCCTTTGTTCTATTTGCTGCAGGTATCCCCTCCCCCACCACCATTTGGTTTATTTCTATGGTTTCCCTTTTGCTAAGCATTGTTTCTTCCCTATTATAGGTTCGCAATTCAGATCCTAATGATCCAAATAGAGAAATGGTTGTTCAACTACTAGATGACTTTAAAATATCAGGAGTTAATGGAACACGTATCCTTTTTAAAACCTATTTGAAAACAAATCATGAAATAACTTTATCCCAAAGAAAGGAACAAGATTTGTACAGGTAGCACTGGTCTCATCTCTCAAAACAAACTATAATCAAATTACTTTATTTTATTGTAAACTTTTGAACACAGATATGAATCGGGTCTCTCTTCGTATGTTGTGATTTTTTAGGCTATTGGTTTTACACTTTTTTCCTTTTTTCAGGCAAATTAAAACCAAACCCAAAAGAAACTTTTTAAGAAAAGAACCTTGTACTAGTAAGTAGCTTCTATGATTTTTATCAATTAGCGCAGAAATTTTAATGGAGTTAATGAGAAATACTGGGTAAAGGACTTCCCTGGTGGTCCAGTGGTTAAGGATCTGCCTGCCAATGTAGGGGATGGGTTCAATCCCTGGTCCAGGAAGATCCGCAGAGCAACTAAGCCCATGCGCCACAACTACTGAGCCCGTGCTCTAGAGCCTGCGAGCTGCAACTGCTGAAGCCCGTGCACTCTAGGGCCCGTGCTCCACAACAAGAGAAGCCACCGCAGTGAGAAGCCCCTGCACCTCAACGAAGAGTAGCCCCATCTCACCGCAACTAGAGAAAGCCCACACGCAGCAATGAAGACCCAGTGCAGCCAAAAATAAATAAATTAATTAAAATTTAAAAAAAAGAAAGAAATACTGGGTAAACAAGAATTTTATCTCAGTATTTAAGAGGCTGTACATGTATGCTTAAAATCTAAACAGGTGTAATTGTTCACATTCTGTCATAATGGAAAAACTGACTTGTTGTATGTTTTGATCCGGAATTTTAGAATTTTAAAGTTGGAAGGAATGTTAGCTATTTTTTCCCCCACAAGTTAATATCAGAGTGACATGCACGGAAGTAATTGAAAGGTTGTTGCAACAGCTATGCTTGTAAAGGCCTATCACATTTTTTAGAATGAAAGATGAAGAAGAATCTCACTTGGATTGGAGAGTCTGAAACCTGTTTATAAACTTTTAAAATGTATAAGAAAAGACACTGCATATATCATTCTACTTTCCCTGCATGTTTAGCTTCTCTTAGCGCACATTTTTAATTGCCAGTGATGATCTTTTTTTAAGGAGATGGGCTACATAGGTCCCATCTCTAATCATGTGGACTATGGTTAGAGATTTGAACAGAGAAGCAAGGAGAGAGGATGAAAAAGGAGAGAGAACAGGTGATAACATAAAGATTTTATCTATCATTCTGAAGTTAGTTTTCAGTTACTTCCTTGGAGAAATATAAATCAAATCCCCCCCTTCCCCAAATCTCTAAGGAAAGTGGTACAAGAAGCATTCCATGTGAATCATCATTTTACGTCTGTTGTGGTCATTTCATAGATGACTTACTCTGTGTGTGTGTGGTATGCATGTTTTCAAAGAATTGAGAGGAAGGCTAACCATGAAATAAAACCATACAGGATGTCATGATGGCCGTTAGGTTCTGTTTCCCTATTTCTTGATCTTGTAATGTTCCTCACTGTGCCACATTTTCCTATTAATTTGGGAATATTATAGTAAAACTGTAGAAGTATTCTAAATAGTCTCCTCAGTAATGCTGAGTACCTTTATTTGACCCTAAGCAAGAAAGCTTTGTTTTTAACTATTGAAATATCTTATTAGATTTGAATTTCAAGCTTTAAGATATTTTCCAGACATTACCAGATGGTTTCTCTGTAGTTTCTATCCACTGAGTTCCTATTTTATTCATTTCTCCCTTTATCCTTAGCCATTTCTCTTTGCCCTTCCTCCTACTTGTCTCCCAGCTTTCTTGGCTACTGCATTATTTGCTGCTTCTAGAGATTAGAAAGGATAAAACGCAGAGCACTGAGTTAAGGTTTAATGGATTATGTCATTCTCCTGCCCCTCATCTCTTTTCACAACACAGGTATACCTGCATGGAGCTATATATCTGTATTTTTCATTGTATGTGAGCATACTGCTTTTTCTCTGGAGCACTGTCCTTTCTCATATTGAAGTATCACAGGACTCTGAACTAGGAAGTTAATACAGACTTCAGTATAAATGGGTTCATTCTACTTCCATGCGTGGTGAGGGGAGAAGAGTGATTAAGGGACAGCTGATCTTTATATAATACTGACATTAGGGGGCTTCCCTGGTGGCGCAGTGGTTGAGAGTCCGCCTGCCGATGCAGGGGACACGGGTTCGTGCCCTGGTCCGGGAAGATCCCACATGCCGCGGAGCGGCTGGGCCCGTGAGCCATGGCCGCTGGGCCTGTGCGTCCGGAGCCTGTGCTCCGCAATGGGAGAGGCCACAACAGTGAGAGGCCCGCGTACAGCAAAAAAAAAAAAAAAAAAAAAATACTGACATTAGTGTCTTTTTTTTTTTTCCTTTACACCATCTCCCACAAAATTTTTTTTCACAGATTCTTTTGATATTTTACCCAGTTCTTCTTGTTTTTTAAGCTACTGAATGTTTGGTCATTTTTATATCACTGCTTACAAATTAAAATAACATTGTCAAATTGTAATCTCTCAACAAATGAAAGTTAATATTAAAGCTAGGAACATGAAAATAACTTAAAAATTCTGTTTTCTTGTTTGTTTAATCTGCATTCTAAAATACCTTATTTTGATATGTTTCATATATACAGAAGTAGAATAGTTTGATGAATCCTCATAGATCATTCCCATTTCAGAAGTTATCAACTCACAATCAGTCTTGTTTTGTCTGTATCTCCTGATAATTTTGTGGCCAATCTTAAAGATATTTTTTCATCCGTAATTATTTTAGAATGTATCTCCAAAAGACAAAGACTTAAAATATAACCCCAACACAGTTATTATTTCTAAAAAATTGGGGACGAGTTTCTTAAGTTCTTTTTTCTAGTCAGTGTTTCAGTCTCTCCAAATGTCTTATACTTTTTTTTTCTTTTAGTTTTTTTATTTTTAATTTCAGTCAGGAGCCACAAGGTTTTTGACAGTTCCTTTATGATTTGGCACATCAAAATGTTCCAGGCTCATTTTGTGCGTTTCCTGTCTCAAACCTGGGGTCAGCCATTTCTTTAAAAAGCCTTAATTCCTGTGAGTGGGAAATGGGGAACAGAATCTAGGCACTAGGTATATACTTTGCTACTGGGTTGATTATTGCCATCACTTTTATGATTTCTTGATCCATTGCAAAGAGCAAATACCTTCATTCCCTTCCCCCCCTTCCTTTTCTGGGTCACTTGAAGTTGCCCCTGCAGCTTACTTTTGTGGGTAGGTGGGTTTATTTGTTCGTTTGTATTACTTTTTCTTTGTGTATTTCATTTTGGATAGTTTTTATTGCTGTACCTTCGAGTTCACTAATCTCATTCTGCAGTGCTTAATCTGCCATTTATCCCATCCCCCTGGATGGGATTTTTCTGCTTTTCATCTCAGAAGTTCAATTTAGGTCTCTTTTTTTTTCTTCCAGCCTTATTGAGGTATAATTCACATACAGCAGTGTATAAGTATAAGGAATACAGCATAATGATTTGACTTGCATACATCATTAAATGATTATCACACAATAATTCATCTCATAAAATAACAAAATTAAATAGAAAAAAAAATATTTTTCTTTGTGGTGAGAACTCTTAGACTACTCCCAATAACTTACATATATAACATATAGCACTGTTAATTATATTTATTGTATTGTACATTATATCCCTAGTACTTACCTTATAACTGGAAATTTATACCTTTTGACTGCCTTCATCCAGTTTCCCCTCCCCTAACCACCACCTCTGGTAACCACAGATGTGATCTTTTTCTTTTGAGGTTTTTTTTTTTTTTTTTTGCGGTATGGGGGCTTCTCACTGTTGTGGCCTCTCCCGTTGTGGAGCACAGGCTCCGGACGCGCAGGCTTAGCGGCCATGGCTCACAGGCCTAGCTGCTCCGTGGCATGTGGGATCTTCCCAGACCGGAGCACGAACCCGTGTCCCCTGCATCGGCAGGCGGACTCTCAACCACTGTGCTACCAGGGAAGCCCCTGTTTATTTTTGAAGTATAATTGACCTATAACACTATGTTAGTTCTGGTGCACAATGTGGTGATTTGATATTTCTATACATTTCAAAATGATCACTGTGATAAGTCTACTTAGTTTATGTTACCATACAAAGATATTACATAGTTATTGACTATATTCCCCACACTGTACATTTCACACCCATGACTCACTTATTTTGCAACTGGAGTTTTATACTACTTAATCTTTTTCACCTATTTCTTTCCTCCTTCCACCTTCCTCCCCTCTGGCAACCACCTGTTTGTTCTCTGTATCTAACTTTCTGTTATGTTTGTTCATTTGTTTTGTCTTTTATATTCCACATTATTAAGTGAAATCGTACAGTTTTGTCCTTCTCTGTCTCACTCATCTCACCATCCATGTCACAAATGGCAAGGTTTCATTCTTTTTTATGGCTGAGTCACATTCCATTAATATATATACACCATATCATCTTTGCATCTCTCTTTTTTTCTGTATATATCTTCTGTATCTCTTTTCAACATATGGAATACTGCTGTAACTATTTAATTTCCTTATCTGCTAATTCTAACATCTGGGTCAGTTCTGGGTCAATTTCAAATGATTGATTTATTACTGTATCTAATTTTCAGATACATTTTACTGCACCTTTGTTGCCTGGTAGTCTTTGATTGAGACACTGTGATTTTTACCTTGTTGGCTCCTGGATATGTTGTATAGCTATAAATCTTGAGCTTTGTTCTGGGATGCAGTTGTTACTTGGAAGCACTTTGATCCTTTTCAGATTTTACTTTTATGATTTGTTAGTTGACTCCAGAGCAGTGTTCAGTCTAGGGCTAATCATTCCTTCTACTGAGGCAAGGTCTTCTGAATAATCTACCCAATGCCCCATGACTATGAATTTTTCTAGTTTTTTTTCTTAATTGAGATATAATTGACATATAACATTGTATTAGTTTTGGGTGTACAACATAATGATTTGATGGATGTATACATTGCAAAATGATTACCATAGTAAGTTTAGTTAACATCCATCACCACACATACTTAGTTTTTTTCTTGTGATGAGAACTTTAAGATTTACTGTCTTAGCAACTCTCAAATACACAGTATAGTATTATTAACAATAGTCACTATGCTGTACATTACACACCCAGGACTTACTCATCTTTTTTTTTTTTTTTTTTAATTCATTTATTTATTTATTTTTGGCAAGGCGGATTCTTAACCACTGTGCCCCCAGAGAAGTCCCAGACTTATTCATCTTATAACTGGAAGTTTGTACCTTCTGACCACCGTCACCCATTTCCCCCACCCCCCACCTTTGGCAACCACTAGTCTGTTTTCTGTATCTATGAGTTTGTTGTTTTGTTTTGTTTTTAGATTCCACATATAAGTGAGATCATACAGTATTTGTCTTTCTCTGTTTTATTTCACTTAGCATAACACCCTCAAGGTCCATCCATGTTATCATAAATGGCAAGATTTCCTTCTTCATATGGCTAAATAATATTCCATTGTGTATGTAGACCATATTTTCTTTATCCATTCATCCATCAGTGGATGCTAGGGCTGCTTCCATGTCTTGGCTGTTGTAAATAATGCTGCAGTGAACATGGGGGTGCACATCTTTTTAAGTTAGTGATTTTGTTTTCTTCGGATAAATACCCAAAAGTGGAATTGCTGGAATGTATGGTAGTTCTCTTTTTAGTTTTTTTGAGGAACCTCCATACTGTTTTCCATAGTGGCTGTACCAGTTTACATTCCCACCAACAGTGCACAAGGGCTCCTTTTTTTCCACATCCTCACAAACACTTGTTATCACTTGTCTTTTTTATATAATAGCCATTCTAACAGCTGTGAGGTGGTATCTCACTGTGGTTTTGATTTGCATTTCCCTGATGATTAGTGATGTTGAACACCTTTTCATGTACCTGTTGGCCATCTGTATGTCTTCTCTGGAAAAATATGTGTTCAGATTCTTTGTTCATTTTTTAATCAGATTGGGTTTTTTCCCCCCTATTGATTTATATGAGTTCTTTATATATTTTTGATATTAACCCCTTATCAGATCTTTGATTTGCAAATATTTTTTCCCATTCCATAGGTTGCCTTTTCATTTTCATTTTGTTTCCTTTGCTCTGCAGAAGATTTTTAGTTTGATGTAGTCCACTTCTTCATTTTTGCTTTTGTTGACTTTGTTTTTGGTGTCAGATCCAAAATATCATCGCCAAGACCAATGTCAAGGAGCTTACCACCTGTGTTTTCTTCTAGGAGTTTATGGTGTCAGGTCTTATGTTCAAGTCTTTAATCCATTTTGAGTTGATTTTGGGGTCTAGTGTAAGATAATGGTCCAGTTTCATTCTTTTGCATGTAGCTGTTCAGTTTTCCCCCCATGATTCATTGAAATTACCATCCCCATTGTAAGTTCTTGGCTCCTTCCTTTGTTGTAAATTAATTGACCATATATGTGTGGATTTATTTCTGGCCTATGACTGAATTTTTCTAGTCCTTTTGATGAAAGCAGATACTGTTGGAGCCCTGTGAGAATGCTGGGCACTATTCCCTCTAATCCTTTCAGATGATTTTTTTCCCCTCTAGTAGTTTCCTCATATACCTATGCTGATTACTACTCTACCGAATACTTGAGGGGGATCCCTTTTTAGATCTCCAGGGTTCTCTTTCTCTGCAGCTCTCTCCTCGCTAGTATTGTTCTGTGAACCATAGCTGCTGCCTTGATCTCCCAGGACTCTCAGCTCCGTCTGTTTAACTCAAGGGGTTTGCTTGGAGAGTCTCAAGACAGTAAGAAGACAGTGATCTCTCAGGGAGGTCTTCTTTGTCCAGGGTCTTTAAATCTGTTGTTTTATGTATTTTGTCTGATTTTGTTGTCGCTTAAAGCAAGAGGGTTAAGCCAGTCCCTGTTACTCTATCTTGACTGAAGCAGAAGTTCCTAGATGTTTGTTTAACTCTAAGAAATTACCAACCAGTTTTCCAAAGTGGTTGTACCATTTTATACTTCTGTTAGCATAATATGGGAGTTCTAATTGCTCCATATGCTCATCTACATTTGGTCATGTTAGTCTTTTTATTTTAGTTATTCTGTTGAGTTTGAAATAGTATCGTCCTGTAATTTTGATTTGTATTTTCTGAGGTAGTCATGTCCCATTTTTAATCTCCTTTAATTAAGAACGGTTCCTTTCATGGCATTCACTCATCCCCCCCACCCCCCGCCACTGGCCAGAGAATCCAGGCCAGTTGTATTGTTCCTTAATTTGGATTTGTCTGATTATTTCCTCATGATTAAGTTCATTAATCATTTTTGTCAAGTATACTACATGGATGTTTTATTTTTCTCAGTGTATTACATCAGAGGGCACATAATATGAATTGGTGCTTATCATTGGTGATGATATGTTTGATTACATGGTTAAGGCAGTGTCTGCTCGATTTCCCTGTTTAGAAGTATCTTTTTCCTTTTATAATTAATAAGCAACCTATGGGGTGATAGTGTAACACTGTGAGAATTCTTTTTCCCCTAGCAATCTTCACTTAGTAGTTTTAGTATTCATTAATTCTTATCTGAATCAGTTCAGTTATTACTATAGTGATGATAAAATGGTAATTTTTTTATTTCTGTCATACTTTATGTATTTATTAGTTGACTTTTTCTCTGAAGAAGACATTTTCCTCCCCCGAACAACAAACTTATTTTATTATCCCATTTGGATTCATTCTGTTTTTAATTTATAAGCTAATTCATAACTTCACTCTTTAAAATGTTCTCAGCTTTGGCCGGTGGCTTCTTTTTTTAAAAATAGATTTTATTTATTTGTTTGTTTGTTTGTTTGTTTGTTTATTGGTTGCATTGGGTCTTCGTTGCTGCACACGGGCTTTCTCTAGTTGCGGCGAGGTGGGGCTACTCTTCGTTGTTTTACGCAGGCTTCTTCTTGCGGTGGCTTCTCTTATTGGGGAGCATGGGCTCTAGGCAAACAGGCTTCAGTAGTTGTGTCACGTGGGCTTCAGTAGTGTGGCTCGCGGGCTCCAGAGCACAGGCTCAGTAGTTGTGGTGCATGGGCCCAGTTGCTCCGCAGCATGTGGGATCTTCCTGGACCAGGGCTTGAACCTGTGTCCCCTGCATTGGCAGGCAGATTCTTAACCGGCCAGTGGCTTCTTCAAGCTGGTTCCTGTTTCCTCCTGACGTGTTTCCTTACTGTTGGCACAGCAAGGTATTCCAGGTTTTCCCTGGATTTGGCCATTTCTTTAAGGAGTCCAGGTTTTCCTTTAGCAGAGAATCTTATTTAAAACAAAAGTCTGAGCACTAGATCATTATTACATATGTATGTCTTGACTTTCCAATTTATGTAGAAGCTTCTAGAGGTTGAAAATACCAACATCTTCTGACTAAAATCCCTGCAGTGCCCTAGCCCTGGCACTACTAGGCCCAAAGAGTATTCCTGTTATGAGGCGTGATTAGGGTGTTCATACATAAGAGAACACATGGTGGCAGTAGAATCAAGATTAGTTTTGTAAAGTAAAGAGCATAAAGCAAGTCAGTTTCCTATTTTTTTTAAATGTTGACATTTACATTTTTTAGCTCGTTTTGGTACGTTGTCTTCTTTCGCTAAAGCCAATTTTATTTTTCCTTGCTTTGATACTATGAGAGTAGGCGTTGTTACCCTGGACGTTAGTTTCGACATCAGGGAAGAGACTAATCAATACCTTAAGCCTAGTGCTTTCACTAACTTTATGTATATGTTTCACTTTTATTTTTATCACTGAGTGTTTTAATGTGCATAGTTTTATTAATAAACCAGCACACCCCAGAGTTTTCCATACTTTGGGTATTTTCTGTGACTAAAGCATTAATTAACCTTTAGAATTTCAGAATATTGACAGCTAGATTTTCTTTTTTAGTCAAGCTCTATAACTCTTTATACTGAAAGAATACAATAATAATTTCATTGAGGTGGAACACAGCTTGTCTTGCCCCCTTTCTTCTCTTCTGTCTCCCTTTTCCTCCTTAACAAACTCCTAGATATCTGCATGGTGTTTGAAGTTTTGGGGCATCATCTGCTCAAGTGGATCATCAAGTCCAATTATCAAGGGCTTCCTTTGCCTTGTGTCAAAAAAATTATTCAACAAGTATGTATCTTAATATTTTCTATGTGGTGGGTTTTTTTTAAGGTTATGCTCCATTTATAGTTATTATAAAATATTGGCTATATTTCTTGTGTTGTGCAGTATATCCTTGTAGCTTATTTATTTTATACATAATAGTTTGTATGTGGTAATTTTTTTAGATTCTTAAAGTGTCAGGAGTTTCCTATTTCCAATAGAATTTTTATTTTTAAAACAAGGTTTTTTTAATTGCTGAAATTATTTATTCAGCCCCTAGGGTTTATTGTGTTTATTCTATTTTTAAATGTTTTAGCATAACCATTTTCCCCCAGGTTCATCTTCTGTAATAATTATTAGATGGGGAGCTGATTTTAGAAATTTGGAGCCCTTATCCAGAAGTTCTGGTTGCGAAAATTGATTATATATTAATAGAAAATTGTCAAATTATTACCGTCTCTTTATATAACATTATTCATGAGCATTTTCTCATATTCTAAATAGCTTTCAATATATAGTGAAGAAGTTTGTCATCAGGAAGGTGGTAATACTTCAGAGGGCAAACAGTTTGTTTAGATAATGTGTTTTGTTGGACAGAGCTCCAAACTGGGAAGCAAGAGACCTCAGTTCTTCATCAACAAGGAAATTTGAATTTAAAGATAGTTAAATCTCTTTCATGACCTACATTTCAGTAGTTAAAGGACAGTGTCAACCGTTTATTCTTCGTCTCTGTAATGTATCAATAAATATCTCCAAATAGAATTAGCTTTGTAAAACTTGGAAGAACTTTTTATTGTAAATAAACTCTTGCTTTCGTTCATAGTTTACAATTAATCTTTCTGGGGAAGTTTGTTGTGCTTTAAAAAAAATGCTTTCTTCTCTGTAGTAGAAAACTACCATATCATTTTTACTTTTTATTTTTTCAAAATGTTGTATTGTGATTTTTTCCTTCTCCAGAAAGACTTGTATTTTGTGTTTGCAAGTCTACTGCTCTATTCCCATTCAGGTGTTACAGGGTCTGGATTATTTACACACCAAGTGCCGTATCATCCATACTGACATTAAACCAGAAAACATCTTGTTGTCAGTGAATGAACAGTACATCCGGAGGCTGGCTGCAGAAGCAACAGAATGGCAGCGATCTGGAGCTCCTCCACCTTCTGGATCTGCAGGTATATTTTCTTTGGGGACTTCACTTTCATTAGAAGTTAAGAGAAGTTCTTGTTTTTATTCTGTTACCTGACAGTTAAGTAAAAGTAAAGCACCACTAATTCATTTAACAGTAAGATACAGTAAGTACTTACATAAATAGTTCCAGCCTTCAAAAGACTTTTTATACTCAGTATTATTCCCGTAGAGGAAGAAGACTGTGCCTTTTAGGTCCAGATATGTTGTGTATTATAAAAGCTGATTCATGTTGTTGTTAAAATGTTTTCTCTTGTGATTTGATGGTCTTTTTTGATGTTCATACATGCTCACCTATGTGAATCAGTGATCCCTGTGCAGGGGCAAGATAACATTGCTAGTAAGAGCTTGGGTTTAAGCACTGGAGTGGACACACCTACTTTGAATCCTTGCTTCATTCATTGAATGACCTTGGGCACATGACTTGACTTCTTTTTTCTCGTGCAGGAGTTACTCGGATTAAATTTCATGTTAAAGCAGTTAGTAGTATGCCACACAGTATTATGCGTTAAATAAATGGTGGCTACTATGATTATAATGATTTTTTTCCATTTGTGGTACAGATTTTAATTTTAGTAGTTTAATTATATTTGAGGAACTCTCTTGATCCTCAAGTTGAAATATCAATTATCCAGAGACTTCCTTTGAAAAAGAAGACCTACAAAGGGGGCAAGGGGCAGTTGTTCAATGGGCATAGAGTTTCATTTTTGCACAATGAAAAAGTTCTAGAAATGTTGCACAACTATGTGAAATTAACACTGCTGAACTGTATGCTTAAGGATGGTTAAGAGGGAAATTGTATATTACAAGTTTCTTACCACAATTAAAAAAAAAATTTTTTTTTTAAGGAAGACTGAAGATTCTATCTCCCACCTAAGCTAAACTAATATCCATAACATGCTATGTAATAAATTACTGTAGCTTTTGATGCTACTCTCCTTTTAAAACTGACAAGTGTCACAGGGAAGAATTAGTCCTGGGTGAGGGTGAGAGGGTTGTTGGCCTATCCTTTTCTGTTTTAAGCAGTACATGGGAATGGGTTTTTAGCAGCATTAATGATGTAAGTCAGAAAGGAGGACTTGGTTCTTTGCATATATTGATGCTATCTGGAGAAGAATTTATTTAAATTTATTTTAAGTTTGTTGACTTTTGTATGCATTGTTTGTTCTTTTTAAAAAAATAATGTTGCTTCTACCAAAATTGCTTAAAAACAGTAGTTCTCTCTACAATATAAACTGTACAAGAAAGACTTCATTCTGGTAGGGTGTCTTTTTTTTTTTTTTTTTTTTGCGGTATGTGGGCCTCGCGCTGTTGTGGCCTCTCCCGTTGTGGAGCACAGGCTCTGGACGCACAGGCTCAACGGCCATGGCTCACGGGCCCAGCCGCTCCACGGCACGTGGGATCCTCCCGGACCGGGGCACGAACCCGCGTCCCCTGCATCGGCAGGCGGGCTCTCAACCACTGCGCCACCAGGGAAGCCCTGGTAGGGTGTCTTAGTTTATATTGCTTGCTGAATGCCAGGATTCTTACTTGGTTTTCTTTTCTTTTCAGTCAGTACTGCACCCCAGCCTAAACCAGTAAGTATAGTGTTTCTATATTTAATTCTGATCTATGGGCAATGGGCAGGGATTCTTCTGTTATGGATCACAGTTTATTTAGAGTTTGGAAACCAGAAAAAAAATATATTCCTGTGCTTCTGTAATTTTCTCCAATAAATTCCTGTGCATCTTCAGCAAGTTTGTACTGGTGAGGTTTCCATAAATTTGAGCATGAGAGTGGACCAGCCCCACAGACTGTTCAGAGTTCCAAGATTTGTTGTTAATTTTGTTTTAATTTGGTTTCTTAAGAGTATCTGCATTTTTTTAATTAATGAAAAGCTTAAGTGCTATGTTACGACAAGAGTGGAATTTAATTAGGAAGTAATTAAAATTAACAGTTCTCTCCAACTGGGGATAATGGATTAGCCACCTGAAGGCTTTATCTCTTTGTAATCTCCGCCCAGGCTGACAAAATGTCAAAGAATAAGAAGAAGAAATTGAAGAAGAAGCAGAAGCGCCAGGCAGAATTACTAGAGAAGCGAATGCAGGAAATTGAGGAAATGGAGAAAGAGTCGGGCCCTGGGCAAAAAAGACCAAACAAGCAAGAAGAATCAGAGAGTCCTGTTGAAAGACCCTTGAAAGAGAACCCACCTAATAAAATGACCCAAGAAAAACTTGGTATAAATAGAGCATCACAAAAATTTCTTTATAGCAAACTTTAACATTAATTTATCATTGTTTTATAATATAGTGGTTTCATGCGTATACAACATCTCTGGGGGTGTCGTTATACAGTAAGAATACAGAATTTGTCATAAATGTTAGGTAGGTAATATTCAAATGTAATTTCTAACTTTTCTCAGGAAATGCAACGTAGACCTCATTTAACAATTGGGTAAGAATAAGAAGATCTTTGTCCTTTCATAAATAGATTTTAGATGTGCAGTCATGTTTTTATGTCACCCTGTATAAGTTCTAGAAAACGTTTTAATCTTGTGGAGAGATTTTTTTTGTTCTTTCACGCATATGCATACACGTACATCCTTTTTGTCTTTGTTCCTTAGAAGAGTCAAGTACCATTCACCAGGATCAGACACTTACGGAACATGGTGTAGAGGGTGGTGCAGCAGAAATAAATTGCAATGGAGTAATTGAAGTCGTTAATTATACTGAGAACAATAATAAAGAAACATTGAGGCTTAAACAGGATCTACATAATGCTAATGACTGTGATGTCCAAAATTTGAAGCAGGAACCTAGTTTTCTAAGTTCCCAAAATGGAGACAGCAGCACATCTCAAGAAACAGACTCCTGTACACTTGTAACCTCTGAGGTGTCAGATACCATGATGTGCCAGTCTTCATCAAATGTAGACCGGTCATTCAGTGAACAGGACATTAGCCAACTTCAAGAAAGCATTCGAGCAGAGATACCCTGTGAAGATGAGCAAGAGCAAGAACATAATGGACCACTAGACAACAAAGGTACTTCCCCAGTACTCCTTCCCTGCATAACATGTCCATGAATTTCTAATAAGTCAGACAGACAAAGACAAATAATGTATGTTATCACTTATCTGTGGAACCTAAAAAATAAAACAGATGAATTCAGCAAAACAGAAACAGACTCACAGGTATAGAGAATGATAGGTGGTTACCAGTGTGGAGAGGGAGGAGGGGAAAGGAGAGGTGGGAGTAGGGGATTGAGAGGAACAAGCTACCATATATAATAAAATAGATGGGCTACAGGGATATATTGTACAGCACAGGGAAATATAGCATTACTTTGTGGTGACTTTAAATGGAGTATAATCTATAAAAATGCTGAGTTGCTATGTTTTATACCTGAAACTAGTATGTTGTAAATCAGCTATACAATTTTTTTAAATTCACCACATAGAAAAAATTTTTTCATGAATTTCTAAACTAAAAGTACCATTGTTGTTATAAATGTAGCTTTACAGCAGGTGTCCAAGTTACCTTCAGTGTGTAAATGTGTAGCTCAGTTTGATTTTTATTGGTTAAACAGTGAATATACAGCATTTTACTTATTGCTGTGAAGGCAGAGGTTTTAATTCTGGGAAGTCAAGGTGTTGCTTTACTTGGTTTATTTTAGAAAATTTATTGTAAGCTGCCAGCTGGGGACCTGGGTGAATTACTTCGTAGAGTTTCATTAACCTTTGGATATTTCTGTGTTCATTGAACAGTCTTATTGATGATACCTGTTGTCTATAGGAAAATCCACTGCTGGAAATTTTCTTGTTAATCCCCTTGAGCCAAAAAATGCAGAAAAGCTCCAAGTGAAGATTGCTGATCTTGGAAATGCCTGTTGGGTGGTAAGTTAAACTTGTCTCAGTCTTTTGAAGTGACTGGGGATAAATGAGAACTTGGACTTAGTTATGCTAAAAGAAGAAAACATCTGCAGTTCTATACCCAAATTGCCAGTTAACATTTTAGTGAACTTTTTTTTACTTTTTCTTTTAACCATTTACATGAGTAGAGAGAATGGTATGATCCTGCCCCTATTCCAGGTACCTGTCACCCAGATTCAGTAATGTCAACTCCTGGCCAGTTTTGTTTTATCTATATCCTCATTGACTTTCATACTCTCAATACCCACGTTCATACTTTCCCCCTATTTTTAAAATCAGTGTCTAACTTATTAATTGTAACCTTTTAATTCATTTAATATATTTCGAACACTTTTGTCAACCAGAAATTTACGTCAAATTCAGTTGGTTATGTGGTATTTGCCAGTATACTATAACCTTTACATAGTCTTGACAGTTCTTTGTGATGAACATCTTTGCTCATGAGTCTTTTGAAGTTGACCTTAGGACATGTCCTAGACATGAAATTACTAAGTCAGAAGTTGGGTACTTTTTTTAAAGGAGGTTTTTGACGTATAGTGTCATATTAATACTGTTGTTTACCTAGTTAAGAATGCTTTTTGTGTTATTTTTAATGAATATCTTTTAAAAATCTACAATAGAATGATTTGCACATAAATGATACTATTCAAAGAGCTATATGCTTTGTAAACAGGGATATTAGAGACTGTTTGAGGCAAAATCCACTTTAATAGGTCTTAGGTTTACTTTTGTACTTCAAATTCCCCATTCCACATGACATCCTATATCTAGTGGTTCATAACCTAGAAGGATCCCACTTTCAATATCGATTCTAGAATATTGTGATAACTTTGTGGAAAAAATGAAGTCAGTGCTTAACGCTGACTGATAGAAATGTAGAAAAGCTTTTCAAGGAATTAGAATTATTTCACCACGCCACCAGACAGTCCAGGCCACCATGTATTTTCACCTGGGTGACTAATTAGCCTCCTCACTTCTCTCTTCTGTTGTCCTTCCCTCTTACTGACTGTTCTCAACATAGCTCTCAGAGTGATCCTTTTAAATGCAAGTCACGTCAGATATTCTCGAAACCTTGTGGTGGCTTCCTTCAGAATGAGTACCAAAGTCCCTACCATGGCCCACACACCAACAAGCAAAAAACACTTACTATTTCTTCTGCCTGGAATTCTCTTCCCAGATAATATGTATAATTCACTCCTTCATTTTCTTCACGTTCCTATTGAGATGTCATCTTAACCAGGGAGATCTTCCCCTGAACACCTAACATACAGTAATTAGCAAACCACCACTCTTTACACCCATTTTCTTTTTCTTCCTCTCCTCCCTCAGTTTTTTTTTCTCCACAGCACTTAACCCAATCTGATACTAGATATTTGTTTGTTTAATATCCCTCTCGCTATAATGTATGTCCCATCACAGCAGAGATTTTTTTCATTCACTGCTATATCTATGGTACTTAGAACAGTGCCTGATACATAGGAGGTGCTCATTAAATATTTAAGTAAAACAATTATAGAGGAAAATATTGACTCTGTAACAAATATCACATGGTATAAACTTCAGATGTTTGTCAGTTTTCTGCTCACATCATGTTTCAAGCTCCTTTGCCTTTGTGTTTGGAACACCTTCCTTCATGCCTGCGTTATACATTTGGCATACTCTGCTTTATTTGGGTGCAGTCTTTCCTGTCATTTTTACTACAACAGAATTAATCTCTCTCTCTTCAACTATTATATATATTTTTTAATGTGTCTCTATGCTAAAATGACTTTACATTCTTCTCATCCATTTATTCATTCACCAAATATATGGGCACATATTCTGACCTGGGCACTAAGACAGTGGTGAACTGGACATGGGTGCCTTGTCCTGCTGGATCCTGGTCTAATCTCACATCTTGTTGGTCTCTTAAGCACAGCAGCGTGTGGTATTTGGTAATGGAATTTTACATGATTTTCAAAGAGCTTGGTTTTTTAAAATATTATACTTTGGCTCATCAGTTATGCACATGCATATATAGTTTAGGGACACTTACATAGATTTTGATTCAAAAATCTGTCCCCCCTCCCTTTGCCAATTTGTCACTCCCCATGTGAGGGTATTTACCTTCGCCTTGCTAATAAATAACTTGGGTATATTGCTTCCAATTCTTGTTTTCAGTTTTAGGTATTTCTGCCTCCTGGAAAGTAGGACTTATCTACCACTACAACCATCCCCTATCTTGTCAATTTAATATGACTTTTGGCTAAATGACTCCATGTTTACATTATTAGGACTCTAATGCTGTCTTCAGCTGAACTAAGCATATATTGTGGTATGATTCCTTTTCCCTTTCTGCCTAACACTGTGTTTCATTTGCTTAGTTGTCTCTGTATTACTTATCACTTAATTCCACCCCACACTTTGATCCAGTGCTATGATTACACTTTAATACACATGGATACCTTGGGTATTGTTTCAACTTTCTCTTCCTAAAGAACTCTATCCTGGAACCTGTGCTCTGCTAATTTGTGTTCATCTCTTGGGTTGCCCTGTAGGCTTGCTGCATCACTGCCATTTGGGATTTCCTTTCATAAACGTCCTGGAGATTATTTTTATATCCCGTTTCTTGTCTCTCTGATCTTCTTTCTTGGTTTACTCCATCACGGTTTTTGTTTGTTTTTGTTTGTTTGTTTGTTTTAACATCTTTATTGGAGTATAACTGCTTTACAATGGTGTATTAGTTTCTGCTTTATATCAAAGTGAATCAGCTATACCTATACATATATCCCCATATCTCCTCCCTATTTTGTTTGTTTGTTTGAAGTATATACAACTTTTAGTAGCTTCCTCAGAAAGGGTGTGTGTGATTGAGGGAGTGGGCATCCTTGTATGTCTAATAATGTCTTTATTCTGTTTTTACACTCAATTGGCTGCATGTAAAATTCTAGGTTGAAAATCATTTTCCCTCAGAATGTTTGTCATTGCTCCATTGTTTTCTAGTTTTCCGTCTTATTGCTGCTAAAAGACCAAAGTCATTCTGATTCTTGGACCTTTGTATGAAGCCTTTTTCCCTGTGAAAGTCTGTAGGATCATTTCACAGCAATGTGCCTCATGAGGTCTGTTTTCATCGATTAGCTAAGGGACCCAGTGTGCACTTTCAGTATTGACACTCTGATTCTTTGGTTTTGATTCTTTCTTGATTTTTTTCTTTTTTTTAATTCTCTAGCTCTGAAATCTCATTATTCAAATGTTAGATTTATGCAGGTTCTCTCATTTTCTTACCTTTCTCTCCTATTTTCTAGTATTTTTCTTTTTGCTTATTTTCTGGGCGATTTCTCAGCTTGTTCTTTTAAGCCTTATTTTTTCTTATTTCTCCTATTATATCCTTACTTTCCAAGAGTTCTTTGGTTCCCTGATTATCTCTGAGAGGATATTGATTATTTTTTCATTTTTGACACTTTCTTCTTTTTTTTTTAAATATTCATTTTATCAACCTGTAATTCACAAGTGTCTGATTTTTTTTTTTTTTTTGTCTGCATTGGGTCTTCGTTGCTGCATGCGGGCTTTCTCTAGTTGCGGTAAGCAGGGGCTACTCTTTGTTGCAGTGCGGTGGCTTCTCTTGTTGCAGAGCACAGGCTCTAGGCACGTGGGCTTCAGTAGTTGCGGCACGTGGGCTCAATAGTTGTGGCTCACAGGCTTTATAGCACAGGCTCAGTAGTTGTGGCGCACAGGCTTAGTTGCTCCATGGCATGTGGGATCTTCCCGGACCAGGGATCAAACCCTTGTCGCCTGCATTGGCAAGTGGATTCTTAACCACTGCGCCACCAGGGAAGTCCTCTTCTTCTTTACATAGTGTCTCTTGCCTTCTTTTTTCAGGATCATTAAACAAAAAACTGACCATATGAATGGAGTGCCAGAAAGCTGTTTGGAAGCTTTGTGCCTGGGTGGGTCTTGTTGACTGTCATTCACTATAAAATGATTTGTCTGAGCTATTTCATTTCATCCTCAGACGTCAGGGTCTTGGGTTGGTCATACTTCCTGCAGAAAACTTACAGTCTTCCTCAGATCTCTTACCCGGGGAGTGAATGCCTGGCTGCTAGTGTTTTGGAAACTGAGTTAAGCAAGAAAACTGGGGTTCAACATGCAAGTACATATAGTCACTTAATTTCCCTGTTTTCAGAATAGTACTCTCCCCTCAACCATGCCGGGCATCCTCCAGAAACTGTTTTACCCACTCCAGAGAAAACCTCTAAGTGTCTGTCAGGCCAGGGAAAGGCTGTTATACTGCATCATGCCCTGTGTTCTGGAGCTCTGTTTCTTTAAAAGATATTCTAAAGCAGTATTCCTTTGTTGAATCCCACCCTCCCCGCTACTTCCAGAGATACCTGATACCACCGAATCCTGAGCCTTGGGAGGACTACTGTGGAATACTTCACACTGCTTCTCCGCTTTCACCAGTGTCTTATTATTCAGCTTTCTTGGATCCATTAAGACACTTGCCAGTGATCTCTCTGCTTTCCACCTTCTAAATAGTATTGCTCTGACTTCTTTGCCTTCTCTGTCTTTGTCAGTTTATGCTTTAAAAATTAACACTGGATTCGCTACAAAAGTGGAGTTTCAGGAGTGAGTGGATGTGTATGTTTCCAATCCACCTTCTTCACTTTTGCTGATTCTTGACCTCATTTATCATTTACAGTGTATTTGTAAGGCAGTAGTGAGGCATGATGAGTAAAGACAACTCCCTTGAACAGCATGTTCATTTTTCTAACTGTATCACCTGTAGTACAGTTCCATTTCAAACTCAGTATCTGAACCCATTGTTTTCCTGTAAAACCACTTCCCTCTCTAAGTCTCTCCATCCGTGTTTTTGTCGACAGCCTCTACCATAAAGTTCTTTTTGACTCTTCCTCCTGTCTCCCACTTGAATTGAATTTTTAAATTGTGCTCATTCTTTCTGTGAATGTCCTTGGTTTTAACTCTTCCTTCTCCTATTTCCACAGCCATTGTTCAGATGTTCATTACTAAGCCTAAATCTGACCACAAACCAGAAGATTACTGGAATGGTGTTCTCAGGTCCTATCAGTCTTCTTACAGTACACTGTCCTATTTACTAACGTGCAGTGGTGTTCTCTTGTCTGCCAAATGAAATCGAAACTCTTCAACCTAGGAGTTAGCTATGTTTGGCTTTAGCAGATGTCTTTCTGTGCCTTTATTTATGATGTTCCCTCCACCTGAAGTACTTTTTGCTCTTTTGCAAACTTAGTCCAGTACCCTGTGGAGCTCTGGTCAATGCTGGTTTTTCTACCTGAAGCTTTCTCTGCCTAATTTCTCCTGTTCACAAATGCTGTTCCTTGTTTTTTTTGTTGCTGTGGTTGTGGTTGTTGTTTTAGTTTTAATAGGATTAGAAAATCATCTTTCACACTACATGGGTTTTTTTATTTATTTATTTATTTTTTTGCGGTACGCGGGCCTCTCACTGTTGTGGCCTCTCCCGTTGCGGAGCACAGGCTCCGGACGCGCAGGCTCAGAGGCCATGACTCACGGGCCCAGCTGCTCCACGACATGTGGGATCTTCCTGGACCGGGGCACGAACCCGTGTCCCCTGCATCGGCAGGTGGACTCTTAACCACTGCGCCACCAGGGAAGCCCTACATGTTTTAATATTATCTGAATTTTGTTTCCTGTGTATGACACATTTGAAGCTTCTTTTTTCTGTATTATTTTTTATTATGGAAAATTTCAAACCTATACAAAAGTAGAGAGTAGAATGAACTCCCCTGCCATTATACTAGTGTCACCCAGCAATTATCAACTCATTGCCTGTTTTTCACCTATATCCCCACCCTGACACCCACTCCAGATCATTTTGAAGTATATCCCAGGCATCTTATTTTCATTTGTAAATACGGCTTTCTAAAAAATGATTCTTTTAGGTAACCATGACACTATTGTTAACACCTAAAAAGGTTGACAGTTCACTAATATCAAATATTCAGTCAGTTTTGCCAGTTATCTCATAAACATTCTTCTAATTTTGTTTGTTTAGAACAAGATCCAAATAAAATCCATGCATGCCAGACTGGGTACTGTGTCTCTTAAGTTGCTTTTATATGGAGGTTTTCTCTTTCTTTCCCAGACATGTGTTAAAGAAACGTTTTGCTGATTGCATCCCCATGGTGCTTAACATGGTCTCTGTTTCCCCAAGATTCATGTTTGATATTTTTGGAGGAGTGAGGGAGGCAAAAGAGAATGAGGGCAAGAAGTCTTTATAGGTGGTGTTTATAAGGTTCTTAAAACTTGAAACTTACATCTTTTATTTTCCTATAATGAGCACACAGCAAGAAGAGTTTGATTTGTATTATTTATTTGTATTATTTATTTGTTGAAATGCAAGTTATTAATTTTAGACAAGTGAACAACTTAATTTTTGTTTGGGGTAATAGGTTTCCATTTCTTAGAAAGCGATTGTTATTCCCTAACCTGTGTATCTGTATTAAGTTCAGACTCGTGTTTAGAGAAATAATTTGGAGTAGACAGCATATAAAGAAAAGTGCTGTTTGGAGCTATTAACATCTAAATGATACTTAAGAAGTTAGCCACATGGGAACTTTGGTTTGGGGAAAGCTTCGGTGAACTTATTTTAATCTCCATTATTAAGCAATCATGACTTATTACTTTTTAGAATAAAGGAATTTTTAAATACTGTTTCTTTCTTCATTTACTCAGCACAAACATTTCACTGAAGATATTCAAACAAGGCAGTATCGCTCCTTGGAAGTTCTGATAGGATCTGGCTATAATACCCCTGCTGACATTTGGAGCACAGCGTGCATGGTAATGTTCTTCCCATTGACTTTAACTTGTTATGTGGTAATTTGCTAATTTCAGTAGACCAGCGGATTAATGAACAGAAAAGGATTTTTTTTCTGACTCATCACTGGCACTCTGAATCCTGTGTCTGGAGAGGTCTGAATTTAAAAGCTTAGTTACAAACATCTGACATTCCGTTCGGTTCCTGCCAAATTCCTGTTAGGTGAAGGAACCAAATGTTTCCTACTACAGATTGGGGTTGCGGGGCGGCTAAAAACAACTGCTCAGACGCGATGCTGCTTTTGATGAGGAGAGGTTACCCTTACCCTCTCAGCTCTGATCTATTTTCAGATTAGGGGAAACCCTGGAAACTGCTTCATTCTGTACAGTTTAGCAGTCACTCAGCCATCTTTGCACCTCACAGGATATGAAACTCAGTCATCCATGGATTCATAAGTTGCTGCTTTGTCCTTGTCAGGCAACTACTCAAGTAGTCAGACTTAGTTGATATTAAATGACTTCCCACAGATAGCCTCATGTTGGAACATATTATATTGTTTCCTAAAGTGGAGTGTACTCTTCAATTTGTAATTGTGGATTTACTTTTTTCTCTTCCACTCATTGTAAGTACTGGCAGGAACCATGTCTATAATGTATAGCTAAGTGTCTGGTGCAGGGCCTGGGACATTTTGAGTGGGTACAGTGCACTGCTAATGCTAACTTCCCAGAGTTATCACAGGCTTCACAGATTAAAGGCATAGTTTTCCACAAGACTACCCTCACTTCAGACACCAGCTTCAAGCTCTGGGGTCCACAGGCCACCTGCACCTCCTGACCATCTGGCTACAAATTGGGAGTTTCCATTGTCCTTTCAGATTCAGTAGTTTGCTAGAATGACTCACACAACTCAGGGAAGTGCTAAAATATTACAGTTTTGATATAAAGGTTACAAATCAGGACCAGCCAAATGAAGACACGCATACAGTGAGGTCTGAGAGGGTACCAAAGGTGAAGCTTCTGTGTCCTTAGGACACATCAGTTTCCTGGCACGTCAGTGTATATCACCAACCAGGGAAGTTCACCCAAGCTTTAGGTGCCCAAAGTTTTTACTGGGATTTCGTTACTCAGGCATGATTTATTCAATCATTGGTCATGTGGTTGAACTCAGTCTCCAGCCCCCTTCCCTTCCCGAGAGGTTGGGAGGTCAGTTTTGACAACACTCAGCCCAAAGCCTCAACCCTCTAATTGTACAGTTGGTCTTGTCCAACTTGGTGGCATATCCAGCCCCCCTCTTGAAACTGTGTCTAGGGGCCCACGGTGAGTCACCTCATCAGTATAAACTTAAGTGTGGTCCGAAGGGGCCCACCATGAATAACAAAAGGCGCGTTTATCACTTGGAAAGCCCAAGAGTTGAGAGGCTTCCTCCCAGGAAACAGGAACAAGATCAAACAAATTCTTTAGTATACAATAGTACTTAATAAATATTTATGGGCCATCAAATGAGTGAACTAAATCAGAAACATATTAAACTGTCATTTCAATTAACATTTAGTATTTATAGTCAACTTTGGGGAAAACTTAAAAGAGAAAGGACAGACTAGAAGCCCCAACCTGTTTTGTGTCATAGATTTCTTTGACGCCCACATTCCTGAAAACCTTTGTCTTCCAAAGATAATAAAGCTTAAACCATGTTGTTAAATATGGCATGACCTTCTAAATTATTTTGTTATGGCATGTCTGTGGTCTTTTAAGGGGGAGGGCTGTCTAAATTGAAGATGATTTGGTATTGTGTGCACAAGATGAAAGAACATTGGAAGAAAATCTTCTTTCTTGCCATACTTTAAAGCTTTGTGTTGAGGAATTTGACTTGGATTGAGTTGGTAGAGGAAATAATTGATAGAGATGCCGCCATACAAAATACAGCTAGTTTGTAGGTGGCATCTGATTTATTATGATGTGGTTCTTAGTAGTGGGTTAATTGAGGGCAGTAGGTCCTGCTTGCTATGTAACATAGTATGTACAGTGTCAGGCTTAAGAAGGCAAAAAGGCAAAAAAGATGAAAGGGGGGTGGATTAACCTTGGCCCCTCTTTGGACCAGCTCATGTGCAGGAATTTTCTTGACCAAAGGAGGGAAAGCACTTACCTGACTTGAGACAATATCATGAAAACTTGAGCCCCATTTGTTCCCCCAAATTTCTCTCATTTTGCTAATAGATGTAGAAAAAGTGCTTTAAATTTCACCATACTCAGAGAATAAAAATAAATCTTGGAATATCAGAAGTGCCTGGAGAGATGGATCATCCTTCATCTAGTACAATTAATTGATGGAAAGATTGGGACCCTTTCTGAGGTAAAAAGGCAAGTTGTGAGACTGCCTGTCACTTCAGTGATTGAGACTACAAAGTTAGAAGGACAGTTTTAAGAAGGGAATGCTCTGTGAAGAACATTAAGAATTAATAAAGAATAGATGTTTTAAACTTCTCCAAACATTCTATGGATTTTGACAAGTTTGTAATGACGTGTATCTACTATTATAGTATCATACAGCATAGTTTCACTGCCCGAAGAATCCTCTGTGCTCTGTCTCTTCATCCATCTGCACCCCCTGCCAACCCCTGGCCACCACTGATGTTTTTATTATCTCTATAGTTTTGCCTTTTCCAGAATGTCATAATTGGAATCATACGGTATAATTCAGGTTACCTTTTTTTCACTTTATAATATCATTTACAGTTCCTCCCTGTCTTTTCATGACTTGATAGCTCATTCCTTTTTGTCACTGAATAATATTCCATTATCTGGATGTACCAGCACACTGGATTTATTATACTTTCCCTGATTTTGCCTCTGTCTGTTAGCATGACCCTGACTGACGTAAAATAGGCCCTTTGGTCAGTATGAGACAAGCACAGGAGTGGGCACCAGGAGCCGTGGATTCTAGGATGGACTTGGCCTTTCTGTTCTGGTCAGTTTTCTCATCTGTAAAGGAAAGATGTTCAACTAGGTGTTTTGTAATCTAGAGTTTCTACTAGTTTTCATTTCTGATGTTGTGATCTTTCGGTTTGGTTTTGTTTTTTACTGTTATCTTATTTATAAAATTGTAACTACTAGCAACTACCTTATGTTCCAAAAATAAAGTTCTTTTAGAGAACTTTAGGTAACTAGTTATAAGTATCTAGGTGGAAAATTTTAGATATTTTAAACTTCTAGAAAACTATCTACTTTTTTTTTTTTTAGCTTTAATATCTTCACTGAATCCCCCACTATGAGATGGAAAAATTAAAGTACTGGTTTCAGAAGAGACTGACAAACTTTGATGAATAAGAATCACAAATTGTTTCTGTTCTGCTTTGAGACCGTAAACCTCAGGATAATTAGAGGGTGAAACAGGTATCTGTTCTATCAGTGTAGTTCAGTTTCATAACAAACTGCTAGCATGTAAAACAAGCTATGCCTAGCAAGAAGCCACAGCATCTCTGACATTTTAGAGACAATCCTGAAACTTCTGCTTCTGTGGCCTTGCTCTGGGCAGTGGTACAGCCCAGGTTATACATTTTTTGAGAAAGACTATTCTATCGTAACACTGGCAAACCACCAAGACCTAGACATGGGTCTGAATTGAGAATGTGCCCCAACTAAATCCACTCCACAGTTCTTGAGATTGTCTGGGCTACTTAGTACCATTGAGTCAACCAAAACTGACCCATGGCTAGCAGTTGACTTATAACTGTACTTTTTATATCAATAAGGTCCTTTTTAAAACTGCTGTTAAATTACTTGGTTTATTTTTAGTCAGTGAAAAATTAATATAACGCCATCACTCACATGCTGTCCTTCTGTACTGGTTGACACTTATTCCTGAGGAAATCACTTTTTCAGTCCCTCTCAAACACTGTTTACAAGACGTTTTCTTGTTATAGGGGACATGTGCCTTTTCCTGGTTGGTGAATACTAACCTGCTGGTCAATATGAGTAGCTCCTGACTCCATTTATACTTAATCTTTTTCTGATTTTCTGTTGACCTAGGAATTGGGAACTCTCTATCTGGGACAGTGCTTTCCAAAGCAAAACTTTAAAAATGTACTTTTTACCAAACACTGAAGAGTCATAGGTAGAAAAATGTCTGAATTTTTATTGGTTTTGATTTTAGATACAGAATCTTAATTTCTAGCCATGTGAAGTTATAAGTTATTCATGTTTATCTCATGAATAATTTAATAACTTAGAATCACCTTAAATATGCCCCTCTCTGAGCAAAAAGAGAAACTTAAGAGAGCTGAATTACTGATTGAAGGATTGGGGTGTACAGGGCTTGGAATAATCCACATATTGATATTAACTGAGTTTTTGCAGTTTTCCTGCTCCATTTTATTAAGGTACAGGTGTGAAAGGAAAGCTTTTTAGGAATAATCTTAGAGAATTTTTAAAATAATCATTTGCAGGTTTTCCAAGAAGAAAAAATTACTTAAAATTGAGCCAAATAGCAGTAAACTTCCCAAACGTCTTTTTTTTTATGCTTTCATAAGCTTTCCTCTTTTTCTTAGGCCTTTGAACTGGCCACAGGCGACTATTTATTTGAACCTCATTCAGGGGAAGAGTACACTCGAGATGAAGGTAAGTCCCCTCAACCAAGGATGTCTGTGCACGGTGGCTAATGTAATTTGCTAGTACTGAAGAGCCTTAGTCTTCTTAGTGTGCTAAGTATATGTAAGTCCCAGAAAAGATAGAAATATAAGATATTTTATATTAAGTATACTAGATATTTTATAATAGATATTAAAGAATTCTATATAAGGATTAGAGAAAAGGCCACAATTGGTTAAACTAAAGCTTGTATTGGGTTGGCCAAAAAGTGCCTTCAGCTTTTAAGTAAAAATAAAAGACACATTTTTCATTTTCACCAAGAACTTTATTGAACAACATACTCACCCTTTTGTTCCACTACCTTCTGCCATTTTTCAGGCAACTTCATAATTCCATTTCCCCAAAACTTTTATCTTTTTGAGCAAAGAACTGTTCCAGGTGTCTTCCAGGGGATTGAAATTTTTTCCATTAGGAGAATTTTGTAAAGATTGAAATAAATGGAAATCTGAAGGTTCAATGTCTGGTGAATACGGCAGTTGAATCAGAACTTCCCAGCCAAGCTGTAACAGTTTTTGCCTGGTCATCAGAGAAACATGTGGTCTTGCGTTATCTTGATGGAAGATTATACATTTTCCATTGACTAATTCTGGATGCTTTTCGTCGAGTGCTCCTTTCAGTTGGTCTAATTGGGAGCAGTACTTGTTGAAATTAATCGTTTGGTTTTCTGGAAGGAGCTCATAATAGAGGACACCCTTCCAATCCCACCTGTGTACACAACATCACCTTCTTTGGATGAAGACCAGCCTTTGGTGTGATTGGTGGTGGTTCATTTCACTTGCCCCTCGATCTCTTCTGTTCCACATTATTGTACAGTATCCACTTTTCATCGCCCGTCACAATTTGTTTTAAAAACGAAGCATTTTCATTACATTTAAGTAGAAAATCGCATGCAGAAATACGGTCAAGAAGGTTTTTTCGCTTAACTTACATGGAACCCAAACATCAAAGCGATTAACATAACCTAGCTGGTGCAAATGATTTTCAGCACTTGATTTGGATATTTTGAGTATGTCAACTGTCTCCTGCGTGGTATAACGTTGATTGTTCTCAGTGTTTCGATTGATCGTTATCAACTTCAACTGGTCTACCCGACCATGGAGCATCATCCAGCGAGAAATCTCCAACATGAAACTTCGCAAACCACTTGTTTTTATTTTTTTTTATTTTTTATTTTTGCGGTACGCAGGCCTCTCAGCGTTGTGGCCTCTCCTGTTGCGGAGCACAGGGTCTGGACGCGCAGGCTCAGTGGCCATGGCTCATGGGCCCAGCCGCTCTGCAGCATGTGGGATCTTCCCAGACCGGGACACGAACCCGTGTCCCCTGCATCGGCAGGCAGACTCTCAACCGCCACCAGGGAAGCCCCGCAAACCACTTTTGACACATTCAGTCAGTCGGTCACAGTACCTTCTGCATACACTGCACAAATCTTTTTTTGCATTCCAGTTGCGTTTTTACCTTTCTTGAAATAATAAAACATAATATGCCAAAAATGTTGCTTTTTTCACAAAAATTCACCAATTTTGATGTCTTTTTTTTTAAATGCACACTAATAAGACAAGCTGTCACATACAGTCTAACAAAATTGTTTCGAATGAAGTTAAAGACATCTAAGTGCTACTAGAGCCATCTTACGTAAAAACCTGAACGAACCTTTTGGCCAAACCAATATTTGCCAGGTTTCTTATAAAACATCTAGTCATTTTCCTTCCTGTGTAAATCAGTGATTCATTCTTTACCCAGTTTGGATCTACCTGTTCATCAACTTGTTGCCCAGTTATGCTTGCAACTTTATTTGGAAGTCGATTTTATCAGATACACACTACTTGAATGCAGAGAATATATCCTCTTTGTCTATATAAATTGTACAACATTTAGCATTCTTTTTTCTCCTTTCTGAAAATTAAAGCTATATTTTTCTTTTTAAATGATACTGACATTTGGATTCCATTTTAAAACAAAATATTATTGGTTTATATTTTGCAATACCAGTGGGAAAAGCCCAAGGTGTCAGATGCTCTGAGAGCCTGTGAAAGCAGACAACTAAATGTGTGATGATTTTTTTTAAATCACGGTGGCATTCAAGTAACTAGATGAAATAATAATGTGAATAAAAGAACTTTATTAGAGGAATGTTTTACATTCTTTATTATACAGTTTTGGCGCTTTTGTTTTCAGGATTAATGGGGAGTACTTTGAGAGAGCACTACCAGTGTACCCTCCCAATGTGGAAAATATGTCTTTTACTTTCTGTGCTTTCCTTGATTCTTTGGGAGATCAGGTTCTATGCTTTATGGAACCAACAATGCTATTTCTCAAACTGGTCCCTGGGATGTCAAAAGGCAAAGTTAGTAAGGCCTGCTGATATTCCTAATAAGTACCATTTGAAAAATGCTCTGCTAACTAATCACCATAGCCATATGCCTGTTTTAGTGGGTACAGTTTGGACATGTTTTCTGTATATAAGCCCCTTTTACTGTAATTACTATCTGTGTACACACTTGATTTTTCCCTGTTATCTGCTTGCTTTTTTCTGGGTTATAAGTTTGGGACTGTAGACTTAACATCGTTTTAGAAATGCCCTATCATATCCGTTTGCAAGGGTAATTAACTTTTTTCTCTTTATTTCCCTGGATTCCCTATAAATAGTGTGTGGTACAGACTCATATAGTGGCTAGAATTACATTGTATGGGATCTTACGCTACCAAACCTGAAAATTGAAATGTATATGAAAAGACTCAAGTAAGGGAAAAGGGAGAACCAGTTACCCTAGATATTTATATCCTAATTTATTCCCTCCTATTCCAGCCCTTAGATAAAACCTCAGATTACTACTGTTTGGCCCATAAGAGCAGGAAAAAGCAAACCCTATCCCCTGGCTAGTGTATGCACAGTGTTACAAGTCGTGGTAAGACTGGGGCCTAAGTAGCATGTCCTCTGTTATTAGGGACATTCCACAACCCTAAATCTTGGAATAATAGTTGATAATTTTGCCTGTCAGATATATTAATCCTATGATTAATTGATAAGCCAGAGATAGGTTGCTGGAATTTAAAGTAATATAACAATTTTAAGAGAAAAATAATTCCTTGGTAGGAAAAATGTTAAAAGAACCAATACTTTACTTGGAAGTTTACAGTAAGACAAATTATAGCCTCATTTATAATTTATACAAAGATATTTACTTGCAGATCCTGCCTAAAATTGGCAGAAATTTTTTGGCAGCCAAATACTTGTTACCAAACCATAAATTTAGTAAAAACTGCTCAAAAGTTATAGTGAATTCATAAAGTTCTTTTAAAATGACACCACTGAGTCCTTTACATGAGAAATAGATATGACCTGAAACCTTCACAAATTCCCAAATAAGTATATGTCTCTAGCATATGATTTTCCTCTAAGATACATTATTGGAAGTTTTAAGTGATTCCTTTTGACCTGGATTCTGTAACTACAGGATTAAAGTCATTTTTAAAGCTGTTTTGTGGCTAGGAGCCGTCACTTTTTAAAGCCTCTTCATATTTTTACTTTTTGTCACCTGAAGAAAAAGGTAATAGACCTGTCTGTAGGTGTGGGTGCTGGCTGGTCCCAAGCTCGTCTCCTGGTGACAGACTGCCCACCTCCCTGGCAGTGCTCACAGTCCATATGCCTGCTGTGACAGTTACAAGACACTACATGACATAAACATTTCAGTGGCCAAAGATAGTCAAGTAGCTGTACTTTAAATGTTTGTGCTCATTTTTTCTTAATAATGTGATTTATTAAATTAAAAAACAAACAAAACAAAAAAACCTCTGGACCAGACATGATAAGATAGGGGGTTTCATTTGAGTTCTAGCTCTTATTGGCCTTGTGGCTTCAAGTAGGCCGTTCTCCCAGAGGTTCCACTTTTCACCTTTAAAATGGGGTATTAATTTTTGGCCTGTTTTACAGGGTGATTGTGAAAACTCGATCATATGTGAGTGCTTTGTCCTGAACATTCTTAAAGTGATATTATTACTCTGTGAAGCCCAGAGCACTATTATAAATAAATGTCTGTCCTAGAATGTCTAAAGCATATTGCTACACTCTTTTAGCTTAGCTGAAAAACCCACCTGGACCTAGATATAGACAAAATAGAAATAAAATATTATAGTTAAGCCTCCAAACTCCAGAATGGGACTTGCCAACTACTATCAAGGGACCAACCACCGGAAATAATTCTTGGCCTTCCCAGTCTTCCCTTGAGTATCCTCGGTTTTATTTGTACTTACTTTTAAACAGCTAGTTCTTGAAAAAACTATTCATAGAAAAACCTCCTTTACAGCTTGTCCTTGATCCTGTTCTTCTTACCCTTCTATTTTAGACCACATTGTGCACATTATAGAGCTGATAGGCAGAATTCCAAGACGCTTTGCCCTCAGTGGGAAATATTCACAGGACTTCTTCAATCGCAGAGGTAGTATTGTTAACATGAGTTTTCATCTAGGCCCCAGGGATGCAACTTCAGGAAGCAGAGCATTCACACCAAGATTGTTTTTACTTATCACTCAAGTCCCACTGGAGTGGGTACCTGATTTTTAATGGTTTTCTGGATTCTCCATTAGATGGATAGAGTCCTCTTCTTCCCATTTAGGACAGAAAGCAAGCTGAAATGCTTTATAAAGAGGTGTGCATGCTACTCTTTCTGCCAATATCTAGAACTGCATTTGTTACCCCTGTTATGTATATCTTTTTTCCCCCTCTTGAAATGTTTGAAACATACAGATCACATTGCATTGATCATAGAACTTCTGGGGAAGGTGCCTCGCAAGCTCATTGTGGCAGGAAAATATTCCAAGGAATTTTTCACCAAAAAAGGTAAAATAAATGTGTTTGTTCCCAGACATTAAGGGGACAAAAGTGTTTAACAATGAAGAGGTAAGTACAGCTTGGGTGCGTGTTCCCGACACCTACAGAAGGATGGTCCTACCTTGAATGCTGAGCTGTGACTTAGCAGACCCTGGAGCTAGACTGCCTGGGTTCAGATCCCAGCTGCTCCACTACTTATGTGGCCTTTGACACAACCTCAGTTTGCTGCTTTATAAATGGAGATTACTTCATATTAAATTAGTTACTATGTATATAGTAGCTGGCACATGGTTGATTACTCCTACTACAGGACTTCTGAAAAATGGGCAGATTTTGCTGAGGCAGTTCTATCAAAGGGCAAGTAGTTTCAGCTTTTTAAGGGCAGGACTACATCTCACCTTGTAGTCCGTGGTACCTAACACAGTCACTTCAACACATCAGTCATGAATTAACTTTATACTTTTAATTGTGTAAGTTATGTTATCACTTATTAGTGAAGAAAACACAAGATAAAACTCTCACCTCAAATTTTTGCCTAGATAATATATGTTGGCGTATTTAAATATGAATTTCTTATGCATTCTAAATATATTTAAAAGCTTAAGTATGAAACAGTGACCTAGAAGGGACTAGAAAACTGTCTGGCCTTTTTTCCATGGTTCCCTTTTTCCTCACAACCTCTACACTAGTGCTGAGAAAAACCATCTTTCTCAACACTTGACAGCAGGCATCCTCAGAAACATTTCTTAATGTTTCTCTTTGAGGCAGGAAAATGGTGAAGTGCTTCATAGTTTCCTCCTTGTGTGCGAAGTCAAATTAACGGCAAGTACCAAGTAGGTAATTAGGCACTCACTGCCCACAGAAGAGACTTCAAATAAGTGTCATGTAAGAAAAAAAATTTAAAGCAGCATTTACCTTAACAAGTCACTAATCATTGACTGTCTTTTTAAAAAAAACATTGTTTCAAGGAGGCAAAAAGTAATGTTCCAGAATAGTACAGAGTGTGATGCAGCTGTATCTGAAAGTTTATTTGTTCTTTTAATTTTGTTACTTTTATACATTTGACATAGTTTTAGCTCTCTGTTTTTTAATCACTGCCTTATTTCGAAGCAACATTTGCTAAACTATTGAGCCAAAAAAAGAGTACCAGCAAATTATTCTTGGTATGTGGTGATAAATTGCCTCTGAACACTGTATGAGACCATGCTGAGTATATAGGCATTTGATATTCATTTTAGTGAATACCTAGTTCCTGATAGGCCTGCCCAATTTGATTGGGATAGAAGATCCTGGAATGGTGGAGAAAAAAATTATTTAAAATTTTTAGGCCCTCATGAAAAATGGAGACACTTCTTTCTAAGGAATGCATTAGAGAAGAGATGTGCTTTGTGAATGGAGAAGGATTAGATTCTGATGACAAAATTTGATTCTTCATAGACTATCTGGATTAGTTCCTGCATTTCCACAAAAGGATCTTGTCACTTGTCAATGTTGGTCAGTTTCTTTTGTACTCTTTACCGTAGGTGACCTGAAACACATCACGAAGCTGAAACCCTGGGGCCTTTTTGAGGTTCTAGTGGAGAAGTATGAGTGGTCTCAGGAAGAGGCAGCTGGTTTCACAGATTTCTTACTGCCCATGTTGGAGCTGATCCCCGAGAAGAGGGCCACTGCCGCTGATTGTCTCCGGCACCCTTGGCTCAACTCCTAAGCCCCAGCCCAGCACCGCAGCAGAGATCACACGCTGGCCCTCTGCCCCTCCCCTCCAAGCATTTCCCTCTTCCCTTTTCAGGGTGAAGCTCTTCCTTCAAGGGTTTCTAGGGTGTTTTTTGTTGAATCCAACATGTTCATTTGGGTTTGCTTATTTGACCCTGTGGAGATCCCCCCACAGCCATTGGGCATCCTAGGTGAATTTGGCCTTGATTGGGCTCTGCCAAAGACTAATGGACTAAAATGTGAAACAGCTTCTCACCCCTGTACCCTTGTCTTTCCATTAGGACATCCTTTAAATTATAAGCATCCTTTTAAAAAGAGCTATGAAGATGTATGAGCTCATCCTTTTATTCACTGACTCTAAGAGTCAAATTTTCTAGTGCATATCCTATTGCCAGCATAAGGATGAGAAGGGGAAAGGGTATTACTTCTGTGTACAGCAGAGATATTAAACTTGCTGTATCCAGGCTGCATCATCTTCCTGGATTGTTTCTGTTGTTTTCTATGTTCACGTTCTTTTCTGCGACTTTTAAACTGCTATCTTTTTAAATGAGCTGTATAAACACCAAATTTGGGTACCATTTTATCACTGTTCAAAGCACTGTCAAATTCCTTTCATCCTTTAATAACTCTAATAAGATCCTCGAATCTTCAGTCTGATTTTTGATGGAAACAAAAATGGAACCACTGACTAGCAATTTCTTCAGAACCACATATATTCTGCAAACTGTCCTTTCCTATGTCTCTTCTGTACTCTACCAGCAGGGTTACTTTGATTGGCTGTTTGTTTTATTTTTTGTTTTTGTTTTTTAATCCCTGGCTGGCACTTTACTCATTGCACTTGAGTTTATTGCCCCATAACTAAAGAATTCAGGATGACTCTAGAAAGGAAAACTGGATTTCAGAGATTTCCCATCTGAGAAGAAACTGTCCTAGAGTTGTCGGTTCTTTTACAAACAGTCCCCAACTTTTATTTACAGCTTTTTCTTTACCTTGTCCAGAATTCAGCCTTGAAGCAGTTTCCCCCTACGGCTTTGCCTTTCTCATTTTCTCAGAGGCTTCATTCAGGTCTTAAATGAAACCCCAGGATACAAGAACCAAGGGGAGGGGGGTGGGATGGCACTTTTTTTAATTGTTGTTTATTTTGAAGGTTGTAGGGGTTTTTTTCTCTTTTTGTTTGGTTTAAGGTTAGCCATTCTCTGCTGCTATTTCTTTGTATAATGTAAGTTTTAAATTTTGAGATGATTGAAATGTACTTGAGGCTTTTTTTTTTTTTTTTTTTTTTTTAATGAGAAAAGGTTTTGTGAATCTTATTTTAGGATGGGCCTCTCCTAGACTTGCCCTAGACATTACGTATATTCCTCGGGTCATATTGAAAAGCAAAAGAGGGACAGGATTGGGGTCACAGTTGCTTGTTCTGCACGGACCAAGTGGGCCTTGGGGATTACAGCATTCTCCAGAAGCGGCTACAGGACTCTGATTTACAGAAAGCCAAGGAGGTGCAACTTGAGGCTCTACTAGCAAAGCACCGTTGAGACTGTTAGGTAGGCAGCTTCCTATACAGGAGATTGGAATCTAGATTCTGTCATTTATCTACCGACAAAGGCAAAGGAAAAAGTGGTGCAATTATTTAATCCATTTAACTCGTAAACATATTACCCTGAATAACTGGCCAGCCATTCATCGATCCTTGATGGATAGTTCTGAAATCAGACATGTTCCTATAGAAAGAATTTGAAGTGAGGCTGTTCTATGCACCTATCAAGAATAAAGAAAACAGATTGTATCAAACAACGGCAGGGAAAATCCTTCAGCAATTCTAATCCACTTTGGGTTTTCAGCGATATATACATCTAAAGCAATACCAGACTAGAACTGAATTCTTTTCTATGCTGTAAAATCACAATTGTGGAATTACAGGAATTCTGGTGATGACATTAAGGTGAGCTAACCAAACACACACCAATAGAAGGCCCTGTTTTAGCAACTGACAGGAGAAATTTTAGTAAGAGAGAACCTGTAACTTTGGAAATGTTTTCCCACCAAACAAGGGCTTTTCCTCTATCACTTAAGGAGCCAGATGAATTAAAAGCCGTAGAAAGAGGCAGCTGTAGAATTTGGTCTTCCAAGCACCCCATGTACCTTTCCTGAACTCAATCATAATGTCAAATTGCCAGGATCTCACTAAAGGATTTCTATTTGCTGTCAGTAAAAAATAAAACCCCAAACACATTTTTATTCTTTCTACTGGTTGCATTGTCTGTTTTCTTTGTAAATGCAGTACAATAAACAAATTATTTAATAACCTACATGTTTCCAGGAGATTTCTGTTTATTTGTTGCCCAAGTTGATCTGACCTAGCTTCAGAATGGAGGAAAGGATTGGTTGAGTTGCTTTTTGAATTTAAATATGCCATGAAACTGGGTAGCTTAAACACATGCCATTTTGGGGGGTTTGTAGCTTTGCTTTTGTCTTTAAATTGGGCGTGAGGTGGGATTTAACAAATTACATTTTGGGAAATTCTAAGAAAATTGTTATTCCCTACATTTGATACCATTTTTGCAGTATTTGGGGGTTTTTTCCCCCACAGATCACAAAGTGCAAAATGTCAGAGTTTTGTGAACTCAAAGGCACTGGACTGATGACCACTATTATACACAGGTTTTCATATACTTGTCTCATTCACCCCTCAGTATAAATTCTTAGAAATGGAATGGCTGGGGCAGAAAGTAAGCACGTTTTTAAGGCTTTTAATAAATGTTCCCTAACTTACGTGGAGAACAGTTGGACTGTTTTGCTATGACCAACAGTGTTTGAATGGGCCTATTGTAATCTCACTCATTTTATTCCTAATAGCCAGTTTGATTTCCCCAAAAGGGGAATATCTTGTTTTATTTTGCATATTAGATGACTAGTGAAATCAGAAGCTTGTTTCATTGGTTTTATTGGCCATTTGTAGTTTTTGGTTATTAGCCTACAATTACCAAGCTTTCTTTTGGCATGCTTCCCTATTTGATGATTTGGTAACATCTTTGTCATTTTTCCATCACATTTTCCAGTTTTTAATTTGCCTTTCATTTTTATTTGTGGTATTTTTGGGCTGCGTTGGGTCTTTGTTGCTGCACACGGGCATTTCTCTAGTTGCCGCGTGCAGGCTTCTCATTGCGGTGGCTTCTCGTTGCAGAGCACGGACTCTAGGTGTGCAGGCTCAGTAGTTGTGGCACGTGGGCCCTAGAGTGTGTGGGCTTAAGTAGTTGTGTGTGGGCCCTAGGGCGCATGGGCTTCAGTAGTTGTGGCGCACGGGCTCAGTAGTTGTGGCTTGCGGGCTCTAGAGCACAGGCTCAGTAGGTGTGGCACACAGGCTTAGTTCCGCCGTGGCATGTGGGATCATCCCGGACCAGGGATTGAACCCGTGTCCCCTGCATTGGCAGGCAAACTCTCAACCACTGTGCCACCAGGGAAGTCCCTATTTATGGTATTTTTAAAGTTATTCATAAAAAGTCCTCCAGCCCTGAGCTACATAAACTGGTTTTGTTTGTTTGTTTTAATTGAGCCATGCTTAAGACATACGTAGTGTGTTCATACTGTAGTGTTGACTAGAATGTAACCTGTTTAAAAAACAACCAAAAAAATTAAATTGGAATTCATCAAACCAGTATGTTCATCAGACTGACAAACTTAGGCAGTTCCTCTAAGCTTTGTGTTAAATGTATGGACCTTGAACTCTGAGGGTTTTGGAAAACTTAAGTTCTAAGGGAGCTTGTAGCTATCTCAAAAGAACTGTCAAACTGAGGTGGAGTTACAGCCCTGAGTGTCCACAGGAGACCATTTAGATGCTCCAGAGCAGGCCCAGGTTACAAATCGACTTCATTACTGCTCATTCTTTTATTTTTTTTATTTTATTTTATTTTTTATTTTATTTTATTTTTTTGCTGTATGTGAGCCTCTCACTGTTGTGGCCTCTCCCGTTGCGGAGCACAGGCTCTGGATGCGCAGGCCCAGCAGCCATGGCTCACGGGCCCAGCCGCTCTGCGGCATGTGGGATCTTCCCAGACCTGGGCACGAACCCGTGTCCCCTGCATCAGCAGGCGGACTCTCAACCACTGCGCCACCAGGGAAGCCCTATTTTATTTTTTTGCGGTACACGGGCCTCTCACTGTTGTGGCCTCTCCCGTTGCGGAGCACAGGCTCCAGACGCGCAGGCTCAGCGGCCATGGCTCACGGGCCCAGCCGCTCCGCGGCATGTGGGATCTTCCCAGACCTGGGCACGAACCCGTGTCCCCTGCATCAGCAGGCGGACTCTCAACCACTGCGCCACCAGGGAAGCCCCATTCTTTTATTTTTGATGCCTGTAGAATCTTCCAGTTTGGCCTTATAAGGAAAGTGATTTGCTCTTAGAGTATCACAAAAAATTGATGATTTATTGATAATAGAATCTGAACTTATATTTGCTCTGTAAATAAGGTCTTATGACACCAGAGAAGTTTCAATAGTCCTTTGTGTTTTGCCCACCAATTTGGTGCTGTTGGAGTTAGCAAAGCATTGATAATTTACAGCTCTTTCTCAGTCTACAAAGCAATATGAAAAGATGTGTAAACTTATATAAAGATAATATACGAACCTTGAGACCTACTGAGGAGGAAGTTTGTTTTTATGTCACTTTAGTCTTGTTTTTAAAAGGTGGAATTTTAAAACTAAAGTGACAAGCATTTGTCTTTTAAGTCCTTGTGCAAATATTTATCCACACCAAGTCCTTATGATATCAGAAATATCTCAGTTCAAAAAAAATATTTGAGATCATTTTGTGTTTAGAAGTTTTAACTAAGTAAGCAAGTTTACATTAGTACCTACTCTGTTACTGACTGTACCATTCCTTGTAAAGGGATGAGGGTTTTCAATACATAGATGATCAATCTGATTTTATATCCTCCCAAGTTCAATTTTTTATCATAATCTTCTCTTTTGTCCTTAATTCATATCTAGTTGTTGCCCATTATAATACAATAACAAGCCTTGCCCTCCCATTTGGCAGAACTGGATTGTGTTATCAGTGTATCAGCTGCCTGCAATTTGAGCTATGTTCATAGAAGTTGTGCCCTTAAGACATTTCATTGGTTGCTTTGGATTTACTAAATATAGAGGAAAGTATGGTCAGTGTTGGAAATTAGTGGACCCTACTATAAATCCTTGAGGTTAGATAGCAAAAGTGGGATGAGTTTGAGGGTTAGGGCCCTTCATTTTCAGCAATTTATTACAAAACAAACATGTATCCATCAGTATGTAAGGTTACTAGAATCTAATCTTTGTTCCAGTAAAGCATTCTAGTAAATGCCCGTTTCAGCAGAAAATTAATTATGAATAACTATGAGAAACAACTTTTTAAAATACTCCAATGATTCTCACCTCCTGGTATTCACACACTCGTGCAATTCCCTCACCTTTAACGTGGGCTGGACTTTGTGATTGTTCTAACAATCAGATTAAGGCAAATGTAGCAGGGTGTCACTTAGATTTGGTTACAAAGGGTGCTTCTGTGCACCTGCTTTTGCTCTGTCTTGGAAGACTTGCTCTGGGGAAGCAAGTTGCCAGGTGAATAGCCCTTTGGAGAGGCCCTCAGCCAGCAAGGAACTCAGGCCTTCCGCCCAACAACCTGTGAGAAGTTGAGTCCTGCAGACAACCACTGAGCTTGGAAGCAGATCCAACACCTTAATTGCAGCCCTGTGAGAAGCCTTGAGGCAGAGACACCTAGCTAAGCCTTGCTGATTCCTAACCCACAGAAACTGAAATGTTTTAAGCCACTGAGTCGAGGGGTAATTTGTTATGCAGCAACAGGTAACTAATACAGAGATGTAAGATAATGAAAGCATTTAGGAAAGACACCCTTCTGGTTCGCATTTCAGATGTAAATGATAAGGCCTTCTTACTTCTCTTGACCTGCTCAGTGCTAGTCACTGGTAAAGCTTGGGCATCACAACCATTCCTGTGCTCCAGCCCAAGGCAGAGGAAGGAGTAAAGTAACTCAACTTGGTTTAGAGGAGTGCTGGTTATTAATTTTTCTGTATCCTTTCAAAGATGATATTTGAGGCATCTTTAAGAATTTAAAGGTAAAGCCACTTGAAAAGGGCTGATAAGCAGTTATTAAGTGTCAGCCAAAATCATTACTTTATTGGAGAGGTTGAATTCTGAGTTTCCTTGATAAAGCAAAAGGTGAAATGCTGAGTCATGTGACTCAAACAGATTTCAGATCGTCCCCAGAGCTGGTCATTAGTAAACATCCACTCCTGCTTTGGTGAAACTCACTGTTCTCGAGAGCAAGGTGTAGGCTATTGGCAGATGCACCTTAAGCCCCCCAGAAACTTCTGTGGACCACCATGGTTGCCATTTCAGAAATATTTTGAAGTTAGGGAGGCTTTTAGAAATATTTCTTTTGCCTTTTATAAAAAAGTAAAATGAGAAATAACTGAACAAGTCTATCTAGAAAAGTCACAAAGCTACAGAATTGGCCAAATTCTGTCACTCATCCATTCATCAAGCTTGCATATGGAATTCCCTGGCGGTCCAGTGGTTAAGACCTCTTTTACTGCAGTTGGCCCAGGTTTGATTGATCTCTGGTCAGGGAACTAAGATCCCACAAGCCACGCAACCAAAAATAAAAATAAGTAATAAATAAAAGCTTGCATAAAGTAGATGCCTGACAATGAAATAATTTTATCAGCACAGGAAAACATGAAAGTGATCATTCTTTTTTTTTTTTTTTTTTTTTTTTTTTTTTTTTTTTTTTTTTTTGCGGTTCGCGGGCCTCTCACTGCCGTGGCCTTTCCCGCTGCGGAGCACCGGACGCGCAGGCTCAGCGGCCATGGCCCACGGGCCCAGCCGCTCCGCGGCATGTGGGATCCTCCCAGACCGGGGCACGAACCCGCGTCCCCCGCATCGGCAGGCGGACTCTCAACCACTGCGCCACCAGGGAAGCCCGAAAGTGATCATTCTTAAATCCCATTCTAATAGTCCCCATCATCAACAACTGGGACAACGCTGGGATACTCATACCTAGCCTATCTGAACTGGAGAAGAAACACTGCACTGACTGGGCAGGTTGTCAGAGTGCACTGGTTAAAAAGCATCTTTTAAACCAGTGCACTCTAAATAATCTCTGCAGCCCAGAATAAGAAGCCTGTTTTCCGTGTCACTGCTGGTTGATCAACAACAAGATCCATTGAGGTTTTGTTTGACATTTACCCATTTTCTGCCTGTGAGAAAACGGCACCCACATTTTCTCTTTACTGAGCAAACAGACAAAAGACCAGAAAAAAAGCACCTGTTCTTCCTGGATCATTCACTGCAGATAATCAACAAAACCCTGTTTCCATTGCAATACATAACATCCTTAGGGCAGGGAACAGCCTAAAGAATCTAATCTTTGTCTTGGCATTTGCTACAGTGAGGTATTACCTAAATTGAGTTCCCCTCTAGAGACTGGTAAAAGATTCACCATTTAACGTACCAAATCCAAAGTTGTATTTTTTTACAGGAGAGTTCATCTATTACTCTAACAAATTACTTGGCCACAAGTAACAACTTTCCAAAACTGGTAGCCCATTCTGATTGGGTCAGTGTGGACACTGAAAAAACGTGATTTTTGGTTCCAAAGGGAAAAAAAGAATTTAGTCTCGAAAGTTTTTAGATCCTAAAGTCACCCAATCCTGATGGATTCAGGCTCCGGTGACCTCTCCAATCCTTACCCATCTCTGAGCATCAATAAGAAAACAAACCTGAAAAGAAAAGAGCAAAGGACCCCCTAAACCTCAACCTGAAATGATCCAGCATGCTTACAGCCACCTCTTCTTCATCGCCCTCTTAGAGCTGGGTGTCAATTTTGGGGTGCTTTCAAACAAGTATCCTCAGTGAATTAGACTGTCAGGGACTCACCTGGGAGGCCCCTAGACATAGACTTGTCCTGCTTTCATTTTACCGAGAGGCCTCAAGAGGGTAAAGCAATTTGCTGGTGTGAAAGGATAGGAAGAGAAAGTGGGTCCCCAGTCAGGAGAGTTAAACACATGTCTCTGAACATCTTGGATGTGATCACTACAGTTCTTCCTCGCTGGAGTTTTCCGGATACAGTAAGAGGTCTTGTCTCAGGAGATTGTCATCCTATAATGAAAGGCTTCAGGATTTCAGGCCTAGAGCAGCAGATACAGGGAAGCATGGAAGGAACAAGTTTCTGTTTCTGAAGAATTTGATTCCCTCATTTTCCATTGTCAGGGAAATAGATGACCTGTGGTATTAAAAAAAAAAAAGATTGCAAGATTATAGAATTTGACATTTTTTAAGCCAATAAAAACACAAAACTTCCCCATGTATGCTCACATTTTGATTCAGTTCTACTCCAGACGTGCAAACTTCCTCACTAGTATATAAGATAGTATCAGTGTCCCTCAAGTAAAAACTCATAAATGTCTTTTAAGATGTAAATAAATGTAGTGCAAGAAAAAGAAGAAAGCAGACAGCTGTAGTTAGCTTTGATTCAGTAATTCCACTCCAGAATTTATCAACAGGAGCAAAAAGTTATCTATGATAGCAGTGTTAAATGCCTAACTAAGGTCTCGTTTAGCAATGAAATGGTACACCAGTACTGTGGAGTTTGTGGCTCTTAAAAACTTCAGTAAGGAACATGGCAAAAACATGAGAAAACATTTATACTCTGTTTACTACTCGAAGTGTGACCCCTACCCAGCAGTGTATCACTGGGGAGCTGGTTAGAAATGCAGTGCTTGGCACCACTCCAACTGAATCAGTCTGAATTTTAACAAGGTCCCCAGGTGAGTTATGCACATTAACGTTTAAGAATCGTAAGTGTGTGTGTGGCGGGGGGGTGGACGATGCTAATTTATCACTATTCAAAAAAGTATGTCTGTGGTCAGAGATGGGAAGGTTCTTAGCAAAAATTATCAATAAGATACTTTAAATGGAGATAATCCCTGCGACCCACACAAAGTGCCTGGCCTGCTGTAAGTCCTCAATAAATGACAGCTATCAGGGAGGTGATACTGTTGTGGGCTATTCCTTCTCTTCCTTCCTCCATCCCTCCCTCCTCCCCCACCCTTTCTTTCTATTTTTTTATTTTTTATTTATTTATTTTTTTTTGCGGTACGTGGGCCTCTCCCGTTGCGGAGGACAGGCTCCGGACGCACGGGCTCAGCGGCCATGGCTCACGGGCCCAGCCACTCCGCAGCATGTGGGATCCTCCCAGACCGGGGCACGAACCCACGTCCCCTGCATCGGCAGGCGGACTTTCAACCACTGCGCCACCAGGGAAGCCCTTTCTTTCTTTTTAAAGGTGTTCCTTCATGTTCTTGTTAAATCACATTTTAGAAACTGAAATGACAATAAGGAAATTAACATGTGTTTCATTTGCAACCAGACATTAAAATTGGTTAAATTCGTGTTTTGCTTTTTGCTTCAGCTATCAGGGAGCAGGGAGCTAAATTTAATACTCAATACACTAATTCTGTTAGCCTAGCTTTCTGTAATATTTGTTTTCTTCTCTATGACTTTTATTTCCTATTTTATTAGGTTTTCCACTATGTCTCTTAAAATCATGTAAACTTCTTTCTGAAAATAAGGGTCCAAATGACAATAATGACTTCTAAAAACAGTCTGTTCTTGTTTGCCAGGCTCCACAAAAAGATGAGTTTATGAAACCACCTGCCTGTTTTAAATTATTTCTTCTCTCCCTGTGCTTTTACCACTTCTAAAGACACAAGTAAAATTAAAGGGTTCCTGTTTGCCCCTCAGTGAAGGTCTCAGATGCCAGCCAGCTCCTGCCCCCTCCCACCCCACACCCACCCCCCTAACCCCCTCTCTCCCTAGGCCCTACAGCCCAGCTTCATGAGTCATTCTGCGAGCCCACAGCACTTCCAAAGGAACACAGACCACTCTCCAATCAAATTACGCACCAACACTCCTGTTGCTTCAGGCTTCCTCTGCAATAAAAAAAAAGAGAAGAGTATGTGTTTACAACCAAGCCTTGTTTTCAGGATAATTCCCTGCACACTATTCCCTCTCCAAACTAGTTCTAATTCCTCTTATTCACTCTCAAGAAAGCTTGCACTTTTTGTTCATAATGTTTATCAGCTTGTGATTCCATCTTGCATGATTGTCTCCCTTACTAGACTTAAGGTCCAAATGTAGACTTCCTCCCTCACTGTACCCCCTGGACCTAACGGTGTCGGTGGGCACCTGGAGCACATGTCCTATTATTGGCTGGGCAGATGGATGATATAAAGAGTGGAGGTACTGGAAAGACAGAAGGTGGAGAGAACTAACATTTATTCATCACCTAAAATATGCAGGTATTGTTGGTGCTTTATATACACTATCTAATCCTCAGCACAATCTTTTATTTTTTTATTGAGGTATAATTTACTAACATAAAACTTACTCATTTAAAGTATACAACTCAGTGGGTTTTAGTGTATTCACTACATTGTGCAACCATCACTACTATCTGCTTCTAGAACATTTTCATCACCCCAAGAAAACCCTGTGAACTTTAGCAATCACTCCCAATTCCCCCCCTCTTCCCAGCCCCGGGGAAATACTAAAATTTACTTTCTGTCTCTGTGGATTTGCCAGTTCTGAACATTTCATATAAATGGGGTCATACAGTATCTGGTCTTTTGTATCTGGCTTCAATGTTTTCTTCCACACTATAGCAATTACCAGTACTTCATTCCTTTTTATGGCTGAATAATAACTCATTGTATGGATATACACATTATGTTCATTCAGTCATCAGATGCATGACTGTTATGGTACTATGAACATGTGTACAAGTTTTTGTGTGAACATATGTTTTCAATTTTCTTGTGTATATACCTAGGAGTGGAATTGCTGGGTCACGTGGTAACTCTGTTTAATCATTTGAAGAACTGCCATTCTGTTTTCTACAGCAACTGCACAATTTTACATTTTCTATAGCAACATACGAGGATTCCAATTTCTCCACATGCTCATCAGTACTCGTTATTGTTCATCTTTTTTGTTACAGCCATCCTAGTGGGTGTGAAGTGATATCTCATTGTGGGGTTCTTTTTTTTTTTTAGTTTCTGCTTTATAACAAAGTGAATCAGTCATACATATACATCTGTTCCCACATCCCCTCCCTCTTGCGTCTCCCTCCCTCCCACCCTCCCTATCCCACCCCTCCAGGTGGTCACCAAGCACCGAGCTGATCTCCCTGTGCTATGCGGCTGCTTCCCACTATCTATCTACTTTACGTTTGGTAGTGTATATATGTCCATGCCTCTCTCTCGCTTTGTCACAGCTCACCCTTCCCCCTCCCCATATCCTCAAGTCCATTCTCAAGTAGGTCTGTGACTTTATTCCTGTTTTACCCCTAGGTTCTTCATGACATTTTTTTTTCTTAAATTCCATATATATGTGTTAGCATACGGTATTTGTCTTTCTCTTTCTGACTTACTTTACTCTGTATGACAGACTCTAGGTCTATCCACCTCATTACAAATAGCTCAGTTTCATTTCTTTTTATGGCTGAGTAATATTCCATTGTATATATGTGCCACATCTTCTTTATCCATTCATCCGATGATGGACACTTAGGTTGTTTCCAGCTCCGGGCTATTGTGAATAGAGCTGCAATGAACATTTTGGTACATGTCTCTTTTTGAATTATGGTTTTCTCAGGGTATATGCCTAGTAGTGGGATTGCTGGGTCATATGGTAGTTCTATTTTTAGTTTTTTAAGGAACCTCCATACTGTTCTCCATAGTGGCTGTACCAATTCACATTCTCACCAGCAGTGCAAGAGTGTTCCCTTTTCTCCACACCCTCTCCAGCATTTATTGTTTCTAGATTTCTTGATGATGGCCATTCTGACTGGTGTGAGATGATATCTCATTGTAGTTTTGATTTGCATTTCTCTAATGATTAATGATGTTGAGCATTCTTTCATGTGTTTGTTGGCAGTCTGTATATCTTCTTTGGAGAAATGCCTATTTAAGTCTTCTGCCCATTTTTGGATTGGGTTGTTTGTTTTTTTGCTATTGAGCTGCATGAGCTGCTTATAGATTTTGGAGATTAATCCTTTGTCAGTTGCTTCATTTGCAAATATTTTCTCCCATTCTGAGGGTCTCATTGTGGTTTTGATTTGCATTTTCATAATGACTAATGATGTTGAGTATCTTCTCATGTGCCTTTTGGCCATTTGTATATATTCTCTGAAGAAAAGTCTATTCAAATCCTTTGCCCATTTGGGACTTCCCCCGTGGTCCAGTGGTTAATACTCCATGCTTCCAATGCAGGAGGCCCAGGTTGGATCCCTGGTCAGGGAACTAGATCCCGCATGCCGCAACTAAGAGCCCGCATGCCACAACTAAAATCCCGCACATGGCAACGAAGACCCGGCGCAGCCAAATAAATAAATAATTAAAACTGTATACTTAAAAAAAAAAAATCCTTTGCCCATTTAAAAAATTGGGTTATTTTTTATTATTGTTGAGTTGTAGGAGTTCTTAATACACTCTGGATAATAGCATTATGATTATGACTTGCAAATATTTTCCCCCAATCTATGGGTTGTCTTATCACTTTCATGATGGTGTACTTTGAAGCACAGAGTTTTCAATTTTGGGCTTCCCTGGTGGCGCAGTGGTTGAGAGTCCGCCTGCCGATGCAGGGGACAATGGGTTCGTGCCCCGGTCCGGGAAGATCCCACATGCCGCGGAGCGGCTAGGCCCATGAGCCATGGCCGCTGAGCCTGCGCGTCTGGAGCCTGTGCTCCACACGGGAGAGGCCACAACGGTGAGAGGCCTGCATACCGCAAAAAAAAAAAAAAAAGTTTTCAATTTTGATGAAATCTAGTTTATTTTTTTCTTTGGTACTTGTGTATTAGGTCTCAAATCTAAGAAACCATTGCCTAATCCAAGATCTCTTCTAAGAGTTTTATAATTTTATATCTTACATTTAGGTCTTTGATGCATTTTGAGTTAATTTTTGTATATGATGTGTGGTAGGTGGCCCAACTTCATTCTTTTGCATGTAGGTATCTGGTTGTCCCAGCACCATTTATTGAAAAGACTATTCTTTTCCCCATTGAATGGTCTTGGGCACCCTTGCTGAAAATCAGTTGGTCATAGATGTTTGGTTTTATTTCTGGACTCTCTATTTTATTCCACTGATCTGTATGTCTATCGTATGTCAGTACCACACCGTCTTGATTATTGTATCTTTCTAGTAAGTTTTTTTTTTTTTTTTTGTGGTACGCAGGCCTCTCGCTCTTGTGGCCTCTCCTGTTGCGGAGCACAGGCTCCAGATGCGCAGGCTCAGCAGCCATGGCTCACGGGCCCAGCCACTCCGCGGCATGTGGGATCCCCCCGGACCAGGGCACGAACCCGTGTCCCCTGCATCGGCAGGTGGACTCTCAACCACTGCGCCACCAGGGAAGCCCCTCTAGTAAGTTTTGAAATCAGGACATGTGTGTCCTCCAACTTTGTTCTTCTTCAAGATTGTTTTGGCTATTCTGGGTCTCTTGCATTTCCACTTGACAAGCCAATCCTAAAATCAAAAAGCCAGCTGGAATTTTGATAGAAATTGCATTAAATCTGTAGATCAGTTTGGGGAGTATTGACATGTCAGCAATATTAAGTCTTCTGATCCATGAACATGGATGTTTCCATTTACTTAGGCCTTTTCTTTAAACAATGTTTTTTAATTTTCATGTACATTTCATTTACTTTTTTGTTAAATTTATTCCTAAGTATTTTATTCTTTTTGTTGCTATTGCAAAATAAATTTTTAATGTCATTTTCAGATTGTTCATTGTTAGTGTATACAAATACATTTTTGTATATTGTTCTTATATTTGGCAGCCTTGGTGAAGTTGTATGTTAGCTTTAATAGTTTTTAGTGGCTTATTTAGGATTTTCCATATACAAAATCATGTCATCTGCTAATAGAGATTGTTTTTCTTCTTCTTCTCCAAAGTAGATGTCTTTTATTCCTTTTTCTTGACTAATTTTCCTGGCTGTAACCTCCAGTACAATCTTCAATAGAAGCGACAAGAGCAGACATCCTTATCTTGTTCCTGAGTACAATCTTGTGAAGTAGGTATTTTTTACAAATGAGGAAAAACCTGCCTCCTACCCTCTAATGAGGGGAAATGAGGCTCAGACCAGAAAATGGATATACGGAGAACCCCCAGGCTACTCTAACCCAAGGGAGCTAGGCTCCCACCATCTGCAGTCCAGGAGCTGTCACATCTCTGCCCTAACCTGCCTTTCCTCCTTCCCCAACAACTCATCATCCCCTTTGCTCCCCTGTTGTTCATCTCTCCACCTAGCAAACTCCCCTGTTATTTCAAGACCCAGCCTCAGTGCCACCTACGGGAGGCCACACCTAGCTCCCCAAGCTGAACCAGGGCTGTCTCCCCTGTAGGCCCTGAGAGTGCAGGGGGACAGGGGGACACGCTTCTATCACAGACAGCCTTTCACGTAGGTCTGTCAATGCCTTATCGCATGCCAGCCTGCAACCCTCCACTGGCCCTTGGCGTCTGCGACAAGGGCTGTGTTTGATTGGTCTTGGTGTCCCCACCCTTGGCCAGTGGCCAAACCTCAGGCACCTGGCAGAGAGGAAGCCTCACCTCCCTGGGGTAGAGAGAATTACCGTTTCCATCGGCCTTATAGTCGTCAGGGAGCAGCTTGTCCTGGCGGTAGCCCAGCACAAAGGCCAGGAAGGAGAGGATGAGGGCATCTCCAATGCTGAGGATGGCCAGCATGAAGGCCCAGCGGATGGTGCAGTGGCCCAGTGTGTATTTGCCGGTCTGCTCCCCACACATGCGCCGTACCTCACTTGAGTCCCAACCATCTGGGTAGACCAGGCAGCCAATCATCAGGCCTGTGGCTGAGGGGGCAGGAGGGGTACAGATGGTGTCAAGCTGTGTGTGCTCACCTGCTGCCTCCCACCTTGCACTGCTGTCATTGTGTCACCTCCCTTCTTATTAACAGCCTTGAGAGGCACAAGGGGCAGCTCCTGCCATCCTTCTTGTAGAACACGGGGGAGAAAACTGAGGCTCCAAGAGCTAAAGCTACTTGCCCCTGGGGGCCAGTGGTCAGGGGTGGAGGCTGAGAGCAGAGCTCCTCAGCCCTGGGAGGTTCTGCCACAGCACCAGGTGGTTCTACCAGGCCCTCAGCTGTACCCCTCACTTTGGACTTGACGAGGCGCCTGGCTTCAAAGTCCTCCCTAAATCTGGTCCCAGCCCAGAGAACTCATCACTCCTCAGATGTACATTTGTTCATACTCCAACATCTCTGAAATAAGTGTAATAACAAAGCTTTAGGCTATAATTTGATTAGAAGTATTTTTCCTTTTTACAGCACATAGAATAATGGTGTGTCCTAACAACTCAGGTATCTTAGATTGAATGAATACAGGAAGTTTTCCAGCCCCATCTCTGGCTGCTTCCTTCATGAACCTCCCATTCAAGCAAACAGGTCTCCACACTATTACCCACTACGGAACAGTGCAGTTGTCCACACTTCCCTGAATGTGTTTAAAATGCTGATTCCCAGGTCAGGGTTGGGTTCAGGAATCCCTGTCTTTAAAAGCACTCTTTTGGGTGATTCAACAGGAAAAGCTGGGAAACACTAGGGAAGGCTGCCTGGATCTCAAGCCCAGCTCTTTACTAACTAGCTGTGTGACTCAGAGCAAGATACTTAAGTTTTCTTGCCTCAGTTTCCTCATCTGTAAAATGGGAATAATAATAGTATCTACCTGTTTGGATTGCAGCGAGGTTACAATAAGTTTATACTGGAAAAGTGCTCAGAAGGTTGCCCGACACACAGTTGGCATTTCCTGAGTGTTAGCTAGTATGCCACACTGTACTTTCATTGATTTAGCGTTGACAGCCAAAAATTTCATCTTCCCCGCCTTCCCTCCACTACTCCCACACCCTCCCACCAAATTTCCACCCCAACTTAGCTGCCCAGACAGGTACATATTCCTGGGATGTGACTGGGGCAACCCAAGGACAACCACCAGGCAGGCAAGGGGTGCCTTCCTTCCCTTGTCTGTGCCACTTTCCCACCCCTGGCCCTCCTTTCACAGGCCTGGAGGCTCTTTAGTCCTAAAGCTGTGCCCTACCTGGGAGCCCCATGGAGAAGCACCTCGCAGGACCCAAAGTCACCAACCTGGGGCTCCGCTTGTTCTTGCAAGGAAGGTTAGCAGATCAAACAAAAGCACAACAAAGTGTAAAGATAAAGGATCCCACCTCCCCACCTAAATGTATCAACCATCCTTGTTTTTTTCTAGGAGGAGCTCATTTACATACTTCTCTTATAGATTACAGAATACTTCATGTACCATTTTTCTCTTGACCCTTACCACAGTTCTGTGAAGTAGGCCATGTATTAATATCCCATCTTCAGATTAAAAGACTGAGGTCTCAGAAACCAAGTGAGTTGCCCAGTCATTTAGCGATGGCAGAGCCAAGACCTGCTGTCATGGCTCCTGACTTTCTTGACTTCAAAGTTAATTCCCCCAGCCTCCCAGACAGACATCTCTCCAAAGAGCCGAATGTATTTAGTGGTGACATTTCAGACTTAGTGACAAACAGGAAGATCCTTAGGATGGAGGAGGGGGACCCTCCCAGAGCTCTTTGGTAAAACCTGTGCTCTTCCCACTTGGTGTGTGACAAGTCCTGTGGTACCTGGCATGGCCCCCTTCTCCTCTATAGCACCTCCCTACAGGGGTTCAGAAAAGATCGCAGGGTCTCCGACTTGGAAAAAGGTTGTTACTATGGGTGCCACAGCCCTCTAGGAGCACCCCACCCATCTACCTGGGCACAGTGGGGGTCCACCACATTGTGGTGCCTCAGGGCTCTAAATAGAGGCCAGCAGGGTATTCTCAGGCAAGTTTACTTACCCTGACTTCCAGTCTCTCATCTGTAAAATAAGGATAATAATACCTGACTTGGAACAGGGTTATGAGGGTTAAGTGTGATCATGTATAGAAAGTGCTTACTGCAGTGTCTGGTACATGGTAAGTGGCCAATTAATGTTAGTTGTTGCTATTGTTATTGGCATTGAAGTCAGATGGAAGCAACCTCGATGGATGTGGCTGTCATTAGAGCTGTTTACAAGTATTTCAGGTACATAGTAGGATTATACTTCCTCACCTCTCTCCCTTGAAGTTAGGCAAGTTCATAAAAATTCCTTCAGCCAATAAAATGTGAGCAGAAATGCCGTGTGCTTTTCCAGGCCGGAGCATTTAACTGCTGATGGAGACTTTCCAGAGCTCCCTTTCCCTTCGCAATGATGACAGCCTGATGACAGCTGATGCTCCATCAGCCTGGGCTCTGGAAGAGCACAGTGAGAGCAGAGCCCTCCACTGATCCTCAGTGAGCGTGTACCATTATCAAGAAATAAACCTTTGTCATAAGCCACTAAGATTTGGGAGTTGTCTGTTACTGTGGCATCACCCCATCCATCCTGACTGATAAAGTTGTTTTGTGTTTTTCATGTTTACTGAGCACCTACTATGTGTCAGGCACCATGCAAGGTGTTTTACATGCATTATAACATCCCATCCTCGCAAGAACCCTGTGATGGGGGTACTGTTGCTACCTTCTACAGATGAGTTTAATAGAACTCAGACAAGCAAATTGCCCTACCTGTGTTTTTAGGATCTGGGACCACATTCTGCCTACACCTGGCATCCAGAAGCTCAATTAACTTTGTTAAGCTACAGCCCCACACTGCCCCATTCATCAGTCCTCTTCCCCTTCTCCTGCTCCCTTCCCTGGCCCCAGGCTTCTTGGCAAGGTTAAGCCAGCTGGTTTAGGTTTCTTCAAATGGAGGAATCTCCCAGCTGCTGGCTGTGGGGCACACCTCCTCCTCACCCCTCCCTTTGGCTCATCTTCCCTTCCCCAGCACGGAAGAATGGAACATGACACCACCTTTGCTCTCCCCCAACGTAAATGTTTCATGGGATGGCACCTGGCCACCTCTGCTATCGGTGTCTTCAGCTCCATGACCCAGACAGGATCTGACTCAAATGGCCTGGTGACCCCTCCCCTACCCAGGCCCTCCCAGCACTGCCTGTTCAGCAAATGGCACCTGTTGCAGGAGGTTGGGGGAGTGGGACAGTGGAGAGAATGAGAGAGGGAGGGTTGTGTTTCCAGCATCCCATAGCTCTGATATGGAGGACCAGCTGGCAAGCATGCCAGGGTTCATTCTACTACTCTTTGTCACAGAACTGCTAAATCTTCATTCTCCCTTCTTCCTCCCCACTGTTCACTGAGACGTACCTCATCCCTGCCCCAGCCTCTCCCTCATCATATAGAGGGAGTACAGAGAGAGGGAGATGGCAGGGGGATTGGGGAGGCAGCTCTGGAACCAGGTAAGTAGCCTGAGTACAAGATTCAGAGTCGAAGGTTCTGTCCCTCACTACCTGTGTGCTAAAAGACAAGTTACCGGCTAAGAGCCTCTTCTGTAAAACAGGAGGAAAACCCACCTCACTGTGGCATGATGAGGCTCCTCCAGATGATACATGTGAAAGTACTTTACAAATCATTACACTTATGTAAATGTGTGCCTCAATAGAAAATGTCTTTGGGGGCTTCCCTGGTGGTGCAGTGGTTGAGAGTCCACCTGCCAATGCAGGGGACACGGGTTCATGCCCCGGTCCGGGAAGATCCCACATGCCGTGGAGCGGCTAGGCCCGTGAGCCATGGAGGCTGAGCCTGAGCGTCCAGAGCCTGTGCTCCGCAACAGGAGAGGCCACAACAGTGAGAGGCCCAAGTACCGCAAAAAAAAAAAAAAAAAAAAAAAAAAAAAGTCTTTGGAATACAGCTAGTTCTTGGGACTCACTGCCTTTATTCTATTGCCTTTGTTGCCAGATGATCTGCTGTAGCCTTGGCTAAGTCTTATCTTCTCTCTCAGTCCCAGATTCCTCATCTATAGTTGGGGGGAGGATGCTATAGCTCTCTAGGGTCCCCTCCAACTCTGACAGTCCTGAGTCTACGTGTTTGGTTGTATGAGATTCTGATCTCTATTCCATTCTCCCTGCTAACACTGCTTCTCATTCTAACCAATGATGTCAAGATGATTTCACTCTAGACTTCAGTCCCTCACAAGGCTCCTGGACGTTTCCCTAGTATGGACAGTCTGTGTGTGGTCCTTGGAGGGACCAAGGGCTGCAGGACAAGGTCTTAGGCATCGCTTCCTGGGCTTAGAGGAGAGCAGGACCAGCTGGCCCAAGGACCCAGTGGCCTGCCTAGGGCCAGGAGCAGGAAAAGGGGGACAGGGAAGGCCTTGCCTCTGAGCACCACCAGTAGCCACCTACCCCACATAGTTCTAAAAGACCCTATTCCCCTCCCCCATCACAAAATATCACTTCCACTTGCTGCCTCAAATGCTCACACTTGCTGCATCAAGCATGGAATCCTATAATTAGGGAACAAAGACCTTCACTCTACCATAAGTGACTTGCTCCTGGGCAAATCATTTCCCCTCTCTTGACCTCAGTTCCTCATCTACAAGAAGAGGAGGTTGAACAATTTGATCTCTAAGGCCTTTTTGGTCTCAGCCATCCTAAGACTCTCTAATTACTCTTCCAAGGCATCTGCAGAGCATTGAGTATGGTTGCGCTATAAAGGAGGAAAGCTGAGTAGGAGGCTCAGAGACTCCACAGAAAGTGGGATGGTGGGCCCCTGCCTGCCCTCCCGCTATCCCTCCGGCTATCCCTGCTCACCCGCAGCCAGCTGCATCCATGCGCAGATCTTGTAGACAGTGGCAGTGTTGCAGACAAAGAACAGGCTGAAGCAGATGATGGAGCCAATGATGAGGAACATGGCCAAGGCCACAAAGAACATGGCAGTCTTGAAGGCTCTAGAGGGGATGGAGGAGAAGTCCAGCGGGCCACCCTTGCAGATAAGCTCAGACGACAGCACGTTGCCCACGCAGTAGGAGAAAAGCCCAAAGTAGCCTGCCTGGGGTGTGTTGACACTGTCACCGATCCAGTAGGGCTGGATGAAGAGTGCCATGACCAGCACGGAGAAGCAGATGGTGAGTGTGCCCCACATCACACCTACAGCCCTCGAGTTCCTCACATAGTTGGTATGGTAGATCTTGGCTGCCTCCTGGGCAGGCAGCAACTTCACCATGGTGAGGGCACTGGGTCCTGGGCTGGGGACTTGTGGGCTGGAAGTGGCTTTGAGGATGGATGGAGGCCCAGAAGTGGGTCACCCCTCAGCCAGGTTTGGGGAGAAGGCGGAGGTCAGGGCACAAGGTAAGGCTCCCTCCAAGGTAGAAGAAAGAGGACTAATAGGACAGGGAAGATGACCTTGGCCTCTTCAGGGGAAGCTTGTCCAGGTGCCTGTGTCCCCTCTTGCTCTAGCCGGGCTGTCTCCTGTCTCCTACCTCCTCTCAAACCCGCCGTGGTCTCGGGCCTGCTGGCGCCGCCCTGCCCCGCCCCCAATGCCAGCTGAGAGCACCAGAGAGCTCCGCCCCCTTCGCGCGGCCCGGCTCCTCCTCCTCCCTCCCTCCTCCGAGAGCACTGCTTTCAGCACCGTGGCCAGCGCCTCGGGACTCTGGGCAGAGGACGGTGCAGAGCGGCCGACCTACCCACTGCACACCCCCGCCACTGGGAATCAAGGCCCCTCTTCACCCTCCTGAGCAGGGAAGGCAAGAATTGAAGGCGTGAGGCTGCGGTTGTCACATTCCTGTCGCTTGGTTTCCAGCCGCAAAACCGAGTCTTGAGCGCAGTCCGTATCCCATCCCACCGCTCCCTGGCTCCCTACTCATCCTCCCGGAACCTCCAATCCCCCGGAGGCCAGCACCGCCTTCCGGGTCACTGGTTTCTCATCCCTATCATTCAATCGACAATTACTAAGAGCCTACTGTGTACTACGCCCTATGTTGGAGGATATCTTCCCTCAGCAAGAATCATAGAATAAAAAGGACAGGGCAGGGCCCCTGCTCTCAAGGACCGTGAGGTATTTACATATATGTAAATATATGTGTATTTGCAATGCAGACTGATAGGGTGGTAATAGAAGCTACAAGGTAAAGAACAGTTCTTATGAGCCTTCTCAGACCTTAACATATGCTTTTTGTTCAATACAATGTCTTTCTCCTCTTGTTTAGTTTTTTGTTGCCTATTTCTTTTTTTAAATTTAGTTTTTATTGAAGTATAGTTGATTTACAATGTTGTGTTAATTTCTGCTGTACAGCAAAGTGACCCGGTTATACACATATACACATTCTTTTTAAAATTCTTTTCCATTATGGTTTATCCCAGGACATTGAATATAGTTCCCTGTGCTATACAGTAGGACCTTGCTGTTGATCCATTCTATATGTAATAGTTTGCATCTACTAACCCAGACTCCCAGTCCGTCCCTCCCTCACCGCCCCTGCATATTTCCTTTTTTCCCCTCTTTTTCAAAATATCTATATTTTTCCTGAATTTATAGGTAAATACATGATTAGTATATAGAAAAATTCAAGAAAGTTACATAAAAGAATAAAAATCACTCATAACCCCAAACTGGAAGCTTTAGGCAGGTCTGGATTTGAGTCAGCCACTTGTTAGCTAAGGATGTAACTTTCCCAAGCCTCAGTTTATTCATCTATAAGATGGGGATGATAATAGTATCTATCACATAACAGTTAGGTAAAATAACATATGTAAAATGTTTAGCCCAGGGCCTCACATATAAAAGTGCTCAGAAATGTTTATTATTATTATTACTATTACTATTGTTATTATTATTACCTCTGTTAACATATTGGTGTATTTCCCTCCTCCTGGACATACTGCTTTACACAGTTGGATAATAATGTATACGTATTTAGCATCCAATTTTTTTCTCACATTACTAGTTTTTCAAAAACATGATTTTAGTCTTTATGTAATAATTGTTTAATTATTCCCCCCTTTGGGGTATTTTGACAGTTTCCAATTTTTTCACTATTAAAAAGAACCTTGCATTAAATATATTTGTGCTGTTACCTATGTTTCCTCTTCCTCTTAAATCTCTGGTTTTGTGACCAGTCTTCGCCATCAGACTGGAAGTTCATCAAGGCATGGCCTGTGTCTCCACCATCAGACTGGGAGCTTCCCCAGAGCAGGGGTTGTATGTTCCCCCATTCAGAAAAGGCCCTAACCTGGGGCCAAGCTCTTAGGAGCTGATGGACATTCTTTGTTTGGCCTGACCAGCAGAACTTCCCCTGCCTCTGAGAGAAGCCTCTCTTGCTTTCTGAGGTTCTGGTGGGATAGCCAATCACAGGGCACACAGACCCTAGAGACAGGTCTGGGTGTGACCCAAGCTAGGCCATCAGTCTCTCCCTAGGGAATCTGAATTGGTGGTGGATTGACATGAGGAAAAAAAGGTATTGTTTAGTCAGGCCTTGGCAACATCCTCAAGAGATAATCCATAAACTCCTGCTACTGGGAGCTTCAGAGCCACCTTGATTCCTGCTCCACCCAAGACAGGTGGCTCTGTTCCATCTTCAGCTCTGTGACTCACCCACTATCTTTCTATTTCCTTCTTTTTTGCTTTCATTAGCTAGAGTAGGTTTTCGCTATTGGCATCAAAGAGTCCTAACCTGGGAAATTCCCTGGTGGTCCAGTGGTTAGGACTCAGCACTTTCACTGCAAGGGCACGGGTTCAATCTCTGGTCAGAGAACTAAGATCCTGCAAGCTGTGAGCCTGAAAAAAAAAAAAAAAAAAAAAGAACCCTAACCTGATCCAAATATTAGCACCAGAAAGAAGGTTTCAGGCCCAGGCTTCAGACAAAAGGCTTTGATATTCCTGTTTGTGTCTGGAGTTGGGAAAACTGCAGCCCATGATACAGAGAGGAGAAACAGCTAATCAAATTATCAGCTGCAAACAATAGGGATCATGTGCCCTCTGAAGGTCAAGTTCTGGGGAACTGAGTAGCTTTGGCCACAGACAGATTTAAAGGTAATGAAGAAATCAGGAACACAGAGTAGGGTGACTGCTTATAAAGGCAATGAATAATGTCAAACAAGACAAGCCCAGTTGTCTAGATTATTGATTCAAGGAATAAAATGAATTGCAAGATCTTTATGTGCAATGGCTTGAAGAATTCATTAAGTCTTGTTGCTAGAGGGCATAGGACCCTTAAAATAAGATTCAGGTGTATGAAAGGACTGAACTGCAAAGCCTTTAACCCATCCCATGCTCCTGAATGGTTAGACCAGGTCACCTCAGGAACTGGTAGAATCCTCACCTTGGCCCCCTGACCCTTGAGCTAAAGGGTAATATACTAGGAAGAGCTAAGCCAATGCCCCTGGTGCTCCCTCTCTCCAAATAATAAAACAGTATTATGTCCCCATGGGAGCTGTAGAAATCAGTCACTATCAATGACTGGAAAGGTGCAGGGGTGGTGGCTCCTGTCTCTAGTGGACATTTGTCACATTGTTTTTGGTTTTGGCTGACCAGCCTCCTAACCTCCTTCCTATGTGCAGGTGATACCCTGCTGTGTGGGTCCTGCGGGGAGATGTTGAGCCTCTTCTCTCACTGTGGAATTGAAGCCCCTTCCTTGGCCTGCTCTAGAGAGAGCATGCTGGCACCAGGTAACGATGGATTGCTATGGCATGACATCCCACCCTCCATGGGAAGGTCCTGAGGACAGCAGGGAAGGGAAATATTCATGGAGGGTAGAACTTCAAGTGCTGTTAACTATCTATCCCCAAAAGATCTATCAATACATCCTAATCCCCAGAACCTATGAATGTTACATTATTTGGAAAAGGGTTCTTTGTAGATATAATTAAATTGAGGATTTTGAGATAAGGAGATCCTACCACATTATCTGGGGGAGGTTCCTAAATCCAATGACAAGTGTCCTTCTAAGAGACACAGACAAGAAGACAAAGAAGAAAAGGCAACATGCCTATGGAGGCAGGGACCAGAATGATGCAGCCACAGCCAAGGAAGCTGGCAACCACCAGAAGCTAGAAGGGGTGGGGAATGGATCCTTCCCTAGAGCCTCTGTAGGGAGTGCAGCCCTGCTGACACCTTGATTTCGACTTCTGACCTCCAGAATTATAAGTGAACAAATTTGTTGTTTTAAGCCACCTAGTTTGTAATAATTTGTTATGGCACCTCAGGAAATGTACCAACTCTCCGGTAAGGGGAGATGGCCTAAGGTACAGATGAACACCACTTTGTGGGCAGCAGATAATAGACCAGTCATATGGTCATTATCTTAGAGTAAGTTTGGAGAGTTAAATAAAAGTTTGGGGAAAGGGAGCCTTCAGAATAGGGGCAAAAACTAGAGAGTATTTGGGTTCAATGAGAATGTACTCCAGAGGCCTGCTACTACAGAGTCCTTTAACATCAGTTAAACAGGATGATTCACTCTGTGAATGCTAGCCAGCCTCCTTCCTCAGCACCCCCATTCCAATCCCACCGTGCACTGGCTCAAAGACCCCTAACAATGTGTCCACGGTGGGACAGATGGAGACTGTGGATGAATCTTCCGTCAAAGCCAATACAGCCAGTCACTACTGGCCCCCAACAATACCAACAAACTTTGAGCTCCTGGTATGACATCTATAACTCTCAAAACTCAATAATAAGAAAACAAACAACCCAATTAAAGATTGGATGGCAAAAGATTCACACAAATACTTCTTTCAAAGAAGATATATGAATGGAAATTAAGCACATGAAAAAACACTCAACATCATTAGTCAGTAGGCAAATGCAAATTAAACCACACATACCATTATACACCAGTGAGAAAGGCTCAATTAAAAACAAAACCCCCCAAAAATGACAATGTCAAGTACTGGCAAGGATGTGGAGCAACTGGTACTTTTGTATGCTGCTGGTGGGAATGCATATTTGTTCAGCCACTTTGGAAAACAGTTTGACATCTCTTAGAAATGGGAACAAACATTTGCCATGAGACTCAGCCATTTCACTCCTGGGTATTTGTCTCAGAGAAATGAAAACTTGTGTTCACACACACAAAAAAACATGAATATGTGTAGCAGCTTTATCCATAATTGCCCAAAACTTTTCAGAAATAAACCAAATGTCTTTCAGGTGGGAAATGACAATGGACTGCTTCCAGACAATGGACTTCCACCCAGACAATGGACTACTATTCAGCAATAAAAAGTAAGTAGCTACTGAAACCTGCAACAGCATGCCTGAATCTCAAAGGTGTTAAGTAAAAGAAGCGAGACACCACCCCCCAAGAGAAATATATACAAACTGTGTGATTTCATCTATATTACATATAGAAAAGGCAAAACTACAGGGAAATAAAAGAGATTTGTGGTTGCCAGGATCTGGTGGTGGGGTTGATTATAAAGGAATCATACAAGGGAACCTTTTTTTAGGTGATAGAAGTATTCTGTATCTTGGTTGGGGTGTTGTTTCCATGATGTATGCGTTTGTCAAAACTCATGGAACTATATACTATAAAGGTGGATTTTCTGTGTCAATTATACTTAAATTTTTTAAAAGGGGGGTTACTCATGTTGGTAGGGTACCAAATCCTGACTGTCCAGGGGAGAGAGTGTGCTGTTACACAAAGGGAACGGAGAGGTATGCGTAGAACATATGCATGGGCTGCCTCCTATTACTGCCGTGTCCAGTATAAAAAATTAATGGAAGGAAGAAACAAATTAATGAAGGCTTCAGTAACCCAACACAGGGGCAGGCCCATCAAGGGCCCAGATATCTCATGGCTAGAAGGTCTGGGTCACTGTACAGCATAAAGAACCCTGATCAGTGGAGATGCTGGCTGAGAGCAAAAGGAACAGGATGGGAGATGGAGGATGAAAGTCACAAGCACTGTCTACAGCCACATGGTGCCTGAAGAAAGGAGGACTCTAGAGACTTCCCTGGCGGTCCAGTGATTAAGACTCCATGCTTCCACTGCAGGGGGCACGGGTTCCATCCCTGGTTGGGGAACTAAGATACCGCTTGCCGTGCTGTGCAGCCAACAATTAAAAAAAAAAAAAAAGGAGGACTCTAGTGTCTACCCAGATTTTCAATTTTGATGTGTCATGTATATATTTATATACCCTACTAAGTCTCTCTTCTTTGATGATGGCTAACTTTAATATTTAGTCCCTGAGCTGTAGAATATTGAGATGTGATTGTGACCAAACTAAAAGAGGGGTGACATAACACAGACGTCCTGGACCTAGCGCTGGAGTACTGACTGATGACACATTGGGCCGTCTCCCTAGCTTTTTTCAGAGGATGGTTATGATGTGTTTGAAGGGAACACTAGCAAGGAGTGAGGATTATAAATATGGGAAGAAAAGAGTTCATGTGTTTGTTGACCAGTGAAGGGAGGGGCCATGCTAAGAGAACAGAGCACAAATTTCAGCAGGACCAGAAGGCTGAGGTGGGACAAGGGACATCTTCACAACAGCCACTGAGGGCCCAGAGGATCAAAAGGACCCCTTCCCCTAATTCCTGAAGCCACATAAGCTTCACTCCACACTCAGTCCAGTCTTGGTCAGGAGAATGGGGTGGTGAGGGGAACCCTAAAGGCTGAGTATTGAATTAAAGACTGGTAACCTGAAAGTCACTGAATGTCTCATTTCCTACCCTCACCTAAATAAAATGGAGACTGGATGGTCAATGTAAATTTAAAAGCTAAAATTATTGCACATCCCAGTTATAATTTGAGCCTGCTTCTTGGGAAAGAAAGATTATCTATGAACTACGCAGCCACGAGTGTCTATTGTTCTTGTTTGCCCAAAATCCTTCCCCTTTCTTTGGTAACAAAAACTCACTCTCTATTTGGAGAACTGCCCCTCCCCTTTCCATCCTCCTCAGGGCTCTGCCCAGTGCAGATCATGAGTAGGGGTCTGGAGGACCCAAACTAAGTCAACCTGAGTCTCTTGATTGGGAATTTGAATCTTGAGTGGATTCCCTGTCTGCTCTCCAAGCTGACTCCAGGGCTGTTGCACATCTGACCTTAAT